>NC_133931.1:62146954-63346954 GCF_031877795.1 Strix aluco | reverse complement strand
AATACTTTCATTTCAGCCTCTGCAGAATTAAAATCCTAAACCCCTAGCTTCTAAGGGCGAGAGAAGAGAGAGATTTTAGAAAAATTACTTTATTTTGAATCCAGTGCTCCATACCACACACTGAAAATACAGAACATAATTTTGTAATGAGATCTGACAGGTGAGCTATCAAACATCTTTTGCTTTATGGCTTTCATAATCTTACCAGGTAAAAAGGACGCAAAGGTTTCAACATGGTTTCTTTCTTTTGTCAGATACTCATCTGTTTGTGTGTGTTCTTAAATTTCCTTTTTGTAGTTTATGGCACTCTCTCTTCCAGGCTCCTTATTTATTTATTTTCCAGGAGTGATCCAGAAGAAAAATAACAAGATGGAACTGGTTTTGCATATTAATTGTTAGAGCTCTAACATATAAGCGTAGGTGTTTCTGTTGTTGTAGGAGATAAAGTGCATCCTTTTGGCCTGTGAAAATATTGGAAGTATTGTATACTTTCATGGTACCAGATGGTTTCTAATTACTAAGGCCATTGCCTGGAATACTGTTTTTAGTCACTGACAAACTCACATCCTATTTGCATTTAAATGGCTCTCAGATGTACCTAATAGCTTCACAATATGCTGTCAGTAGGGACATAATTGTACACTCCAATTCTATACAGTAGCTTCCCTGAAGTAGCTACTAGCCTGCTGTCTGTCTAGAAAATGAACATTTTGGATTGGGGTAAGTATCTGTGGCTCTAGTGTGATGATGAGTTACCTTTTATTTCATTCTTCAGAACAGGGCTCTCCCACTTGCTCCCACCTGATAAACAAACCTCTATCTTGACAACCTCTTGACAACAAACATGGCAATGTCTTACATCTCTTTCATTATAATTTTCCCAGGGCTAATATAGTCTTCCCTAATGAAGTGAATTACTTCCAAGTACTATAGGTACTGTGCCTAAAAATCTTCATTCTACTTAGAACAAAGAAAAAAATTTCCATTTGTTTATGTAAAGCTTTTATCATAGTACTGCCAATGCAGAGTCATTATTGCATTTCATCTAAAGTTGACTGAAATTTGGTTCAAAAATAAATTCTATTCAGTGCAGATTAACTTCATAGAATAGATTGTACAAAACTGCACTTTGCTTCAAAGGCAACAACTTTGCTGTGTTGCTCGTGAATCCTGTGTTGGCAAAAATTTGTTTGGAGAATGTGTGTAACATAAAACTATAAATATCTAAAAGTCTAGGAAATAACTGTGTTATCCCCAGACTTGTACACTGCTGATCACTGACATACAGATACTTTTATCTGAATTTTGTTTCAAAGATTATGTTTTTGAATTTGACTATTCTAAGATCAAATGGTCAGAGTTGTTTTCTGATTTCTATAATTTAATCAAGGTGATAGGTTGCTTATTAAGTGATTATGTGACTGTCTTCATAATATTCATTCAAAAGCAATCTTTAGAATTTTTTAAAGATGTTTCAGAGTATTTAATTTTATCATTGGAATTCATAAAGATGAGAAAAACACTAACTCCTTATAGTTCCATTATTCCAGCTAATGGTGTGTACTATTAATTTCTTCAAGTTCTTTCTTTTTTAGTTTCTGTTTCAGGGATAGACCAATGTATCTATCTATATTACTATAGCAGGCTTACATAGTGTTGCTGTTGAAAAACTGCAATGTCAGCAAACAGCAGTGTCATCCTATCATCATCTTGAACCTAATGGAAAGTTATGGACAGTTTTTGTGAACTGTCAGATGAGGTGATCACGTACTGATGTTAAAGGAATTGTAAGATGGGCAGTTAATTGTATGCACATAATGTATTTTTACTCTGTGTACTTTTTCTAGTTCAGTGTTTTACTCCACACAAAGAGGAGCTTTTCTGGGACAAAGCCTGAGTCCTGCTGAAGTCAATGTTAAAAGACTCACTGAGCTCAGTAGGACAGATTTCACCTCTAGTATTTACATTCACTGCAGACCAAGGTAAAAGTTAGTGACAGCTCTTCTGTATTGCTGTTTGTTTGGTTTGGGGAATGGGGTTATGAAATTAGCCAGATATGGATGCAGACAGTTGGGACAGGATTGTTTTTATGAGTGAATGAGCATGAATCATATTCTGCATCAGGAAAACCAGCTGCTAGAATTTCTACCACCCACACCTTTGAAATACATACTTTGCTGAGGCATATTATTGTATAACTGGTGGCAGCAGTCCTACACCTGACAGTTCACATGACAAAAGATGGAGGCCTGATAACAGTTGACAGTGATAGGAACTTTTTCTTGCACTTCAATATGATTCTGGAATGAAATGCTGGCCGTATCTATAGTTTGTCTACATCTTGTTTTGCTCAGTACCCCTTGTGGTCAGTGGGAAGGCATAGGCCTCTCTAGAGAGTGATTCATTCCATCCAAAGGCAAGTGTGAAGAAGTATGTGGAGAGTGATTCACCTGAATTATTTCCTTCCATCCACTTGGAAGGGAATGAAAAACATGACTAATGCAGGCAAGTCAAATATCCAGATCTCTAATGAATCTTCTAAATGGGATCTTCAAAATGCCATGTTGAAAATCTTGACATGTCTAAATATAACAGACAAAAATAAGTTTAAATTTAGTTTCAAGACTCACAGTCAAATTGTGCTCAAGTTTTTTAGCTGAGCCCAAGAGAAGGATGAAAACAGTTTTCCTTATTGAGTCTTGTCTCCTATATAAGGTGCTTCCTACAGTGCAGACTGTTTTGTCTACCAGTAACATTTTTAAAGTCATCTGTATAAACAGGAACTGTCAAGAGCAAAACTCCATTGGTGCCTCCCAGCCAAACTGGGCAGGCCTATGCTCTATATTGCTGGAGGGATATAAAAGCAGGCATGATCCCTCCCTGCTGTCTGGGAAGTGAACAGACCTAAGAATCTGCATAAAAACATTGTTTACCCAACATGTTGGTATGACTTGCTTGGTTCTAATAAAAAACTAATTTTCAAATCAGTATTGTGATGATTGCCTTTAGGGATATATATACTTCTGTAGCAATGCTGTGGTAGAAAATATTTGAAATTGATCCTGACTTGAATAAACATTGTCAGAATCTGTAAAGGCTACATCTAGTTTCTGGTGCAACTGCTGTTGCAAAGTCCCCTGCCCAGGGAAAGGAGAAGATATTCTGGTAGGTGCTAAATATGTTATGGTGAGCAAGTAGAGAAAAGGAAGGGAACTGTAGACCCCAGATCCAGATCTCACATCAGGAATGTATGTCTGTTCAGCAGTGTGAGCTTAATGTATGCCTTTCATCTGCATGCACCCTTGGCAGGGCTGTGTGCTTAAGAGGCATTCAGAGGAGAGGAGAAAAGGGAATTTACAGCAAAGAAGAGCATTCACTGGGGTTGTTCTGCTGAAAAAGAACCAGAATGAAACAATCCTTTCCACACATTAGACTTGCTTTCTGCTGAAGGCAATGGAGATATTATCTGAAAATTTGTAGAGGAACATTTACCTCAGTGTTTTTTGGCCATATAACACCTATTAGTTTCTTCTAGATTATTATTAATGGTCACATCAGATGAAACAGAAATTATATGAATTCAATATAGTCCTGAGACAGCACCACCAATTAGGCATGCATGCTTCAAATTTTGAAAGCTGTAAAGCTTATCTGCAAAAAACCCAAAATTCTCCTGAAACATCTTTACGAAAACTAAATCTTGAACTACTTAAGTGTGAGTTACATTGACAAGAACGGAACATTATCATTTTGGGGAGGTTCATTTGTTTGTTTGGTTGGTTTTGCTTGGTATTTTGGTGGGGTTTTTTTGTTTATTTGTTTGTTTGTTTGTTTCCCAGACGCTTAGTTCATTCCACACTCCCTGAGCCATTAGTTTAATATTTATAAATTTTGGAGAGTTTTGAGAGTTAACTGGTCAGGAACAGCAATGCACTAGGTGTTAACAGAACCTCCCCAGAATTATTAGCTTAATAATAATTAGGTTAAGCCAAGGTGTATAAAGAATAATTTTGTCTTTAAAGGTCAAAAGAAATTACAAATTAATGGAAGAGAATGTTGCTTTCTCAGCTTTAATTACAACCTTTATTAATGTCAGACAAAATGAAGGCTAAGGCTCATATCTTCCTCATCATGATCTACAAAAGCCTGCTTTTTCTCTCATACAGAAAAAATATTATAGAATATTAGACTGTGATGAAAAGAACAAATACATACCAAATATTTTTGAGATATCAAATGTTTTTGAAATAATGTGACTAACAGGCACAGATTTATAGATCCCTAAGACAGTTTTTGGCAATATTTTGCTTCCGATCCATTGCAGAAAATGTAAAGATCTGAAAATCCTGATAAAATAACTGGATAGAGAGCTGTTTGACTTGCAGTTTAAAAACAGTAAAAAAGGCATCCTTGGCACTACTTAGCATTGATATTAAATTTAATCAAGGAAATGTAGTACTCTCAGTACTCTTGAACGTAACTATGAGAGAAGTGGCACAATGAGTATAAAAATTCTCAAACTGGACTAAATTTAAGGTGTTTGAAAAAGTTTCTGGCTAGGCTCATGTTTTAGTTGGTGTACACTGAAGGGACCTTGAAAACAGAGTCAAGATTTTGTCTGCCATCAGGGCAAGAGTAATATACTTGAAGAATGAAATGTAACAAATTTTGTGATACTTTGGGCAAAGTGGTATAAACAGAGAAAGCTATTTCCCAGATAGGGAAGACCTATGAATGACATGAATTACAGTCAAGGAGGGAAAAAATATGACCTTGGTACAAGACTGTATTCATAAGTGAAGTAACTGATTACTGGGGCTGTGACCCTGCCACCTGGGTCACAGCACTGTACAGCAAAGCAACTACTTTGTTGAAGAATAGAGAAATAGCAGGAGTTGGCCAGTTACTGCTGGGGTTGAGAGCAGCAGCAGTACCTCTTGGCTCTTGGCCTATACTCTGTTTGAGTAGGAAGCTTGGATCTACAGGGACTTTACTAGTCTTTTCTTCAGCCCCTTTCATGCTCAGCCTCTCACTTTTAGGGCAGAAAAATTCAGTTCTGCTTTTATAATCCTCACTGCCACCTGCTTTCCTAGAAAGAGGCAGGCGTAAACTGTGAGAGCAACCAAGGAACTCTGGGATATCTAGATCCATAAAACATTCGCAAAAATTTACTAAATGGCAAGTTTTCTGCCATGTCTGCTCTCTATAAATTAGATATTTTAAAAAAAATGTATTTCCCTGGTATGCCATTCTTCTACATTTCTTTGCTAATAAATGGCTGTCATTCTTTAATCCTTTAATCTCAAGCAGTCTGGCATATAAAAAGAAAAGAATAATCTATCTACTAGACATATTTTGTTATTTTAAATCAAGCTAGTAGAGCAGTGTTATCAGCTGAATCGATTAATTTCATTTTTATTATGTCAGCCTCCCCGAACTGTTTTTATCATTATAATTTTTTCCTATTCATCAGTCAATCCTTTCTAAATTTTGGCAATTTCTGCTAACCAGTGGAACAATATCAATTTTTTTTTTATAATGAAGAAAGAACTGTGTCTCTATATGAAGTATAAAGGCTATGGCTGGTGTGCAAATTATCCAACAAGCACACCACAGGCCAATGCATTTATTCATTCAAGTACCATTTACTTTTGGACTTGTTTTGCATCAAAAGCCATTGCTATTGTCTTATATAATTAAAAAAAATGAATCTTTTTGCATTATAGCATTGTTCATTAAATCCAAAGCCTCTTTCAAAGCTGAAGCATGACTTCACTTGCTTTAAGGAGTCACTTCCCCACAGAATTTAATATATGTATGTGTGCATGCATATTTAAGGTAGACTAGTTAAAGAATTTCTCTGTTGCCTTTGTCATAGTTACTGCTTTAGTGAGATACATGTCTGAGTACAGCACTCAGGCCTGGAGAGAAGACCAAGAAAACCTTGTGCATATCTGGTAACTGAATTTACAGAAAGTCCTTTCAGTATGATTTTTAAAAGCTTGTTGAACACAATGAACACACCAAAATTACTATTCCTAATTCACTTGCACTCAATAAATTGTAGCTGTGTAAAACTGGAATTTAAAAATCATCCACAGTTATCAGCTAAAGAAATGGGTTTAGATCTGAAACATCATGAACAAACTTTTTAACATCTAAAACAGCAATTCCTGAAAGGAATCCACATACCTGAATTCAAACAAACCCAGAATCCAGGTAATATTAATAGAATTCTGGGCAGGTTGGTTTCCTTTAAGGTTAGTTATTTGTTTTCCTTTTGATATGCTGTGGTCATGCTACAGTAATCAAAAACTGTAAGGAGTTAATAGAGTATGGTCACTGTCATTACTGATGGCAGCATTTATGATGAGACATTTGTGCATCAATATACCTCCCTGTTGTTAACCATTTGAAGCTATTGTTTCCATGACTGCCTGTCCATGGGCATAGAACTGTAACATGCAATACTGAGCTATGTTATTAAAAAACATTTTATTATTTGTCTTGTTATGCCTTCCACTGAGGATTTTAAGTTAGCCCTTGCCATCTGAAAATAAATTATTTTATTAGTGGAGGAACTGCCAAGGACATTACAGGGCTCCCTGGAATTCTATCAAGGAAATGTCAATTTCATCAATACTGGCAGAATTCAGAGCTCTATGAAAATAAGGCAGAGTAGGACAAAGCACACTTATCACATGAAATAGACAAAACTGAAGTTTCAGGAACAGTTCTCTTGAGATATAGATCTTCATATGTGTAAATGTACACTATAGATTTAGCAGGCCAAATGCAGGGAATGTGATTAGTAGATAAAATTAGATAAACTTATGTGCACTTAGAGTTTCATAAACCTCCTAACACCCTACTCCTAGATGAGTAATTTCAAGTGTCACACGTAAATCTACTATCACCACTATTGACCTAATTTATTAATATACACCCACACTTTCAAACAAATTTAAAAAACCAACAACAGACAAACCAAGGTAAATATTATAAAGGGAATCAAAAGGACCAAGTTAAACTACACACATTCTAGATGACTAAAATTCTGTGAGATGATCTCGATATTTGTTTCTGACAATTTTGATAGTAATTTTGGTCTAAGTTGACTTGAACAAGTAGTTTATATCAATTATTGTCTAATGTTCAGTGTAGGTGCTGAGAAGTAACTGGGCCAGAAGTTAGTATAGCTCCAGTTAACTAAAATATAATTCATCATGGGTGAGAAATACCACGAGTCACTGAATTAAAGCCTGTGATGATTCATAACTTGCATGCTTTCAATGAAATCTGAAGAGTCCTTGAAAAATAACTGGCCTTAATAACTGTCCTTTTCTATGTTTTATTATTTCAAATTAGTGAAGAGAAAAAGCATCTAGCTTGTGTTCTAGATGAATCAACAAAACTAGCAAACATTCCTCACCTAAAAGGCCAAACAGTAATAGACAATATTAAAGAGATTTCAGCAAATTGTTCTCTGCCAAGAAACACATTTGTCTGTTTTCTTAAAACATTCAGGATAGGAAAGAACATTTCACAGAAAACAAAAGGAGGGAAATACCATCTAGCAGAAGGGAAACAAGACAATTATTAATGACGATAGGCTAAACAAACTTCTTAAATCATAGTCTTGATCATGCAAAGATTTGAAAATGCGTGTTAATATAGAGGGTGTATAATGAGGGAGAACTAATACAGATCCATTCCTTTGCAATTCAATATTGAGCTTGTCAAAGGGAGCTATAATATAGATTGGCTGCGCTGTTATTCATGTGCCATATCCCAGTACATGAGCACTTACAGGACCAAGACGTATGTTATAACTAATCTCATTGCAGCACATATGCCAAGCAAAAAATGAAAAAGTTCTATTTGGGTTTTTCTGGACACCTCTGTGAAAAAATCTTTAATTTGTCACAAGAGTCTCTTCTAAAGATATATGTATACTCATGATGACATTTTCATACCACCTCTCAGGTTGTCAGAAGTGTGACAGTTCTGTACAAGACATAATTATTTCCCCTAAGATTGGAGGGTTTTAATGGAATGAATCTGTCACCCTATGTGTGCTTTAGATAGGAAATGTCTCTCCCATCATCTTCTGGGCCAGTTAAATGAGCTTGCATTTGCCTGGCACAGGGTTTGTTAAAACTCTGGAGTTGCCTTATCTTTTGAGAACAGCTGGCTGGTAAAAGTTGCATATTGAATTGCTTGAGCTCATTCATATTTCAAAACATGTTTATATCTGTCAGTGAGTAGTTTTATAACATCCCTCTTATATTTTACATCAACAGTATTAACTACAACTCATGTTGTTCATTTGCTATTAAAAGTAACAGATGGTACACTAAGCTGTTTTTTCTTCAACATAAAGCATGCACTCAGTTGACATTAAAATGTGTTTCTGCTCTGAAAAGTGGTTTTCATAAAATATACTTTGTGGATTCCACATTTATTGTTTCTCAATGATTCTTGGATGAAATAATCTCTTCTTTATAAGTTATAAATTGGGTCTTCCAACTGCTTGTAAGTTTGGGCAGTTTGTGAAAATAAAGCTGTTTTTAATGGTATCAGAAGCCACAAAGGAAAAAGGCTTTGCAATGATTTAGGAACCAATTTTGTTCATGTCATACAGTCAGGCACAGATTCTAGCTCAGTCCCCAGATCTGTATTAGCCTTACCAAAAAAAGAGGACCAAAATAAAAATATGTAAACCACAGTATGACTAACCTTTCTCTCAGACCAGAGAGCTAAACTTTTGAAGTATTTCTGTCATCTGGAGTCCACACCTGTCCGCAGCTGGAATTGTGGTCATACTGTCTGTCACCCTTCAGAAAGTACTGTGGGCTGCTAGTGGTTTGCTTAGAAAGTATCTAATACGGCTAATCTGGCAGATGAAAGTTTCCTTGCTGCCCAGATAATACAGATTATTATGAAAAACTCTGGTCTTTCATTGCTACCTATATCAGGGCTATTTTCTAAGGTTTCTGTCTTAATTGTGCAGCTTTGATTAATCTCTTCATGTAAAGTAACAGGAGTTGCTGAGAGGTATTAACTTACAGAGCTCTCTATTTTTCATTTATTTTCCTAACTCTTTTTCTCTGATAGAATGGTGGTATGGAGGCATTTGGCATAAAGGTAGCTGAATGGTTTGCATTCTAGAAAAACTTGGAAACTTTGTAAGGCTGTAATATAAAGAAAATAAAAAGTTGGTGCATTTTGCTTAGACCAGTTGATAATTAAATGACAGTATAGAAGCAGGGAGGGCACAGAGATTCAAGCAACAATGGATACCTTATTGTAAGGCCTTATGTCCCTGTTTTGCTCCACTTGAGAAAGAGGTATGCTGAGGGAAGACATGTAGCAATTTGCTGGAAAAATACCTCTTCATATGCTTTTTTTATTGATGCTTTAAACTTTATTTGTACTCTGACAAACCAGTGTTGAGAAATTCCTTTTGTGTTGGGATGCAACACTACAAAATTTTTCCTAGTTAGTTCTCCTGTGTAAACTTTAAAGAAGTAGGGAGAGATGCATTCTATCATCTTTAAAACAATCAACACACATGTTCTCCTTTCCAAATAAAAGCATAAGAGAGAAAAGTATAAGAGAGAGCGATAAAGAGACTCCTCTAAGCATACTTCAGGAAACACTGAGAGTCATGCAGCATTTGGTGTTTTACAAAGGATAACAGAGACACCTAATGGCAAAGAAAGGGAAACTGTTTAACATTAATCCTGAACAAAACGTACCTTTCAGGGAAATTCTAGGTAACATGAGATGTGCACCAAAATAAATTTTCCTTTTGATATTCTAATATAGATGGATGCAGAAAGGATAGAAATTTATGCACTGGACAATAACTGGTGATAGTTATTACCTGATCCTTGCTTTGGTTCAAAGTTCTCACCTCCAAATGGTTAATTCTGATTTTAAGATTATCTTCCTGTCTTCTGCACAAATATTACTGCAAAAATTCTTCGTTAGTGGTGATGAAAATATATTTTTAATTTCTTTCAAAACACCATTCAATCAAAATATAGTGCTTTATCAAAACTTCACCTTCATTGAATAGGATTTTTGATACAAGCCCAACCAGTTAGGAAGATATGAAGTAACTTGTTCTGACAATTTTCTTGAAAAGGAAACAGTTGAAGAGGAACGAACCCTCTCCTCTGTCTTCTTCCTAAAACTGTGGTGTAAGTGGAAATCAAGTGACAACTGAAAATCAAGTTCCACCTGTTCATTAGCAGGCAAAGACCATATTCAAACAAGCATATCAGATTCACATATAAACCAGATACAGACAGCACCTAAAAGAGTGCATTTGGAATAGCTGCCTCACTAGGTAAATGCTACTCTGCTGTCATCAACAGAGTTCACCAAAATCACAGTGATACATGGAGGTGAAATGTTGAAATAATGTGGTTCCTGGGTACAAGAGAGAGAATGGAAATGGGAAAAGACTAGCAGTCTACAAGCTTTATAAAAATGCCACAGAGTTATAGACTTTGTATAAAACATGTTGAACTCTCACATTATAAGAGAAAGAAGTGCATGGATAGTCTTCAAGGTGTTTAAGATAACAGGTTGCACAAGAGAAAAAAACTACATGGTTGGCAGCTGCCGCTTCTCCTATTAATCAACAAAGAAACAAGGGTGAGTATGAACTCTCCTCCTCCATGCTCAACCATCAAAAAGAGCAAAGGGTCAGAAATTAGCAAACAGACTGTTGCAAAGTACTCATGACAGCAGCAAGAGAAAAGTGGGACTCTTGTTCTGGGCACATCTTTGCCCCTGGCTGTTCCTTAATTAGGCTGGATTGTAGGGTTATGATACAGACTGAAGTGAAAGTGCCAACCTCAGTTACAAAATATTCAAAGACATTCATAAAAATGCATAGTTACGTTATAATACTCTTCTGATTTCTTTGCTTTTAAACTAATTGCTGTAGCACACTACTGACTTCATGCCTACTAGACTGGTTTGAAAAATGAACAGTTTTTGTGGCTCTTTTAAGGAAGTATTTAAAAGATTGTTCATTCCAAAAGGCTTCAGAATATCTTTTTTAATCACCTTTCTATAGACAATCTTCTACTTAAAAAATATTCAGTGTTATCTTGGCTATGTTTTCCTACTCTATCCTAGCCCTATAAAAAGAGAGAGGAGGAAGTCTGAAGAAAAATAAAGGATTCTATTTCCCTTTTCTTCTCTCTCAGAAGTAAAAGTCAGAAATATCTCACTCCCACAATACATCAAAAACATGTGTGGAAATTAAAAAATTTGTTTTCTTCCTCACTGAAGAAATCCTGTTCAAAAATGGTATTTCTAACCTTTTCATGGGCTTTCTCATCCATATTAATTCCTGTATTATGTTTTCATATAAGCACTCTATAAGTGTGATCTAAGTGCCTTTTCACCTCCTTTTTAATTTCAGTATCAGAAAATACAAACCTCAGGAAATCGTTTTGTCTAACGTATAGAAAAGTGAGCCCTTCACCCAACACGTACTTAAAAATACAGAAAAGTGAGCCCTTCACCCAACACGTACTTAAAAATACAGAGGAGCTTAATATAGAGAATATGTTCCCATTTTTAAATGTTGTAGTCCTTTAAAGATCATTTTCTTTATCATGAAATTTAGCAGTGAAAAGTGTATCCATAGAGAGGCAAAAAACTCATGGATTGTGCTTTTTACACCTCTGTCCTTAGAAAATACATATCAATAGACAATTCTGTTGCAGTCTAAAGCTCTGTGCTTGTTCTAACCAGCATCCTCCCTCACCTTTACAACGACTCCTCCTTACAATAAGATTCAAGTCACCAGTTTGCCAAGATAAATTTTAAATCAAATTCATACAAACCAGCATCAAGTCCTATGGTGTCATCATGTGGAAACACTTGTGCCAAGAGGCAATAAGTGTTTCAATAAAAATTTGAACAGGGAACCTTGCCTGCACAAATCCTAAAAATTACTCAGTTTCACACTCAGTAATCTGTATGCAGTAAACCCACCTGAACCCATAGGTGTCTATTAACTTAATCCTAACCTCATCTCTAGCTTTAATCACAGCCATGCAGACTCTGCCAGACCAACACAAAGCTGGCTGACCCTGCAGATGCTTGCATTAAATTTATACTACTGCACACCCTACAAACAGCTACAGCTCTAAATTATGAGATCTCTGGAACAGTCTTCCTGTACCCAGTGCCAATTCCAGAAAACCAAACCAAACCAAACCAGTTTTTCCCAATAGCTTGTTTTATTCCTCTTGGAGGCAGCAGCCAAAGCTGTAGCTCACCAGGCTCTGACAGTCTGAGCAACTGAGCCATCCTTGGCAGAATCAGAACAAACTGAGAAAGGCAACAGCTGTGGGAGTCTATTCAAAGCTGGTCACCCTTGGTAGCCCCAGACCCACCACTGGACCAGGCTTTCCAACCCTTGCTGATTGCAGCACTAATTCTGAACTAGCCAATCTCTCTAGAAACAGCCCTTAACATAGTTTACAGTTCTTTGCTAGCCTGAACAATGCTCCCAACCCTAATCTTAGCTTTAATTACACCAAGGAGTCCTTATCAGTTTCAGAGTAACACAAAGCAAGCAGATCTCTGCTGATATATGCATTAGTACTATAATGGTGCCCTTTATAGCATGTAAACATACTCTTATGTAATCTGAATCAGAATCTGCTCTGGCAGTCTCTGCTGAACACAGACATAATTTTAGGCTTTTTCTGGTAAGTACCAGTCTCACAATAAACAAAGCCAAACAGCCCTTTCTGGCCTAGCCACAAGCTAGTTTATTGGCTTCTTGTCATTTGAACCCCACATTTATCCCTAGCTGCAGACTTAACACAGGTCTAAGATCTAGACTGTCAAGTTGTCAGATCTCCAAAACCTCTTCTCCACATGTAACATTTGAGGAAAATTTGATCCAGACTGTGCTTATTGTGTCTTGCCATGGAACTAAAATGAGAGGTTTTGCTAGGTTTTGAGGGGAAGGTAAAACAGGTGGACTGATCACGAATCATGGAGGTTCTTCCAGGAAATGGCTTTTGCATCTCTATTCCTTAGAAGCACATGCATATAAAACCTCAAACACAGTAAATGATTCTACGTCCAGAGACCCTCAGGGGAAAGGGACTGAAGCAAGTGTCATGCATGACATACATGTCTTATGTTCAAATATTTGCATTAGCATTATTTTGTTCTAGATCTGTCAGCTGGATGAAAGCTTACTTTATTCATAGGGCTGCAAAAAGGATTTGCAAGTTTCATCTAAAGAAGATTTCGTGTTTTCTCTTGTATGTCTTGTATGTGTGGATTGTTATATTTTTGGTCCTTAGCTTTTGTATGCTCAAAACTAAGTTCAGTAGGTAACAGCTGACATGACAGACCAGAGTTTCATTTCTAAATGGCTATGGTAACTACAGCTGAGATCTGCATCCAGCATAAACAACATATCCATCCTTGAAGAAAATGTGAAATAGAAAGTAAAAGTGAACATTATGAACAGTATATTAAATTCTCCTTACCAGCTGAAGCAAAATAAACATGCATATTCATTAGGGGGGGAAAAAGACTTGAGAACAAGTGACAAATATTAGCAAATAATATAACCTACGTTGAAAGTCTTAGCTGACATTTCCAGAATCTTCCTCTCAACTTAATTGACTCTAAGGACCGCATACTGCATGAATAGGCCTGAAAAATAATTTTCTGAGACAATTTCAAACCACTGCTATACTCGGCAGCAGTGCAGAACATGTGAAAGCTTCCCAGACTAAAGAACGTTGGTGTAAATATAAAATGAATATTACAACAGTATTTTATGCTGCCAGAGATGAAATTATATCATAGATATTTAACTGAAGGCTGATTAGTTGTTTTTAGAATTAGCTTTAATTAGAAGTAGTGTTTTTTCAAAATTGTGGTGGAAGTATGACCTTCTTTAAATTGCTGCAATCAATAGCTGAATTATTACCTTGCTAAATAAATAGACTGTTTTCAAGTTCCTTTTTGGAATTCCCCCAGACCTAAAAAGAGGTAAATGATGCTTAAATATAGCTTATTTTCACATATGAGTCTCACAAAATACTGTCCAAAAGGCAGAGTTTTAATGATGAGGAAGGAAAATATTTTTCTAAGAATCACTGTATTTCTTTTACAAATATGTTGCAAGATATTGTAGAATTGGATGAATCTTGATCAACCAGCGGCCCCAAACACCTTTGAAGGTAGTTGTGTTTTGAATAGGAAATAGAAGCATGTGATTTTCAAAGTCACTTTCTGACCTATATATTTTTTCTGTGATATACGGTTTAAGAAAACCAGGTGGAAAATATTACTTTTAATGTTTGTGTCTAAGTCCTTTAGTTACCAAAATAGATTTTAGAACTTAGTGGAAGATGGTTGTGTTGGTAGGACGATAAATTAGCAGTAGGAACTTGATGCAGACAGCCTATGGGACATTGCACAGTCACCTTGTAAATCTTTATTTCAGTTTTGCTATTTGTGAGGTGGAGATAGCAGTCATCTCCACTTCATAATGGTGATCATCCAGTGTGGTGATGGAAGTACTAAAGAGACCATTAAATACAAGCCTACTTGTAAAATAAGCAAACTGGGTTGAAAATATGGTGGATCTCCCTGTGACTGGATCTCTCGAATTGCTTCCTTTCTTAAGAGGAAAGGCAAAATATGACCTAATGCATTTCCATGAAAACACTGACAAGACTGGGTTGATACTAGGGGAAATACTTTTTTTCATAAGGAAATTATAATTAAGACAATTCTTTCTATTGGACATGGCCTCTAAGCTATCTAGTACACAGGGAAATTATTTCTTTTTTAGCAAATGCTCAGTACATCACTACAATTATTACTAGGCAGCTGAGATGGCTGTTGGGGCAGTGTTGAATAAACAGCAGCTCCCACCTGTACTTTACAGATGTGAAGTGCTGTCTGCAAATTACATGATTTTGCAAAATCAGTCATCCCTACCCCACTAGTTCATGTGCTGTCAGAGTAATGGCCATGACATTCTCAATATTGTCAGCAATAATGCTCCATTGACAAAAAGAAAAGAATGAGGACACACGCAGCCCCAGGTCTGGTAATATTTGCCTTTTTACTCTTCATAACATGACATGTGATGTGTACGGTTCTGTGTGTTGCCCTTTGTATGAACAAGTGCTTTGGGAAAGCTTACATAATGTTCTGCATGACTGGGTAGGCACCAGTAAAGTCAGCTTCATTGTTCCTCTATGTCAATCAAACTAATCTGAAATCTAAATTAGATTAGCTCCGTCATTGAAATTATACTTTGCTATTGTAAAATCTAAAAAAAAAAAAAAAAGAAAAAAGAAAAATAAGTTAAAAACAGATCTTAATGCTACCATAACATTTCCTGTAGGAAGATACACATGGGTAAGAAAGCAACTGCAAATTTCATAGTTCTGTTATCTTCCTGCTTGACTTCATTTTAATTGCCTATGGTGTTTTGGTAAAATTTCAGCATCTTAAACCCAAAGAAAAGCTAAAACTTTAGGCTGGGGTTTTGTTTTATTTTCAAATGTCTAGGTACTGAGAAGAGGAATGTCTTTTTCTTAATTGTTTTTGACTCTGGAGAGCATGGTGGGTTGAAATCTAGGCAGTTTAATGTAGTAGAGCCTGCTTTCAAATTTGAGCAGCTCTGGCAATTTTCCCAGGGCTTGTAAGTGATTTTGTCATGTCAGAAACTGGTACCATACTTTTGGCACTGCGTGTGGCATCTGGGGAGAGCTCTCAAGCAGTAGGAGCCACACACCACCAGAGGGTGCCAATTACCTTTATAAGCAGGGTCTCTGAAATAGTCTTGTCAGATAAACGCTGCATTATTTACTGCGTGGACATGTTGAGGAGGTTGTACTGGGCATTATGTCACCAAAAGTCTCTGGGTGACACTTCTCATGAGCATAAAGCCATGTGAACCAAAGCATGCAGCACACAGCTCTGTGCTCAAGGACAGTGTGGCAAATGCCTCTGTGCCCAATTGCAGAGGCAGGATCAGGTGTATAATTTGAAGGACCGCCTGCAAGAGGTATTTTAAAGCATATGATGTTCCACAGCTCAGAAATCTGCAGGGAAATGGGTGAGTAACAAGGTGTGAGGTCACAGGAATGTGTTAGGAGTGGTGTCCTTGCAGAGCAGGCAGCAAACTCCCAGTGTAGCATTTTAACTGATACGTGCAGAGACTTTGGGCATCTTTGCATGTGCTGCCCTCTGCATGGGTGAAATTTAAGAGTGTGATGGCATCGGAGTTGCACTTGAGAAGGATCTTTCCCCTTTCCTCTCTCCTACTGCAGTTGTTACCTTCTGCAAATGCTCCCATTATAAACAGCCTTAGTGCTTCTCTGAGCCTCCAAAGAAGCCATTAGTGGGAAGCATAGAGAAGCAAAGACAGGTTTGGGGGTAATTATATTGAAGGAACAATTTATGAATTATGAGCATTTTAAAGTGATAGTAACCTCTTAGAGTTCTACAGTATTAAAGCAGTCTGTGCTCTGACAATTTGGATTTTTTTTTTTGTTTGTTTACATAAAAGGTACTCTGGTCTGAAAGAATCTGTAATACTCAAAGAGTGAAAAATATAGTGGTGGTCCTATTTTGATTGTTTTATTTTTGGGGGGAGGATGAGGGTAGGGGTGTGGTGGGTTGACCTTGTCTGGCTGCCAGACGCCCACCTAACTGCTCTCTCACTCCACCTACTCAACAAGACTGGTGGAAAACAGGATGGCAAAGCTCATGGGTTGACATAAAGACAGGGAGAGAGCTTACCAATTACTGTCATGAGTAAAACAGAGTTGCCTTGAGGAAGATTAATTTATAGCCAGTTAAGGATAGAATAGGACAATGAGAAACAAAAACAAAAACTAAAACACCTTCCTCCCACCCCTTCTTCTTCCCAGCTTCGACTTCACTCCTTCACTCCTGAGTCCTGAACCTCCTTCCCGACAGCGGTACAGGGTGATAGGGAATCAGGGTCATGGTCAGTACATAACAGGTCTACGCTGCACTGTCCTCCTCATGCTCTTTCCCTGCTCCAACATGGATCCTTCCCATAGGCTGCATCTTCCTCAGGGCATGTCCACCTCCTCCAGTGTGGGGTCCTCCCCAGTGTGGATATCTGCTTCACCATGGACCTCTCTAGCAGCTGCAGGGGAGTCTCTGCTCGGGCACCTGGAGCACCCTCTCTCCCTGCTCCTTCTCTCACTTCGGTGTTTACAGGGCTGTTTCTCACACATTTTCACACTCTTCTCTCTCAACTCCTGCGCAGCATAATTTATCCTTTCTTAAATACATGTTCTCAGAGGCACCCCACCCATGGCTGAGGGGCTCAGCTGTGCCCTGCGGTGGATCCATTGGAACTGCTGTGTCCAGGGCAGCCCCAGCCTCTCCTCACAGAGGCTGCCCCTGCAGCTCCTGCACAGTGCCCACCAATGCCTGGGCACCTGTGCCCAATACAAGGGATTAAGGAAAAACTACAGCATTTAAATACCAAGATGAAGGGAGAAATGGAGAAAATACTGAAGGAGGAAGTGGCATCTGTTGAGTTAACCAAGAGGCCAAGGTTTCCTGGTTGAAATAGGGAGCTGCAGGCTGTACAGCAGGGCACCTGGGTCCTGTAGGACACCAGACAGGTCATGCTGTAGCCAGAGCTCTGGAAGAGTTTTCTAATGGAGGGAGGGATGGCCAACAAAAGAAAACACTTCATAGGTAGAATAATGAGTAACAACCTTGTTATTTCATTTTCTCTGAGGATTTATTTTCCCAAAAGTAATAACAGAATCAGTTTAAGAGGAAGATGGAGCAAAAAGAAAGTGGAGGTGAATGAAACTCAAGACTTCTTCATGCTCTGTGGCATCCCATCCTTGCAGAAATTTACTAGTTAGCTTTTCATTTTCACCGTGATAGACTTTTGTGTTTTACCTGGATGTGCATGAATTAATTTATGTGTCCACTTACATCCCATGCCAAGCCACTGTCTGACCCAAGGTAACATTATTGACATCTTCTCCACTTTCCAGCAATTAAGTTTCTTCCCGGACAACAATGATAAATCAATTAATTGTCTGGTGATTTAGTTTTAGAAAGATTAAGAGCTGCAGGTAACCAAATGTGTGTGTGATAAGTAGGAAATCTCATTCTTGGCTATGGGGACTGTTGATGAGTAGTTTTGACCATGAGCAAAATGCATCAGGGAAGGATGATCACAGTTGCCTGCTGCAATAAAGCATCGAAGATATCACTGTTTTAACTGTGAAATTTGTCCTATTTTGAATGTAGTAGGACTTCTTACAGGCTTAAAGTTAAATCACAGTCCTCTGCTGAATCTAGGTCAAAATGATGATAGGAAGCAGCTTGCACAACTAATGTGTTTGTACCACATTCCCCTCTGCCTCCAGTTTCAGAAAAGGTGTCAGGTGTTTCCATGCAGCTGCCCAAGCAGACAGAGGAAATACATTAGAAAAGAATTGTCTGTATGTGGGGAAATGTTAACTCTTATGTCTCTTTAAAGCGTTGTAAGTGCCCATTAGTGAGGAAGTCAAGGAGTCAGTCGTTCTCAGGAGGGATATATCAGCATTTGCTGCAGTGTTTGTGTTGCAGACCCTGACTTTGTAATGTGACCCATCCCTCAATTCCTTACGAACCCCTATCAGATCTGGAGCTTATGTGATCCGGAATGTCATCAGGAAACATATAGGGGACCAGATCTGCAAAGGCAGTGAGACACCTGCCTGTCCTGGATCTTCATGTTAAGTAGGTACAGGATTCCCTCCAGAAAATCTGCATATTTGGCAACTAAAAAGGTGACTATTTTTTATCCATTTCAGGCTGCTTCTATTGCGCATGAAAATGACTCATTTTCTACTTTTCTTTATTGTCTTTGTTATGATGTAAATTTGTTTAGACTGCTGGGAATGTGACAGAATGGATGAGACAGATTTTGGCAGGAAATTGCCTGTCTGGGTTTGCATGGCATTCCCAGGCACTGACTGCAAGTTCATTTACATCGCACAAAGCCATGTCTCTGTTTTCAGAGTCTTAGAGACAAGGAGGCCATCTGAGGGACCTGAGGGAAACTCCGAAATGATCCTTGATGTCAGTGGGGCATACAGAAGTTCAGGAAGATCTTTTGAGGGATGGAAAGTGATTTTAAGTGGATCACCCATGATTTCTGACCTGACAAGGGTGTTTGAAATGTCATATGGAGGAGTTGCAGATTGATTTTAAGTGATTGTCAGTTCAGTC
The DNA here is from genome assembly GCF_031877795.1 of Strix aluco. Taxonomy (NCBI): domain Eukaryota; kingdom Metazoa; phylum Chordata; class Aves; order Strigiformes; family Strigidae; genus Strix; species Strix aluco. Next base: position 63,327,652 of record NC_133931.1, on the reverse strand, counting down.
GTGGGTGGGATTACACATGGAAAAGCATGCCATCCCCCAGTGTTAATGAAATTCCATTGGTGTTCATGAAAAATGTGGAGATTAGTTAATGGTAGTATCTGACATAATTTGTTATCTCGTGTTTTATTTCTGATGCCTTTTTGCTATAAATAGTACAACTTAGTAGGAAGATGACCATCAGGAGAGATGATCTTTGGACTTTTACTTCTTTATACATAATTACATTATGTTAATTCCTTAAGGACTGGGTCAGGTAGAGCCTCTTGAATGGGAGATTGTTCCTTGCCTTCAGTTGCTACTGTTCCTGGTCAAATACAGAAGACAGAAGAAACTGCAAGGGGTCTTGGGAAGAGCTAGAGGAAAGGCTGTCAGCAGTTCCAACAGCAAGACTGCAAGGCTGATGAAAGGAGCAGGGGGAGGCCACTTTTAGGGGAGGAGGAAGGGCTTCTCCAAGCTCCTTTTCTAAGTTGTGCAGAGTTTGCTGCGGCTCAGAAGGTTGCTGAGTGACTCAAACCAAGCCTGGAAGCATGACTCACTAGCAAAGACATATGAGGCAATGGGTAAGTTGGTTATGAACCCTTTTATCCATGTTATGCTTTCCCAAGTCACTTTGAATTTTCTTTGTTGAAGTTTGCTCTCTTGGTTTATAGTCTAATAAAACTGTGCTTTCAGAACTTAAGTCTTGGTACTTATGGGGAGCCCTCTACAGAAGAAAGTCTGAACACATGAACATCTCAGAGCTCTCACCAGCTCAGGAATCCATCACAGGCTTTTAGGACAATTGCTCTTTATGATCTTTCTCTCTGTGTATCTGAACTCTGCCTATGTTTTGTCTATTGGCTATCATTCCCACTTCCTTCTTCTCATTAAAATAGCCATAAAATTGTTCATGTTGATGTTACAGCACAACTGTCAATTACGTTATCATCATACATCCAGTTGACACGAGTGGGCTAAGTGAGAGGTTTTCATCTATTTTTTCTTTTTAATGTTCATCAGTACTTGAAACTTAATAACTGAAATTTATGGCGAGTTGCAAAAAAATAGTCTAGTGGAATCTTATTTGTGTGTCTGAATTGTCTGTTGACTTGCCTGAAAACTCAAGAAGACAATGTTCTGTATACAGTTACATTTACTTCTTCTTTGTACTTAAGACCTTCCTTTGTCAAAAAATATATATTAAATGGAAACTCTGAAGAGCTACAATAATCCTACTGTGCAATCCAGGCATAATTTTCCAAGAACCTGAATGACAAGAAATTTCAACTCCATTTTCAAATCCCTATGATCTCAGCCACAAGTGACAAATGGATTGCTACTGTCATATTTTACTCATATCCCTTGCCAGGTATTTAGGGGGTTCTGAATAAAACATATTAATTTTAATTTACAGAATGAAATCCATCTGTAGGTACTTAATCAAAAGTTTGCATGGAGAAAAAATAGGTATAAAGATTAAATGTTATTTTTTGAGAAATATTTTTAGCATTTATTTCAAAATAAAGCAATCAAAACCATAAAAATTAGTTACATCTAGAATTATTTAGAAAGGTTGCAGAGTTCATTTTCATTTATGTAAAAGTAACTTTAATTATCCAAAGGTCTTGATTTAAAGTGTCAAACTCCAGAGCTGCATTTTAGGCCAAATGCAAAAAATGTAGCACAAAATGTAAATATATTTATGTAATGTGCTCATAAATGATTCAGTGTTTAGACACCAATCTAATTTTGTTTAAACTGTATCACTTTATTGCAGGCTACAAGATTTTGAAGTTTGAATTAATGGGCAATATAGATTTAGCTTGTGGGTGGGTTTTGTTTTCTTGTTTTTACTTTCTGTTATTTTTCATTACGGGGAAAAAGTTAGCTTTTGGGTGAGGAAAAACTAAAAAGGAATAGAGAAAGATCTGCCTGAGTTTTTTCCATTTGACAGTCAATAGCTATGATGGTAAGTCCCCACTTAGAGCTGATGTTCTAGCTTTTTCTTTGGTCTCTCTCCTATACTTAGTATTTTCAGTGGAAAAAAAAAATGTAGTAGCCTTTAGTAAATTAAACTAAGCTTCTCAGAGTACTCTCCAGATAGAAATTATAATAATGAAAATAAATTCTGTGAAAATATGGTGCATGAATTAGTTTAATTGGTGCAGTAGTTCTGTGTAGGTGAGTATGACCTGCTATTTGATTGTGTGTATACCAGTCTCAGGGCCACCCAAGATTCTGAAGAGACACATTTTCAAATTTCCTCTGTTGTACAAAGTTCCAGGTTCTCCCAGAGATAAAATATCTCCAAAACAAAGGAAGCCAAATGCCTGCATGTTTCTCTTTCCCTGTGTAAAGGAGAATTTCCCCTTTTGGAAAGAGGAGATTGCTTATTCCTTAATCGAAAATATGTGCTTCAATGAAAAGATATTCAAAAGTTTCCCATCCCTAGAAAGAGATGGACTTCAAGAAACAGGAAACAATTCTGGGGACCAAGCCCTCAGTTAACAAGAAAATACTCAGTACAAAACCCCCAACCAGTTCTAAAATAGGTGGTATTTTTCATTTGTTTGTTTTGATTTGGGGGGGGGGGGGGGGGGGGGGAGGGTTTTGGTGGTGGTGGGTTTGGGGTCTTTTTTTGCTTTTTTGAGCTGGACTAAGATGTGAGCAAAAAGTAAGTGACCAACATATGGTGAAAAGAAAAACACCAATGAGATGCAGAACAAGTTACTAGATGTCACTGACTATTTTTTATGCTTAGGGAAAAAAACAACAACGACAACAAAAAGATATAATATTTGATCTGGGACAAACAGTCAGAGGAGTGGCCAACAAAAAGATAACACATGGCAGAGTGGGGAATAACACAATCTTGTGCATATGTGAGCTACCCTGAATGGCCATTTCGGTTAAAAGCTCATTTGCAGAGCTTTCTTTTGACCTATTCTCTTCATTTTGGTAGTAAAATCCCTGAAAACTGTACAGACTTCAAGAAGCAGCCAATTATAGTAAGTTTCCCACAACAGAGCTCTCAGAGTACAGACAAATTTTGAGGTGGGTAAAAACTTGGTAATAGGAGGGAGCCCTGGGTATCTTCTCCAGTCATGTACAACAGGAGAGTGAAGGTCAGGGCTATAGGTGGATGGTTCTAGCTACTGTATTTTAGCTTCCTGTTTTCCTTTTATCCCTTTGGACAGATTCTGTTTGATTTAACTTACTTGTCATTGGTAAGGAAGAACTGCTAATTTCTGAGCATCCAGACTACGAGATATGGATGTGTTCCAATACTGAATCACAACAACTGATTTTGTGAAAGCATTTTCCAGCTATTAATTAAAACTAATAGAGGTGACCTATAATGTTTTTCATGCCTTTAAGAGTGTTCCAACATAAATATCTGGAGAGGATATACTTGTTCTGAAAAAAATGCGTGGTGTGTAGGGGAGGAATGTGCTTGACAGTCTTGTTTTGAGCTAAGGAATATTGCTGGCACTGCAGCAAACGTATGTAATAGGCCTCAGTAACCACTGAAGCAATGAGGTTGTAGTCTCCAGTAAAAGTTGTGCAAAATACAGTGAATTCTATCTAGAATTTAGAGGAAGGAGGATACATTTATGCAAGTTAGGTCACAGTGCCATTAGCTCCCTCTTAACATCAGAAAGCACAGACAGGTGAAATGTCTCCTAGTCTTACACATTGAAGATTGTTTTATTAACATTTTGAATTTGCAATTGGTAGTTTTCTATTTAGGACCACTTGAGTTCTCAGCAGATGTTTTCTCTTGAAGTGTCATCACTCTTTTTTGGTTTTATGTAGCAATTAATGATATCTTCTTAAAAGAATCATTATCATTCTCTTCTAAAACATACGGCATTTTACACCATAAGAAAATGGAATTTAATACTTCGTGATCCATTGGATATGCTTGTAACTGTTTTCTTCAACATAATAAACACTTATTCTTGTCTTTTGTCTCTTGTTGCTATTGTTCAGTTTTCAACACTTGGTGCATATCTTCTGTTTTGGAATATGACTTTTTTACTCGGTAAAATGACATCAGTTCTGCTGCACTGTAGAATAGCTTTCCTTTTCACTGTAAGCCTAGATCATTGCTCAGAAGTGGTTCTCCAGTATTTATAAACCAAGATCAGCTGTTGGCTGAAACTCCAGAAGCTGCAGAAAAGTTTATTTTGCTTTCAAAAGCACTTGTGTTTTACCTGCTTTTTTAAAAAGTGCAAAATGGAGTTTCTTTAATTCACTATATAAACTTGGTTTAATTAAGTGTGTTTGTTTCTGGAAATTGTCTCAGGAGAAGGCTACACTGCTCAATACTATTATTTTTGCTTAATGTGCATGTTGGAGATGGCCTTTAAAATACATTTAATGGTCAAGTTGCTACCATCATGTGAAGGTTTCCTTCTACTCAATATTCTCAATGTGTGGCTGTTTCCACTGAGTAAAACAGGGGACTCTCTATGTGTAACTGTGCTGAAGAGAATTATTTGCTACAGCACTCACTAGAGTCATGTCTTCTGTGTAATAAAGTCTCAGTAATGGAATAGGAATTTACCTTACATATCAGAAATTTTAGTTAAAATATAACAAGTATCGTGCAGAAAAAGTTTTATTTTAAAAAAATTAGCCATCCAAGGGGTGTTATTTGTTAACATTTTATATTTGTATTGCAATACTATAAATGTTTCTGAAGGGAAAGAGAAAATCTCAGCAGGACTTATTATCTCATCGGCAGGTTCCATCCATTTAGATAGATATGAAACCTCTTCTTGTAAACTAGGTTGCCTGTGGTGGCCTAGCCTCCCTACTCCTGTCCCAGCTTGAGCTCCTTGTGCACTCAGAACTGTACAGAGCATTTCACTGGCGGTTCCACAAGTGCCTTGTGCAACGGCTGTACTTCTTCCCTGTTCCTACTCTGAATATTGTGTTTGTTTTCATTCTTTTGCCTCTCCCTCTGAGCTGACCAAAGGAAATGTGCCTTATGATTTCAGTCATTCAGAACCAAATAACAATAGCTTTGTACGTCTCTTTTGTAGATCTGTTTTCCTGAATTCAGGCTTGAAGTCTTTGAAGACCACCTCTGACAGTATGAAACTTTTCATAAGGGGAAGTTTTTGTCCTTTTATTTTACTGTTCTTTTTTGTGCTCCCAGCATTTTAATTACAGTCTGGTTATTACCGCTTTTCCTGTTGTTCCCCAAAATGAAATCTGTGGGAGACAAAAATAATTGGAAGCATGATAAATCTCAAAAGAAACTGAAACTGAGGCTATGATCTTTTGTTTGCTTCTTTCTGTAGACTCTTAAATCTGATAGGCAGCACCTTCAGACATTAGCATCTGACTAGTCTGAATACTCCTGACATTTGAAGACATCATAAATAACCATTTAACATAATAGGCCTTCGAGATTTGAACAGTTCCTGAATAAAACTGTATATGTGTCAAAATTGAATGTGGTGGTTTCACTTGTTTGCTCAGGCTTATTCTAAAATATAATTTCAATTTTAACTTCAGACTTAGAGACAGGCATTACTTATTACGAAAAATTAAAGACAGTTTTTGGAGGAGGAAAGAAATCTGCCATTGAAGTGAGAGTGGAATGAGTTGAACTTTGTCACACTATATAAGATCAGATACTCGAGAAATAGTTGGGATATCTGGAAAGCTTGTGCTCTGGCAGTCTTTAGCAGTTGTGCTAGACTGTGTTTTCTTTAATTTCTTGTATCATACAGTTAACTTTTTTTTTCAGTTAGTAGTGTGTTAGCATTTGTATGGTACAGGGTTAATGAGCCTTGTCATATAGCTGCCTAAAGTTTTATTACACTTGTGCCATTATTAAAAACATCTCCTCTCATGATCAAAACAATTGTCTCTGAAAGAGCTATAAAAAGTGGATACATTGCATATTAACAATGTCGGTTTGAGCAAGATATGTTTTAATAACATACATACCAAAAGAAATAAACATTATGCACAGTCTTTAATTAACAGAATTGCTTTTAAGTGTTGATAGTTAGGATTAATGATGTTGATTATAAAGTGCCATTTTTTCTGCCACAAATATAATTCAGGGTTTAGAAACTGAGCATTGGGGTCCTGAGATTAATTTTCCCCAGGGCAAAACAAAACATTATGCTGACTCAAACTCCTTCCATCTTCATGCCAGAATGACATAGACATTAATTTATAATTTTTTTTTGTTGTCTTTACCTAGTTTAGTATGTAAATTGCCATTATTTGAAGCTTGTGCTCCTTTCAGCTACAATATCTTAGTGTAACATTTATAATCATTGTTGAATTTTAATGCTTTGGATTAGATGAGAAATAGAAGAGAAAAAAAGGAAATAGATTGTCCATATAATTCATGGTAATTAGGGGTTTTATTAAATTGCATTCCAGTGAACCCTTAGTACTTTCTGAAGGCAAAAGAGGAAAGCACATGGAAGAGCATTCTTCAAAATCACTCTAATGATGCCAGCCCCTAAGGTGCTTCTGATGTTCACATTTCTATTGAGCACCATAGTATTCAGCCTATAAACTCTCATCGAAGACAGAGGGAGAGACATTACAAGCTAAAAGTTCTGCTTTCTTGCTTTCCATACCTTTAAAGATGGTACCCTGTCCTGGTTTCGGCTGTGATTCAGCTAATATTTTAGTTTTTCCCTCTTAGTAGCTACAATAGTGCTGTGTTTTGGATTCAGTATGGGATTTGATATGAGAAGAATGTTGATTATGTACTGATGTTTTTCGTTGTTGCTAAGAAATCAAGGACTGCTCAGTTTCCTATTTTGTGCTAATGCGCAGGTATACAAGAAGCTGGGAGGGAACAGAGCCAGAGCAACAGATCCAAACTGGCTGGTGGAATATTCCATATCATATAGCGTCATGCTCAGTATATAAATAAGGGTTGATCGGGAAGCTCACTCTGGCTTCAGGGATAGTGGTTTCAGGATTCTCTCTTCCCTAGCCTGGGGTCACTAGCCAGGAACGGGCTAGGCATTGGTCAGCAGGTGGTGAGCAATCACATTGTGCATTACTCATTTGTATTTTCTATTATAACTATTATTATTATAATTATGATTTTAATTTTATTTTGTTTCAATTATTATTTTTTTTTTATCTATACCTATGAGTCTCCTTACCCCTACAAGTCTTCCCCGCATTCCCCAGGGGTGGGGGACGGTGAACAAGAGGCTGAGTGATGTTTGGCTGTCAGCCAGGTTTAAACCATGATATACCCAAAAGGATAATGGGAGCAAACCCATGTCATTCTTTTCTAACGCACAACTTTACCCCACATTATGGCTATTCTGTGAAAACAGCACTGACGAGATCAGGCATGAAAGATGCAAGAAGCCACCTATTTCATAATATCTCTTCTGAAGATATCAAGTCAAGTCTTGGTTGTTATCCACAAAATGTGAGGGCTAACCTAACAAACTGTGATAGTGTTACAATGATGTGTTGAAGATAATCATGGATGTTGGTCTCTTGGGTTTTCTCAGTAGCTTGAAATGAAGGATGGCTGTGTTGTCTATTCTCTTTGTGTTGCTCCTCTAAGCTCTACAATGGTGATTTATAATTCATAAGTTAAGGAATATGAACTCTCTGCCCTGATTATTTATAGAACTGACTCTACATTTTTTGATAAGTATTTTAAATTAATAATGTAAAAATCTATTGATTTTATTTATGTGTTTCATTTAATATACAGGAATACTTGTTGGGGCATTTATGGAATAGTAAAAATAACTCAAAGGGATAGATGATGGCTTACAATTAAAGTCTGCATGGGAGAGGAGTTTAGAATATTGTGACTTTAAATTATTGCAACTTTTGATCCTCAAGGCAGGGCTGCATACACACACTTGGAAGTGTTTTAATTGAAGTGTTGCACCAAGTTAACTCCTTTTTTTGTTGATGAGTTAGCATTCACCAATCAAATTAGACCTTACATTATGAGATGCAACAACAGAACACAATGGATGCTGTTGTCAGTTCTTACAAATTTACAAGTCCTGTGGCTGTTTTATTTACTTTAAATATTGAACCAAGTGCTCCTTGAAGAAAACCAACACCAGATTTATTCTAAGTCAAAGAGCAGCTAGACATTGCTCCATATTCTGAAAAAAACCCATTTCAGATGATATAAGCAGGAATGTTTTTCTGGTCTCAGTGGTCCTCTGGTCTATAACAGCATCTATCAGCCAAAATGATTTGTCAGCTTCCTTGGCTTGTTGTGATACATACCCATCTACTGACCCATTTTCCACTGAACCTTGTGGGCTGGTATTTTGTAAGTTAGTACAACATTCTAAATATTGTGAATGGAGTAAATCTTAAACTGTGTTGTTTTTGTAATTATGGTTTTGAAAATATGCAAGCTTAATGATGAGTCTTTATTTTGCAAGATATTACTGAGAGCAAATAAACTAGCTCTAAAATGAGTGTGTTAAGAATTAGTATGGTGTATTTCTGTTATTTCTGAATTATTTGTATTGCCTTGTGACCTACCTTACACTCCTTGACAAGCCAATCAACTTTAGTCCAAAATATCAAAATGCAATTTCTAGTATTTTTTGTGGACCAAGCTCAGATTAGGGGTAAAACTCATGTATTAAACTCAGAAGAACTCTGCAGAGAAAAGAAACCCAAATGTAGGTCAAAGAATCATTTATTTGCTTCAGTACATACTTCCTGTCTACTGTGACATTAATTAGCAGACAGTAATAATGACTACTAATTGCCCATAATGGTGTTCTGTCCAAATTCTACTACAACATCTAGCTAAAGCTAGTCACAACTTTTTATTTTCTGAACTCCATAGACGATGCTTTTCCTCCTTTCTTCAACATAAATGCAAGCATTAAAGTAAAGGAGGTGGTACTAAAAATGCTTTATCCTCAGATATCAGAGTAAGGAGGTACACACTTTTACCTTTTACTGCCTGACGCTGGACTTTATGCTGATTTTTCTGTGCATGAGCTGAGATGCTCAAATTGCTACATGTGAATCTGAGGAGGCTTCAGTGCAAGTAGTAAAACTACACTTAAAGTAAATTTATTTTTCATATTTTAAAGATCTTAATATCTCTTGCAAGTCAGACTTCTATCTGGAGTTTGTGTGCATGGGGGGAAGGATTGTTTATTTTTATTTTGTGTCTTCTCAAACAAATTTCATAGTCATATGCTTGTATGAGCTAGAAAATGCACTTCAAGCATTACTACCCTGATTCTTAGTATGGTGCAGCCAAAGCCAATCAATAAGGTTCCTGTAGAAGGATTCACTTAAAGTATCTTACTGATTTCCTCAGATTCATAAGGTAAAAATCTATTTCTAATTTCCTTTGCTCTTGCTAACTTATATGCTATTTGAAAGGCATTTTAATCTTGCAGTGACTAATACATTATACATCAATACCTCGGAATACCTACCACGGGGAAACTTTCAGTGTCTTATTTTTAAGCAGTGTAAAGGAGAGAATTTTGATACTTCTAACACATACAAAAGCAGCAAAGGAAATATTTGCATTTCTAACTGCACTCATTCTACATGTTTTGGTCTATATGGGCTCAGTTAATACTCCAAGTTAGACAATATTATCCCATCATGAGTGTTGGAAGTAACAAATCTGATTTCATCCTTTCTTATTAATATTACAGTAATAACACTGGATATTTTGTTTCATTTATGTTACATTGTCTAATGGCATTTTCACATCAGCAGTAGTCCCTGGAGTCAGTTCTCAGGTAGAGAGAGGTTAATGCAGCATCTCTGAGACGCAGGTATTTGCTATGTGTACTACTACACAGCGTTACATGTACTGTGTACTTTTTTAGAAATTAGTTGTATCATCAACGCCGCTAAATAGCAGGCCTCTTTTTCCTTTTTCCTCTACAGCCTGGGTGGAAAGACTCCAATATTTCAAATGTTAAACTGCCAAGAAAGGCAATTATGTGTTAATTAGTTTTGTCGATTCAACCTGCTGCGATTCTTGGACTTTGCTTGCTACCTTGTTTGTGCTTTGTCTTTTTCAGAACAGCTGCAAATCTTGATTTATTTTGCTTGTACAGTTTCCTCTAACCACAACATTTTTTATGAGGAATCAGGCACCCACAGTCATCTTTCTTATTTTATCTATATTATTTTGATCCTTTTTTGTTTATTTTTTTGTTTAATCAGTTATGTTGGTTCTTTTATTGCTGCTAAGGTAGCCATTCCATATAGAAACCCATGACATTGAGCTAAGGGCTATAAAAATTATAGTGTTACTCTTAATACCATGCTTCAGCTTATGTGACCTTCTCCTCTCCTTCATCCAAAGTAAAAAAGATCTAAACCCAAAATCCTTGCTTGAACCTTACACAAAAAGTTTTTCCCTTCCCTTTATAGTTGTCAGGCCACTCACACTTTTCAGAATGAATTTTATCTAGCAATTAATTTAATTTTCTTCACATTTATTTATCCGCCTTTGAGAGGGTACCGAAAGTCTCAAGTAGGTTTAGAAAAAATGAAGAGCTTTAATTGTCAATAATCATGCAGGAGAGTGATGCACTGAGATAGCTTTCTATTTGCCAATTACCACCTTTTTCAGTCAGATGTGGAAATGCTTCTAATGTGCGTTTCATCTGGGAAAAGTACTGACAGAGTATCCTTCTCTAGTGGCTGCAATATATATTGACAGCTTACTTAATTATATGGCAGGGTAGCAGCCAGAGTCCATTATGAAGAGAAGAAATCAAAATTCCAACCTGGGATTTCCCTGTGGTTTTCTCAAACAAAACATTGTCAGATAAAATATGCACTATTGTCAGATAGACAGAAAACTCCCTCAATCTGTTAATTTAATTGGAAGGAAAAAGGAAAACCTGAGTTACACTTTTCAGGACTCTTCAGGCTCAATGCATGTTCATAATAATATGTCCTACCTTGCTGTTTGATTTAGAGTGCAAGCTAGTAGGGTATGCCTGGAACATGTTCCTTTTGTTGCCGATAGAAAATGCTAAATGGGTCTCAGAAATAATGACTTTCATAGAAAAAGGAATCATTTCTAAGATAGCAATGCTAAGAGCAGTTGAGGCCAGAGAAAAGTTTGAGCTGAACTTTTTCACTTTATGGCCATTACTGATGACACAAAGCTCTAACAAGATAGTGAGCTTTTCATTCCAAATAATGTTCAGACTTTGTATTTTAAAAAAAAAAAAAAAAAAGAAAAAAGAAAAAAAAAAGCAGTTCAGGTCTAAGATGATATCATATCACTTAAAGGAAACCATTTAGAATTAGTTCCTGGTTGTGTGCAGTATTCAGTTGCTGAAGCTGTGGCCAGGCTCAGGAAGGACAGGAGTGACTGGGAAGACCAGCACAAATTCACCAAGGGCAAATTGTGCCTGGCCAACATGATTGCCTTCTGTGATAAAATTACTGGCACTTTACAATGGGAGAGCCCTCGATGTTGTTGACCTGGATTTCCTCAAGGCTTTTGATATGTTTTCCCATAGTATACTTCTAGGCAAATTGATGAGTTATGGATGGAACAGATGGATAAGAGGCTTGACGGAAAACTGTCTGGGGTCCTGGCTTAAAAAAGTTGTGATCAAAACTACAAAGTCGTGTAGAAGTTGATTACTAGAGGCATTTCTCAGAGTGCAGAGCTGCTGTTCAGAGGGATCTTAACAGGCTGGAGAAGTGGGCTAACAAGAATCTCAAGAAGTTCTACAAAAGGAAATGAAAAATCCTACACCTGTGAAGGAATAACCCTATACCACCATACAGGATGGGGCACAGAGCAGGTCTCCAGAAAAGATCTTGGGCAACCTGGTGGGCTTGTGGTGATGTCGTTTCCAGGTGCATTCTGGGCTATATTAGCAAGAATGTAACCAGCAGGCTAGAAGCAATTTTTCTCCTCTATCCAGTGCTTGTGAGACTGTAACTGGAGCAATGAGTCCAGTTTGGGGCTCTGCATACAGGAGTGCATCCACCAGAGAGGCACCAAGATGGTCAAGGTGCTGCAGCACATGAAGTGCAAGAAGCAGCTGAGAGAAATTGCTTTGTTCAATCCTAAAAAGAGAAGTCTAAAGGAAGATCTAGTTGCTGTCTTCAAATATATCCTAATAAAAGATATATTTGAAGATGGATCCAGACTCATCCTGGAAGGCCACAGTGGTAGGATGAAAGGCAACAAACAATCCCTAACATGTATAATTCCAATTACATATTAGGAGAATGTTTTTACTGTGATACAGTACAATACAGGTGATTAGCCGCCTGATCTAAATTTTCCCTGCTGTGAGAAGAATGTTGAACCAGATAACCTCCAGAGGTCACTCCAACCTAAATTATTCAGTGATTATATGCTAAAACATATTTTTTCTTTCTGTGTGACTACTTAAGTAATATTCAAACTCATGAAGATAGCCTTTTGTTAGAAGATATTAATTTGGGTATTTTACTAATACAGATCTGTTTATGTAGACAGAAAATACAGAGAGAATATACTATTTCTTTGAACCCAGCAGGGGCAAATACCAGAAGGCAGTTTCTCGGCAAATAGTTCAGATATCCTTTATGATCCAGCTCTGTTGAAAGAAATTCTCTATCTTCCTTATGGTCACCATGCTACAGTTCCTCTTCCCCCAGCTTCTCTAGGGGTTTTTGTTTTAAGCACACTCCAGCTGACATGCCACTCTTGCTTTCCCAACCCATTCCCAAGAAACTGAGTGAGCTGGCCCTTGCTCCAGCTTTCCTTCCTTCTGGACAATGATATGTCTTGTACCACGTAATCCCTAAAAGTGTTTTTGCTTTGTTTGGGGGTTTTCTTGTCTGGGTTTTGTTCTGTTTGTTTGTTGGGGTTTGTGGTTTTCTTTTTTTCTTCTCTTTCTTAGGCAAAAAGAAAATCAGATGACATTCTTAACACAACTGTCTGGCTAGAAAATATAATTTATCTTGAGATTGGGTGGAAGACAAATTATCATAATTTAGGTGAAACTAGAAGCCTTGACATTTTGTAACTACAACTACATGATGTCCTTATGGAAAAGTTGACATTCTCACTGGAAGATGTGAAAATAATAAGAGCCCCTCAGACAGGCAATTGACTTACCATTGCATCAAAATTATATCACAAGATGGAAATTTCACTGTGGATATGTTTTCTTATTGTGATAAGCTCATTTTAAACCACAAATTCAAATTCATTCGATACATAACAACAACAAGTTATTTCAAGGTCTGTAAATGTTCAGAAACTAAAGACATGATTGTGTAAAGTCATCAACAACCTCCATAAAAGTATACTGGAAGTATATCTCTATTCTTCAATAAGAAGTTTGTACTCTTTGTTGCTTTTTAGGTTGGTTTGAGGCTTTTTTAAGACATTCATAAAATGCCACAGGCTTTCAGAATTCAGTGACACAAAAAGCTCACCAAAGAAACATTAAGGTGTTTCTTTCTTATTTTAAGATATAAGCAATCTCTGTGTAGACAGAATGTAGACAGAACTACCATAAAATAAAGTTAGATTAATCTGATGTTTTTCCTACTTTTTACTGGTATACTTATGTATCGTTTAAAAATAAAAACCAAATAGGTGAACTGAAACAATTTTAGCTGTACAGTTCCTTGCCAAAAAGGCCAGCTCTTCTCATTCTTCCTGAAGTATAGCTCCACATTCCAAATAAGATAAATATTTAGAGTATAGTATATTTTAATAGACATAATTTATTGAGCACTTTTTAAAATCACTGCTGCATAACTATGCATTTCCCTTTTTTTATGTGATTCATTGCTCTCTGGTTGAATGTTTGATTCATATTCTGCAATAATTGTATTGTCTAGGAATCCCCTAGTTGGACTGTAAAGGTTGGTATAATTATTTAATCTCAATCGTTTTTAAGGCATGTATGTACATGTCTTGTTGGCCACTCATACTTCAGCACCACATGGCTCCTCCAGTTAGAACTATTAGCAGTAAAAAGCCTTCCTTGACTTTTCATATCTTTACTTGTATAACAATTTCCTCCCCTCGCTCAAAAAGGAGAGCATTCTGACATAAAAATGAGATGTGGGTGAAAAGTTCTCAGGTGAATTTTTCCTTTTACAAGAACAATAATTTTATGAAACTTTACACACTGATTGGCATACAGAGTGATGGTTATACTGTAAGATTGTTGCAGAACAGAAATTGGGTGTTGGAGAAAGATTTTTCTGGTTCTCCATTCCCATTGGTGGGTTTTGTTTGGGTTTTTTTTACATTATCTCTAAACATTATACATAGATTGTGAATATTTTTAGGAAGATGTGGTTCCGTAGACAAGTTATAGTTGGGTCTATATGGTCAGCTATTTTTTTTCTTTTGTAATGCAAAGAGTAGTCATTCAGTTACAATAAGATTCACATTTGGTCCAGAACATGATCTAGTATTTTTAACTATCACAGGAGCATGTTACAGATAAATCCTTAGTATATATGCAAGAAATGTGTATTTCTCTTCTGATATAAACTTTTGAAAAAGAATAGTTCATCTTCAACCTTGATAATGTGACTATAAGATTTGACTTTGTGGAGTCAGAATTTCATCCCCAGAGGTAAAATATTGAAGGACTTTCTCAACATTGCTACAAAATGTTTTTCAGAACAGTATTTAAGCAGAAATATTTTAGTTATGCAAATGATACTTCATTTCAAAACATTAAAGAAAAAAGCCTGATCTGAACTCCTTGCACTTTCACGGGGAAAAAACACTGCTTTCAGGCATGTTGTCTGTGTTCTTCTTGTTTCAGTCAGAAGTTTTGCACAGGAAAATAGGGCACAGGTGACCATAGGATAATTTTCATGTTCCTTGAAGCATAAAATATTTCCAGGTTTCATATCATAACTTTCTTTTGATATTACTTGTTGATATTTATGAAAAGCAGAAATGGAAATACATTCAAAAATACTGAAATAAATACAGAATGGTACTTCTTGGTATAACCTTCTTCATTATTGAACTAAAAACCATAAGCAGCAAAAATTTTGAAAAGTATTAAGCTCTTAGAAATTATTAAACTCCAAAAAAGAGTATTCAGTCTGCAATAGACTTTGTTTTAAAAATTATAAAGAATTACTGATGAACATCTGGAAGTAATTACACAGTAATGTGTTTCCTATCATATCATTCATAAAGTCCAAAACATGAGAAACAAGAAAAGGTTTCAGCAATTATTTGTGTTCTCATATGTATTTATAAATTCTTTACATTTATACATATATTACAGCTTGCACATATGTAAATAAATATGTGTGAATGTGTAAATTTTAAAGTCTGTATGTGTCTATACATGAATACATGATGTTGCAGTACCATGCATGTGTTTCAGTAAAATAGATTGAGGGACCATATTCAACCAGCTTTCTTAATTACCATAAAACCATCTGTGCAGATCCCTGAAGAAATCATGCATTCTTAAATGTAATAGTTGTTTTATGTTTAGGAACAGTCTACTTTTAGAGACCATTATTTTGGACCACACTGGATTTAAAAGCTATGGTTACGCCTGTCAAGAAAACAGGAATTGCTCTTGTTCAGACAGCCTCTGCTTTGTAGAAAATGTAGAGATAAGTATGGTACAAAATGCATGTATGTTTGTGTACACAAGAATGAATTTCTGTAAAATAGTACAGCTTCTTGTTGTCTCACAACTTCATGTCCCTTGAACTACTTTCATTCTTGGACCAACAAAACCAAATCAAATCTGATCCTTATGGCCCTTTCATACAAAGGTACTGGATGGCAAACTGAATTCTAGGAACACATTAACAAAAAGTAAAGTTCAAGTAATACAGATATTTTAATAAAAGTTTCAAAACTTCTGTGACAAAAAGTTAAAACTAAGTGAGAAGAGCAACCATAGTGTCCTGGACTATTTTGCTGGATTAGAAATGGTGGCTTGACCATTAAATATATATAAACATACCTTAAATATGCATATTTTAAAGAGCAGTTTATGAGATAAACTATAGCTTTTATGTTGATGTTGATGTTAACATAGTACAAACATCCTGATAATTGTTGGAATACAATAGAAAGACAAATTAAATTGCAGAGAAGGGCTTATTATTTAGGTTTATAAGGAGCAAACATAGATTTCCAGCATTTTGGTTTAACGTTTACATGTTCTGCTCTAGAATATACACTTTTTATACAAAGCCAGGCAGCTATTTATAGATGTGGCCCCTGGTATCCTTCAGGGGATAACACAATAAACACACAGATTTTAGGAGTAGGACATGATAATTTAAGTATATTTAAATGTATGTGGTGAGCATATGTCTTCTGATGTCTGTAAAAACATTTGTTGCCATGAAAATGCAATGAGTCGTGAGTGACTTCCTTTTTCTCTCTTCTCTATAATTTCATTTCCATCAGAGAAAAGCAGATGTCAGCTCCCTGAAAGAGAAAATGATGTTTGTTATCATAAATCATTACATCCCTCAATCTGGCTCAAGCTGAATGCCCTACTTGGACTCTGTGAATGAAGATGATAGGAAAAAATTTGCTTGAACATTATTATCCTTATCCTTTCTGGGTCTTTCAGAGGAAGCAGAGTT
The DNA here is from genome assembly GCF_031877795.1 of Strix aluco. NCBI lineage: Eukaryota > Metazoa > Chordata > Aves > Strigiformes > Strigidae > Strix > Strix aluco. The sequence goes on along the minus strand of NC_133931.1, from coordinate 63,311,071 downwards.
CTCTTCATTCTCAGCCATAGGAAGATAAGAAGAGTGTAAGCATGTGCTAGAAAGTAAAATCATATGTTTTTCCTCCAAGTGATATTGCAGTCATAGTTTGAGTCTCTCACTTCTGCTGGGTGCATCTACATTAACATTTTAGCTTGAATAGGTAGCTGTGCTTAGACTGTTTTGAAAGCTGTGCTTTTTGAACTGCTTTTATCCTCCAAGTGGAGCAACTTCAGGAGGGCATGAGCTGGATATCTTTTGGATGAAGCTATTCTGGAAGATGCTCTCTAGGACCACATTGAATGCCATCCAACAGCTATTGGGAAATCAGGCTGCTGGACCAAACTGAAACAAGTCTAAAGTAAATCCCCATGAAAAACAGGTAGTGTGGAAACTGGATCCTTATCACCATCTATTTCACTTGGTAGATTCTCTGTTACTGAGCTACTTGCTGGCATAGACATAACCCTTGTATCCACTCCTCTACTGGAAAGTTTTTCAGGAATGAAAAACTTTAATTCTCCCTTCATCCCTCAAATATCACTAGTTTTAATATTTTAATTAGGCTAAATACTGGCATTCTGTTGCTGAGTCAGGGACTGTTAGCTACCTTTTAAACTTCTTTGAAATTATTTATCCCCTGGATCTCCCTATTCAAGATCAGCCATTCACTCTAATCTTACTGGACAAATGGGGCCATGTGAAAGACAGCAAGAAGAAATATAATATAAACTGTAAGCAGCCTTCTGCAACCCAACCTCCTTCTGGTATAAGTTTCAAGCACATGTCAAAGTTAAACCCTTGTCCGTTTGATTCAGAGGTGGTGTAACTACAGATCAGACAGTCTAAGATAGATGTCTACACTTTGTACCTGAATTTGAAAATTGTATTCATTAGCAGTACATACTTAAGTTAGCATATTATCTGAATATTCATCTGACTTAGGTTAAATGTCAAGATTCCTACCTTTCTATTTCTGGTTTAGAGTGTAATATTAATATGACAAAAGTCCATCTCTGTTTACAAAAGCTGAAGATACTCTGTCACTGAGTAGGAAAGTAATAATTTAGCTTTCCTAAGTAGCAGCATTTTTTAATTAAAAAAAGCCTATCTGTTGATCCTTTGTTCTCTCCTTTCCAGGAATGTTGTAAAGACTGTTCCTTCAAAGACTATGTGCACAAGGCAGTTCGGACACCAAAAGCTAACTCAGTTTCTGGAGGCGGTTTAGCTACAGGTAAATTATCCAATATGGAGCTGTACTACTTTTACCATTGCCTGACTCACTTCTGTGAAAGTTCAATGGTTTGTTTCATTTACATGTTAATGTACATTATTTCCCTTAACTTCTTTTCCTCGAACTTATCCTAATGTACTATAACATGAGTTGTTTTTCTCCTGTCTCACCCATTCTGCCTCTGTTCCCGATTTCTGCACACCAGTCAGTTCTTGTCTTGCCAAACTCAGGTCCTCCTCCCTGAACAGTTTCTTTAAATAAAAGAAATATATCTCCAGCCCATGATAACTTAAATCTAATGTGTGTGTTCGGATAAGGATGTGTATACATGTATACAGACATGAATTTAAGGGACAGGCACTGAGATACTCATTCTGGCTTCCTTTACCAATATGTCTGTTTTACAAGTGTTATTCTAGCTTTTGAGTCTTCTGTTGTATGTGGAAGGCCAATAAACCAGACCAGATGAGTGTAAAGTGTTGAAAATAACTCTATATGATACCTACCTTTGTACATGCATTTCTTTAAATGGAAATATGACTTTTTCCCCCTTCTCATCTCTTTATATTACCATAATCTGAGGCACATAATAATAGTAGGGTACAGGGGGGAAAAAAAAAAAAGAAAATAAACAAATCAAAAAGTATGACAGTGGGCTTTTAAGTACCATCATTTGCTTCAACAAAAAATACAAAAGTACCTTTATTCTTCTGTTTATGTGCCAGCTTCCCAGCTACCTGCTTTGTGGGTCTCCAAGGGGTTTATTTTAGAGATGTCAATCCATAATACACCTGCAGGTTGGGCATACTTTGAGATGGAAAAAAAACAAAAACAAAAAACAAAAAAGAAAAAAACCCCCACAGATTTTTCATGCAAGTAGAGCTAGAAATACAAATTTGCCAAACTAAAGTTGTGCATTTGCATCTGGTATCCAGCCTCTTAGTGGTCGTGTACTCTAGGGGCATAAGAAGAGGATGGCCTTTTTGCTTGTGGTGCAGTGATACGTTCTGAAAACCAGTGAAGCAGGAATCCCTTTTCAAACATTTATGAACTGTTTCATACCAAGGAGAGGTGGTGTGTCTGTATAGTCTCTATATCAGCAAACATTATATGTCTCAAAACTAGTTAGCTGACATACCATGAAAGACAGGGAAAAAAGCTGGAAAGAGAGCGAGTTGTCCATAACCAGAAATATTACTATATTTTTATACATTAACAGCATTTTTAGAAAAAGTGAGAGAACTCTAAAAATAACTAGGTTTCTACATGCGAATTACCTTGCTGCCTTTCATTAAATTAGTTCCTTGTTATTTCTCCAGCATATTAACCTAAACCTGTAGCTGTACTTAGGGTGTAAGAGAACTCACATTTGCTGGTTCTCACCATTTACCCTTCAGCATGACATTTTTTGGTGTAATTATTCTGCTCTGAAAATGATCAAAAGATTTATTTGACTTGGAAAGATCACTCAGCTTATTCCACAAATTTCAAGATTTTCATGTTTTAGGATGGGTGACAGAAACCGTGTGTGGCCAGTGCATGAATGGGAGTGGTATGAAATGACACAAATGCTATCAAAATCACTGGATTTCTTAATGAACATTGCATGTTAATAAGTACTTCTGGGATTGGCTCTGCTTGTCTCTGATGACTAGCTACCTTCTACCTCTTTTTGTACATGAAGAAGAAAATGTTTATTATGTGGTAAATCACAGTACATAATTGGTGTCCACTATCTACTACAGTGGCCATCACTGTATGGTTAATTAACCTAACCTATCTTCTATTCTGACAAGCTCTCAGGGTTTACCCTTTTTATTAATATACCCTATACCATTTGAGTATCCCTTGTTGATTATATACCGATATTGTCACAGCTGTTTTTCCCTTTTTTTTAAGGTTTGGAGGTTTTTTTGTTTATCTTTTGAAATATCACTTATAAGAAATGTAATATTTAATCATTATTTAAAATAACTGTTTATTACTTGTTTGAAAAGTTAAATGCCTCTGTAACTTAACACATGCACAAAAATTACTCAGTAAGCTGACTCTATTACCCTTTCAATACTTTACTTCCAACAGTAATTTTAGTTTGGAAGAAATAAACTTCCTCTAAACTACAGGTAAGCAGAGAAATCAGGTATGTTTCCATGCCATAAGGCCAATTAGAGCATGTTGGATTAATAGTATATACATCAGCCAACACTGACATATTGGTGGTATGCGTTTATCAGTCATAGTGAAAAATTAATCACAGATTATTTGGTTTATTTATTTTTAAAGAAATATTGCATGGTCTTGTTTCCTTTTTATCGATCTTTCTATATCAGGATGAATCATCAGAAAAAGGATGTGAATTTTATTCATTCCTACAACTCAGAAAATATTTCAGATTAGTGTTTTGTTTGGTATTTTGGCAGATTCATAATGTAATAAGTTACAAAGATGTGTTTCTTTGAACTGAACTGACTGCATTCTCATGTCCAGTCCTATGGAAAATAGGACTAAAATTTTCAGAACTAAAATTTTGTTGTGAGATGGATTCAACTCTGTCAATAAAAACTTACAAAAAGAAAAAAAGGGCTTAGTCAATGATTGTTCAGATGGTTTAAAAATCTATTAGAAAAATATAATTGGTTGTGAAGTCTTTTGGTCAGTTTTAATCAGAACTTCAGTATGTCATACCACTTCAATTTTGGTAGTTGGTAAGTTGGGTTTTTTTAAAGATAAAATTTTATACTTAAATAAAATTGTGTTTGTGTTTTAAAAGTTAATTTGAATTAAAATAATTTTGGCATTTTCAAATAATGGTTGATTATAACTGACATTTTCCTGTAAAAAATTATGGTTTAATTACAACTGTATTTTTAATTGGGAAAACTCTATGTGAACAATTTCAGTGAAATGTAACATTCCCTTCTAAATGCAATACTAGTTCAAGGGATTCACTTCTCACTCAGAAATTGATATTCATAGGGGATTAGTCTTTTTAATGTTCTCATGGAAAAAAAATCTAAGTATACAAGTATTTTTAAGCAACTGAAAACACATTAGTGAGCATTTCTAACTCAGTATACTAAAACTTTTAGTTCACCTAAAGAAAACTCCCTTCTTGTTGATATCCTCATCTGTTCCTTTCACTTGGCTTAACTTGGGATCCTAACTAAACGTAGGGCCTATTATGAAATTTACAGGGGAATTTTCAAAAGCTCCTATTTTGGGGCAAATCCCCTTCTGCTGAAGCTTTTATTTTCCACTGGAACACATCTGAAAAGGAAAATGCCTAGGGTTTGTTGTTTTTTTCTAAGCTCTTGATCTAGTATGACAAGATAAAATTTCAGGAGGGAAGAGTATCGGTGATACTGAAATGTCAGGTAGCTTAGAAAGTTCAAGGTACTTTGGAAAGCAGCAGAAACCTCAAAGGCTATCAGTGTTTTCAGTTACTCTACAGAGGAGAAGCAGCAGCAACTAAAGAAGGCAACAACGTGCTGTTGAGTTCACAGTTGCATGTTATGGAATAAAAGTGAAGAGGTTAAGCAATAGGAGAATTGGAAATTTTAACACAATGTCAATTGTTTACCTGCTAATTTTTGCCTGGCACAAGCCCTTTGGGAAGCAAGCCACTCCTCTTCAATGACACTAATCTCCCTGATGCGATCATTCTGAAGAAATAGGCTGTTGCTATCTACAACTATGTCTTGCTATTGTTGCCACTTTTTTCCCATTGTAACAAGATCACAAAATTGTTCCAGAATGTCTCCAGGTTTTGTGTGTGTATGTGAAAATCCCTTTCTCTGCTAAGTAGCTGTATGTGATGTTGCTTTCAGAAGCAACTGGCAACATATTCAATCTCTTCTTTCAGTCAATACAAAATGTAGTGTTATGCTTATAGACAGAGCAATAGCAATTCAACAAAGCAGCTTAAGTGTCTTCTATGTCCTTAGTAAAAAATAAAATAAGAGTGTCTGTTAAAAAATTCTGGTCTGAAATAGATTGCTCAGAAGGTATTGGACACAACAGTGGTGTTATGTTAATCTATGGCTCACTGATGCCTGCCAACTGCCAAATTACTCCTGATATACCGTAAGTTAATAAATAATTTATTTGCTGTTAATAGATCCAAAATCTGAAGTTCCTGTTGTAGAACTATATTGTGCCAAGTCATCCAGACTTAGTAATGAAAAAGCCAAAAAATGATGCTGAGTTAAAGTGCTTTATGATGTTTACTCAGAGTGTCCTTGGACTATCCATCATAAGCACTTGGTTCTCAGTAAAAACCGTAAATCTAACTTTCACAGTCATTTCATATACAAACTTTTTTTAAAAATAACAAATTTTTTTCCCAAATAATTCCCCATATTTCCTAATCATAGTTGCAAATATATTTGAAATTCTACATTTATTACAGGATGTAATAAACAAGAGATGGATTCAATGATCCATATGGGTCCCTTCCAACTCAAGATATTCTATGATTCTATGTATGAGGAAGAAAGCAGTTGGCTTGAACCTTTGACTCCATATCCTTTTGTAACTGTTACTATATACATAGCTGAACATGCATTGTTAGCACAAGGAACCAACTTCCAATATAACCTCCTTTTCATTCTTCCACCCTCTGTTCCCACAGGTTTTGGGCTGAAATACTTTGTGCTCTAAATTAAGTTAGTCAAGTAAAGAGTCAGTCACAGTCTTCCTTCAAATGAACCAACTTAGAACCAATTTGTAAAAGCAGCAAAATTAGGAACATGCTTAACTAGACTGTGTCTATAGTTAAAAATCAATATAAGAGTTCTGCTGAAATATGATTTTATTAAAAAAAAAAAAAAAAAAGGAACTTTTATGCAGCTTCTGTTCCAGTTTACCTCTCATTTATAGAAAGGTACACTTTTTTCTAGAGCTGTAAAACACAAATTGGTCTCTAGTTCAACACTAATATAAAGACAAGCAAAATTGACAATACAGTTTAACTCAACACTTTAAATTTAACCTGTGACTACCAGCAGGCAAGGAATTAACAACTTTTCTTACACAATTATTAACACTATTTTTTTTAACATAAGCAAATAAAGATGAGCAGTAAAAAGGTACAATATTATGGGGTTTTTTTGCCATCAATATTATAGGAGTTCATTAAAATAAGTATTTGTAAAGGAGATCGAATAAATTGACACTCAACACCTAATCAGCTTATGCTGAATTTGATTACCCAGGTTCACCAGGCTCTAGAATTAGGTTACTAATGTATAATTACATTATACAGTATAGTATAGTATATAGTATAATTATACTATAATATAGTATAATTTTTGCAAGGATTAAAACCAAATTAACATCATTTAGAAACTCTATAGTTTACTGCTAGAAAAAAGATTCAGGAACTGTAGAAAATGCCTTTAAAATATGGTCTAATGGACTGCACAAATGACTGCCTTTTAGCCCAGGTTTACCACACAAATCATAGATTTTGCTTCTTACCTCTAGCCACATTCCAATTCACTTTGTTATTCCTCCTATAACCCCAAGAGACTTTATTTTCAAAATGGCTTTTATCTGTCATGCCATGTAAAGTGTGCTTTAGAAGTCTAAACAAAATAATGTCAGCTACCTCCCTTTGTCACTTTGCTCTATTATCCACACAAAAAGTCTAATATATTTGTTAAACCAGAGCTGCTGTCTCTGAATTCTTATGGATCTGGAACTTAATGAAATTTTCTCAAAATGACTTCTTTAATGTAAAAACTACACTTCAGTTAGCTTCAAGTCCCACAAAAGGTGTTTTAAGTTACTGACTACTCGGTAAATTTATTCCAGAAATTACTAATTTATACAAATCTAGAGCACAATAAATAGTAGGCCAACATTTATCATTGTGTCTCTTAATGCCTTTTGAGATTTCTAGTATTGCACATATCTGTGCTTTGCTACAATAGCATCCAAAGAAAAACCAAACACAATAATTACAATTATGAACTGTCATCATTGAATTATAAATGAAACAAAAGCAAATCTGAGGAAAAAAAGACACAAACAAAAAATAATGGTTATCTCAGTCAGAATGCCTGTTATATATTTTTTTTGTCTCAGCATTCACTGTCAAGAGTTCCAGCCACACCATCCAAGACGCAGAAGGCAAAGGTGGGGACTGGGAGAAGAAAGATCCACCCACTGTAGTAAAAGATCAGATTTGAGAACATCTAAGGAACCTGAAGGTGCACAAGTCCATAGAACCTGCTAAGATGCATCCACGGGTCCTGAGGGAACTGGTAGATGAAGTGGCTAAGCCACTATCCATCATATTTGAGAAGTCATGGGAGTCCAGCAAAGTTCCTGCTGACTGGAAAAAGGGGAAACATAACCCCCATTTTTAAAAAGGGATAAAAAGAAGACCTGGGGAACTACAGGCCAGTCAGTCTCAACTCTGTGCCTGGTGAGATCATGAAACAGATCCTCCTGAAAAATATGCTGGGGCACATGGAAAATAAGGAGGTGATTGGTGACAGTCAACATGGCTTCACTAAGGGCAAATCGTGCCTGACAAATTTGGTGGATTTCTACGATGGGATTGCAGTGCTGGTGGATAAGGGAAGAGCAACTGACGTCATCTACTGTGCAAAGCTTTTGACACTGTCCCACAGGACATCCTTGTCTGTAAATTGGAGAGACATGAATTTGATGGACGGACCACTTGGTGGATAAGGAATTGGCTGTATGGTCACACTCAAAGAGTTGTGGTCAACTGATCAATGTCCAAGTGGAGAGCAGTGGTGAATGGTGTTCCTCAGGAGTCACTGTTGGGACCAGTGCTGTTTAACATATTTGTTGGTGACATGGACAGTGGGATTGAGTGCACCCTCAGCAAGTTTGCCAGTGACACCAAGCTGTGCGGTGCGGTCGACACGCTGGAGGGAAGGGATGTGCCATCCAGAGGGACCTGGACAGGCTTGAGACGTGGGCCTGTGCAAACCTCATGAAGTTCAACAAGGCCAAGGGCAAGGTCATACGTATGAGTCAGGGCAATCCCAAGCACAAATACAGGGTGAGCAATGAGTGGATTGAGAGAAGCCCTGCGGGGGACTTGGGAGTAGTAGTGGATGGAAAACTGACTATGAGCCAGCAATGTGCATTTACAGCCCAGAAAGCCAACCATATCCTGGGCTGCATCAAGAGAAGTGTAGTCAGAAGGTCCAAGGAGGTGATTCTCCCCCTCTGCTCTGCTCTCGTGAGACCCCACCTGGAGTACTGTATTCAGCTCTGGGGCCCCCAATATAAGAAAGACATAGACCTGATCAAGGGAGTCCAGAGGAGGCCACAAAGATGATCAGGGGGCTGAAGCACCTCCTTATGAGGACAGGCTGAGAGAGTTGGCATTGTTCAGCCTAGAGAAGAGAAGGCTCTGGGGAGACCTTATGGCGGCCTTCCAGTACTTAAAGGAAAAGCTGGGGACGGACTCTTTATCAGGGATTTTAGTGATAGGATGAGGGGTAACTGTTTTAAACTGAAAGAGGGTATATTTAGATTAGATGTAAGGAAGAAATTCTTTACTCTGAGGGTGGTGAGACACTGGAACAGGCTGACCATAGGGGTTGTGGATGCCCCCTCCCTGGAAGTGCTAAGGCCATGTTGGATGAGGTTTTGAGCAACCTGGTCTAGTAGAAGGTGACCCTATCCTTGGCAGGGAGGTTGGAACTAGATGATCTTTAAGGTCCTTTCCAACCCAAACCATTCTATGATTCTATATCCTTCTTTTAGAGACTTTGGATAATTGTAGCATCTTTGAAATCAACATGGAGAAGCTCTCCATCCACAAATTCAAAGTTTATTATTTCCAGAATTAGAAGTCAACTCTCCTTGAATATGTCATTAATAGGCCAAGGGTTTTCATTGTAAGGTAAACGTACTTCATTTTTTAGGTCTTTACACTAATTTCTTACACACTATTTCAATAAATCAATGCATTTCAAAACCAAAGAAAGTTCTTAAGCTCCTGAAAGTTTTATCTTAAACCCGTTAAGTTAGTGGAAATTAGAAATCCCAAATTCAGATAAATGCAACTATTTCTCTCTATTCACAAGGAAGGATCACCTCTCTAAAATTTGAAATTTAAACAGTAAAAAACATGAGATGAGGAGTTTCTACCTTTTCAATAACAGGATTTAAGCATTCAATTTAGAGAATGACAAAACCATTTTTATGACATTTCCTTTGTGCTATCTTTGCAAAATACTGACATAGTACCCTTGAAACCATATGGTGTTATGTACTTGCTCGGGGAAAAAAAAAATAAAAGGAAAAAACAGTGTGTAGACACAAAATTAAAGGTCTGAGACAGAAGGTCTACAGAAACTGAAAGAAGAATGTGTCACTGTCTACATCAGAATGGATACATTTTCCATTGCAATCTATGTTTTAGCAATCTTTTCTCATACACATACCCAAGTTAACACCCTCAGTCTCTTGTGTAGATCTCAAAATGAGCTAGTACCCAAGATTCACCCTTGGGGAACATCACCAAAGCCAGACCAAGGCAGCCAGCCACAAAATAACAATGTTAACCCTCCAAAGACTGCACTTGTCAGAGTCTCACTGAAGCTGCATGACACAGGTGTTTAGAGTTTGACTGAACATACTTGCAATCATCCTTTCATTAATTCAGTATGTGCGCATGTTGGTTTTGTAGCTGGTGAAGACAATAAATATGCAATAGGCATTTATTTGCTTCTGCTCTTGAGAGCATGGAATCTCAGAACATGTTTCTACTTAGAGTTCTAGATTGTTGGTTTTTTTCTTTTTTTCCCATCTTCTGAAGGACTTTTTATATTACTACAACTTAATGGGATTTGAGATTTTATTTCAGGGAAGCCCAAATATTATTACATTCCAGAGAAAGAAAGTTTCTAGTTCTGAGAATCATTTTTATTACTTACATAATTCTTAAGGACAATATTTGAAAGCTGAATTATCATCAAAGGAGTCCATGTATGTTCCTGTCTATCTCTGGAAAGATTTTTTTCTTTTTAATTATAGTAAGGAATTTTTTAAGCTGCACTAGAAACCTAAATAACTTCTTAATTTTTAACAGCACTTTATATGACATTATCTGTTTCTATACAGAAGGCTTAATATACTGCTTAGACTTCTTTCCAAATTAAACTGTTAACTGCTGTCAGTCACATAGCATTTTATTAATATTTTTAATAAGAAGCTCTTCATTAGTTCTCTCAAAAAACTCTGTTCACTAGGTATCAGCAAATGTCAACTTGTTACTCACTGATCCTAAGGGACTGAGAAAGGAAAGGAAGGCCCCTACATATTTTATTAAAATTTTAAATAGATGTTAAGGGTATTTATGCCTAGGTGAGAATTCTAGGGTTGATTTTCATAAGGGTACTGTCCAGGGGAACAAAAACCCACAACACAACCAAACAGAGAAGACCCAAATTGAACTTTAGCATACTACTTGAGACACTTTATCCCCCAAACTCCAAGGTGGGTTTGCTATTTATGAGGCCTGAAGTAAATGTAAGGTATCAAAGCTCCAAACAGGAGACTAGAACAGTGAGTTATTTCGATGGATGGCTGTATTAGAAATGGTAAATCAGGCAAAACATCTGATGTCACAAATGAGAATAAAATCCAAATTAACCTCTGACTCCTAGTCTTCCAAGAGTCTTGCCTCAAACTCAATAGTCAAACTATTTGTTTGACTATCAAAGTGTTTTTTAGGTAATCAGTAATTACAGGAAAAGGAGTATTAAAATATTAATTATGTGTTTGGGAAATAAATGTAATATTATTTTAGACCAAAATAATTGCAAATTATTTAAATTACTAAATATTCACTAGGAGCCAGAAGATCCTAAAACTGACCAGGGAAAATAAAAATTTAAAACTTAAAATTCTTTATAAAATTTGTAATGGTCATATCATTCATGGATACTTTGTCCTGTGTTTTGAGATGCTTCAGCACAAAACCTAAGAAGTAGTGTGTTTTTTGATAAGAAATCTTTGTTATGCTCTTGTAGCACAAGTGATAATGCTTCTTGCTAATATTAATCTCAGATAAGTTGACCAATAAGTGAATATGTAGCTTATCTACATTTTTTAGTTTGATTGTTGCTCTATTTACTCTTCAAATAAAAAATGCTGTCCTTGTAAATCTATTTGTTCATTGACCAGTTACTCAGCCAGTGAGAAACACCATAGCTTAATCCACTTCAGTACAATTACATTGATCTTTCAAATGGCAAGGTCAAAATAGTTAGGGCACATTTAAGTACCTTACTTTTTTGCCATTCCCATTGTCTAACTTGATTTATTTCAGTGGGCCAGTTCAATATACGGGACCAGTTCAAACTCAGATCTTTCTAACTTGGTTTGCCCCTGGTCTAATGACTTCACTGTAAGATGTTTGCAGGAAATGCTGCTGGTACTTGAATCTTGGTAGAATTGTATACAGAGGAATAATCTTTTCAGCCCTAAGGTTGTCAGCTGGTACTTTAACAAGCATTTAATTAATTTACTAATTTAGGGTTACCAACTGCTCTTTGTTCACAAGAGAACACCTCTTGATACCAGCGCCAGCACAGACTGAAGATAGAATGTAACTTTTATAAAAGAAAAGGAGTAAACACAATGCAAGGAAACACACCTTACCTAGAATTTGGAAAAATCATCTTTTCCTTACCTTATTTACCATTACCATTGCATTCTCCTTGCAAAAGCTAAGAGAATCGCTAACACCAGATGAAGTACAGGAAATACATTGTAAAGTCAAATGAGTTCACCTGATTTGACAGTCACTCTATATGCCGAAGAAGGGCAGTGGAGGGCTTGATCCTCAAACTGTAGGGTGCTGTCATATTTGAATCCATAGGAAATAAAGGACTTCTGTGAGTTGCAGATTTCACTGGTCTGCAAAAATCACTGGGATAACTTAAGCTCAAGTATGCTATTCCATGATTTATAGACATTTGTGCAGATGTCCTCTCACATCTATTCAAGAAGAATAGACTAACCAAAACCAAATACAGAGACAAACTGCAGTATTAAGTACTGTAAAACTCTGCATATATCTGTAATGAAATAGTTTGTTATCTGAGTCTATTTAGTTTCCACACCATCAATTTGGTCTCAAATTGCAATGAGTAGTCACCACAATTGTTCATTTTACCTTCTCTTTATTCACTTTGGGTTGTTGAGAACCCCATGTATTCTAGCTACTTATTGTCTCCGATATGCATGCACACACAAAATTATATAATGGAGTGAAAAAATGCATTTCTTTGCAATGTGGTTATTCATCCAAAGTATCTATTTTTAAGGGACAATTTTCTTTATCTTTAACTCATTTTATCTGCAGAAGTGCATTTGAGTAGTAAATGCTTTGTAATAAACCCCCACTGTAAATTGCCATTCCCTCTGAAGAAGGGAGCACACTTTTCTGCTTCATCTGACCTGTGTTTTTAGGAAAATAACTTCTGCAGAGGGGAAGAGATGGAGAAGGATATTTTAAGATGACTGACTCCAGCCTGAATGCTACCTAAGGCAATGCAACTGGAGACCAGGAAGTGAAAATCAGGTTTGAAGATAACAATAATCCTCAGAATTGGTTGAAACTTCATGATCAGTCTTTTGATAGATCCAGTTATCCATCTCTCTGAAATATCCATTATGTCTTGGGAGAATGGCAATACTAAGGACACGTGCTCTGAAGCACGAAAAAGTCTGTGTCACTTGTCACTTGCTAAAGAAATCCTAAAGAGAACCACAGCAGACCAGTGTGGGCTTTATATATTACAAATCAGTGTTTTACAGTCTGATTAGCTTTAATTTTTAGACATCCATCATGACTCTTAAAATTAATTGTTAGATATGTAATAATGTGTGGTGATTAGGGGAAATTTCTAAGGATTAGAAAGAAAAGATATTTCAACTCCAAACCCCTGAAGCGTTAAATATTTTGGAATGTTACTACTATAGTGAGGAATGCCTTTAATACTCTAAGCAGGGCTTGAATTTAGGTATGAATTCTTAAATTAACTTTTCCATAAGTTCCAGTGGTTATTTTGTAATGTATACAAAGCTGACCCGGCTCCAAAGGAGAAATAGAGAGATTTCAGTGTGATCCAGATCTAAACTGGCTTACATGGAGTGAAATCCGCTTCTTCCTCCAGTGAATTCCTCCAGTGAATTCAAACAGTTTTCTAAAACAGAAAGGTAAGTTTAATAGGTAAGTTTAATAGGTAAGTTGAATAAGCCTGGAAGAGGCTTATTCACAAGTGTCCTCTTTGGAAACCATATTACAGAATCACAGAATCACAGAATTGTCTAGGTTGGAAAAGACCTTGAAGATCATCCAGTCTGACCATCAACCCAAGATTAACAGTTCCCAACTACACCATATCCCTCAGCACTAGAAAGTCTCCGTTTCTAGCACGGCTCTTCCCATCCCTAGGATGTGAAGCAGCCCACAAGGGGAGTTGCTGTCCCTACTCTCATTGCATGTGGGGATGCCTAAGGGAATCTGAACAAAACGCATGAGAAATAACTGCCTGAAAGCTTCATGTTTACAAAACAGCTCGAGTGAGATGCCAGGGCTTTTGCAGTCAGGGTGGTGAATGAGTAGAGGCACATGACATATTCTTTCACTGATGCCCTTGCCCCTTTTCCCAGATGGCTACCCATGTGAGGAGATTGTCTATCACTGGAGGCACTACTCCATTGAGGTCTCTGACCAGCGCACCTGGAGGCTCTACCAGTTTGACTTCACAGGGCTGAGGAACACCTCGGAAGTTCTCAGGACTGGGGCAGGTGAGGCAAAGGGAGACAGCCCACAGAAACGCCAGTGTCGTGGAGACCTCATGGGAGGCAAAGGAGTCATCAGACAGCTCCACAGTGGTGGGGAAGAAAGGTCTTTACAGCACAGTTAGAAAAACATAAGGATGAAAGGATGGACCTTTGCTAGAGGGAGCAGAAGTGATGAAGGGTGAGGGGAAGACAAAGCAGGGGGAGGCCAGGACCACTGACATCTGTGAACTGTGGGGTGACAATGCTGACGTGAATGAAGCTATCCCTAACTGAAGGGTCAGGAGAGAGGGGAGATGGAGCTCAGATCCCCTCTTGCTGTAGTATGTGCATACTATGTGATCCCTGGGTGGGGAAATCAGAACTTGCAGGTCTCAATCTTTCCTTCTGTAAAGTTGTGTGGAGCAGATGAACACCCTCATTATGCTTTAAGAGAGAGGAACAAGGCTGCATGTGTGAAGAAACCAGGGAATGGAGGCCCTTCAGCTTCTCCTCATCATAATAGCTCACATCCTCTTTCCTTCCCACAGACAACTGAGGAAAGCCTCTGGATTCCTGCAGGTGGGGTGAGCTCATGTTTTTAAGCCCTCTGAAGCAGCAAGTTCAGGTAGTGCTTCTTCCCACTCTGCAGAAATCTGCTGTTGTCAACACTGACAGCCAGCCTCTAACTGGGGTAGAAAGGCAGCACAAACCGGAACAAGAAGTGGTGCAGTGAAAGTGTCTTGAATGCACCAGTGGCTGTCTGACATCTGTAATTCTCTTTTTTGGTAATTGCTTGCAAGCTCCATCTTAACCCTAGAGCTGTCGGGTAGCTTTCTTCCAATACTCACTAGGAGCTGCTGAAAAAGAGGAAGAACCTCAGCTGTAAGTTGCCAAATGAGCAATTAGGATGTACAGCACCACATGCCTTTTCCAGGGGCAGAACCAGAGTCCCGATGAATGTGACTGAAGGACACCTCTTTTGCACAGCTCAGGTAGTTAGTTAGCAAGCCAGGCCATGTAGCTTGTTACAGCTAAATAGCTTCATTATTCATATTATGACAGGATAAAATCCTCTAAAAAATTCTGAAACTCAGAGTTTCATTCCATGTGAAAATTTCACATTACTATAAAAGATGTGTTTAATATTTGTATAAATAGTTACCTCTTTATTTTCTGTACCCTCATGAGTCAGTGTTCTTTTAGACAACACAAAAAATGTGAACTAGTGAATGAGTGATGATTCAGTGCATAGCCAACTTTCAGAAGCCTCTTTTTATCTCTAGACTTGTGCATGACCCAAACCTAATTTGCTTTGTTTTTCTGTTTCTTGCTTTCTTTTCAACAGAGCCTCTGCCCTTCTACATGCAATCTATTCTGGAATCTAATTTACTTGAAAATCTGAAAGAAACAGCTTTTAATGGTTTGTCCAATTGAAACATACTGAAAAAATTTGAAAGGAATTTTGCCTTGTGGAAGATCTGAAGGTAAATATTACCGCGTACGAGAATCTGCATGAAAAGCCTAATGCTTTTTTTTTTCTGCACAGAACTTAATCTTCATTATCTTACAACTAGAACATAAATATCTGTATGATACTATGGGATTTTATCCCACTGATGAGATAGTTAAGCCTCTGCAATACACCACTGGGGTTCATGATGAAGTTTCCAGGGGTTGCAAAGCTGTCATAATTATCTGTCTAATGACTTTTTTTTCTGCATGGGAGCATGGAGCTCCCAAAAGAGGGTCTAATCTATTAGCTTTGTGGACCATTAGCTATATACAGGTTCAGAGAGCCATGAAGATGAGTTTTATCCTGTGTCACAGGCTGCTTGTAAGACAGACGTATCAACTCTCCACTTTGCTTAGATATATAGTGCGTTACAAATGGGATGAGAAACAGTAAAACTTAAGGAGTAAGACAGATGTATCAATAAAAAAAAAACTATCAAGAAATCTTCCAGTGGCTCTTAAAGTATTCTTTATTTCCCATTGTACTAGATCGCCTTTTTACTATTAAAAATGTATAAATGTTGAAACCTAGTGTGCTCACAGAAATTCTTCACAAACTGCAATAGTGATATGCAAATGGTGCTCAAAACGTTTCTGCTGCTGCAAACACCAAGGTTAACTCTGCAACCCCAGCAGCCTGATTATATTTGTAGGGTGATGCAGTGAAAAGAGAGTGGAGAACATGATACTTCTACTCAGGAACAGTGTGTGTGTGTGCACGCACGTGTGCACCTGCACGTAGGAAGAGAGGTGTATCTCATATGGGATCAATTGCAGAGTATGACTATTCGGTCTGCATGGTTTAAGGGCTGTAGGTGTGCCAGCTATAGGAAGGATGGATGAGTGTAAAGCTATAGCCCAAGGAGGTCAAGGAGCTCCAAAGCATATAAGAGAGTGTTTGAAGAAGTCAAGCCTGAATAGCCCAGCTCCACTCAGTTGGCTTTTTAACTTTTTTTTAGTCTAGTGAGACTTTCTTCCTTAATGTTCGGCATGTGATGAACTGATTAACTGAATTTGAACTTAGGCCATATTCTTTACAACTTTGCACGTCTTCTGATACAAGTCTATTGTTCCTCTTCAGGTAGCCATACTCTCCTCCTTCCTGCATACTGGCACTGCAGTTATCCGGTTTACATCTGATGTTGATTGCTAAGAAAGTATTGATTAAAGGCGTTAGGTGTCATCATGAGTCAAAGAGACTTTGTTTAGGCTTCAAAATGAATTGGAATTCAGTTGTACATTTCTCTGCTTATTTTTATAAAATGACAACATAACAACATTTACCTTGATATTTTTTGCTCTGTGAGAAACCATGGGATTCTAGTAAAGAATATTTAAGGCTTTCTGAGGTACTTCACCTGATTATAGCTGGGAAAAATGTATAAAAGGAAGATGATGGAAACTGTTAGAATGAAGCAGTTGGAGACGAGATATGACTGGCAGCAATTGTGTTTCAGGTGGAAACAGTGTAAAATGGAGAAAAATAGACAAAACATTTCTATATTTCAAAATCAATATTGGTTTGGGTGAATTTTCGTAGGATTTCTAGCCCATATTTGGGAAAATAAAGCAATGTGGTGAAAATAGGGGGTCATTCTTCAGCCCAGATATCACTGGCAGGTAATGTTTACATATTATTTGTAGCATTTATTGCTTGTTCTTAAGTAAGTTACACTAAACTTAAAAGCCAGTAATGAACAGCCATATTATATAAGCAGACAGCCATCAACTAGATTGTGATTATTTGCAGTGAGTTCATAATTTCTGGCAGATCAAGAATTATTTCCTTAAAAAGTCTGACAGAGATACGTTACTTTTTGTTATTCTGATTTTGCAGTCTGCTTTTGGACAGTTTTAGATGCTAAGAATCAATTATTGCTTTTTGGGGTACATAGTTTGCCGATTTCTTGTTTTCTTGAGATTGACCTTAAAAGGTGAAATCCCTGCCTCCCAGCTGTGACTCACTGGTTTGGCAGCACTGTTTTCCAGTGCCCAGCACAGCCAGCTGCCTTTGCTCCAACTGCTGTGTTTCTAGGCCTAAATACTAGGGTGCAGCCAAGTCCTTAAATACTAGCAACTGGACAAGGTGGATGGGAAACAGATTTTGATACAAGCATGGGCTTAGACCTGGCCTGAAAGTACAGTAGCCTACAGAAAGCCTATAGTGATGTAGCCTTAAATTCCATGTTCATTAAATCCTCCATATATTAAACTATAAAATGTCATCAAGTCCTTAGGAAACAGAAAAAAAGAAAGCCACTGAGAGAAAAAAAAAAGAAAAAATTGTACTATATGTACACATAGTGCATAGAGAGACACTGCTTGAGATAGATACATTGTTAATGGTGCTCTTCCCTGAACAACCCTACCCACTGTCATAATACTTGGAAAATTTTTTGTATAATCCTTGTTTAGCAGTAGCTGTGAGGAAACTGAATATCATGATTTTGGGCAAGTGAGAGATTGTCATAGCTCCCATGCCACAGGGCGCTGGAAAGGGTGTACATGTGCTCAGTGCTTTGCTTGGGGCTGACATCTCAGTACACTCGACCTGGGTTTCTGTCTTCTCTTTGAGAGCTGATAACCTCAAGCATGGTTGCATTGCTGTTCTCAGTCATGCCTGCCCTTCCCTTCCTCCAAACAGAAATAACCATTTTGTTTTGCCTTACTTTGGTGGAAAGTTCTACACAGATAAAAGTATGTAAGGAGCTTAAACACGTCTGTCATTGGCACATGCAACATTTAAGCAGAGCTGTAAAAGATATCAAAGAATTTTGCTGGGTCTTGAAAAGTGACAGTTACAGAGATGCCAGCTGCTTTGCAGTCATTGCAAAACCTATCTCCAGAATTGGTTTCTGCCTTTTTACAGAACAGAGTTGACATCTGAAAGACATGTCTGTGGCACAACAGTATCTACAGAGCTGCACTGAAATCCTTTTTGTCACCACAATGACAAAGCATAATAAAGTAATAATAATACTGATTCAAGAGCATCACAAGCACAAAGTTATGAAAAGAGATGCTACCAAATGCTTTTGGTATTTTTTTTTCCCCTGTATTGTGGCTCCAGGCCTACGAAGGTTTATGTACATAAAGAGCAAAGCACAGTGGGACTGTTCATGCGCTTCAAGTAAAACACAGGCTAAATCTTTGTAGGCTTGAGACTTTCAATTCAGACAATCTGTACATCAATTTCCCTAATACATATATATTATATAATGTATATAATATGTATATAGCAATTTCTGCTTAAAGGAATGATTGCAATGTGAAATTTGTTTTATTTTAAAAACACATATTGTTCTTGCATTTGGCAAAACAGTATCAGAGCTCTGGTTCATTGATTTTCTTTAATTTAAAGTCATTGAATTTAGTGTCATTCAGTCCAATGCACTGAAAGCTTCAGATGTGAAATCCCTTGTGACGGTCTCAATATTAGAATTGGAAATGCTAAGTCTGCCTCAAAGTCCCTAATGTAAATGTCTGAAATTTAACAGTTGTTTTCTTGTACTGAGTGTTTTGACAATTCCCTGGAAAGAAAAGTACAAGGTGATGGGAATGATGGCTTCTGTGTCACCTCTTTTTGTCTGTGCCTTCAGATGTCACTACTTTTCTATGCAGTCACACGCAATAGAATATGTTGGGTGTTCAGTGTTTGGGACAGGCACAGATCAGACCATGTGAGCCCCTTTACAGTGAAAGATTACCTGGGCCTACTACTCAGAGAGTTCTGCCTAAATCAAAGGATGTGATCAGAGGTGTATGTGGTTTCCCGGAGGTATGGTACAAACACATATAAAGATCCTTCAAAACAGATCAACAAGTTACTTTACAAAAGCAACTTTCTCACCTGTAGCAATACTTCCTAGGGGAACAGAGAATGACTAAACAGTAATATATGCCAAAGGTTCAGTTCAGGACAGAAAATTCATTTTCAACTCTTCTTCCAATGAAGCTGTTAAAAGTGAAGCCAATAACCATTGCAGACACAGTGACATATACTCCTCAGGCCCCTGGGCTTGGCTTGCCACCCTTTTGGCATAGAATACGCTAGCTTCTCCTCAGTGGCTTCCCCTCTCTATTCCCTTGAGAATCTCAGACATTTACTGGACTCTGGCTTTGAGTACCTGATTGTAAGGAGAGACAAATGCCAGTGTTCCCAGATGCCCTTATCCAGCCCAAATGAGCTTTCATTCACAGTGGATTGTGCAAGTGTTCAACAGGTAATGTTCCATCTCCTTTCCTACCTGCTTTGATGTGGACTGAAAGAAGTGACATGTCACAAGTGTTTTCAGGGACATACAACTTAACAGCCACAAAGATGAACGGGATAGGTCATACCTCATAATGCAATTGTTTAAAAGTAGCAGAGATCTGCCGTTGCATCTATCACCATGGTTTGTGAGGCTATCTCTGCAGTGTAACAGCTAAAACCTTTTTTTGATAAAAGCTTTACATTCTGGAAGAGAACAATATAATGCTGTACTGATGCACAATGACTGTATCTGGACTGGCTATATGTTTCCTGGTGCTTTCAAAGGAGACAAAGATTGCTATTCAGAACTATTTCTAATGAGGCAAGAACAGAAGTCTTCACAGACCTGCGAAAGCTAAAGGGGTATGAAATTTTGCCATAAGTGATGGAGCTGAAACCTACAGCAGCACAGAGCTGTGACAGAAGTGAGGTGTCTGTAATCCACATCAAGGTTGTGAACTCCTTGGATGTATGTACATCTTTCTGCCTCCTAGACAACATTTCAATGGCCACTGGCTACTTTGGATTTTCTCTACGCTCAACTTAGATGAAATATTATTTTTGTAGGTTGGGATCAGATTGTGAGTGTTCTTTGGGTGAAGAATTCCAGTCTTCCCCATTTCAAATAAATGAAGTTCTACAGAGCAGCAGCATTCTCTTAAAAATGTCTGACAAAAAATCTCGCTGATACATTAAATTATTGTTGAAAATAGTGAACTCTGGTGGAAGAAGAGTGAAAAAAACACAAATAAAAGCTGAAAGAAATACATATGACTGATTCATCAACAGCCAGAGATCTTTTTCATTACCCAATGAGGGAAACTAAGACTTAATTCTTTTGGGTCCCTCAAATGTCACTAGAGTTCTCAGGGGCTGTGTGCTGAGGTGGAATGAGCATATAAAGGTGACCATATACATCTGTTTTAATTCTCTAAAGCTATAAATAGTGTCTTGGTTGCATCACAGATTTATTTATTTCAGAAGAAAAAATAATTTTAAAAGAAGTGAACCTAGCTGGTTTTGTTCCCTACCAGAATGATTACAGCTCTGTATAACGGATAAGATTTCCAAAGCGAGTGGTGCTTTTTATATTCCTATTTTCTGAGTGTGCAACTTGAGACAACATACAGAGGCCTATTTACACAGCAGTTGATTTGCCAAAAAAAAAAAAAAAAGTCTCTTTCAAGAAGAAAAATGAAGCAACAAAAAACTGAGGCAAAGAGATGTATGAACAAAAGAGTTATAGATTTCCTTCCGTGTATGTCATTAGACAGTCTTCTACAGCATTGCTTTTCAAACCTGATTTTGCATTCTGAAATGCTAAACTCAGAACTAACTAAATGAAAGCATTAATAATCTTCTATCTATGCCATATATTTTTATTTCTGTGGATTGTTTTCAGAAATGTCAGAGTTTTCTCTGCTAATACAAATTATCATGCATCAGTAAAAATATGCAATTTGGTATAACTTGGTTTTCCAATTAGAATGGGAGGGCCTGCTTTGATATCTAGCTGAATGAACTAGAGAAGCTAGGTAATGCAGTTGAAGGTTGTGGCATCTCTTTGTTGTATTTCAGTCCCATTTTAAGATTCTTTCTTTCAGAAATAAATAGTTCATATCTCAGTTTTAAATTTCACATTTGTGTGACATTGTATAGCGACATCTCACCTGTAGCAAGAAAGTCAAGGCAAAAATAATAGTTTAAAACCACTGGTTCTTCCCAACTTTCATATGGAACTAACACATAATATATATATGTACCTAATATATACCTATAATATCTAATATTTACATAATATCTATCTGTAAGATATTATAATATATATAATATCTAACATATATAAACCCAAAGAATTTTATACATATTTGTTATAATCCTGAAGGGATCTTCTGTAATGAAACTTGCAAATGTGCTATGTTTATAGAAACTTTTTGATTAAAAATTTCATTTAAAGTCTTCAGTCTCTGCATTCAGTTGGGAGGCTGGGAGAGACAATATTAGGGGAACACATACATTTTTGTAGGCGCAAGAGAATAAATGAAGTCTTTAATTCTGTTAGCTAAGAGTTACCTTTTAAAAATATGCTTTCCTTATTTAAAAGATCAAGTTGTGACTTTGTATGAGTGGAAAGTGCCTGGCCAAAACTTAGGCATACAAGCAATGCTGAGTGTTACATACAAAATAAATATTTTTACTGAACAAGTCCCATGCCTGGCCAGTGTTGTGGTAAACATTTCTCCCATGTGCCTTTTCTTGTTATACAAAAAATGCTCGGTCTATACAAACAATGGAAGGCACGCTGGGTTGCTGTTATCATTTATCTAGTTAAAAGCTGTTATTCTATGTAGAAGGAATTCAGAGAATAGCAGAGTTGCTCAATATCATTGTAGAACAGTTTGTTCTGAGGATGCATCAAACCTTAGAAAGTGGACATCAGTGTTGAACACAGACCACATAGGTGACTGCATGCACATTGTCTGAACATTTCTGATTGGTATATGTTTAGAAAAAACAAGTTCTCTGCATTGATTTTTTTCTAATGATATGACATTTGTCTCTAAATTCTCCAAGCAAACCAGAATGGCCTGAAAATGTGTTTGTCAGAGGCTGATGACAGAGTCGCAACATGATATTAGTAAAAAGGCACTGCAAAATAACTTTCATCTTAAAATTAATCTGCTCTCCTCCTGGAGCTGAAATTCTATGAAATGAGAGGGATTAAACAGAGTATGGTGGCATGTTGCTAAGTGCTAGCCATTTCACTGCAGGGGCTATTTGTCAAATGTTTCTGGTAGAGTATGTACAGTAGTGGCATTACAAACGTGTCTTAGAAGAATACATTTAAATATCACTGTACAACCATATGTAAGAGCTCTGGTACCACTACAAAGCTACAGAGTATTTCATGACTGGCTTATCTCTATGGGGTGTACAAGGCTGTATTTAGCAATATTTTAATAAAATAATGGTCACACAAAAATTTTATTGAAAACAAGCTTTGACAATGGTTCAATGAGTTTGCACACCTGCAGAAAAAGTAGTATTATCAAAGTGACTGTGAATGTTAAGATATGACATTCAGAGATCCAATCTGATATGGTATTAAAGCAGATCTTTATGATGAATTATATTGTAATAAAAATATTCTAACATCTTATTCTTTTTTGTTATATCGTGCTTTCACTATTTATTTAATAAATTATCAGAAATTAAAGATATTTTATGGAAGAAAATAAAATTTTATGTTCCAAAACAGACTACTGTCTTGGGTTGTTCTGGTATTTTTACATGAACAAATGAAATGTTCTTGAGGAATTACACATATTTCTTTCAATGTGTAAAATCTTACACAAATATTTATGAATTTATATCAGACATGATATCCTATATGAAGATGGGTCATGCAAAACCTTCCATCTATAGTCCTGACCTTCCTATGAGGGGAGGCCCTTTGCAATTGAGAACTGACACCTCAGAGACACTTACGATGAATCTTCCTATGCAGGAGAAAGAGAACTGCCTTGATTGATGTGTGAGGCAGTAAGACTTAGGAACTAGAAAAGAAGTTTAAGTATCTCTGTGAACCAACTCGAATTTATTAGATTTTTTTTTCTGTGTTGTCTACACTTAAGAACTGCAAATACCTTATCTGCTTATATTTAGAAGCTACACTTTCTGAAGTCACTCCATAACTGAGTGAACTGAATTTCCCTATGTTAATAATCTCAAAATCTGTATTTTCAGCCTTGCCACTCACAGAAGAAAGAAAAGATGCAGAAATAGTTCCACCAGCTGCATAACTCCATGAAAGCTGCAGGTTTATTCCATTAAGGACAATATTTAATTAGAAGTAATACATGGAACTGTTTTCTAATAAACACTGTAAAGGTCATGTAATTAGATATTTTATTAGAATAAGTATTCTTATTTTGTTATTCCCCCTTTACATTCATGCTGTACTAATTTGTACTGATTGTTCTTTTGCTATTTAGCTATCTAAGGTGAATGAGGTTTCTGTACATGTGGGATTCGTTCCTTGTATAAAAAGAGACGCAAGATTTAATCTGTTTTTCTATGGATACACATTGGATTTAAGGGATTTTCAGTTCCCTTTAGTTCTTATGCTCATCTTTCTTGAAAGTAACAGGCAGATATGATGACGTGCCATCATTCCCTCACCACTGGGCCTAATGTTGTTGTAAGTCATATAAAACAAGGAACTAATCTTTTGGCATTGCTTTCATTCCTTGTTTATACAACAGAGTCATAATCAATGAGTGGTGTGATCTAAAGAGAAATATTAGCAGCTCCCCAGTGTACCAGACCCATGCAAGATCGAGTGTTGATGTCTTCTGGAGGAATTTCTGTGGTCCTTTTCACTGTCTTGCTTAATAGCTGCTGCCTTACAGCCACAGACTGGTTCCTGCTCTGATTTCTGATACTTTTAACGCACGAGACTTTTCAGCTTTCTACTCTGATCCCTCCATGCTTGAACTCAGGAAAAAGGCCATTAAACATGGGTATTTCAGACTTAGTATTAAATTCTCATTTGAAATAAGGAGCTATAGGTTAGGAATTCCCTGCACACTGCTTAGCTGCAATTTCAGGGCATGATTAATTTCTCGGTGCAAATCATCAGGCAGACACCCGCAGGGTTTCCTTACTTGTGCTTAAAGCAGAAGATTGAAACAGAGGAGTGCTCATTCACAGATGAGATCGTAATTTTACCATTGAGATACACCTGCAAATTTCTCTCCATATCACGAGCTACCATTTAGATTTATACGCAGTTTTCTGACATGTGCCTTTCAGATGCTGAAGTCTGAGTACCAGGATCTCAAGAAAAGTGCCATACGCAACCAGAAAACCAATTTGCAATGGAGAGAAATGCGTCGAAATGCAACGCTTTTCCAGAAAACTTCATTGCCAGCGCTTTGCCTCACCCTCCCTCGCGTTGCCGCTACCCTCTCAGCAGCAGCCACGCGAGCTGAGACGCATGAAACATTTGCAGCCGGTAATATCTGATGGTAACCTTGACTGTGACATACATCATCATTACCGCTCCCTAAGGCGGGAGGGACCCGCCAGCGCAGCGCGCCCGGGCCCCACAGGCGGCGAGAGGCGGCGGCCGCCCCGTTCCTTGGCCTAACGCTCTGCCCTGGGGATTTCCCCTCCCGCCCTTGCGGGGCTCCGCCGCTGCCCCCCTCAGGCCCAGCCCCCGGCGGCCCCGCGGCCCGGCCCCGCCCGCCCCGCCCCGCCCCGCCCCGCCGGGCGCGCGCTGCCCCGCGCCGCCGCCAGGTGGCGCCCGGCGCCCGCGCTTGGCCCCGAGCCGCGGCGGGACCGGGAGGGGTCGGGGAGCGGGACCCGGGAGCGGGAGGGGAGCGGGTGCGGCTCGGGGAGCGGGAGCGGGCAGGGAGCGGGTGCCGGTGGCGGGCAGGGACCAGCAGCGGGTGCGGGTCGGGGAGTGGGACCCGGGCAGGGCGCGGGTGCGGGTCGGGCTGCGGATCAGGGAGCGGGTGCGGGAGCGGCAAGCGGAGCCGCCCCGGCTAAGAAACAGTTTAATAAAGGGGGAGCCGCCGCCGAGCGAGAGGTGCGGGCATGGGAACGGGGCCTTTCGGGGTGCGGTGCACAGCCGTACGGCCTGAAGTGCCCCCGACAACCTTTTTAGTGATTATTATCATTATCGTCATTATTAAAGCCTATGACGCCGCTCGGTGCGATCGCAGCAGTGGCCCGTCAGCGCTAACGGGTCAGCGGCATGTTTGCACAGGGGAGACTCAGCCCGGCGGGGTTAAGGAGGAATAAGGAGGGGCGGGGGGCGTACGGCTTCTCCCTGCCGCCGGTGACACCCTGCGGCGGGGCGCCCCGAAGAGGCGGCCCCGGCGGAGCCCCACGCCTCGCCGGGGCTGCCAGCGGTGTGCCGGGGTGCGGGGCCGGGGTGCGGGCGCAGGGCGCGGGGTGGGTCTGGCCGGGCACGGGGATGGGGTGCGGGGGGTGCCGGGGCCACGCTCCGCTCCCGGCGTCTGAATCCCTGGCGGGTGCGAGAGTGTGTGTGTGTGTGTGTGTGTGCGCGCGTGTGTGTGGAGAGGGGAGGAGGGAGTGGGGTGGCGGTGGTAGCGGCTGGGGTGGGGGGGTGGAGGGGGAGATTATTGGCAATGGGCGGGAGAGAAAGAGGCGACTCCTGTTTCCTTTTCTTTCTGCCAGCGCAATCTCGCCTCATTTTCTCTAAGCAATACAAGTTCACGGACGAGCTACCTAGCCAGCCCTCCTCTCCCGTCATGGACCTCCCAGGTAAAAAGGCCGTTCTCCTCCCCGCCGGCTGTTCCTTTTGCAAAATACCATTGTAAATGATAGCACTAATAAGATGCGGGGTTAGGACAGAGGTAGAGTTGCCTCGGGGAAAGCGTAGGGGCGATCTCCCAGGAGCGAGAGATCTCAGGGTGTTCTGGTGAGCGGGGAAAACTGAGATACAACTTCCCAGGGCGATGCCGGGTGAGGTTTTGCCTCCTGCGATGTGTGTGCATGCCGGGGTGAGAGCCGGGGGATGCCTGAGCCGGCCGCCTCCTTCCCGAGAGTTTGGAGAGCCGCCGGGATCGGCGGCAGCGGGGGTAGCCTGACCTGGGGGACAAAGGGTTGGGAAGTACCAGCCGGGGCCGGAGAGCAGCAGCCCCCGGGCGGGGAGGAGGGCGGTGGCGGCTCCCAGAGACCGGCCGGAGCAGCGCCGCGGCGGGGGCGCGGGCTTCGGGACGCCCCGACCCCCCGCGAACCGTAGGGATAGCGGGGCAGCTCCAGCGACGGGGAGATGGAGCGTTACCAATAAGAATAATAAGATCTCCTCCCCTAGTGGCTGGGGCGTTAGGAGACCGACATAAACCCTTCTCGCGGGTGTAGTAAAAAGTAGGGCCGTGGAAACTAGCCGGGTTTGGAGCCCCAGTCGGCTGTGGGGCGGGAAAGGAACTGTCCGAGGCGCCCACAGGGTTCCCCACCGTGGGTTCAGGGACGAAATCTGCCGCGCTGCCTCCTCCTCCCGCCTCAAAGTACGGCTGGGGCTGCGGGACGCCCCGCTGCTGGGGGACGGGAGCAAGAGAAGACGCGAGGAGACGCCGGGCAGAGAGGTCTCTCCCAGACCTGTTGTGCCGGCTGGGGCGCCCGGGACGGGGAGCGGGGTGGGGACGGGCGGCGGGGTGCTGCCGGGCGGGGGGTGCTGCGGGGCGGGGGGGTGCCCGGCTCCTGCCCGCCCGCTTCGCCGCTTCACCGGCCGCCTTTGCCCTTGCCAGGCTGCTGCGCGCCGCCCGCCCTCTGAGGAGGCTCCTTCGCACCGCGCGGAGGAGGAGGAGGAGGAGGAGGAGGAGGAGAAGAGGCGGAAGAGGAGGAGGAGGAGGAGGAGAAGGGGAGGAAGGCGCGGCCCCAGCCGCCGCTGCCCAGCCGCCGTCCCGCAGAGCGCTGGCCGCAGGGCGCCGCGGCGGCAGCAGGCGCGCAGCCCCCTCCGCCTCCCCGCGGCCGCCCGCCCCCCCGCCCGCCCGCATGGCGGCGGCGAGCCGGAGCGGCGGCGGCCCGGCGCTGGGCATGGGGCGGCGGCGGCGGGGGGCGCTGCCGGGGCCGGCGGGCGGCTGCTGCTGCTGCCTGGCGGCGGCGCTGCCGGTGCTACTGCTGCTGCTGCCCGCCGGGTGTCCGGTGCGGGCGCAGAACGACACGGAGCCCATCGTCCTGGAGGGGAAGTGCCTGGTGGTGTGCGACTCCAGCCCCTCGGCCGACGGCGCCATCACCTCCTCCCTGGGGATCTCGGTGCGCTCGGGCAGCGCCAAGGTGGCCTTCTCGGCCACCCGCAGCACCAACCACGAGCCCTCCGAGATGAGCAACCGCACCATGACCATCTACTTCGACCAGGTCAGCCGCCGCCTGCTTTGCCTTCGCTGCACTCCCCCCCCCTCTCGCGCCGGCCGGCCCTTCGCCCCCCTGCGCGGGCGCCCCCGCCCCCAGCCCCCCGCCGCGACCCGCTCATTTGCCGTTTTGCTCCCCTTCCATCTTCTCGTCCTGACCCACCCGCTCCGTTGCGATTCTACAGCTCAACGACCCGCAAAGAGTTTGGGAAGTTCTTCTCGGTGGCGGCGGGGCTTTCCTGGGGTGGCGGCGAGGGGGGACGCCGACTTCTTCTCCGGCCCCCATCGCTACTACGGAGGGGGCTCGAACGGGCGAGTTTGTGCCCTCGGGCGCTTGCCGGGGCGCCTTGCAGCCGAGGATTGCCCCGGGCGGTCCGGGCCGACCCGGGGGGGGAGGGTGCGCACCCCGCCTTCGGGGCTCTGTCGGAAACGCTCGTTTGCGGGGCGAGGGGAGGACAGAGATTTACCGACGGGGCGCCGCCGCATCTGCCTCTGCTCCGAGCGCATTTGGCAGTGTTACAGCATGTAGCAGGGCGAGGGAGGGCTGAGGAAGAAGAGGGTGTTTCCCGCGTTCTCAGACGAGGCGAACGACGCCTCCGGCGGGTTATAACGGCGCGGTGTTACCCTGCGCGGCAGACGCCGGGCAGAGCCGCGGACAGCCGGGCCCGGCCGTCCTGCCCCTGCCCCTGCCCCGCCGCACCGCTTGCCTTCCGTCCCTCCGCTTGATTTTGGCGGTGAAATTTTCTTTTTTCCTACCGCGTCTGACTCCTGAAGTAGTATTGCAGAGTCAGCCAAAATTAGCACACGCAAACTGCTTTGTTTTGTTGTTGGTTTTTTTTCCACCTGTCTGTCTGCCTGTCATTCATCTGTCTACCTGTCTCTCCTAATGAGTTTGCACAGCTATTCCTCGTATACAAGATCTCATAAAGTCCAATGAGTAAAGGAAAATTAGAAGAAAAAAAAAAAAAAAAGAGCTCGCTTCATGTATAGCTTGTTTTAGACGTTTTACCCCGCAATGCTCAGTTCTCAGGAGTTTGAAGGCGTTCCTCCCTCCCTGCTCCCACAATAACGGATTAATTTTTTTTTTTTTTTTTTTGTCCTATCTTGGAAACAATAGGGTTTGACTATTTGGGAGTACAGGCTCGGGATTTGGGGGCTTTTGTTTTTGTTTGCTCCTGCTTTGTATTTTTCTCCATTAAAACAGAGGTTGTAGCCGGCAAACCGAGCGTGGCCGGGGCGCGCCGGGGGCGAGCACGGCGGAGCAGCCGTCTCGGGCTCAGCCGCACGGGATGGCCACGGGCCCGCAGGTTTTTCTCCCCTCGGTACCCGTGCCTTTGGAGCCAAATCAGGCCGGAGCCTGGAAAGGGAACGAGCGGACGAGCTGGGGCCGGATCCCCGTCAAACCGGCGGGCTCCGCACCGCCAGGCGCTGCGGGGGCAGGCTGCGGCCGCCGCTTCCGAGGGAGGCTTTGCACATCAGCCCGCGGGGCTCAACTCTTTCTCTTTTTTCTCTGTTTCAAAAGACATTGAAATACACGACAAATTAAGATTGTTGTCGGGCAGGAGGAGCAGGCCCACCCCAGCCGCCTGGGCAGGGTGCGGGCCAGGCGGCACAGCCCTCCAGAGGGACAGAGAGGTAGGAGCTGGCAGATGTTGCTGTTGCTGAGCATCCTCTCTGCTCCTTCGCCCCTCTCTGCAGTACGAATTTAGTTCTATACCCTGTTAAACTCGAGGGCAGGTCTGATTTCAGTACTGCTAGCTAAAACCCATACATTTGCATTATGAGTTGAGGAGTTTCGGGGTTTTTTTTCCCCGCTTTTTTCCCTTCCCTCCTTTCCTTCCCTCCACCCCGCTTTTGCCACCTTTGCTTTAGTGACGGTGCAGTGTGGACGTTTGCACTTCATCTAACAGTCTTTGGAGATCATTTTTGCGTAACTAAATCTTTTTATGAACTGTGATGCTTTTTAAATGCCTCTGTAACTTGGCTCCTTTCCCCTGCAGTGCACTTTTAATTGTGCTGCAAATGCCATTTCGACTAGGCTTTATGTCGGTCATGGAGTTCATGTCACATTTTCGCTGGCGCTTTTCTAAGGTGGGGTCTGATTTCTCTCTTTCTCTCTCTCTCTCCTTTTTTTTGTTTTGTTTTGTTTTGTTTGTTTGTTTACTTTCCAGGTATTAGTTAATATTGGCAACCATTTTGATCTTGCTTCCAGTATATTTGTAGCACCAAGAAAAGGGATATATAGTTTCAGTTTCCACGTGGTCAAGGTCTATAACAGACAAACCATCCAGGTGGGTTGTGATCTAAAGAAGATGCTGTCTTTCCTTTTCTTTTTTTTTTTTTTTTCAAATGCTCATTTCTAGACACTAAGGTGCGTTTACAAAACCGACAAATGGAGAATGAGACTGTAGGTTATTTTAGCTAAAGGGGTCTGCATGCATGACAGAAATCACGCATTGCCTTAGCTTAATTCAACCCTGTTTCTAACCTGCACAAAAGTTTAGTGATGTGCCCAGGGCAAAAAAAGTCATTGAGAGTATTGAGAAAACTCAGATTCTCTCTCTTTGCACTTTTTAGGTAAGTTTAATGCAAAACGGCTACCCAGTGATTTCAGCTTTTGCAGGGGATCAGGACGTCACCAGAGAAGCAGCCAGCAATGGGGTCTTGCTCCACATGGAAAGAGAAGACAAAGTGCATCTCAAACTGGAAAGGGGTAACCTCATGGGAGGGTGGAAATATTCAACCTTTTCCGGCTTCTTAGTCTTTCCACTATAAAAGAAGGCCAAATAGGAGACAAATCCATGAGCCGGAGCAAGGATTCAATCATTGACGACACCCTGAACTTGGCAGCACATGACAATATTTCCAGTCACCCCGTCAGACTGTCACGGTAGAAGAATGATAACCTTCTAAACTCCAACATTTGCTTTGAATATTGACAATTCCTCGGGAACCTGCGCCTCTAATTAGTTTTAGACGACAGTGATCTTTAGGAGAAATGAAATTATCGACCTGAGCAATTTGTACCTGTGATTGTAAAGTCAATTTCGGATTTTATTGTTGGGATCATTGACTTTCTTATTCTTTTTTATTTTTTTCCTCTCTTTCATTTTTTCCTCTTTTTCTTTCTCTTGTTGTTGTCCCAGTGAGACAAATAACTCGGATCACACAATTGCTTTGTCAAAGGCTCGCTCCAGAGCCGGAAGAATGAAGTGTTCAGCCCAATAAGGTGTTCTTTCCATGCTTTATTTCTTTGTGTTGTATAGCCTTAAGGAAAAAAGAAAAAAAAAAGAAAAAAAGAAAAAAAGAAAAAAAAAAGAATGGCTTCAGTCTCAGTCCTGTATTTTTCTGGGGGAGGGGGATTCTGGACATTACTGTGTCAAGAAGTGCTTTATCCAGTGAAGCAAAATTTGCACGATTGGAACCTTATTTGTTTTGTGTTGTTCGTGTTTTTCATCAACTTTTTCTTTTTCCTGATTTTTGTTTGTGTGTGCTAAAAATGTAAGCTAGATTGATCAATAAGACAAAACAAAGCACATATATACCCTGTAGCTCTAAGTAAAGCTAACCAGTGAACAATTCTGTCTGCACTTTCCAGCTGATCTTTATAGACCTATTTAGAGAGAGAGAAAGAGAGAGAAAGAGAGAGCGAGCTACATGATCCTTCAATTACAATCTGGAAACCGGTAAAGGAACTGACATTTCTGAATTGTCCTGACATTTCTAGAAGCAACAATGGAGGCTTTGAATATCTTCTCTGACCATACCCTAAAATATATCCTTTCTTTGCATTACCAAGCATATTTTGGGTGCTTTTATCTGATATTTATTTGATGTATTTGTCCACTAATGCTTGAGTACACATTGTGGGAGCACGGAGAGATGGCAGAGCAAACTCTTCCTCTTCCAGATGTAATAAAACCATCTCTGCTTGACCTGTCCATGGCAAGTATCGGAGGAGTTGCCACTAGCATCTTTGACAGCCTTTGGGAGAGGGGCCTCAGAGGATCAGCAAGCACACCAGAAGTTTCATGGGTGCCATGCATTTGTTAGCTGTGTGTGCTCTTCCCAGTACAAATGGCCTCAGAGTTCTGGGGGTGGACTGACATCGGTATTGGAGGTTAGGAAAAGTTATTATGCCCCAATCGACAAGAGGTAAAATATCAGGAAAACGTCAATTGCATCCTTTTACCTCATTCTCAATAAACAGATCTTGTTTCTTCACTTTTTTTTTATGAAGGCTGGTGTATTAGATGTGCTGAGAAAAATCTTGCTTGAGGATATGCAGAAGAAATGTTTATATTATTTTATATGATTTTTATTTTCATGTATTTAATTTGAAATATTTCATCTTGCTATTAATCCCTCAAGGATTGATGTGTCTAAGAATTTATTTTTGTCAAATTTACTCCTCTGCCACAAACAAATATAATGCAAAGGCATTTGCAGCAAATCGGTGGTAGCTATGTTGTATTTCAAAATTATGGTGGACATGTCATTTTCATTGTAAATTTATCATTAAAGGGACAAAGTCAATTAAAGTCATATATTCTTTAAAAAAACCCTTATCTGTGTTGCTTATGATACCTCAGATGACTAAAACATAAGCCAATTAATATTTAATATTTTCATGTATTTTTGTGATTGATGCTGTTTGTTTGCTTAGGCGTTTCACTTTGCTCGTTACTGAATGAATGGTTTCAGGTTTATTTTTTAGTGGATTGTGTTTTCTAGTTCCCCCTTGTGCATTGGCATGACTGCAGTGTTTCTAGTTGCAAAATATCACTGGGCTGTGTTTAAATACATGAAAGTAAACCTGAGTCAGCAGTAACCTTTTTCTATTAAAATACAAAAATAGTTATGAAAACAGCTGTCTTAATGGTAGATATAAAAAATACTTTTAAATCTAAGTTTTTGTGTTTAAAACTCTTATCATGTCTCTCAAAAAAATAGACACTGAGGTGGGTTCAAGGTCCCTAGTTTTCAGTGTCTATTATGTTTCCTCAGCCTTATTTTGAAATTTTTCCTACCATAATCACTTTCAGTTGTCCCATTTATTTCAGTTCATGTGGCTTGAATAAGTTCTGGCTCTCTCCTAAACCAAATGAGGCCAATGACAGGGTTTTCCTTGGACATATTCTTGGAAGTTTCTTAAGTCACCGAAGCTGCAGAATCTAAATATCCCGCTTCATGTATTCAAGTGCCATAATTTTGACCATGCTTATTTTATGAAGTTAAATACATTTATATGATAGTCAATCTTCTTTTGAATTTACAGAAGGTCTCCAATATACTGCCTCTCTCCCTCTTCTAGTCGTGTGTCCTTTGTGTTAACCTATAGAGTTAGGACTGTTATATAAACATTTAAATTAAATGGAAAATGGGCAGTAAATTCTTATTGTACACTAATTACAATCACGGTGCGCTTTTTTTTTTTTTTCATGTTCTTTGTAATATTTACTCCCTTTCCCCTTTTACTTAGTTTTGTATCTGAGTTTGAGAAGGTGCAATCTACTTGTCATTGGAAACAGTAGATGTTTTGATATAATGTGTGGATATCATGATCTGTTTTATGTTAGAGGGGTAAAATGTACAACAGCACTGTAGAATGCAACAAGAAATATTATGTGAGACCCCTTAAAGGAGCCTCCTGGCACATTAAGAGTAGGCTTTTCTAAAGTAATTTATGTAAATAAATTGATTGGGTAACATTCAGAGTTAGTGTAAGCTTAATGTTGAGGGGCACCGTGAGGGTTAATAGGTATAAAACACATATGGTAGTGAAGTAGGCCAATGGCACAGTAACAGCTCTGGTTTCTGTGGGAGTAATAACACAATATTCCTTCCAGCAACTTTCAAACTGTCTCATAAGCTGCTATGTAACACGATCATAAGATAAGATATTCCTATGAAAACACCGTCTATTTGACTGTTTCCCTTCCAGGGAACAATCTTCACCTGGGTGTTTTTGGGAGCCACTGGTTTAGTGTTTCTTCAGTGTACTTTTGGCTGGGTAGAAACCAGGACCTGTATTAGGAATGATAAGTACTCATATACTTTGTTGCCTTCCTCTAGATTTTTGAGTTTTATATCTCTAGTTTGAACAGGGTCTTCCAAAAACCTCTGTTCTCTTGCCTCTACCTGAGGCAGTGGGTGTGGTGGATGAGCAGCACCTCTCATTACTGGTCAGCATCTTTCAAGCTGGATCTGTTTATTTTGGGTGGGAGGAGGAGAGAGACAGACACAAAACTAGGGACTTGTTTAGAAGTTACACTGTGTTGGTTGGCTGTGACTTTTTTAACTTTTAAAAAGAACATTTTGTTTTTATTGACCAAATTTGTATCTTGGACAATCTGTCAAAGTAGAAGATAGACTAAAAGGGCTTATTTACTGATGGCGTTACTCAGAAATAGCTGAAAGTGGTTTCATGTCCTTGTAATGTGACATTCATTTCTGGAATAGGCAGGATAACAGGTAGCATTGTTTAAAAATAGCTGTTATGATTAATAGTCTGCTTCAATCCAGGATAACTTTCTAGTGTTAACATGAACTCAAAAATCAGTGTCATTAATATACTTAATAATTTCATGGGTAATGACTTGTCAGCTAAAGTCCATTAAAAAGTTATACATGACTAAAGAAAAACAATTGATTCACCTGGTTTTATTTATTGTTGAAAGGCCAAGGAATGTCTTTGAGGCAATGCACAGTTTCTAGATTTGGAACCACATACTGTCTTGAACAATTGTTCCAGGATCATGTTTGGTGAGATGAGTCAGGGTCATTTTTAATCATGGTGGTAAATAATAATGATTCATTGTAATGTACCCATTTTCTTAATGTAGCAGATTCTTTTATTTGACTTGTCTTCATGTGTCAGAATGTTCAAAACAGGACTTTATGATTGCTGGCCACCTGTTAACTAGATCACATTAACAGGTTATAAACTCCTGAGAATTACTGATATCCTTCGTGACTGTAGTTAGACACAGACTAGGTGGCTGGGCAGATGATAGGCAAACATTTTTGAGCAGCTGCTTATATATTCAAGTATAAGAAAAATTCAAGTGCTGCATAGTAAAATAAAGATATTGTCATTTCAATGAAGAGGTTAATCCTGCTTGTTTTACTTACTTCAGTCAAGTCCATTCCTCTATAGAGGAGCTTATGAAAAACATCAATAGTATTTGGCCTGAATTGTAGCGTTTGGATTTTGGTCATGATGTACTGATATGTTTACTTTAAAATCAGTGACAGTAATCAGTGCAAACCCTTACTTAACACAATAATCATTCTTCAGTTTAAGTGTATTTCAACACTAATGATTCTGATAATGTATTCAAGATCCTATAAATATAATTTGAATGCATGTTTTAAATCCATTCTCAAAACAGTAATGTTTACGGTCTTATCCAACATAATTATGGTCTTTTTTCTTATTAGCCATTATCAATAAAATCCAAAGACCACTAATTGTATTTTATACCATTTGAGTGTAATAATGAAAATACACTTCACATAGCAAGTACATCTAACATATCCCGTTTCTTCCTAGGTAATACATATTAAAGTATTTTGTGAATCCCCTCTGCTATTTATCAGTAAAATAAAGGTACCTAACTTGCTGCGTCTCTGCAGATCACATACCACAGATAATATAAGTAATAGCCTAGCAAGACATGGAGAAACAAATAATGAATACTATTATGAATTCTGCATTAAAAATAAATAACTGCATCAACAGAAATTCAGGTCCTATTGACAGATGCTCCAAAACTCAGGAAAGATTGAACTTAAGTTTTTAATCTAATGTTACTGACTGGATACTACTTCCATGGTAATAATGAAGTGTTATTTTTACTGTGGGAATCTAAAAAGGAATTTAAATTATTTTGTGAGATCAGCTGTATTAGAAGTCTCTTGTTCAAAGTATTGATATGACTCAACAGAAACATGAGTTCATCGATTAGTAATTAGTAGTTATTATGTAATTTTGTCATTACACCTGATATATTTCAATTAGCTTCTTCTATGAAATGCTTTTATTTCTCTGTGTGTGAATATACACACGAGTGCATACACATATGCATAGGTACATGCACGTGAAACATACATTTTTAGCTAGGAATAGATGGATAAAGAGCTGACTTTTTCATATATAGTTTGAACTTCCTTCCTCTGAAACATTACCCAACAAACTAATTGTCATTTTATTTGTCATTCTAAACCTAAAATTGTTTATCTTTGCTTACATCTAAAAGTACACAGAGTAATAGCAAATGGCAGTATACATTTCAGTGCTGAGAGCTGCCACAGTTTAGGAAATATTAGGGTAAAGTGAGGCATAGAGTTATTAATAAAATACTTTAATTACCTCAAGTTCTGTTAAAAGCTTCTGTGATGAGTGAACCTATAGTGACGTGCGGGAATTGCTTCAAAACATCGGATGGAGAGATATCACAGACTGGAGGTTCAGTTTTTCCTTCTGTTGATGCTGGATGGGAAACCTCTGATACCTATTATAAATGAAAGACAAAATATGTCTCTATACTTAGTTGTTTAGCCACAATAATCCTTATATGCTGATTTAATTTTGGTTGTGTAACTGTTTTCTGTATAGAGATGCATTATATTGTCACATAATCAGAACTAAGAATACAGTGGATAAAGGGTTTTCCAACTTCGTATTTTTCACTAGGAGAAATAACCTAGCACAGAATTTGTGTTGCTCCTACAGGCTTTTATGACAGAGAAAATATGTAAGAAATTATTTTTAAAAGAATCTTTCAAGTTCTTTTAAATTATTTATTGTTATCAACAGAAGAATTTTCTCATCCCTGTTCATAATAGTATGACTGGGAGTATTTTAGGATGGAGTTTAAATGGGTATAGCTAGTCTCTCTAACAGCTGACTTCTTCCCTATCCTAAATTTTCTGGAGAGCTATACATTCTCATTAGACTTTATAATCTCTCTAGATAAAACTGTCCCTTAATCCTGACTGTCTAGTAAAACTGATCTTCCCTAATTACTTCACCTGGGAAGGGGAAGCATCCATTTTTCTTCTTCGTTGCAATGGTTTCTATTCTTTTCTTATACTACTTGGACTGTGCTAAAACTATCCAGTAGAGAAAAGCAGATTCCCACTTCACTTGCATCTCTAAGACACTTTAATTTCTTTTCTACTGCCCTCTCTTACCCTCTTATTTATATTTGAAAGGCTTCTAATGTTGAATTTTTTTGAGAGTATTTTTTAAAATAATGCTTTTCCATTCAGCTTCTCATTCATAACTATGTGAAACCTTGTTGATGCAAAATGGTGACCGCTTTAGTTGGCTGCTCACAAATTATCTCATCCCTCAGTTCTGCAGCCAGAACTCTTGGATAGGAGAACCCAGTCTAGTTAAGAAAAGATAGAAATCTAAATAAATTAAAAATAAAATTGGTCTGTATATGAATCAGTGATTTCTGGTAAATGTTTTGATCCCATTCAGTCTGCTCTCTCAGAGAGCATGGTTTGCATAACCAAGTGACTTATCACCTCTCTGTTTTCTTAAATCCATTTAAAATAACCCTATGAACAGGGATACTAGGAATCTCCCTTTTTTCTTTTACAGCCTGTTTAAAAAATACAGACCCTCTCGTATAGATGTTAGGGCACTGGACAAAAGTGAGAAACCAGATTTTCAAGTACCTGAGCGATCTTTTAACATGAACACCTTGTGAGAAAGAGAGAACAGTCTGCAGGAATCAGAGGGGAAGGGAAGAAACAAACAGAAAGTTCGCTAACTGTTCTTTGCACACATAACAACCTCAAAAGCATATGGGTACATGTACACATGTACATGTTTGAACCATGGCTAAAAGTGACAAACATTTGTATGTAAAACACTCTCCCAGAGTTCTAACTTTGATGCAATTAACAAAATTACATGGAAATGTGTATGCAATTTAGGTGGGATTAAACATGCACATGTGATTAGTGATTGTACCAAACTGTTTATAAAGGCAGTGGTTCAATACAGATGTATTACTCAGTGTATTCCACTCAAGCATGGAATGATGCAGTTTTACAAATATCTAAGCTATTCCTGAGCAAGCTTTACAAAATTATCTTTAGAGAGCTATGAGAGATCAGAGTGCAGCTAATATATTTCAGACTGCTGGACACGTTATAAAAAATAAGGTAAATATTTTGGTATTTTTCCCTTCCCTTCAGTCAAGAAGTAGCTTACCTCCTGAAAACAAAAACAGAGCCCACATGCACTATATAGCATCATCTAATATTTACTGGGAGTAAAAAGAGCCTTGTTTGTTTGCCTCCATGTCCAGATCCTCTCTAAGGCATTTGCCTGTTACATGCTTTTTACCTGTGCACTAATGTTTTTCAGAGCTTCATAAGTTATGTCTAAGCTAAATTATTGAAAGTTGATTTGCAAGGGTACTTTAGAATGTTAAAGCCATAAGAAGCAGGCTTTCTTACAACGATACTGATAGTGAGATTTACTGTAAATAAGGCTTAAAGTGTCTACATCATGTATAGAAAGAGCCAGGCTCAGGATATCTGTTAGATATAGGCTGTACTGCTGTACTCTATCCATGCCCAAGGCAGCCAGGTGCAGTGAAAGACAACTTCAGGCAACATTTAATTGGCATGTCAAAGTACGGACTCCATATCTCAAGAGTATTCTGGTGCTGGACTAAAGATTGCAAATCAGTGTATGCTTTCTTGTAAACAGTATAGGTGGTGAATGAATCTGGACTGGAAAAGACGTTCCTCGCTATATATAACTGTCCAATAATACAAATTTAATGCTCTCTTAAAAAAATCTCTATAAGCTCTTGAGCAACTTGCCATCTTGATGTTCCTCTACTGGACTTACTCTCCAGTGTCACTGCCTTTTCTGTACTGGGAAACCAGTACTGGGCAAGATACTCCAGATATGGTCACAAATGCCAAACAGAGGATCTTGATCTTCTGGCTATACTCTTGCTAATACATCCAACTATGCAATAAACCTTTATTGGTTCAAGGCTGCACTGCTGACTGATGTTCAACTTGTTTACCCCAGGATCTCAATATTTTTTTTTCTGCAAAACTTATTTCTAACCAGTCAGCCCCAGACAATACTGCTGCATGTGGATATTTCATCCCAGGTTTAGGACTTTCTACTTGCCTTTGTTGCACTTCATGAGTTTCTTTCAGCTTGGTCTGTCAAAGCCCCATTGAACAGCAGCCCAGTTACTTAGCAAATCAATTGCTTCCTCTAAATTTGATTTCATTCACAGGCTTGCTGAGAGTGCATTTTGCCCCATCATCCAGGTAGCTAGTGAAAATATTAAATGGTAGCAGCCCTAGTACTCACCTGTGAGGAAAGCCTCTAGTAAACATCCAGAAGACTGAAGTGAGGCTGATCAGCCTCTAATGTTCCAGATCCTCTTTCCCACTGTTCTTGAAGAGTGATTTGATATTTTCCATTCTCTAGTCACTAGGAACCTCTCCTGTTCACCTAGTTTTTGAAAGGTGACTTTAGCCAAACTCCCTCATTAATATCAGATGTCTCATGAACTGCTGTATAACCAATTTATTTGCTCAATTGACCCTTAACTAATCTTTTCCTATCATAGGCAGCACCTCAGTTTCTCAGACTCTTCTGCCACTAGGCACAGAGACCTGGAAAGCTGACGGGGATACTTTATCAGTAAAGACCTTGGCAAACAAAGCTTTGAACACTACAATCCCTTCCATATCCTCATCATCCATATCCTATCCCTAGTCTTCCTGTCAACATACTTACAGAGGTCTTTATTTTTTCCATTCACATTCCTTGCCAATTTCAATTGCAGCAGAGTTTTAGCTTTCTTAATTCTATGCCCAAGCAATATCTTTAATCTTCTTCCTGATTGCAAGGCTTCTTTCAGTCATCTAATGAAGGCTGCATCCTATTTTGCCTCTTGATCAGGAGGTCTGTAGCAGAAACCCATCACAAATTCTTCATTATCCTCCCTTTGATCCAGACCTATAAACTCTCAACTGGTTTGTGGACCATTTCATGGCAAAGCTTCATGCATTTATGCTGCTCTTTAGCATAGAGCATAATCTCTCCCATTCCCAGCCTGTGCTTCCTAAAGAACCTGTATCTACCAATTGCAGTGATCCAGTAATATGAGCTATCCCATCATGCTTCTGTTACCCTGCAACTGCTCAAACCTAATTCCACTATTTTTTTTTTCTCATGCTGGAGCAGTTCATGTCCAGGCACTTGAGATGGGTGCCAAGTTGTGCTGTTTTCTTAGGGAATGTGTGAGAACTGTCTTTATTGTGTTGTGACGCAGGCTCCTTGCCCCTATTGTTCCACTTCTCTCAGGCTTCGAGTCTTCAGGGTCTTCATCCCATGAAAAATCTTGTTTAAAGGCTTTGTCATCAAGTTGGCAAGCTTGTTTGCAAAAATGCTTTTGCCTCACTTTGTCAGATGGAGACAACCATTCCTTATTCCCGAGAGAGTGTTCTGTGGTCATAGACATGAAAACCCTGCATGAGATACGAGCCACACAGGCACATACACAGTATACTTTTGCTTCTACCTGAGCCTTTCCTTTTCACTAGAAAGACTGAGGGAACATCACCTAACCTCTCAAGCTCTTCAGGGTCACACCCTGTTTTACCCTGGCCATTGGTACTCATATGGGTGAGTAGCAAAGGGTTATAATCTAGAGGCTGGCAAAGCCTCTGCAGTATTTCTACAAAATCCCATATCCAGGATGCACTCCAAATCTGCTTGGAAAGAGGTAATAGGTGAAGAGATAAGGATACTGAGCTGGCATCCCCAATATTAATTCTTTGAAGCTTGGTGAGAGGGGAGGAAAATTTATGATTATACTCTGTGACATTTGGACAGTATCTCAATGTTTCAGCACCAGCTAATCTGACAATAGAAACAATGATGTACTTTTTTGAGTCATATTTTTACCATCATGTATCTTCCTAGCACCTGAAAGTCAGGCGAATATGAAGAAACAGGAATAAGCATATGCCACAAGAGACAAGAAATGAAATGACAAATTGAAGAACATGGAAGGCAAGAGAAGAGAAACAAATGAAAACAGGGATCCTGTTTGGAAGGTGCTGTTAATAGGACTGAAAATGATTTAGTATAATGATAGATAAGGCATGAGGGAAGAGAAATTAGGTGTAAAACATGTGACAGGTCTTGCAATACTGGAATAAGAGTCAGAGATTAGAAATTTTTTCCAACAGTGGAAAAGAAAGATTGAGAGAATCTTGGGGCAAAAGTAGTAACAAAATGCAGAGAAAGAGAAAAAAAAAACATACAGAGTGAACAAGGGAACAAATAAACGGTGTTTCAGGACCTGCAGTGCATCTGATCAGGCTGCAGTGAGAAGTAGGTATAGGGAAAGAGAGTAAATGAAACTGTGAAATCATGCAATACACAAAATACCTGGTAAGTCAAAAGCATCATAGAGATGTTAAATACAGTCTGATGTGACAGTGGAGGAACATGACAAAAGGGACATAGCTTTTACAGATGGCTTCCAAGTTAGAAGAAAAAAATCAATTCACTAAAAAAAGATGAAAGTTTTAAGGTTTTATGTGTTTGTCTCAAAAATGCATCACCTGGACAGAATTCTGAGCACTTCCTTATTTTTCTTTTCTTGCTTCTATTTATTTCAAGGGCTTTTCTACTCTCTTGTTTTTGTTAACAGCCTTGCCATTTGTGCTAGTTCCTCTCATTCTCTGCAAATGGCTTGTCAGTCCTACCAACTGTTGAAAATGTAGCCAGCGTGAGTAAGACCCTCCTAATAATGCCAATCGAAGTGAAGAGTACACTGCTTCCTAAGAACAGGTTTCTTTTCCTGACCCATCAAAAGATGTCATTAGACTCATTTTGGGCCAGCTAGCCTGCCCCTTTCCCTTTGTTTCCCACTGGTGTGCTCTGCATGCTCTTTGCGAGAGTGCTGTTCTTCCAGAGAGACGGTTGATCTGTGCTGCCGGCTTCATTCAGTGAATGGTCTGGCTAGCTGCAATCCTTCTGGCTCTCAAAAGCTGATTGAAAACAATGGAAAAATATATTATGTATGTTTTGAGTTTATACTTTTGCTGACATTTTTAAAATCTGCTGTAGATTTAGTTGGAATATTTCAGTTTCAAATTTGAGGTGGGGGGGATGTAAAAGCACATATCTTCAAATACTCTTTCATAGCTTTTTTTTAAAAAAAGCCCCTCTTTTTTGGTTGTAGTCTGTGAGTTCGGTGATCAGATAAACACAGTGAATATAAACACTTCCAAAGGAAGAATACGTTTACTAGGAGCCATCCTAACACACTGCCATGGCCCTGAGGTACCGCCAGCTGTGTCCATCCCTGCCCAAACCCGGGGATCCCTCAACCCTATCCGCAGTCTAAGACCCTGTCTCAGTCCCCCAGGGCCGTTAGCCCCTTGCCCCAGTGATTCCCCAGAAGGGACAGTCTCCAGGTCCCCACAGCCTGACCCTGCCCAGCCATGGGCTCCATCAAACCGTGTACCTGCAGGTCCACATCCTGACCTGGCCTTGGCCCGTTCCCATCCCCAGGGAGGTGCCTGATGCCTGGGACTGGGGCTGCCCCCACTGCCCCCGACTGCCTGCTTCTGCCTGGGGCAGTGGGACAGGTCCTGCCCTGATACCCCGTGAGGACCACACAGGCTTGGAGTACTCCAGCCCCTGGGAGCCACAAGCCCCCTTGATGCCCTGACACACACACTGTTGGGCTAAGGAAAAATGCCAAATATCTTATCTGTTGTCTGTATAATGGTTGTTTCAACCTACACTAAATAAGCAGGAAGCCACTTTCCCAACTCTGTCTCTAGCACCTGGCCTACTATACTTTTTCACCAGAAATTTCAGCTCACTTCCTCAAGAAGAAATTTTGGAAAAGTCAGGTATCATTAAACCATTTGGTACAGTAAACCCGATAGATAAATGCAGTCAATAGGTTGTGGCCTAATCTGTTCATCAATGGCATGTTTCATGCAAGAGTTGTTTCAGCAAAGAAGATGTATATAGTGAGTTATCTGGTCATTAAAATACATTCATACTGTGAGGAACTGGCAGGTACCCCAGGGATGATGTTGTCCATAGGTGATCAAGGTTTTTTCACTCTTAAGTTATTATTTAGATTTTTTTATTTAGGGAAAAGTGATTTTTTTCAGTGGAGTATTTCTCCTCTACAATTTACATTGATCCTTCTGGAGTTTGGAACACTGATTTATTGGGTGCCTTTTTAAGCAATTAATTGATTAATATCTGGTTTTACTAACTTGAGACAGTAACTGATTCTATTCTTATTTAGTTCTGCTGGGATTTATTTGCCTTCAATCGGAACAAGGCAGGCCTAGGCACAGCAAGTTGGTATTTGCCTGTTCACTATTGCTAAAATGTTACCATTGCTATAATTGGAGTTATATATTTTAAGGTCATTTGATCATCTTGCCAGGCTATATAGCATGGCTTATGGTTTTATCGGTCTAGGAACTCCTATTTATCCAGTAATCCAGTTACTGAAATGATAATTTGTATTAAAGTGCATCTTCCAGAAAAGCATATTATAATGATCTCTTCAGTAGATGGCAGTGCTGGGATTAAAACTGTTGCTCGACTAATATGCAAATTTCCACATGTTGGGATTTAGGTGTAAAAAGGCTTTTCAGGACATTCTCATCTTTAAATCGGGACTCTAGTTTGCTTGGAATGCTGAAACTGTGGGGAGATTTATTTCTACTGGTTCAGAAATTTTAGAAAAATAGATCAAATGCCGCAAGTGCAGTCATTTTGCTCCAGAGATATGCATGAACAGGCTAAAGCTGTGGAAAACATGTAGCCATAAAGCTCCAAAAGTAATAGTTCCTCCACTGCATATGACATAATCTATTTCAATTGCTCTCTATAAAATGATGTTGCTAGCTGAGATGCTATCAGGTCTGAATACATAGATTTTGTGTGGAAATATTTTAATTTTACATTCATTAAACTTTATCAAATCACTGGGGTATCCTTACATTATGGTGAACGTCTCTATATATGGCACCATAAATGACTCCATTACTGGATTCTTGTGACTTCATAATCCATTCCTTAAATGACGATGAAGAACATTTTTCTACCAGGATGTAATATACAAGTTAGAAAGTTCTGATTCCTGATAAGATCACATGAGTCCCAACATGAAGTTTTTTACAAACAGGCTCATCTCTAAAAAGAAAGTTTGACAGGAATCTCTTTAAAGATCACTCATCTTAATGGCACACATCACATAGTTCAGACGGAAAACTGCTCAGGAGTACAGAATAAGCAACAATAATTTCCCATATTATTAGGGCTTTGAGAGAGAATGAAGGCTTCTCTTGGGTTATAGTTGTCTTGTACTTGTGTGGACAACAAAGGATGGTTTATTGTGGCAATTAAAATGTGCGGTAGCATCATATCATTGTTTATCTGTTGGAAAAGCAGGCTAGAGAGGGATCTCACAATTACACAGAAAGCAATGCTGAGTAATGTATTCCAGATCACACACTTAAGGTTATAGTACTAAACCTATGAGCATATAGGAATTCTCAGTTATCTTGATGCTGATGATGCCTGTATTGACACAGGAACTCAGAGAGGCTATGGATACAGCACCTATGGAGACAGAACCTTCCCTTTAAGCACAGACCCGAAGAAGGAGAATTTCGTATTTTTCAATAACAGTAATGTGTCTGTGGGAGATCTGGACTGATCCTATCCAATGGGGCAAAATATTATACATCATAACAA
This sequence comes from Strix aluco, assembly GCF_031877795.1. NCBI lineage: Eukaryota > Metazoa > Chordata > Aves > Strigiformes > Strigidae > Strix > Strix aluco. Next base: position 63,266,600 of record NC_133931.1, on the reverse strand, counting down.
AAGAAAAACAAAGCAAAAACGAAAACCATGAAACTGCTAGCATTTTTCAAAATTAAGAAAGTGAAATTCACTTCTCCTAGATGAGTAAAACTCAAGAGAATTTGTGAATTCTTTTGACAGAAAATTAAAAATATTTTATAATTAAAAATAATAAAAAAATAGTCCTGACATCTATATTGGTTTGTTTTTCAGAAATCCTGTTTATTAGAAAATTACAAAATCTGAAAAAAGTTCTACTTGGAGTTAAAACATTTCTAAAGGAAACAAATATGTTCAAACACAATGAAGTTTAGAAAAAGAATATTTGGGAGTTAAATTAAATCTGTGTTCTCAGAATGTTGAACCTAAATTGGCAAAGGGACTCAAAACTCCTGTTCTGTTTCAGAGGGACTTGAAGACCTGGGACCCTCCAAGATGCTCCAGACTCCTGGGTGTCTTACAGAGACTCCTTTCGTGCACCCAGGGTCTCAGGAGTTCAGTCAATAAACCAGTGTATGACAGATCTATATCACTGTGGAGTCTGCTAATTCTGCAAGTCCATAGATTTATCAGACTCCACATCAGTGGCCATTTTTTTGAAACTAAGTCAGGGTGTTTCAGTCTGGGCGGAGTACTTGCTTTGGCTTTCATTAGCTCAGAATCTGTTTTGTTTTAGCTGAGACTTTACTGTCAGAAACTAAACTTCACAAAAGCATGAGTAGGCATGGCTACTTATTGTTTATAATTAGTAAATGAAAACATAGAAAATCACTTTTCCACAATAGTAGAATTAGTAAGAGAAGAAAACTGTACCATTACCTTTGACTGCATTCCTTGACTACTTTCACTACAGATAAGATTCATCATTCATCTCTCTGAAAACAATTCCTGGACTATGTAATCTCATACTTAAATCAGTGTAAGGAGCTTGATTTCAGCATATTGGAAGGTGTACTAAAATAATGAGAACAAGAGAATTTACTATCCACTTTATACTCACATTCTGCAAAGAATTGTACAAACCACAAAGCAAGGGAAAACAGAACTCTTGCAAAGAATATGCTAAATTTTTCTAAGACAAAAGATGTCACTTTGAACCTAAGAGATATTAGAATTTTCTTGAAAGAAAAAAAATAGCCTACTAAATTCTACTTGTAAAATGAAAAAAGTAGCTAAAATAGTATCCATTGGCTGGAATAAATTCTTGTTCTCTTCAATATAAGCAGTGATTTCAGATCTGCTGGTACCTAGGTCAGCTGCCTACTGCTCCAGCAGACTAACACTCAGTGAGAAGCAAAACCTAATGCTTTTTAAGCTCTTGAATTTTTACTGTGTCATGCAGTGAGGGGATAAGATTTGTCTTCTGGCAAGAGTATGTCCCTCTTAACTCATGGATGACCTGAGATCTTTTGAGGCATATATATCATTGCAGAGTTACAGCTTCTCTGAAGCACCCCTTAAGCACCTTGTCCTAGTGGCAACTCTCCTTCTTTAGAGGAAAGAAATGTAGAAATATGCTCTTGAACTGTACTGAGAAGGACATAAGAATAATTAAGCTGCTGAAAAAAAGTCTCTTCTTCTAAATAGGTACAGAATTGTGTAGGTTGTGTAGAAAATCTTCAAACACAGTTAATTCCCTTTCTTTACTCTATCCTGGCTAGAGCATTAGCAAAAGGGAACCAAATGAAAAATCTTTGAATTGATCATGGACTTGAAGGAAATAAGGATTATTTCAAAAGATATTTTTTCCTTTTTTGTATGGCCCTGCCTTCTTTGGGATTAACTTTTCTTTCCTATCTTCCTATTGCAATGTGCCAAAAGAATGATGTAGTTCATTTAATTAACAACCCCCCAGGTACTTGTGTCTATTTTGATCTCAGTTACATTCCTAAATAACAATAAGGAAAAGTCTAAGACCTTTTCTTCCCAGTGTTTGGTTTCATATATTCAAAAGACCACGTTTTATTCTCTTAGGATGTTTTTACTCTCAACTACTCTCAAGCTAGTCAGTGTAGTTTTATAAATCAAATGCCAAAACCACTTTAACCAAAATCTATGATACATCCCTTACCTAAAGGAGCTGCATCATTGTAAGACCATAATGGTATCATAGAATGATATTGCTTGCTGAGCTGGTCAAGTGTGACCGGGGGTTAGACTGGGAGCTGAAATCTCAGCTGAAACTATTTTACCCTGTGCCATTCTCTGAAGTAAATCCATACAGGTGATGTGGAGCTAGTAGCTCTGCAGGCTGCTGAAGTCTGTTAACTAGCTAGTACAGTACAACTCAAGGATGGGGAAATGGGATGCTTAGTCTCTATGTTTTCATTGCTGAAACATCTTAAATGACTGAATTACATCTGTGTGGAATTGTCCATTTTAAAGTAGTATCTACAAAAGTCATGGGTGTTTTCATGATTTTTATTTCTTGCTGCTTTAGGAAAAAAAAAAAAAAAACACAAAACAGCCTAAAATTGAATATGCCTTGATGAAAATTTAATCTGTCTCATCAAGTCTAATTCTCATGCCTGATATGCTGGTTGATGGTAATGGTGGAAATGGTTTCTGTAGTTAACACTTGTGTTTAGGACAATATGTGGAAAATTGGTAAAAGAGATTTATTTTCTGGTGACATTTTAAACTAATAGTAAACAGTGAAAAATTATGTGGTCTCTTTACTATGGGAAAGGGAAGTAAACACACAGATTGTTCCTGTTGTCAAAAGTTATCACCGTAAAACAGAGAAGCAAACTGGTGAATTTTATTGACATAATTCAGTAAAATCAAAAGACTTGAAGTTTAACACATAATAGGCCTCCTTAGATTTGATTAAATTAAATATTTGTGTTATTTAGAACCTGGTAGAGATAATCCACACTGATAATTGTATGAAGCAGACTGTAGTGGGAAGGATTGTGCCTTGAGGAGCAGGAGGCTGAGGGCTGATCACCCTTGCTCATTTGTGACAGCTAGTATGGATCAAATGAGCTCTAGAGAGCCTTTTTAGAGGTAAATTTCAGGAGAGAAGCTGTTTCTTTTGTTGTGTCTTGGAAGATATTTTGGAGTAGACAGACATAAAGAAAAAGGTCTGTGGATAATGCTCTGGTCAGGGAATTAGTTTTGCTTTGTTGTTTATTTTGTGCTTGTTTGCATCTGGACATTCAATTGTGCCTGAGAACATATCTTAGAAGAGAAATGAGGTTCGCTCCTTCCTAAGCTATAGCAGCCAAAGTCTGGACTATGCAGTGTCACAGGGAGCTCCTATAAAGAAAATCTTGCAAGAAAAATGAGTAAGGCCCTTGGAAGTTCTAAAACTGATAGTTAACATAGTGAAAGAGGACATGGTGCTTTCTGATTGCTTGACTTCAGTAAAACTTACACATGTTGTAACATAAAGATGAGGTACACTACACAAAATAGTTTAGAAAGATAGTCTTCTTCAATGCTAGCAGTAACAGTTATCAGAAAAGCTTTGCTGTGTATCGGGGTTGTTATAGAATCTCTGGTTTTGCAGGCCTTTGGGCCAAACTAAAAAGCGGAATTCAGACACAGATACTGCTCCCTTTGGCTCTTAAATACCCATATATGAACACTAACTCAAATGTGTGTCATCTTTCTGTGGGGCTTGCATGATTATACAACATTTGAACCAAATATAAAAACAGGGCACACTATTTTATATAGGAAGAGGTAATTGTTAATATGCCGGTTTGAATTTCTGTAATGAGACTGGTACTCCCTTTATTCCATGCCTGGGTACAAGTGTAAACATGTGTCAGCTGTGAAATGCATAGTACTTACTTAACAGGAAAACCTAAGGATAGATAGAAGATGGCACACACAGGGATAGTGCATATCCTAGTGCAACAAATGCTAAGAACATAAGTTGCTTAACACCTGTTGTCAAAAGGTAGGATAAATATAATATTAGTATGACTGCTCTGATATAGTATGCATTAGTTAACAATAAGGTATTGTAGTCTGAAGTAATGAAAACACATTCACAATAAAAATATCTGGGAATATGCACCAATTTCTATCTTTGTTACATTTGACTATGTCCTTAAGTTTGGTTGGAGTGGTATTTTCCTGCTTGCTGGTTGCAGTTCAGTAAATCATCAAAATATAGTACTGTCAAATCAAAAAGGTCATATAGCAAAAAGATGTTGTCAGCAGCTGCATTTTTTTCACTTGATCAATAAACTGTAGGTAGCTCAGTTCTCATATCTGAAAGACATGCACAGCACAGTCATAGGAATACAAAATAACTGATTTTGTTACTAAAATAACAGCATTTGTTATTAAATATATAAATGCACTACCAAAGACCATAATATGCATTTGTCACAACAGACAGGAGCCTGCTCTGAGCTACTGGCCACTAATGAGTTAATGCTGAACTCAGCTAGCTAGACTGCAGCTGTGAATAGTTAAATAATGAAGCTGAGATGAAGGCCCAATGAAAAAGTCAGACAAAAGGTTATGAGTCTGAATAAATGACTCCCTGATAGTCAGTGGAAGAAAGACTGATATTAAAAAAAAAAAAACCAAAACAAAACTTGAATAGAAGCTGTCTTAGAAAAGTGTTATGAGAATGATATTGTGTGGCCTTTTTCTGTCAAATTGTTTTGCATACTGCAGTTAAGAGTAGGTGAAGGTAAGAATTATAATATATGTAATCATAGATTATTATGCAAGTACTTATTGATTAATTTACTATTTGGATAATTGAAGTATTAAAAAGGTGGCTTACTGTGTTCTGCCCATGTTAGTTATTCAAATGTTTTTTAATTGTTTGCAGGTAATCAGAATTTTTTTTTTTTTTAAATGAATGGATAAGTCTTTCTTCTTAGTTTTTATGTTTGTGATTTTTTTTTAAACAAAACAACACTTCTGATGTTTTCAAAATGCTTGGAATGGTGTCTTATTTAGAACTGTTTTCATATGCTATTCACTGTGAACTACCCAGTTCCAGTGTTAGCTGAATTCCAGCTCCATGCAGAAGTAAAAACTAGGGATGGATCACTTCTTGCATCCCTGTGCTCTGGCTTCTCTCAGAAAGAAACCTGGGTGTATGAGCAACAGGAGCCTTATGCTTCATAGCAGTGTTTGATCTGGCTGATAGTAGGGATCAGGACTCAAGAATATGCTGTGGAATGCTCTTCCTCTTATGTTTAGATGAATCCTCAATATTTTATGAGGGCGATCTTGGGCTGAGTACTACAGATGCTGTACCATTCAGAGAAGGGAGACGGAAGGGAATGTGTGACTCCTCTGTAAGATGGAAACCATGAGGAAGGAAGGCTTGTACATCTGGAGGTGATAGAGGAAATGTCATATCTGTAACTGCATGCAAGTATTGTACTGGATTTGTGCTTTTTGCAGCTTCATGTTATTTTTTCATCCAAGTCTTGGCACAGGAGCAGTGAAGAATAGGTTTATGCTTTTCTTCACATAGTAGCAAATGACTGGCAACACATTCTTTGGCTCAGCTGAGGTCATATGTTAAGGATCTCTTGTCTTCTTCTCTATTGCAGTGATTGTGGTAGGCCACTGCAGAAATTCAGAATGCATTACTTCAGTGTTGCCTTCTTACCATGACCTACTAGAGTGCTTCCAGAGGAACGGTGAAGGCATAGTGTAATTTTGTGATGAGGGAATAAGTGCTTTCTTTGCAGGAATGATTATCCATGTGTTGTTGTTCCTCTGCACCAAATTCCTTAAGTAAGTGCATCTTTTCTGAGTTCAGGGTGCTATGCCTTCTTACGTGCTTTGAAGAAAACCATGTTGTTGCTTATTCTGACTCTGCTGTGCTGTATGAACTTCATTGAACCTACTTAGGAGAGCTGGAGAAGGGAAGTTTTGCACATACTCATGCATTTATGAATGCATAAGGATGAGATCCTCTACAGACAGGTAGGAGCAGCCTCACTTTCATAAGCCCTGGTTCTCATGGGAGACTTCAACCACCCTGATATCTGTTGGAGGGACACCACAGCAGGGCATAAGCAAGCCAGGAAAGTTCCTGGAATGCACTGATGATAACTTCCTTCTCCAAGTGATAGATGAGCCAACGAGGAGAAGTGTTATGCTGGAATTTATTTTCACCAACAAGGAGGGGCTGGTGGTGAATGTGAAACTCAAGAGCAGCCTTGGCTGCAGTGACCATGAAATGGTGGAGTTCAAGATCCTTAGGACAACGAGGAGGGCACGCAGCAAGCTTGCTACCTTGAACTTCAGGAGAGCAGACTTTGGCCTCTTCAGGGGTCTGCTTGGCAGAGAATCACAGGATAAAGCCCTGGAGGGAAGAGAGGCCCAAGAAGGCTGGTTAATATTTAAAGATCACCTCCTCCAAGCTCAAGAGCGATGCATCCCAACAAAGAGGAAGTCAGTTAAGATTGCCAGGTGGTCTGCATGATTGAAAAAGGAGCTTCTGGTCAAGCTGAAACACAGAAAGGAAGCCTACAGAGGGTAGAAGCAAGAACAGGTAGCCTGGGAGGAATACAGAGAAACTGTCCGAGCAGCGAGGGATCAGGTTAGGAAGACAAAACCCTGATAGAATTAAATCTGTCTGGGGACGTCAAAGGTAACAAAAATAGTTTCTATAGGTACGTCGGTGATGGAAGACTAGGGAAGATATGGGCCCTCTCTGGAAGGATACAGAAGATTATCCCTCATATTTGAGAAAGTGTGGTAGTATGGCAAAGTTCTTGCTGACTGGAAAACGGGAAACATAAACCCCATTTTTAAAAAAAGAAAAAAAAGAGTACACGGGGAACTACAGGCTAGTCAGTCTTACCTCTGTGCCTGGCAAGATCATGGAGTGGATCCCCTTGGAAACTATGCTAGGGCACATGGAAAATAAGGAGGTGATTGGTGACAGCCAACATGGCTTCACTAAGGGCAAATCATGCCTGAGAAATTTGGTGGCCTTCTATGATGGGGTTGCAGAGATGGTGGATAAAGGCAGAGCAAGTGATGTCATCTACCTGGACTTGTGCAAAGCATTTGACACTGTCCCGCACAACATCCTTGTCTGTAAATTGGAGAGTCATGGATTTGACAAATGGACCACTCGGTGGATAAGGAATTGACTGGATGGCTGCACTCAAAGAGTTGTGGTCAACATCTCGATGTCCAAGTGGAGAGCAGTGATGAGTGGTGTTCCTCAGGGGTTGGTGTTGGGACCAGTGCTGGAGACAAGGGCAGTGGGATTGAGTGCTCCCTGAGTAAGTTTGCCAACAACACCAAGGTGTGTGGTGCGGTCGACACACTGGAGGGAAGGGATGTTATTCAAAGGGACCTTGACAGGCTTGAGAGGTGGGCCTGTGCAAACTTCATGTAATGCAATGGGGACAAGTGCAAGGTCCTGCACATGGGCTGGGCCAAACCCAAGCACAAATACAGGCTGGGCAACGAGTGAATTGAGAGCAGCCCTGTGGAGAAGGACTTGGGGGTGTTGGTGGATGAAAAACTGAACATGACTCAGCAATGTAGCCCAGAAAGCCAACTGCATCCTGGGGTGCATCAAGAGAAGTGTGGCCAGCAGGTTGAGGGAAGTGATTCTCCCCTTCTATTCTGCTCTTGTGAGACCCCAGCTGGAGTGCTGTGTCCAGCTCTGGAGCCCCCAGTATAAGAAGGACATGGATCTCCTGGACTGAGTCCAGAGGAAGACCATGAAGATGATCAGGGGGCTGGAGCACCTCCCTTATGAGGACAGGCTGAGAGAGTTGGGGTTGTTCAGCCTAGAGAAGAGAAGGCTCTGGGGGGACTTTATAGCTGCACATTTTCTTTAGAGAGTTGGCACAACTTCTAACTGATAGGTAGCACATACTCTGTTATATGCTTTTTGCTCTTAATATGCTGAATCTAACTAAAATTCCCTTTTGACTGATAAGTTGTTTAGTGTTTTGAAATGGATTATGCTGGCTTATCTGTTGTTTCTCAATAATAGCAGTTGTTTCTATTGTAGTCTGCATTTTAGAGTTCCAGGAGCACCAAATTATAACACATGAATGAAGGGTACTTCATGGTTTGGAAAAAACCTAGGTACTAGAAACCAGTATGTGGTCACCTTTTATGAGAGCACTTGCAAGCCTGATCCTTTACTCAAAGGTACCTCCTTTTGCCTTCAGGAATAAACATTGGCTTATGCCCCTCTTTACATCTGGTTTGCCTTTTTCTACATTAAAACTTGGTTTCAGAAAGGGCTCTGAAGATGACTTGTCCTCTGCATTCTTTTTGTCTATTCCCAGTCGCTTTAGGTAACAGAAGACTGCTCAGAGGGGTCCTCCCCACCAGCACCATCACCTCCCTTCCTGTTTCTATTCTTTTGGAAACTGTAAACACAAGTAGGAGGGTTTGTAAAGCAGTCTGGACATATTGATATCTTACATGAAGAACTGATATCTCTATTACAATCATGAAAAAGTCAGGATAGCACTAATATAACTCCAGTCAAGTACTATATATATATTTAAAATAAATGCAGGAAAACCCAACCTAGTTGTGACCACTTGGTGCTTTAACAAGATAAATATTAAGTAATAAGATTTTTCAAATGTACGTTCAAATGACTTAAAAACGACTGCTAAAACAGTTCCAGAAATAGTGTTAGTAAAGCAAGCTATAATTTTTTCACTTATGAATGTTACCAAATACTACACATCTTAAACTGAACACTCAAGAAAAATATAGTCTTGTTAGATGTAAAAACTTGTGTGCTTTAATGTAATACTATGGGAATTCCACTTTAAAAAGTTTTAGAGCTTCAAGTGTCATAATGTACTTACTGGAGAGCTACCTGTTCTTGTGATTCTTTTTATTTAGAGAGGCTTTCCAAGTGCTATGTGTGCTTCATTTTAAACAAACCAATATCATGATAGACATCAACTGTGATGCATTTAATGTCTTGATATATCACTACTGCATGAAACACCTGGTTAGTATTAGTCTGTTTGAATCATAAAGCTGATACAACCGATGGTGCACATTGTTAGAACAGAACAGGTGGTATAATGGAAAATAGTGTGAGTAGCTCTGAGCGGCACTTCATATCTAAGGGTATTTAATATCCTATACTGCTGGAGTAATATTAGCATATATACTTTTTGAGGGGAAATATGTTAGTTCAAAATAAAAATAATTGTTCATAAATTAGTTCTTTTTTTCTTTTGTCTTAAAATTTTGTGAATCGAAAATGCTGTTTCCATGACTACCGTTTCTGCACATATTTGATTACATTGTATTGTAATTTATGGCCCAAAAATGCAAACCCCACCAGCAGTATTTGAATTAGAATGTAGCAGGTTTATAGCTTTGGCCCCAGGCACAAGTAATAAAATGCTAGCTTTAAGTACCATTGGGGTTTATGGAATGAAGACATCTGCATTATTGTAATAAAATGTTCCTTAGTGTAATAAATATAACTGACAGAAGTGCATGACTTCCTTTATGAAAAATATGTTGATAACAATATAGTCTTTAAATACTGAAGAAACTGACTATTAAAATTTTATGTTTCCAGTTAGAGACATCTGTTGAGCATTTAGCTGGTATTATCAGTTTACTGCTGGGTATACCTAATAAGACTTCTAGTTTACAATTAAATTGAGAAATACTGATGAAAAGAAGGTATTAACCTTCTGCTGATTAATGTTTTTTAACAGTTAACATTTTAATTTTGCAATAGATATTTACGAACACAGGCTAATGGATTGTATCGTAAACAGTTTCTTTTGCCTTCTTCAGTTTTATCAAAAGCAATTTCACTGTCATCTTTTAAAAAATGGACAAAATGCTATAGATGTTCTAGTTCTTACTTATTTTTACTGATCTGTCCAATCTATCTCCATTTTTATGCTATCAACTCTTCATTATACAGATGGTTTAGGTGTACTGATTAACTGAATATGTTTCCAAAACAAGGTAAAACATATCCCAGCTGGGCTGATGTTTCTATTTGAGACATCCTATCTTCCATTTGATATCCCTGTCAAAAGCTTAGTGTAATTCACTTCACTCACCTTTGATTATTTACATGCATATGGTTCTCTTTCTTTATGGAGTAGATTATTTTTTATTTTTTAAAGCATGGTTGGTAGAGGTGGGGAGAATTGTATGTACAAAGGATTTATTACCCTTTGTTTATAAACCCTTTTACAAAGGGTTTGTTTTGTTTACCCTGTATTAATTAGAAGATGCTGAATCAGTTTGCATGAGTTAGTCTCACATCCAGTATTACATTGCTTTGATTGCAACTGTGAACGTAACCAGAAGTATTGAAATACCGCTCTTTGAAAACTTTCTTCTAGACATAGAAGGAAACTATTTTATTTTCTGGATCCAGTGGATGACCAGATTGAATTTCTGGCTATGAAATTTCTGAAGCCTTGGAAAGAGAAAAGATGAAACAATGTATGCTATCTATACATTTCATTTTTTAAAACTAATCTGGTTTATTACCTCAATGCTTAAATTAAAAAGTAAAGAAAAATCCTACTGTGAACTCAACAAGATACTTAATAAAACCTTGGGACTCTAAAGAACAAGATATTAATTTTCAAAATGTAGTTCCAGAATTAATTGGCAATGTATTTTCATTGTAATATATTACTTGAAAGGAACTTTAATATACTTTATTTATAAATCTAGCTGTTCATGTTTCTCAAGCCTTTATATGTTACAGTTCGTTTTGAACAGAATATCTCCCTGGATTTTGTTGTGCTGAAGGTCCTGCTTGACACTTGCTATTTTGCAGTCATAATCTTTGGTTACCAGTATAATAAACATTTTTGCTCTCTGACTGATGGGTTCCCACGATGATCACAGGAATGTTTTTCTGTCTTCTTAACAACTCTAATGTATTGAACTTTCCATCCTCAGTCTGTTATTATTCCATTTACTGCTTTTCGTTTCCTTTTCCTTTCTTTCCTTGCTCTTTTCCATGTTCTTCTTTGTTGTTTTTTTTTTTTTTTCTTTTTTTTTGGTCTCTTTTCTTTCCCACTCTCTGTAGAGCTTTGTGACAGTCCAAAGACTTCAAAGATGAAAGGCTTCATCTTTGCACTGTCACAAAGCTGTGAGTGTCAAACATTGTATGTTGGTACCAAACCAGATTCTTCAGCTCAAAATAAAAGGAGGTGTCAGACTTGGACTTAAGGCTATCGCAAATAGGAGAAACAAATAATGGATTACTTCAAAAGTCCAAATTAAAACTTCAGTATTTGAGAGAATGGCCTTTCCTCTTAGACAATCTCAAAGGAGTAACCTGTGCTTCTACTAAATTGTTTCTACTAATGTCAAACCATGACTTTGCTTTTGCTGTCTCTGACCTCCTGCATGTGAAGGCACTTCTAATGAACTTTGTCAGTGGAAAATCACATGTATGCTGCCCTTTATCTTAGTTGGACACCTCTAACTGAGGTGTGGTTTTATTTTTAAGCATAAATGAAATATATGAAAATGGAAAAAGTAATTCCTAGGCTTGCTGAGACTTTTTGGAGGAAAAAGATGTTTGAAGATTTTGTTCTCCCAAATAAATAAGCTTTTTTTTTTTTTTTTTTTTTTTTCCCCTTTCTCCTCTATTTATGTTCATAGTCATGTTGGGGGAATGTTTCTTTGAGACAGAACTCAGAGAAAGCTCGGCTACTTGTAGGGTAATATTATTGTGTGGTCGTGATTGACTCTTGGTGTAATCAAGATTATTACTTGATGAACAATAAAGGCTCTTTAAGAAAATTATTCTTCAGTGATGCTTCAAGTGAATATCTGAATAATACTTTAAATTTATATAATGACATTCATTTAAAGGTCTTCCTGTGTTGCATGTGAACTAGATAATCTTAGAATGGTCATCAGAGGTTGGCATTAGTGTTGTCATTTTGCAGTGAACTGAGTCTGAGTCTAAATTACTTTCTCAAGTTTATACTGTAGCTCAGGACAAAACTGAGAATAGGTAGTGAACTTAAAATTATAGTTGACCCAACGGGTGTCCTCAAATATGAAAAGTTACTATTTAAACTTAAAGTAATATTATCATTATGTAAAACATGGAAGAACAAATCTAAGCTCTCTGATCAGTTATGAAGTAAGGTACATAGTACATCTCACTAAATGACTATATACAGTAAGCCAACTATCCAAAGTTTTCTCTTGTCTGTGTTCTTAATAGACCAATAAAGTCTTAGAATATTATTATTGGATAAAGATTTATGGGGTTGAAAATACTGGATGCTAATAGACTTCAGTCAATGACAATATCTTGCTCTCATCATTATACCCTGGAATTAAGCAAATGCTCTTCAAAGTTATCAAAGTAGTTAATTCAATTTGGGAAAGGGTGGAAAGAGGAAAGGTATAGAGAAAGGTAGACTGAAAGAATCTGCCTGGCACAACAGCTGTTAAGACATGGGTATTCTGTAACTGTTGGCAGCAGGCATGCATGCACACACAAACATGCACTTTTAAGAGTCACTGTCTGGGTAGAATAAAATAAAATGCAGAATCAAATCCCTGATATTCCAAGCAGTATGATATGAACATAAAATGCATTTAAGACATACATTGTTTAAAGTAACATGAGCTAATATCATTATGAAAGTACTTTCAGATGTAAAGAATATCAAGGTGAATCCGGCCGTAGCACATCATTAATGCTGAACTGCATTCAAAACTTCAGATCATATCCTGTTTTCAATCCACAAGATTTAAGGTGAGTTCAATACCGGTTGTGATATTTATTAAGATCCTAGCAAAGGCTGTGTTTTTCTGGGGTGTGCAAGTTTTTTTGTGTTGTTTTTTTGTTTGTTTGTTTGTTTTGTTCTGTTTTTTCTTTTTTTTTTTAAGTTTTTAAACAAGCCATAACTTTATAGATAAAGTAATAATAAATAGTATGAGGTTTTTGTGGGTACACAACTTTAATTTCATCTAATGATTTGAAACTCATCATATGTCCTGTTAGATATAAGAAAGAAATATCTGAAATAACTTTTCATTATTTTGGGAGTGTTTATAATGTTTTAGGGAGCATTTATAATATTCAGACATGCAGAAAGAGTAAATATGTCTGTGGGCTTATGTTTTGGCAAATACACATATAGTCCCATTCCTATAAGATAACCACTGTTTGTTGAAGTCCTCTTCTTTAACATACTATCTAGCAGCTATAAGTATTAAACTTTGACATATCGGTCATTCTGTTCTAATTTACAAAAAGGCTATGAACCACATAATCAGGATCTTTTTTTTTTTCAGAAAAAACAGAAAGTATGTAGCTAAAGATTAGTTAGAAAAATCAGATGCTTGCATATTTTAGGGGACAGGTTGAAAGCAGAATTAATTATTCATACAAGGCATTTATTTAATTTAAAAGAAAAATCTGGGATATGAGAAGGATTATTATTAAAGTTTCCCATTGGAATTAAGTAAACTCTTCTGATTCCAGGTTTTTAACTAAGTTATTTTGCATCCTGTATAAGAATTTGGTTACTTTTAATACAGGTCTTCCCATTTCCTTCTGTTTGGGATGCTCCTGTTTGTATAAAATGCTTAAAGTGAGTCTTTCCTATAGTGATTAGGGTTCTCAGTGAAGAAGATGACTCTTTTATATGTTGCTGATAATATCAGTAGCAGAGATTAAATTCTTGAGTATGATGAACATGGAAAACAATCACCAGGTGAGAAGTTGGGATCCAAAGCTCTTTTTGTTAAGTTTGCTCCAATCTTGTTTGCCACATTTGGGTGATCTTCACTACTGAGTCTTTATCTAACCTGACTTCTTCCTTTTCCTCTAACGTTTTGGTAAGATTCTTCACCGGCCATTGCCCTGTAAGGTAAACATTTAACTTCACTAAATATTGAAGCATTTCAGGTCAAATGGGACATTCCATATAAAAAAACTAAATTTTCATTCTTTCAAAACAGAAAGCCTTGTTTTTCTTTTTACCAGAATGGAAAAAAAAAAAATCTTTAATTTGGTTGGACCTAAATAAAAACATGCTTTTGATATTTTTTCCCCAAAATGGTTTCTATTGACAGCTATACAAGCAACACAGAAATGCTATTTCCATTTCTGTTGTTAAATAAAGTGGCACCATTCTTCATTATGCTCTTATTTTTATTTTTTTTTTTTTAAGAGAAGCCTATTTCAGAAGCATGGCATCTTTTCAGACTACTCAGGTTTTATTTGCCAATGATATGTGTGTTGTTCTGTAATAGTCTTGTATGATTACACAGAGTAAAACATTTATACTATCAGAAAAATTATTGCTTGCTGGTGGCTGGTATATGTTTAATAAATGTCACTGTTCCTTCCACAATTTTTCTGCTCTTGCCTTTTCTTTTCCCTTGATTGTTTCCAAATGATGTTTCAGACAATAGAATGCTTAGCAGCAATCTTGCTATTGTTTTGGAATGAAACAGAATAATTACTTTTAATAGAGTTTGTACAATCAGACTTTATTCATGTGTGGGACAATCCTGAATGAGAATTCTCTCTGATAATTACTCTAGTGAGTTCATGACTATTAATTTAGCTCAACAAGTGAAGTTCTGGTTTGATGGAAAGGCAGCAAACTGTATTTTTGGGTTGGGGAGGAACACAACAGTCAGAAATGCAGAGCCAGTATCACAGTTTGACCACCTCACGTGTATGCAGCTATTTCAGTGCTAAAGTAGGAAGATTGTCCCATCAGATGGACTTCAAACAGGTACGTACTTTAGATCCTACCTTTTGTGACTAGCTACTCGACAGAAATTGATTAAAGTGTGTGGAAACTGCTGTTTAGTCATGTGGATGCTGTGGATTAAAGGCAAACAGGACCTGTTCAGTTCTTCTCATATATGTACATACATACAGTGCTTACCTCACTGAATAAGGTTGCTAATTTTGTTGTACTCTATTGCACATATTTTGAAAGCCCTTCTGTTACAAGGTAAAGAAGGTACCTAAAGCTGACATTTCCAATTACAAGTTTCTATTCAGTGAAAGTCTCACTACTTAAAAAAAATCACAAATTAGCTTCTCAAATGTTACACTGCCTTTTTTTCCTCATTGCCCGTGTCTTCCACTTTGGTCTATATAAGTATTATGTAGATGGTACAAAACTGGGAGGAGTGATTGATAGACCAGATGGTTGTGTTCCTATTCAGAGAAACTCCAACAGGCTGGAGACATGGGTAAATGGGAATCTCATGAAGTTCATCCAAGGGAAATGCAAAGTCCTGCACCAGAGGAGGAATACCCCATGCACCAGAACAGGCTGGTGGACAAGTGCCAAGCAGTTTTGCAGAAAAGGCCCCAGGGGTCATGGAGGACAATGGATTGACAGTGAGACAGCAGTGTGCCTTTACAGCAAAAGAGGCTAACGACATCCTAAATTGTATTTGGAAAAGCTTTTTCAGTAGTCTGTGGGAGGTAATTCTTCCTCTCTGCTTACACTGGTGAGACCACATCTGGAGTGCTATGTCCAGTCCTGCACTCTGTGGTATGAGAGACATGGACATACTGGAATGGGTCCAATATAGTACCACAAATATGCTTGAAGCGTCAGACAAAGGATGAGAGCATGAAAGATGGGATTATTCAACCTGGAAAAGAAGGGGTGGGATTATGTGTGTCTAAATACATGATGGGGGAGGGGGGACAGTGGGAAGAAAGTAAGGATGATGGAACCAAACTCTTCTTGGTGACAGAGCAAAGGGCAGCAGGCACCAGTTGAAATACAGGATAGAATTATTTTTTTTTTTTAATTGTGAGGATGGACAAACACTGGAACAAGTTTTCTAGTGAGGTTATGGAGTCTCCACCCTTGGAGATGGTCAAAACCTGACTGGACATGCTCTGAGCAATCAGCTGGAGTGTACACTTCTTTGAGCAGTGGGATTGGACTAGATGATTTTAGGAAGTCTTTTCCAACCTCAACCATTTTGTGATTCTAGATTAGATAAACTTAATCCTAGTAACAAAAGGGCTATCAGTCTACTGTGCAACTGTTACTCTGAAGGACTTGTAGATATTTCAGATTGCTTTCCGTATGTTGAAGGACACTACTCTGCACTTTCAGAAAAGGTGACATTATGTCTGATGAGAACCTGGATCTTTTGGCACTGGCATAAATGACTCCAGATTTCTCTTGCCAACCTTCAGAAAGAGCAGTCTCAACTCCAGGCAGTGTTCCTGCTTGTCAGCACTTCCAACTCAGGAGAACTTTGGTGTTAATACTTCTGGAATGACTTAAATGACTTGCATTCAGACCTTGCAAGATGTCTATTATGTTACTTCCACTTGCTGTGTGTAGGGTACAGTGTGGTCCTTATATCTGTGGACCATCATGTGGAAAGAATCACATACTGTCTTTTCACAGCTTAGGCCAAAACAAGCCATCGTATCTTTTCTCCCCTTTTCCTGTAGAGGTCTTGAGGGACAGCTGTCAGCTGTGGGAACCGTAAGAATAAGTCACCACTGGAAACAAACTTGTAGAGTATAGATAGCCCAAAGTTTGTGCAGAGGCATCATGCTTTTGTACTAGTATTGTCAACCTGGATCTTACAGGGAAACTTCATTGCTTTCTTTCAAAAAAGAATTAAAATTTAAGAGATTTTATTTTAAGACTTTTTCATTTTGTTGAGGGGAGGGAATCAGACTGTAGGTGATGGGAAAAACTGAACTCCCACTTAGTTTAGAAAGAGCTATGAAATTCACTACTGTGCTGCAAAATCAATTTTGAGAAATTAAGTAACCTGCATAGAGAATAGACAAGCAACAAAGAAATAAATGGAAACCAAATAAGCCCATCCTGTTGTGTAAAATGTTAGTGAAAGACTAGAGCTTTGATATGGCAGAGGCAAAATGCTTTTACATAAGAAAACTGCTAAATCAGAGCCTGAGGTTTCTGCTACTTCAAGGCTTGTTAAAGCTCACAGCACGCTGGTGTCTTAACACGGTTGGTGCTTGAGAAACTTATGCAAAAGGTCAGTAATCTTCGTAAGATTCTGTTTGGGCCTAAAGCTTCAGAGGACAACTTTCCATTTAAAAAGACCAACAACAACAACCAAACAAACTATTACCCCACAACTCCCTTCCCTTAAAAACAAAAAAAAACAAAAAAACCCACAAAAGAAACAAACAAAAAAACCCCAAACAAAAAACCTTCCCCACAAAACCCAAACAAATAAACCCTTACTGAAACTGCATGGAAGACCTGTTGCAACTTCGATGTTTGTGGAAGGTGGAAAGTTAATTAAAAAAACCCCAAGAGACAAACACAAAATCTGGAGAGGCAGAAATGTAAAATATTCTATTGAAGAAGACACAATGTGATAAAGGCAAACTATCTCCTGTCTTTGAAAAGCTCTGCCTAATTCAGTGTACTCGGCTGAAATGTTTGTTAGAATATATCTGTCCCTGAAACCCTCCTTGTATAAAAGACAGGGGAGGGAAAAGACCAATGGTAATTTCAATACTATGCATACATTTCCTTCAAGAGATGGTTACAGTATTTCATAGTGGTGCCCCATTTTAATTCTACTTCACATCTAGCTCACAAGAGTTGTGGGGTAAAGATGGTATGTAAAACTTCATCTTCCATGTCTTGATGAACTCTATTAAATCTAGTACAACAGACAGTATAAAATCAAGATGTGTGTACAATACAAAGATGATTTTCTGAAGGCTATAAAATAGTATATATGCAATTGCTGAAATCCTATATTGTTCATATTTAACTTCTACCTACTTCAACTATCTACAATGAAAATAAAACATATTCCAATAAAATCTCTTAAAAACATCCTTTTCCTTCCTGCCAGTCTTTCATACAGGGGCAGATCAATATGTGTTGACTCTGGGCTTCACTTTCACTTGTGGGTAGAGTGTTTCTTTCTAAAATTCAGTTAATTGCCGAGTTTTTATAAAGCATTAAAGACAAAATGTTTTCTTCTATAGAACTTACTAATGTAATGAAACCAGGAATCTCTAAAATTATGTCAAGAATAAAATGACATACATCAGAAAATTAATTATTTGTCTATTAATGCATGACGGTCTAGTATATTTGCAAAACAGTTTAAAAAAACCAAAATTAACTGACCCTTATTTGGGCATTCTGTAACCTGAAGCAATTCAGTTTTAAGGACCTTGCAGTGTGAAACCGTAAAACACTTTCAGGGTTTGCCATTATGATAAATTTCAAGAGGTGTTGTTGTAATCCTTCTTGCCTCAAACTAATAGAGTATTCTCTTCAATTTCCCATAATGCTGATATTGCACAACACGTTTCTTCGAGTGATAGGTTCATGAAATATTAGCAAAAAAATCCAAAACCACCCAAACCACCAAAACACTGTATGTTGGGCTTTAATATTAAAAAAAAATAAAGGCAACCAAAAAAACCCCACACTGAAAGCTGAAGTCTTTCTCTAATCTTTCTCTAAAAATGGTGGATTTAAAATTCAGATTTATGGAGGAAGCAGTCTTTATACATATATTTAATACAATTAGATTCTTCAGACTTTGTGCTGAATGGGACAAGAAAATGAAAACTTGATCTCTAGAGAAATATAAAAATATAAATGACTGAAAAGGAGAAAAAAAATTAATATTGCTTTAAATTCTAACTTGACTAGAAACCTACTGTGGATTTGTGTGTATATTAACAAACTGATTATTTCCCTAATCCTACTGAGATTTTCCTCTTCACGTGCTAAATTTTGGCATGTTTTCCTCTATTACTTTCACATTAGATGTTGAAAGTTGGTTTCAAATATAATCACAAGAACTTGCAAGTGAATTTTTCCAACTAAATGTGAAAATAACTACATTTAAAATCTTCCTAATTTTTTTTTTGTTTAAAAAAAAGCAAACAAACATCAAGCTTACTGAATAATTCAGTTAAAAGCAGATTTCTGTGCTTTTGTTTGATGGTGGGAAGGGGAAGCAATTCTTTATTCCTCCTTACAGGGTGTGATCTGACAGCCAGTAAAATCAGTAGAAAGGCTGGATTGTGGCTGCACATCTCAGGTGGTGACAGGTTTTTGGCTGCTTTTGACAGAACTTTGTCAACTTTCTGTGTTTGATTTGTTTATTCTCTTCCCTCACTGCCTCCAAGACAAAATGAGTTAGTTACAAGAGATAGAGGAGGTGCATTACCTGGGAGTTATGGGTTAAAAAGTAGGCTGAGTAGCTCTGGCAGGATAGCTTCTCCTGAAATAAAAAAGGATCTGATGCATTTCTAACTTGTAATTTTCTTCTTTCTATGCATGTACTACACTTTTTTAGGACTTGTCCTCATACCAAGAATTTACCAGTTTAACTCATTTCCATTTTTATCTAGATAATCCAATGCAGCTCTCACATGGCTGGCTCAGAGCAGTTTACGATGTTGCTGGTGCCTGAGCGAAAATTGGCAGTGACTGGCCACATCTATTTTCTTCCTTCCTCTTCACAGTTCCTTAAGTCACCTCTGTTACCAGTTTGACCATACTCTTACCATTGTTTTGGTGTACTCCTTGCTTATGTTGAACTAGACTCTAAGTAACAGATCATGTGTAGATAAATTGATACAAAACTATTTTTTGGAGAGTTTTCTTTTTTAGATAAGGACTTCACTTTGTGAACTTTACAGTTCTTGCTAAATCTGGTGTTTGTACACATAGTAGTAGCATATTTTTAGCTAATTTTTGTTTCAAAAAGCTGGCACTGAACAGCTTTTTTCTATCTCCTGAACATCCTAGGTGAACATTCCCGTCTGAAACTTCTTACCTTCCTCAACCCAAAATTTAGTGCAGTTCTGAGAAGGAACTGTGAGGACGAGGATCCTCTCCTCATACTAAATATGTTATTAAATCTTGCAATGTCAGCCTCCCAAAGAGGTGACAGTTTTTCTGGCTGAGACATTAATGAGGTACACTGATGATAAGTCCCCAGAAGCAAATAGCACAAGCTTGTTGACAGTCTTAGTGCCATGTCCTGTGGCAGTTTTCTCTTAGTGCGGACCTATTACTCTTGAGCTAATCCTATTGCTGTCCTTAATAACAATTTTCACACTACTGCCCATAATATGATCTTTAAAACTATTGTTCTGTTAACATAATTATATAATATCTATATGAGATTATTGCAAGTCTTTATTACCAATGATTAGCTAAGCAAATTACCCAACAAATTAATAATACATTCCTTAAAAGACTAGCCATGTGTGAGTATATATAATTTAGAAAATGCTCAGAAGATGGTGCACTGTGTTTTTCTACAGTATCCTGTCTGCATTGTTGGAAACCGTTTAAATAATGGGCACTTGTGAGTTTCCAATATGTAATTCTGCTTGGGGAGAGAAAGTACTTTGTCACTGATGCCATGGAAATATTTTTGTTAGAGATCATACAAAACTGGTAAGAAATGCTGAATGAAGTTAGATGCTGTATTCAGTTACAGGAATAAACCGGGGGAAACTGTTTATATTAGTCAAGTCAGATGTAGACTTTGGTTCACGATCTGGGTACATAAGTATCTGTCAACACAATGATCTGATTTTGCAATCTTAATGAACAATCTACTCATATATGTAAATCTTTCAAGAAGGGGGGTCTTTTTTACAGATTTCTGGCAAGTTGGATGAGTGTGTTACATGATTCTATAAATATAAAATATTGGTTGCACACATTAATGTATGACTTTCTAGACTCTTTAGTTGAGAAGCTAAACTAAATTTCAATAGTTATGAGGACAATGAACAAATGTTAAACTGGAGAGAGCTATATTTTAAAAAACAAAAATGTTTCTTTTACCACAAATGATCTATTGCTTGGTTTTTAGTTGACACTAAATAAGAGAGACTTCTCACTGGTAACTGACTTGTGAGGTTTACATAGGAAGTCTAGCCAGGATAAGAGGTGGGCTCCTTGAGAGAATTCTTTTGCTCAAGAACCTAATCTTCTGAGACCTCCTAGCTCTAAAGGGAGACTGTTCTCCTTATGTAAATTCTTGTATTGTGTACACTGAGCTAGGTGGTATGAAAACCTCTGAAGAACTGAAAACTCTTCTACTAAACATATTGTTCATTTCTGGACATATCTTCCAAAGTGGTGATGGTTATACAAGCTTGACAGCAAGGTTCTAGCCCCAAAATGTATGCTGCTAATACCATGGAGATTTTTTTTTTTTTGGTCTTTTCTGTTAAAATGTTTTTATTGAATGATTTAAAGGTTGATCTTAAATTTGAGCCTATTTGGATTGAGGATCCAAACATTTTCTCTGTTTTTAAAGATTCCTTTACATTTTTACTGATCTGTGTCAAAAGGGCATATACAGGTGGAAATGAGAGCCTAATGTGTCCTTAAGACCTTTTAGCATATGACTCTTCCATAGAGTTTACAAAATCTGGAAGGGAGCAATCCCTTGCTGAAGGATCCACTCTACTCTGACACTAGAAGAGAAAAATTCAATGAGCCAGTGAGGTGTCAGAACATCTTGGACGCATGTTGGCCTCTGCAATAGAGCTGTGACAATCTATGTGCTTTGATAAGAACAAGCTGCAAACATGTCCTTTAATTCTGAGGTTGGATTTCTTCTGTCTGAGCAGAGAAGGCGCTGCATACAACGCTGTAGCACCACTCCATGCATTTTTACTTGGCCGATTTGCCTCCCAGTTCAGTTTGTTTTTTTCTGCATCACCTACATAACTTCAGTCTGGCTGTTGGATCAGTGCATGCTAGTTTCTATTAAAAGATACTTTGTGAGCTAGCCTCTTTCTCCTTACAAATCTCACAGCTGTCTGTAATTCATTGATTTTTCTGACATTGAAAATTAATTTCCTTTGTCCCCTGATGTTGCATTATATGATGACTGACAAGAATCATTACAGTCATTTAAAAAATAAACAAAACCTGAATGCAAGTCTATAAGAGCAATCCATTCTGAGCTCTCTAGAGGGAAGCATTCTTCTCTTCCATCTTAGCAATTACAAGTGTGATTCTTTGCTGTCCTGGAATTGAACTGATGCCATATCACAGAGCCAAGTGCTGGATGAAAGGCTCCAGGAGGAAAACACAACCCCCGCTTCTGGAGGAACATACCACTAGCTTCTCATCTTACTGTGACAAATACTGTGAAAAGGAAATAGAGAAGTGTTAGGATATATGGGATCTTAGAATAAATCTCCTGTGAAAGACTTCTCACAAAGTTACTTGCATGCAACAAACCCTACTCAATCAGATTATGGTTTTGTTGATGCAACGCACTGCACTGTTGCTCTTTGTTCAAGGTTGTGATGATGACCAGGATACCCATAACCTTTTTTGCCTGTCTCAGAGCTTGCACTGTTTCTTGGAGTTACCCTATTCCAGATGTAGGACTTTGCATGTTCTTTTGTGGAACCTCATGACATCTTATTTGCCCATTTCTTCCAGGAACAAGAAGAAAACAATCATGCTCATTCGAGTAAGAATATGCAAATTTTGCTGCTACCCTTACAATGAGTTACAATCCATTAGGCTCTTTTCTGATTACCTACTTGCATAGTCTAACCTGTGACCTTAATGCCCTTTATGACAAATTTTCAGGGTTACCAAGTTTCACCGTACTTAGAAATTAAAAAGTGTGTTTCATACAGCACTTAATTTTCTCCTTTTTGACAATTTTCATGTATATTCAATCATCTGAAATGATTTAATCTACTGAAGTTTTGTGGAAACTACAGCTTCTTTCTCCTTGAACTACTTTTAGTGCTTATCCAAACTGAGATAGGCAAGAAAAATCTGGGCCAGTTCATTTACTGAGGCTGTGTTACTCTTGTGTTTAATATTCTCTAATGATCCACTAGTGTATTCCTGAATGCGTGTTGCTAGCCAATAGATTATAGTACAGATACATAAGCTGCATAACAAAAGGAAAGTAGTTGTTGGAGAGGAATGACTATTAAGTAATATATTCATGAGTGGCTAGTCTCAATTTGGCTGTGTCCACAGATTATTTGGATCTTTTTAATTTAAGAATCTTGATGGACACAAAATGTAACTGAAATGAAAGTCTCCTAGAAATAATTGATGAGGTAATGCTCTCTTAGGAATAAGAATTAGCTGTGCTTGGTCTTTAGCTTCTAACAGATGTGGATGAACACAAATATTGCACTGTTTAAGAATGTTTTTGGCAGGGAGTGGTAACACTTGGTGTGTAATGCTTTCAGGATTTTCAGCTCTGGCAGTCACAGCTTCCACTTATCTGGAAGATTTGATTTTAACTCAACATCAAATGAACATGAATGAGGCTGGTCATTGGTAAGTGACTAATCCATTATTCTGTAAATGCACATGACATACCATAAAGTTCTGCCTAACATCTGAAATCGTCTACTCAGCAAGGGATTTGATATTAGAAGGCAAAACTTGATTGGAGGGAATAAATTCAAAGAACATTTTGGTAAACACTTTTGTGAAATATAAATAAGACAATCTCCAGGATTCTTTCACTCTTTAAAACTAAATGGTGTAGTTCTGTTTTTATCAGCACATTGGATCACTGTTGCTTTCCCAGCCAGGATTAGCTGGACAAAGCCAGCATAAAACTACTCTGCTACTTGTGGTTATTTCGGTTTCTTAAAAATCAAATCAAAAGGACAAAGCTCCTTCAGACACTTTTTTTTTTTTTTTTTTTTCAAATAAAGAAAAAACAGTTGCTTTCCCTCTGAGGTTGCAGATAAAAATGAACTGTGTGAACTGTGACTAGACTAGGTCTTCAAATTCCATTATTTAGAAGGCTAATCCTATTTGCATACTGATGTTCCTGTATTGTTGAGATGAGCAAGGAGAAGCAATATATATCAATTCTTTTTTCCTAGTGAACTGTGTCTTGAAAATGAAGGGCATGTAGTTCTTCTGATAGGAATCTGAAGGCAAAGGAGGTTCAGAAGGATCAACTGACACACTTCACTGAAAGAGGACTCTAGCTAATTTTGGAATGAAATATCTATCATATAAAACAGAACTGATAAGTAGGACTGTTGAGAACAAATTGTCCATATATTAATAAAAATGCAACAAAACAAAAATGGGGGGCTGTGTATAACTGTAATAATTGTATGTTTTTGTTAGAGACATTGAAGGCAGTGGGGTCCATTAAAATTTTCGAGTTTTATTTCTGTATGAGATCTGATGATCCACATCTGACCTCTTTCAATTAAAAATGTTGTCTATTGATATCTTCATTAACTGAATGTGCTTTGCATAGTGCAAGTATAAAAGTTTCTTTTGGAGATGATTCCTCTTTAGACATAGATCACTTCCAGTATATGAAATTGTTGGCCCTGCATCTAGATCCCTATGATAAAACAGTGTGAGAATTAGGTCATTTAAACAAAATACAGTCCTGACACATCTGAAAGAATGAAATACAATTCAAAAAGAGGAAGAGAGTAAAAGGAAAATAAGAGTTGAGGGAAAATAATAACCCAAGGTCTTGTGTGGAATCCAGACCCTTCAAATGCTTTCTTACATGCAAAACTTGATTTCAGTAAGTAACTCTCCTGACTTTATGAAAGTACTTATATGAGTGAGCTAATATTCAGTGTTATAAATGTATATTAACAATGTTTACTTATAATCTACTGATATATATTATAAATATATAAACAATGTTTATGAATTTAAAATGGCTTTTTCTATTTTTCTCTGTTCTTTTACTGTTGTTGTTTTTTTTTTTTTTTTTTAAGTCAAGAGATTATACCCTCTGATTTGTTCCTAGTATGCTAAAACTAGCTTCTGTCTTTCCTTCAGTCGTTATTAACAATGAGGTCCTGTGATCTTTTCCTTATCTCAGAAATAGGAGCAGAAATGGTGGGAATAGGTGAATTAACACTTTAGCAAGATATCATTGTTTCTTTCTTCTCTTCCACCTTTCCAAGTAGGAAGACAATGGAAAATGAATGAATTACTAATGGGTAGAGACATGGAGAACACAAGGCATAATCAAACCCTTACTATCTGAATATTTTAATTAGCTCATATTCTCTATAACACAGATATTCAGTGCAGCTTTTCATTCTTTGCTCCAGTTCCTTGTATCAAGGCTAGAATTGATAAAGGAGCCTTGGTTAAAAGTGTGGGGGTTTTTTGTTTGTTTTTAATTTGTTTGGGTTTTTTATTTGTTATGTTTTGTCATTATGGTGGTTTATTTGGTTTTGTTTGTTTTTTTTCCCCTCTTCCGTGGCAAAGGGCTCATTTTCCTCATACAATTAGGATGACAGCATCCTGAAAACCTTCCTCTTATGATCCATTTTAAGGGTTGCTTTTAGCCAGAGGTCTATTCACTTCACACTGAAGTGGAGATGAAGTGTGAATTAACCCTTATATTGTGGGTACATCTTCATTAATGTTCATATGAGGACTGAAATTTCAAAGCTAACTTCCAAACATCCATGCATTGGTTTGCTTTAGGGAATAGTCTAGATTTCCTAAAAACTATATTCCTTCTGAACTAAATCATCTGGCATATGCATTTCAGAAGCATGCCCTCCAACTGCTAAAGGGCTTTCAGTCCATCGGCTCAGACTAGAGCTAATCATGTATACTCTGAAACATGTATACTCTAGACTTTAATTTCTCAGTGCCATCTGTTTTTCTCTGCAGATCCACTTTCCAATACACTGGAGTATTTGCCTAACCAGACAGTCTGTGTGGATGAGTGAGTGTGTAGGAATTTAGTGTGAAACAGGGTGCTCAGTGGTAAGAGAGATACTGAGGTACTGAACAACTAAGTCAAAATTATGTAGCCACAGGCACAAGAGCAGCATGTTTGAGGAGCCATAGGAATTCAAGGGCTGGAAGAGTGGTTAAAGTGACTACGGCAGTTCTCTGGGTTGTGAATGCTTTTCTGGCTCTCCTAAACAGGATGTAAAAGCCTCATCCTCAGTACGGAAACACAATGAGGATGAGAAATAGTCATGTGAATACCTGTAAATGAAAAATGACTAGTCATTAGTATTTAATTTGTTTAGACACATCATATTCCTCTTCCTATAAGAACACATGGTACTGGTTTCTTGGTTTCACAGAGAAATGCAGAGTACAAGGAAGACTAAACTGTCAGAAGACATCTGGGTGTTATTGACTGACTGTCTTATGGCAGTACTTGAAGAATCTCCTGTAAATACTCCAATGGGTTTTTCTTATAAAATTGTGTGAGATGCAGCAATCTTTACTTGTCTTGATCTTTGACTGGGGAACTGAGGTAAATTAATAAAACAGGGAGTAGTAGGAATGTTACTGGTTTATTTACTCAGGTTACACTCTAGAAAACTTGTCTATCAAATATTTTCCCACCAGGCTGAGTCAGATGTCATGATACTAGACATATTTCTAATATGGAGAGGATGATGGTATATATAAATAGTTGATTAGATTCAAAAGCAACTCTGTTAGGTGATCTTTTATTTATATTGTATCAAATATATACATAGTGTTTTTATCACATGCAATGACCATATCATCACTGTCTTAAGAGACCTAGAAGCTGCTTCTTAAGAGTAAGCAAGAAGGTTTTTTGGATTGCGTTTTATTTATTTTTACTGAAGCTCTTGCAAAACTATCTGTTACAAATTAATATTAATTCTGGAAGTGCTGATCATAGTGTCAAGGCATTGAATTTTTCCTTGGCTTTTTTTCTCTTTCTGTTCTTTTGTTTTATGAAGACAACTTCATTTGTATTGTGTTGTAGCTTAGCTTTCTGTAGAAATATTAATATCTGTATTAATATCTATATACTAGCCAAATTAACATCCCTGTATCATCAATGTATCCAAATTAATATCCATATTAATGCACTGGAACAGGAATGTGAGAGGAAAAAATTGTTCTAATGAACACTTCAGAACAAATGTGATTTAAGTTCAGATTAATAATTATGTGGTCAGCTGCTGTGAACCAGAAACTGAGCATTGTTGAAAAGAGATACAATCCAATCTGCCTACTATTTCTTCTTGTAGAAGGTGGAATAGTTGCCAATATAAATACCGTGTTGAAACTGAGTAATAGCTGTTTAAAAAATCTCTATAAATAGAGACTTCCAGCTGTAAGGAATCCTCTGAATACAGTTCCTAGAAGAGTTTTTTGCTTGATTGGCCATGGTATACAGGATAGAGGCATTTTTGTGGAAACTCCCATCTCCTTTACTAGTGTGTGAGATAAAGATGATACTAGGAGAGCTCATCAGAAGAGCAGAAGTCAACTGTGTGGTGGTGATTGCTTACAGAAATGAATTTTGCATGTGTAAACTAGGATATTTGGAATGGCAGGAATTATATTGATGTGTCATAGAACACAGCTCAGGAAGACTGCATAGCATCTGCAAAGTCATCTTATTAAAAATACTAAACACATTTGTCATTTTAGCTTCTGTTTCTTTAAATACTTGTTGGTTATGAAAAGGACTGCAAGATAAGTGGAAGAAGAGAGAAAGAAAACAAAACAAGTGATGCAAAGGCAATCACTCACCATCTCCCACGGGCAGACTGATGCCCAGCCAGTTCTCAAGCAAAAGATAGCTAATCTCCCTAAATCCCTTTCTTTTCCCCTTTATTGCTGAGCATGACATTATATGGTATGGAATATCTGTGGTTAGTTTGGGTCATCTGCCTGTTTATGTCCCTTTGAAACCTATTGCACAGCCCCCAATCTGTGGGAGCACTGTGGGGGCAGCCTGAAACAGAGAAGGCCTTGGTGCTATGTAAACACTGTTCAGCAAAATCTACATGTGTGTTATCAGTATTGTTTTGGAAGAAAGTTAACTTTACCCAAACTAGACCCAGTACACCCCCACAACACACGTATTTCTCTCTTTCAAATAGGTTAAATCAGCCATCTAGGAATCCTTTTCTTCTAAAACTGATGGAGTAGGACACAGAAATATTGGGGAAAGAAATGATTGCTAAAATATCTTGGCTAGCAGTAGAGAATCTCTTCCATGTTTTCCCTCTTCTTTTAAATAAGAGAGAAATCAGTTTAAATTTTATGGACTAAATTCTTTTGTGACTCATAGAGGATCAATTCTGTGAGAAGGCATGCATTTTACAAGGATAATATCTGACAAGCATATCTGACAAGGATAACATTTGTTAGATTCCAACATCTAAATGTGTGCTTCATTGAGGAAGGTCTTGGTCATTTTCAGTCTGCTACTCAGAAAAAATACTTATTCTGTAGCCTCTAACTGGGATCTGACAGATAGATAAAGTGCTGATCACAGAGAGAAATAGAAAAGAGATAAAAGAGAATACAAAACACTGGAGAAGAGGGAGAAGAGGAGGGTCATACCAGAGCTCTCTCTTTGTAACATGGGAATATTATGCAAAAAATCACTTCTATCATTATTAAATGTTCCCTGCATAAATTCCTGACATGCTGATGAGAGAAATGGTATTAAACACAGTGCATTAAACACAGGAAACATTAATTATATGTAGATTTCCAGGCAAATTGATTATATAGTATTGTGGATAATTTACAAATAGAAGTATATGATGATTACATTATTACTTTGGTGTCTTGAAAGCTTCCTTTTTGTTAGGGTTATCATAAACTTCATTATTTTGAGCTTTGACTCCTCAAGAGTAAGAAACGTGTTTAATTTAATTGAAAAAGAACAGATCACCATCTGCTCCTTCTCCTTTCAGAGCTCCTTCCTTTGTTCACTCTTAATATATTAAAGTTCTCTCAAACTTCTGGCTGTTAGAATAACTCTTTCCAAAGAAATATTGCAGTAATATTTTGGAGTTCTGGAAAGGCCTATCAGAATCAATGGGTAGGCTTTTCAGTTTGACTGATTTTCAGACACACTTTAGTGTACAGTAAGCACTTACTGGAATCTTCCAGAATAAGCAATAAAAATTTGACTAACTCACTGGATGATGTCAGCATTAACTTTAAATCCATCACTGAATTTGTCCAAGTGTGATGTTCTCATTCTTCTCCCTTTAGAGAGTGGGAAGGTGCTACTGTCACAGTTATGTGGACAAGCCACCTCTGAGGGGAGGTGGGAGCTTCAGCTTTTGGGGTTTGTAGATTCGAAGCCTTCTTTTCCTGGGCTGGACTGCAATGGGCTCTCCTGCCTTAGATCCTCTTGAGCCTGGCTGGCATGCTGGTGGAATACAGGACAGGCTTCCTGAAACCTTTCTACTTTTAGACCTTCTTTAAACACATCTCTTCTCTGGTCGATGTCGTGTTGTGCCAGGTAAACTCTGATCAGCATTGTTGAGTAATCAGAGCCTTGCCAGAGAAATTGAGGTTCCTGGAAACTGGATAATACCTGTTGCCCAGCCTGGCTGTTTGTGGCAGAAGTTATTTCCTTCAGCTTATGATATTCAGAAACGGGGTGGAGGAGATTACCAAATAATCTAGGAGCACTAAGGGTGCAGGAAAGAGAAGCAAATCAGAAAGCAACATGTGAGAAAGTTTCTCTATTTGTCATTCTCTATCAATAACAGAGCAAATAAAATGCTTGAAAAATCAAATGTCTTGCATTTATGGTAAATCTGTTTGCAGTTCCTTCATCATATAGCTAATTCCTCATTGATAAATATAGCACACTCTGGTTCAGATAGTAAATACTGTAGCTATTATTCCACATGGCTAGTGAATTTTTTTTTTTGTAATATCACATTTTTATTAATATCATTATTTTATTAATATCAAGGGCCAAAAAGAAATTTTCCTTTCATTCCTCAGTATTGTTTAAACTGTTCCATAGTTCTTTCAAATACATTTTCTGCCTCACTCTCTCCAGTGTTATAAATAATTTACACTTTTTCCTTTCTAAAAGTTTTTTTTCCTTTGAAGAGAACAATAAAATAAAATAATTTAAATCTTAAAAACACCATAAAACTGATTTCACTCTTATATTGTTGTAAGAGTCAAGCCAAATAGCATCAGCCTATTCTAAATTCCAATAAAACCTTAATCTACATAATAGAAGTATTTCTCGTGTGTACATCATAAGTACAGAAACATTTTCATTGCCTAGGTTTATGCATGCTATTTTCTCTTGTAATAAATCAATCATATTTTTCTTCCCTAATTCAAGTTATTTCAAATATGTTTCATTTTTCTTTGTCACTGTGATTTCAGGTTCCTAAAAGTGAATTCCCTTGGACTATGTATTTTCTATACTTTTAAGTTTTTAATAAAATAAACATGCTGCAAGATATCTAACTCAGCCAGTAAGTTATGCAGATAATTGCATTGTCCTTTGAATGTGGTATACCTTTATTAATTCTTAACCAGTAAAATAATTTTGAAGTATTCTCCTTCATTTAAGGATATTGAAATGCATCTGCAGCTTTTCTGGTATCCTCTGTAGATGTTTTTATAAACTGAAAATGGTCAGTGGCTTTTCCAGGAGGTTGAGATGAACAAAATTCAGAAATTGGATAGGATAGAGGGAATTAAAAACATTAAAATGCCCAGCTTCATATATTGTGCAAGATGTCTATGAAGGTTATGCAACAGAACTCACAATTAAGATTTCTAGCAAAGCTTTATAGGTAATATTTCCCTGTTAATTAGTTTGTAAGATACTCTACTTATAGTTAAAAAATGCCACACATCTCTTGATTTACTTTCATGGCAGCACATCATAAACACAACTAGCCAGTTAACTCCCCAGAGCAGAGAGAGATGCCTGTTCATAAAAAGAAACCATGTTACAAGACAAATGTATCATAAAGGTGGGTTTTCTTTGCAGATGACTTAAGACAAATGAAATAAACAATATTGTTCAAACTGGTACTATTTTGTGCTAGTCACTAACTGCATTCTATTTTTTTAGATACTGTGGTCAAACATCTGTTTTATAGACCATTTAGAAAGCAAGGTTTCTTTGATGAATGAAATGGCACACCCATTCAAGTTATGTTTAGAGACTTACAGACACATTTTGCAACTCATTCTACCCTTATCTGTTATCTCATTTATCCCACTTGTTATTTTCAAGCAGAAGCTTTTGCTGAATGTATGATCTTAAAGTTCAGCGGCAACAGCTCTTTTCTCCTTCTAATTCTGCAGAACTATATTGCTGCATTATAAATACATCCCTCTAATACTGTCAGGAAACTAGAAGGGAAAATTAGATTATTTTTTTTCTTGTAGCAGTGAAATCATTTACTTCTCTTAAAACTTTGTTGTAAGCAGAAGTTACTTATAGGTAGAGATGTAATTGTATGCTGTCAGCTAGTGACTCAACTGATTTTTTTTATTTCCACTATAATATAATGAGAATCATTGTATCAGAGTTCACTAGTGAATGGTTCTGACGTAAAAAGTATAAAATAGTGTAAGGAGGGAACAATCTTCATCTTCTTTCCCTCCTTAGGCTCAAATTATATTGGTAAGTATAATGTTGGGTGGTTTTATTCATCACACATTTTTGTAGATAAAAGAATGTCATTTTGACTCTAAAGCTGTGGGTATTTCTTTAATAGTTATTGGCTTAATGAACATTTCTGGATAAGATCCCGAGAGTTAAAGGTTGTGTGGTCTTGTTGACAGATTCAGTCCCAACACAAGATGTGAAAGAAAGCAGGTTGACTGTAATCTTAACCTAAAATGATTACATTAAAAGGTCTTTAAAATGGCTCTAAACAATTATGCAACCACCTATAAATTTCCTGTAGCTTTTGACTGCTTCACTGTATGTTTCATGGACCTTTTCTTTTTCTGGTCTCATACTTTCATGTACTTTTCAAGAATGACTAAAAGCAGTTGTGTCCTATAGTGCAGGGCTAAAAACAGTTGCGCCCTATACCTTACTTTACAGGTAGAGGTAGGTGATACTTTATTTCGCTAACACATCTTTTTCCCAGTCCCTATTTCACCTGTGTGGGTTGGGTTATCTGCTATGGCAGAGGATATGTTGTGGTGTATTTAATACCTTTTAATATCTTTGAATTGAGCTCATTTTCATTGATGTGTGAACATTTCTTCCTCATCCCAAATCTGCCCTTTGTTACCCTATGGCAAAATTTTATTTATTCCTTTATGGAAATATATCCAGGATCATCGCAGGGTTTTGTCTGAGAAAATTAAATTCTTTAGATCACAAAAAGGGAAATATCTATACAAACAAAACAATGGAAGTCTGTGAAGTAAGATCTTTTAGGTAGTGTTTTTAACCTACCACTGAAGTGTCTGACTAGAAGCATGTATAGCTTTTTTAATGTCTATAATTTGTTGTTAATATTGGCAAATATTTTAACAGTTCTGATCTAAAAAACCCTGCAGTTGCTACAGACTAGAAGATTTCTGGAACTTGAGACACTGGGTCATCTGTGAAGTCGCTTGAGGTAGATCAGTAGAAGTTTTGAGGAACATGGAAATTACATCTAGGTCAATTGATTAGAAGTCATCCTTCCTATGTGACTATGACTTATTCACTACAGTGAATAAGGAGTGCGGTAACCATTGAAAAGCCAGGCAAGCTCCTTTCATACGATATTTGAAGCACAGAACAGAGTTTAGAGTCTCTTGTGATATTACTTGGTAAAAGTACAAACGTTATCAGTATAAGATGCTGGGGAAGGGTTTTGCAGGTTTTACTAGATAAGGAAAACAAGCACCTTGAAATTTTCTGGACATCAGCACTACTCAGAGAGAATTGAGAATGTCAGCTGAGATTCAACCTGAAGCCAAAACTCTCATTATAAGCATTGAAACATGTTATCGAGTCGTTAGGGAAACAGTATCTTTGCTGATAACCACAGGTGTGGATCTGGCACAGTAGTGGCTGCTGCAGATCTCAGCCAAAGTTTCAGCTATCTGTTGGCTCCATTTTTACAAGTCTGATATGTATTGCTTGGTGAACTTACTAGTGTGCCTTACACTGTTTAGTCGAAAGGTTATCAACTGATTCCGAAGGCAAAAGCCAGTTAATGTCAGTGTTTGTAGATATTAACTAGGCTATTGAAATCTGTGAATTCTCTGGTGAATGTCTTCCAAAGTTTCTAACAATCTCAAGGTGTCTCTGCGTTACTGAGGAAACTGTTAGGCAAAGATGTGCTATGGACATGGTTATCCTAACACAGCATCAGATGCACCGAGAAACTGGTGACTGATTATATTGTTTTCCAGAAAGAAAGTATAGTATGGTTACAATGCGACAGGGCTCAGAATATCACTTATATAGTTGCTTTCAAATTGGGGCCTATTGTCAATCAAAACATATTGTGCTATAGCTTTATTTATTTTGGCTTAGTCATTCACTTAACAATTGGCAGACAGACTAATAAGAATCCAGGAAAAACTCTACAAGCACTTTTATATCTCAATGTATTTGTAGTTCAGTTCCGTACTCTTTCCTATGAATATTGTAGCTACTGAGATGAGATAAACATGTATGATAGCTAATACAGGTAAAAGTGATCAAACCGTAGTACTGATATAAGTGAGAATATAAAGTCATAGAAATTCTCTCAAGAGTCTGTCAGAGTCTTTCTGGGGTGGAAGATGTTTTACACCATAAACTAACTAAACTCAACCATGTGTTTTGGAGACCTACTGAGTGACACACATATGAGAGGGAAATACAGACCAAATAGAAGAGAGGTCATGAAAAATACCTGATGTTTCAGTCATTTGATTGAAGTGTTTTAGCAATATTTATATAGAAGCATTACAATTGGATTTCTGGAAGTAGATAAAAAGGCAGATAAAGCAGCATTACAGGCAAATCTGGGTTATTTTCTCATGTGTTGTTTATGTAGCTTTTCCAGAAAGAAGAATTCAGTTATCACTTTTTCATCTGGGCACTAGGACTTTATACCTTGTGTGGTTAAATCAATAACTAGAATCACTGAAGCTTTAGTAAATGTGGGGCAGTGGGGAGGGAAAAAGAAGAAATATACAACAAGCTATTAATGAACAGGAAGGTATGTAGAATGGGGAATTACTACTATCACAGCTGTGGAGGAATAACATCAAAATTTAGAAGTAAATTGGCTCCCTTGTGACGACTTTTGGAAGAGTGCATCAGTGGTGGATTTAAAAAAATAATGATGTAAATCACAGTGGTACCATATTGTGTGTAATTTTGTCACTTTAAATAAATGTGACAAAAGTGGTGTATGATAAATAGATGGATTCCCAGGTGAGTCTGCTTTAGCATGATTATGTCTGGGGGTTTGGTGAACTCTCCTTCTCAAATGTGTTTGTTAAGATAGAACAGAAGGAATAAAGATATGTGTTGCCTTGACTCTTTATCCCTGTTCAGTGTTCAGGCGAAAAAGGAAAATCTATCAATTCAGTTAGGAGAGTGACAGTACTGTACATAAGTCTATAAACCGGTAGACCAGAGGAATGACATCCCTAGAGAACTCTTTGTAGTTTTGCGTATTCCGTCTTTCTCTGAGATGCCGTTTCTTTTCCCATGTCTTGGATGTGTCTCAGGAATGAATTGCAGACAGAGTGCAAACAAAAATAATAATATTTCCCGTAAGGCTTGCTTCTAGATCTTCCTCTTGCTGAGGGTTTAAAAAAAACCTCAAACGGTGTTTCGGAAGCAGATTGATTCACAATACAATGAACGTTGACCAGACTATTTGCTAATGTATTTATAATTTTGATTGGAAACCATATCTTTTAGTAAAAAGATGAAAGCAAACTTTTAAACGAACAAGATATCCTGCTCTGTGATCAAGACCTCAAAATGAGAGAAAAATGGTTATGAGTAGGAACAAAATTGGACTGTCAGTTTTGAATAATGGTAAACACTTTATATGGTGTTTATATGACTATATATATAACTATACTCTTTATGGTAACAATAATAGTTTACTCTTAGAGTTTAAGTACCATGACTTTACATAACAGTTTTACAAAATCCTCTCTCTGTTATGTCCTCTTGCTTCACAGAGTAAAAAATGTTTTATGGATCTTGTGTTTCTGGTGTTTAGGGGCAAATCCACTCTGGATTCTAAACAAATGACTGTATTGCTGGTGTTTACTCAGGAAAATATTTTTTATTCTTTTTTTTTTTTTTTTTTCGTCAGCCAAAATACATTGAAAATGACAATTGCTTTCTGCCAACTAGCCACAGTCAGCTCATGGTATGAAAGTAAGATATGAGGCTAGAAAGCATGAGACTGTGAACAGGGCCCTGGAAGAGGATTTCTGAGTCTGAAGCTAGACAGGAGTAAGAATTGTCTTTTGAGTTGAGCAAGGACAATACAGAGTTACAAATAAAAATAATAAAATAAAATAAAATAAAATAAAATAAAATAGGAATCATAACGTAGCTGACAGGCTTACTACCCTCATCCTCCAACCTAAACTATGTAGTGAAATCTGTGTGCTTTTTCTGGTGGCACGTTAAAATGTAGGAACATTAAAACACTTGAGGCAGACAAAACTATCCCCTAAATGTCCAAGGAAACTTGTTTCTATGCAAGATGATGGACAAAGTTTTAAGACTGCATGGGACTTGGTAGATGGAGGAGTGCTCTGGCTTCACATGTCTAAAGGGAAGGAAAGAAGGAGGAAAACACAGTTTTCTGGAGGGAGTTAATGATTTCTTGAAGAACCAGCTTTAGTTTTAATAGTGGATTTTACAGAAATATGTTGCAGAGCCCTGAACATTTGGGATATTTTTGGCTGGACTCAAAGTCACTGGCTCTGTGCTTGATCCACTGCTGGAAGAAAATATCTTTGCATTAGATCTACCCTGCTTTACAGATCTTTGTAACTACAAAGACTTCAGTCTCATATATCTTAGTTTTGCATGTTAACGTGGACATAATGGATATTGTGTTTGATGCATGGTCTGTCTTTGACCTTTTTTCCCATTTTGTTTGTAACATGTATGTATATACACTTGAAATTCTAGTTGAAGTGGAGCTTTTGAACCTGTGGCTGATTGGCATGACTTCCCTCCTCTTGGAGAGAAGTAGTTTTTAGTGGAATCAGCATTAATCCTGAGCTCCTGTCTGCAGTGTGTGAGTCAGCTCAAAATGAATATTACGCTACCCTAAGAACAGATAGTACACTAATGTTAATTAGAGACATTGAGCTGTTTGATTAAGTGAGGCAATGAAACTATGTGAGGTATTGTGTTCTGGGTTTATTTAACATGCATTGTAAGTGTGCATTAAGAAGGAGATTGTAGTTTAACACTGACATATCGTGTCCTCAAAATCAATGTCATATTGATTAGATTTTCCTTAGCAAAAACCAGTACAAACATGCCTTAGACATTTAGATTATCTATGTGCAAAATCAAACAATAATGACTCATAATTTAAACTATATTGTTTTATGGACTTTTCGGGGAAGTCCACAAAAACCATAAAGAAAGCATGTCATTTCCAGTGCAATGGAAACAAACCTCTCTAAATGGTCTAAGTACTACCTATCTCAGTAAATGCTTCCTTTCCTTCAGCCGTGGTCTTCTTGCCCTTTGTTTATTTTCCCACAAAACTGCTGCCTACAGTAAAAACTAGATATCAAGTTCTATTGTGTTTAGTGTTGTTAATATGAACTAGATTCTTATTATTTAACTCCTTCACAAACGATTTTTCAACTGTTGGTAAAGAAACTTTCTGAAAGATGAGTGGAGAATCTTACCTCAATTATTTAACATTGCTTTGAAATATTGTGTTGAATTAAAAAAAACCAAACCAAACCAAAACAACCAAAATAGTGCAAATATAATATTAAATTATATTGGATTTTTCAGTTCAGCAAACTGAGTACAATAGGATATTTTAAACAGTGGAAAAGATAGGAAAAAGAGCTTTTATCTCTCCTCCATCTCAGTAGAACTATTTTGTGAAAATTGGTATGCACTGTACAGACGTTTTCAGGGTATCAGATGCCTGAGTGCATGCCACAAATTTCAGTAGTTTATGGAGACAGATATAAAAGTTTTTGTCCCATCTGGTTGTAATTCTGCTTTTCAATTTATGTTTTATACTTTGATGTATATGTCAAGAAATTCATTCATTTTGACTTTTTTTGCATGAGTTTTTGAGTAACTGAAATTATATCTGAGACGATCTGCCAAGTTAAACAGTACTGGCCCTTTTTAAGATGGGCATGAAAGAAACCTTTCTCTGAATCTCATGATTTTGGATGCTTTTAGGTCTGACTTGTAATTTAAGGAGTTAGGGAGTCTTAATATACCCTTCAATTTACTCATATTCTTTTGAGTGATTTAGTTTAAGTTATACTATATAAAGTTATGTAAACCTTTGTAAGCCAAATGATTCAGTCCAATGCTTTCTTCGCAAATGTACATTCTTTATAACATGGTTAATATTAAGCACTTCAGTTCTGAAAAGTGCAGAGGGTGGAGTAGGACAACAATCAGCCAGAAACAGGACGCACCTTAAGAATGTGCAGATTATTGATGGAGGTCAACTTTACAGTTGTGTCATAGTTCATTTGCTCAAGGGGTATATATGTTTGGCAAGCTCTGAAATGTCAGTGTCATTCTGAAGACTTGCAAGAATAGAAATTGCTTAGATATAAAGTCTCCTTGTGTGAATGTTTCCTTTCTTTTATTTCCTTGAAACCAAACACTGCATTTGGATTCTTTTACTATTTACCCAAAACATTCAGAACCTCAGGGCTAAACAAATAAGACATTCCCAGAATGCCCAAGTTCTCAGATTAAGTACATGAGGAATACTTTGCTGGCATCAGAAAAGGAAATGTGCTTTCTACAGAATTAGTGTATGGATAAATACATAACAAGTCAGAAAACGTGATTATGGTAATCTTCCTTTCCCTCATTATTCCTGAATAAGTCTGTAAATCTTGTATAAGGAAGATTATATTGCTTGGAAACACTGAGCTGAGCAGCGTGATTCAATGCAGTCACAGGAGATATCGCAAAAATGACATTTTAGCCTTGCTTTTGTTTGAAATATGGTTGCCAAAAGTGAAGTAGTTAAACCACTTATGATACTCAAGTGCACGGACAATCTGCATAAAGTCTGAGCACTTTCACCTCCCACTGACATTAAAAGCAAATTTGCCTGAGAAGGAAATAAATGGAAACAGACAGAAGAGAGAGACAGATCTAACTCTGCAACAGCAGTCAAAATATATAAATCCCCATGCAATCTGAACTTGAAAATACTTTTATATGTCACTAATAAGATGAATTTAGAGGCATTGCTATGCTCATTTGATCTGGTACAGAGCAGTCTTTTGTAAAAGTACAGTTTTATATCCACCAGCTATTTTTGTTTGTGTTGTAGGTGATGCTTCCACATGGTTTCTTATGGAGGTCTTCCCAGTATTCATAGATACTTGATAAATTTCTTTGCATCAAATATATAGTAAAGATGTTGCATACAACAGTGTTGATATACCTGCCCTGGCTGCAGCTTTGCTGTTTTTAAACGGCCTGGCTCTCATCGTAGCCAAGGTAGATAGCTCTCCAAGGCAGTTGAACCCTGGGGACAAAAAAATGGCCTTGGCCTTGCTGCCTGCTTTTGTTATGTCAGAGCACTAGGAAAAGCCAGCAGACTTGATGCAGACAGACAGATGCTGCTGGGGCTGGTGAAGGATCTGTTCCCAGCAGCACTGTTCAGTGCTTTGTGCTCTGTATCCCTCGCACTCCTAGCAGATGCAGTGGGACCAACTCTCCAGGCACTTCCCCATCTGGCCCCCTTCCTCCTTCCCTTTCAGGTATTAGGATCTCATTCACTTCTAATTCTCACTTCCTTACAGCAACAGCAACCCATTTCCTCAGAGTACAGATCAAATGTGTAAGAAGTCTTGAATGGGCTCAGTGGTGAAGTCTACAAATAACATTGATGAATGTGGTGATGTTCAACACTCAGAGCTGACACTGTTCAAGAGCTTCCCTCTTCATTAGTATGGTGGTTAGGCCCTGTTATGAAAACCAGTTAAACAGTAGAGATAGGCTCTGGAGCTGTGATTCCTATTCTGGCCCTGCCACAGGTTTCCTTCACAGTTTTAAATTAATCTGTTAGCTCCACCGTGCTTCAGTCCTAATGGTAGAATAGGGATTTCTACTTTCCAGCTCTGCATGGATGTTGCGGAACATAAGACTGCAAAGGATAATGTGAAAATCTAGGTTCTGGAAGAAAAAAAACCCACAATCCAACATCTAAGCACAAAAGAGACATAGTTTTCCTATTAGATACATAGATAATACATATATAGGGTTGCACAGATAATGAAACAATAACAGATAAAGATGTAACACAATAAAGACGGAGTTCTTAGGGCAATTTCATCAATTACATTCCTAAAGCAAGCACCCTGGGGTGTTGAATAAACATGCAAGTGCATTTTTACTAAGTACATAATTGCATACTGGATGAAAGCTAAGTCTCTTTCTATTAAAACATTAAAATACTCATGTGTGGAATGTGATGTGTAGATTCCAGGAAGTGTGAAATTCACTTGATAACTTTTTTTCTACAGAAATTAACTCCACTTATCCCAGCACAGTAATAAATAGTAGTAATGGTCAGAACAACAGTAGTACTTTGAGCTTATACTGCACCTTTAGTTGCAGTATTTTAAATCAGTTTACAAAAACAATTAGCTCAGCTTCTCAACTTACTGAGAGGTACATTTAACAAGTCCTTTATTCATATGCTATTTACAGAAGCAATGAGGTTCTGAGAAATAAATGATTTTCCATAAGTTCATGAAGCATTCAGTAATTCAGATGAGGACTCCTGCAAGATCTGAATTCATCTCTTGTGTTCTTAATTACTTCTCTTTCTCTAGAAGACATTGCTAGAGAAACTGAAAAGATACTACATAGAAAAATATACCTAGGGACAAAAGGAATTATCCCACTCTCCTCTCCCTTCCTAATTATAAAGGGAAATCATACCTGTGGACTGGATATGAAGTGAGATTTATAGAATTATTTACTCTGCAATAGACTAAAAATTAGTTTCCATGGCAACCACTGCACCTTCTGAAATACAGAATACCTTTACTGTAAACATAGAGCACAACAAAGTCTTTAACATGTCTTGTATTATTTTTAATAAGAGTTTATGCTGCATATAAACATGCATTAAATGATCTTTCATATATTTTTTAATGCTAAGTTCTGTAATGTTTGCATTTTTAGAAAGGAATTAATATTTGCTATCCATGGTGGCCCCAGTTGTTTCTGAGAGGATATTGCCAGAAAAACAGTGGTTCAAGAATGCTGATGATACATGGAAAGCTGGAAGTTCATGGTAGTTGCCTTATTAAGATTTTATGATTTATATGGTTCACATATCTAACACTGAGGAAGGATTTAGATGAAGAGTGATCTTTTGAATATTGATCATGTGTTGATGATTGTTTTGCTGATCAGGGATATCAATTAAACTCAGACACCAGAGTGAAAAGAGCAGGCGTATTTTACTAGAAATAACTAAATAATATAACAGAATAATACAGAAAACATACAGTAAGAAAAGATAGAATAGTGCACTTAAACAAATAGGAAAATACAGGGTAATGCATCACATCATTACTACCTGAGAGAGAGAGAATAGTGATTAAGGAAGATCCATCAGCACTTGCATACTTTACCATCATCCAGATCCGCAGGTGCTGGGGAGCCCCGGTTACAGCGAGGATTTGGAGAACCTTTCCCTGCAAGTGGGAAATCCTACGCGGTGCGTCCACCCGTAGGTGAGGCTTCCAAAGTCGCTGTGAGCGGGTCCAGCCTTATATACCTAAAAATCAGTAAGCCAGAATAACTGGCACCTTTGTTTTAAGCGGAAATATCTGGTTTTCATCTCACGTTAGGTTCCCCCCAGAGCCTGGCCAGGGCTTAAGGGAGAAGCTAAGGGAGTTTCCCTGTTTATCTAGTTAATTTATGAGCAAGGTCACAAGGCCAGACAGCTGTTTCTGTGGCCTTGTTATCTTGCTCACACATAAAGAAATATAAGGATACATTCAAGATAGACATGTTTTATGATGTTTAAGCTATGTCTTCTATGCATATTTCACTAATGACTACACACAAAGTTAGCAGTTTCAGTTCAGGGCCTGTTGCTCAGGCTTCAATATTCCCACCTTTTACATCAGAATAGTTGGTTTGCTATAACTTAGTAGAATACCTATTAGCACAATGGTTATCAGTTATAAAATGTACAGGATTCATCTATAGGTCAACTCTGGCTTGGGCCTATTGTCCAAGCCTTAGCACTTCAATGATAGTCCTGCTTTGAGTGGGAGACTGGACTAAATGACATCTCTGGGAGCCCACATTTCTATGATTTTATGATTAATTGCTTTATGAATGAATTTGTGCTGGTTTTAAAGTCTCATGTCTCATGTAAGTACTTTTTCCTTAAACCATGTAAAGCTGTATTTAAAAGATTATGAAACATGCCAGGTATGTGACAGAAGTCACGGTACAGAGGTTCATTTGAAAAAGAGCTGATGGAAAAAGTCTGAGCAGTTTTAATATAATTTCTTTGATTTGTGAAAAAAAAAAAAAAAAAAAGGAAACAAATATCTTCTACCAAAATTTCTTTGGAAACAGGGTAAATTTGGTTTACTTCCACCTTATCTGCTTGGAAAAGTGCCAGATTCTTCCTGTCCTAAATCAAGTTGTTTGTTATCATGCATCCAAGTATTCATAACCCTGCAATAGTCAGGGAGAAGGTTGATGCCAGAAACAGAAATACTGAAGTTCTGGAGATTATGGATTCAGAAAAACCATGGACCTACCTCAGTGTGAGGATTCCAGGGTTTTTCTCCCATGGAAAATGTTAATAAGCCTGTTTTTCACCCTGGCTCATAACATAACTGAATTTTAAGGTGTCTATGAAATGAAATTAATGTCTCAGTGGAGACTGAGGGCTAACACAGTTGTGCAATATGTAACAGAAACCTCTGCAATAATCCACAACGGTATAGCTTTTTCTCTCATTCTCTCTGTAAGTAATTATGTATTGTCAGGTATTGCACAGAGGTGTGTTACTATTTTTTTGAAGAATGCTTATTATACTGCACTTGAATATGCTAAGATTGTTTATTTGCTATATTTGAACCTAAGAAATCATTTTATTTTTGTAACATCTCTATAAAAATGTAAAAATATTTTTGTGTTCTGACATGTAACTGCATCAAAATAACTCTACAAGTTGTTGGTATATGGGGGATTGATTCAGAAACAGCATTCTCAAATGTGAGTGTGGCATTTTATTCTAAGTAAGGCATGAAGAAGACAGTTAAGCAAAGGTCATAGCGGGAAGGAAAGAGGCACAGGAGGGTTTATTAGACAAAATGGGAACTATTTCTTCACTGCTGTAGTGGGCTGAAAAGTTATCTGACATAATTTTCTGTAGCTGAAGGTTTCATGTGAATTATGCCTACCTTGTGCTCGTTGTCTGTTGCTCGAAGCATGAAAAAGGGTTAATGTATTGCAGTAGGCTTCAGTAAGAATGCTTGGCAATATAACACAGTACATATGTACTCCTTTAGTAGCTGTCATACACTTCTAGTGATTTTCTATCCAGAAGTCTCATTATGGTCTTTAAAGTCAGGTGATAGCACCTTATACTTCAGACACTAGATAGATATGTGAGGTTCCTCTGTTATTAATAAGTAGTGACAAGTGAAATAAAGATATTTTATGTTGTAGAATGTTTTGACATTTCCATTCTTTGTAGCAGGATGAGGCAAACACTGGAAACTGTGAATATCCTCCTGGAAAAATTTGTAATGTTTGTTTTCTATCAAAATGTGAAAACATTTCAGCAGAATTTAGCTGATCCTCAAGACTTCAGTCATCACTAGTAACTCTTTTTATAGTCAAGGGACAGAAATAGTTCCTTCTAGGGTGAAATCCTAAACCATATATCCAAAATGAATGAGTTTAGTTGTTCTCTAGAAATTTCTACTCCTATCTGTTGTCTATAGAAGTCTTGGCTGATTTGCTCTAGTGTTGCATGCATTGTAGGTAGCTAAAGTTGTTGAGATAAATCCCATCCTTAATTTCAAAATTTTAATTAAAAAAAGCCCTTTTTAATATGTGCCAGTTTAATGAATTGTGGAATATTCTGTTTGCTATGAACAAAGTTCCTTGAGTTCAAATTGGTTTAACGGTAAACTGCATTTTGCCCAGTGCAATGTCTTCATTTAGGAGAGTTGAAGACAAAGAAGCTTGATTTCCCACTGTCCACAAAGAATTTCATATAAAACTACAACTTACATGGTGCACTGGGTCATGGAAATGCTCCACACTGGGAGAAATAATTGTAATGTATAAGGTCCTTTCAAGGAAACAGCTGATAGGAAAACATCAGGACTTATAAGAGAATGGAAAAAAAGAGAAAGATTAAGTTTAATGTTGTATCGAAATGATGTGAGGTAAAACACACTTGTTCCATTTAACAAGAGGAAATTCTCAAATATGTGTCAAAATGTCTCTAAATAACATATCTTATTGATTATACTCAGTGGAAAATAGCAGATTCCCAGCAAAAGTAATATTTCTTCCCTGTATTTTCCTCAGAAAACCATTAAAGAAAAGCCACAAAAAATTTAGAGTGGCTAGACTGAAGATCTATACTGGTTATCTGGTGACACAGCAGCATTAGGTGAGTTCTCTCCTGTTCCTTTGCAAAATAGTATGAAGAGTATTGAACAGAGATAGAAATCCCTCCTGTGTATATTCCACAACAGTAGAATGGCACTTAATCATAAAGCCTCATGACAAAATTTTACTGATTTCTTCCTCTTAAAACCTACATTATTGATATCTAATTATTACTATGCTGGTTTTTGGGTTTTTTGGTTGTGGTGTTTTGTTTGTTTGTTTGTTTTGTTTTTTTTCTTCCCATAGTTAAATTACTGCGTTTACCTATAACTTTTTTAAAAATACAATACAACACAAAAATATGTATTTCCAAATGTAACAAAACCATACTAGCTATTCAGTTATTCAACACTTTTAGCAGCTAAACATGAAAAAGAAAGAAGAACAAATAGAAGCGGTCTTACCCCTGTACTTGGCACTGGTGAGGCCACACCTTGATTA
The DNA here is from genome assembly GCF_031877795.1 of Strix aluco. Lineage (NCBI taxonomy): Eukaryota > Metazoa > Chordata > Aves > Strigiformes > Strigidae > Strix > Strix aluco. The sequence continues at coordinate 63,222,611 of NC_133931.1, read as the reverse complement.
CTGTGTTCAATTTTGGGTCCCTCACTACAAAAAGGACATTGAATTAGTCGAGCGTGTCCAAAGAAGGGCAACGAAGCTGGTGAACGGTCTGGAGCACATGTCGTACGAGGAGCGGCTGAGGGAACTGGGGTTGTTTAGTCTGGAGAAGAGGAGACTGAGGGGAGACCTCATCGTCCTCTACAACTACCTGAAAGGAGGTTGCAGAGAGCTGGGGATGAGTCTCTTTAACCAAGTAATAAGTGGTAGGACAAGAGGTAATGACCTCAAGTTGCGCCAGGGAAGGTTTAGACTGCATATTAGGAAGCCTTTCTTTACAGAAGGGGTTGTTAGGTGTTGGAATGGGCTGCCCAGGGAGGTGGTGGAGTCCCCATCCCTGGAGGTGTTTAAGAGTCGGGTCGACATAGCGCTGAGGCATATGGTGTAGTTGGGAACTGTTAATGTTAGGTTAATGGTTGGACTGGATGATCTTCAAGGTCTTTTCCAACCTAGACAATTCTGTGATTCTGTGAAGAAAAGAAGGAACAGTCCCAATCTCAAGATATTTGTATTATATTTCCCCCTCAAACACCATTAAAATGAGGTTAGTTTCATAGAACTGGATTGGAATGTACTGCAAAAGTATTAAAAGGAATGACAGTTATTTCCTGGGCTCTTTAAATATATTTTTGTAGTGAAAATAAAATATTTGAAATAGAGTTGTTATTTTTGAAAACAAAACAGAAAAAATTTTAAAAAAGTAAAATCATATTATTTCATGAGGAAGAATAATGTTACTGAAAGGAAATATTTAAAACAATTATTTATTTGTGAATTATTATTTCATGTATTTTGAAATTCTATCAATAACATTATAAGCAAGGATTTGAAGGAAACCTTCATTATGCTCATTGGTTTCCTTCCCATGTCATTCAGATCAGACAAAAAAATTAAATGAGTTTTCAAGTTTTTTTTCCTATGCAAAAAAAGAGAATCTATCAAACTTCTAAACAAATCAGAAAATATATGTAGTTTAGGACAAAAATACTCTGTAAATATCTAATAAGTATCTTTGGTATCTACATGGTTTCAACAGATATTTAAAGCTCTTCCTCTGCACTTGGAGGTAGAATTTAGGATCTCATTTTTGTAATACATTTTAATTTTTTAACAAGTTTTAACTGTGTTTTGGCTATATTCCTACTTTAACTTTTTCTTCACTGTAAATTGTTATGGGATTGGGACTACTGGCTGTTAGTAGGTGTTGCGGTTTAACCCCAGTAAGGCAGCTCAGCCCCACACAGTGGCTTACTCACTCCCCCTGCAGTGGGAAGGGAGAAAGAATTGGAAGGGCAAAAGTGAGGAAACTCGTGGGTTGAGATAAAGACAGTGTAATAGCTGAAGCAAAAGCCATGCATGCAAGTGAAGAAAAATAAGGGATTTGTTCACCACTTCCCATCAGCAGACAGGTGCTCAGCCATCTCCAGGAAAGCAGGCCTCCATCAGTGACTTGGAAAGGCAAACACCATAAATCTGCATGTCCTCCATTCCTCATTCTCTGCAGATTTTATTGCTGAACGTGATGCCATAGGGTATGGGATATCCCTTTAGTCAGTTGGGGTCAGCTGTTCCAGCTGTGTCCCCTCCCAACTTCTTGTGCAATCCCAGCCTAGGCACTGGCCAGGGTTGTGTGAGAAACAGAAAAGGCTGTCATGCTGTGTAAGCACTGGTCAGCAATAATGAAAACATCCTTGTATTATCAACACTATTTTCATCACAAACCCAAACCACAGCAGTATAAAAGCTGCTATGAAGAAAATTAACTCTGTTAATTAACACCCAAAACCAGTACAGTAGACTGCAGGAGTGTCTCTTTAGATGGAAACGTACACAAACACATATTTTTCTAACACACATAATTTAAAATTGTTTCACAGTGTTTATTTCATGGAATCATAGAGTCATTTAGGTTGGACAAGACCTCTAAGATCATCAAGTCTAATCATAAACTGCTAAATCCACCACTAAGCCATGTCCCTAAGGGGCACATCTACACATCTTTTAAATACCTCCAGGGATGGTGACTACCCTGGGCATCTGTTCCAATGTTTCATAGCCTTTTCAGTGAAGAAATTGTTCCTAATCTCCAGTCTAAACCTCCCCTGGTGCAACTTGAGGCTGTTTCCTCTCATTCTATCACTTGTTACTTGGCAGAAGAGACCGACACCCACCTTACTACAACCTCCTTTCAGGTAGTTGTAGAGAGTGATAAGGTCTCCCTTCAGCCTCCTTTTCTCCAGACTAAACAACCCCAGTTCCCTCAGCTGCTCTTCTTAAGACTTGTGCTCTAGACTCTTCACCAGCTTCATTGCTCTTCTTTGGACACACTCCAGCACCTCAATGTCTTTCTTGTAGTGAAAGACCCAAAAGAGAACACAGTATTCCAGGTGTGACCTCACCAGTGCCGAGTACAACAGGACAATCACTTCCCTAGTCCTGCTGGCCACACTATTTCTGATATAAGCCAGGATGCTATTGGCCTTCTTGGCCACCTGGGCACACTGCCGGTTCATATTCAGTGAACTGTCACCCCCAGGTCCTTTTCTGTCATGCAGTTTTCCAACCACTCTTCCCCAAGCCTGTAGCGTTGCATGGGTTTCGTGCGACCCAGGTGCAGGACGTGGCACTTAGCCTTGTTGAACATCATAAAAGTGGCCTCAGCCCATCGATCAAGCCTGTTCAGATCCCTCTGTAGAAAACTTCCTACCCTCAAGCACCTCAACACTCCTGCCCAGCTTGATGTCCTGTCATTTGCAAACTTACTGAGGGTGCACTTGATCCCCTTGTCCAGACCACTGATAAAGATATTAAACAGAACTGGCCCCAGTACTGAGCCCTGGGGAACACCACTTGTGACCAGCTGCCCACTGAATATGTCTACCTCTTTACCGGTAGAACTTTACCGTTAAATAGATCTGATCACATAGGGCAGTTTGCACGAGCTCTGGCCCTTGAGTCTCTACTTGGATGTGAAAGACAGCCTATATCAAAACAAATGTAAAATAAAGTTTTGTGTAGATTTTGAAGGAGCTCAGGAACTGTAGGTGGAGTTCTTTGGATCTGACTAATGCTGAACCTCTGAAAATAAGATAGTGGATCCTAAATAAGCCATATAGAAGGTTTTGAAACTTTTGCCCTTGATGATTTAATAGGCCTAATTAAGTCTCTTTTATGTACATTACATAGATATATTATCAGATAATAACATTATTAGATAATATGTTATTAGATAATAATGTTATGTCACAGTGACAGTCCTATTGAAGCCTTCTATTGGAAATCAATGGATGTGCAAGAATATCAATAACGTTCATCAGTACAGATAAAACCTTTTGTAATGTCTTTATCACTTTTCTTGAAGTAGCTCAAGTTTCTAATTATTAATTTTCTTTAATGTTTGAAGATAGGTCAAGATAAATTTAATTAACAGTGTTGAGGAAGGTTCTGTGGGGGATCATTCTGATACCTTTCTTTTCCCCTTGATGTTTAAAGGAGTTATCCTGCTGACGTTATTTTGTCAGGTTTCTGTCAGGCTGTCTTTCCCACATTTTGCAGCTCATTGCTGCACTCTCTGATAATCTTACTACACCGACTGGCTGCAGTTATTACCCTTTATATGAAGGATCTATGTTGAAAGCCAGTTATGAGTTTCTGTCCCAGTGGATTGTATGATGAAGTTGAAGCAGGCTGTCATCCAAAGCTGTATAATAGCCTCAGCTGGGAAATACAAAACTGCCATGGATTATTGATAGAGTCATATCTGCAGTTCTGCTGACAAATTTGATGCCTCTTTTGCTAGGTTTCTGTTATTAAGAAATACCTCTGTTAGTGTGTCTCCCCTTCTCTCTCCCTGTGTGTTCCATTTAGCTTGGATTATGATTTGGCATTATACCATATATTCTGGTGAATAATGATGTTATACTTAATAACCTTAATGTTACAAGGAAAAATGATGAACTTAACGAAGTGCTAATGATCTTCATTTAAAAAAAAAAGATACCCTAGAAGTATAAATTCAACAGACCATTTTAAAATTGTCTTTTATTCTACTTTTTCTGTTTCTTTCAAAATACTTCATAAAGCATTAAAATGCACCATCTTTCCTTATCTTGAATATCTGTAATACAAAGGAAAAGACGAAGAAAGGAAGATTATTCTAGCAGTTCTTAAAAGTTTAACTGATGTGCTGGTAAAATAAGTCTTCCACTTATTCATTAAAATTATACCCACATTGGCATCAAAAATCTTCTACCCTCTTAATGTCATTGTATGGTATAACTGTTACAGGGAAAATGGAAAGTATAATATTGAAGATTTGGATTGACACAGCTGCAAAAATGTTAATTTTATGTTATTGTGAAAGCTCTACCATCGCTTCTTCTGTGTTGAGGATTAGTTTTTCTCTAGGTGAAGTATAAAAGCTGTTTAATGAAAAAAATGGGGTAAATTATGGTGGCAACATGGATTCTGCAAAATATGTTTCTCTTCTCTCCATCTTATATTCAGTCAAGATATGGAAGAACAAGAGGCAGTATTTGATTAAGGCTGAAGTATATGTCCAAGCTTGAAATCTTATGACACCAGACACAGTGGTAGCAGTTAAGGAGATATGAAAGATCTCCTTAGTCTTTCAAAAGACATGAAATCAAGAGCCATTTAGTTAAAAAGAATTTTGGCTAATTATTTTCAGAGGGGAAGGGTGACACCTTTGCTCTTGGTTGTGATTAATGTGTTAACCACCTCTAACCCAGGTGATAAAAGGTTTTAAGCGCTCCCATGGTCAGCACTCAGTCTTTCCTCCACCACAGAGGATCTGACTGGTGTTGGTGTCTGTCAGTCTGTTAAGACGTAATGGGCTTGTATCACTGACTTCACTTCTGACAGGGGCCAGTTGACATCTACTGGAATGTCTTAAAATGAGGCTTAAATGTTGAATGCTGAGCTGCCCCTTTTATTAACTCTGTTTTAAAAATCCATAATAAATGAGGAAAAATTAAGAAAAAGGGAAAACCATTCTGTGTTAATGAAAACAGTGATTGAACAAGGACAGTGAGATTAAACTCTAAGCAGTGCTTTAATGAAGGGAAGTTTCACTAAAGAACAAATATTCAACCTAAGTACCTGTCAGTGGCAATTCAACTACTTTGGGCCAAATGTCCCTTTTGCAAAGGAGTGTTAAAATATTCTGTTCAGCATATAAACACTGTGGGTGTTGCCCTTTAATTGTTAAGTTAGATATAGGTATTGATAGAGAGGTTGCTTAACTAATTTTGATAAACTGCTCTCTGAGGTGGATGGTACTTCATTATTCTGTGTTGTCTGTCATTGCATTATGCTCCTTTGGGTACCAGCAGAAAAGGGGCCTGTTGGCTTGGTCCAACCAGGCTGTTGTCCTCTGGGTTAGGTGGAGCTCCAGGGAGTGAAAGGGAAGTTGCCTCTTTCCTGAGAGGTCTCTCAAAAGGGAAAGTCTCCACAGCATGTTGCGGAACAGGGAACTGGGGAGTCATGGATGAGCTGAAAGCCTGCAGCACAACAGAGATTGGGCAGGGAACAGTCATTCATCCCACCCTTCAAGGTGACAGACTGCAAAACCTAACTTTCTAGACACCCAGAGGTAGGTGACTGTGGAGTTTGCAGCAATCAAAGAAAAAATTGCACAGCTTCTGGATTAGAGCAGGTCTGAAGAAAAGATACCAGCTTGCAGAAATACAAGTCCCATTCTGAGTTTTCTCCTAATTTTTTAAAAAAATAATCTTTTCGTACACTTAGCCTTCTGGGGTTCTTTCTTATGGGAAAAAATGTAGATTGAAGCATTACAATTTGTCCGGCTCAGGGACGAATCATGTCAACAATGTAGTGATGATACAGTGAAGGAGTGTGTGTGGAGTGTATTCCTTTTTATGATAAACACAAGCACTCTAAAAGAGTTAGCCTGTTGTCTGCCTTGCTGTATACTGTAGTACGAATCAGTGTATATTAGTAATGGTACCTGAGACTAATCTCTACGTGTGAACATTTCTGTGTATATGTGTGTATATATGTATGTATTTATGCACACACACATACAGAGTGAGATTCCTTATGGTAGCTGTACACATGTATCATACTGGTATATATCCTTTTATCATAACTTAGATAACAGCTCTTGTCTCTATCACCACTGTATTAGAGCAAAGAAAAAAATACATATAATCATAGATTAATCTTTCAGTTTTTGTACAAGAAAACATTCCAAGAGAATTCAGAACAGCATATATAGAAGAGCTAGCGTAGAGGACCTCCTTTGATAAATAGATCATATTTTTTATGCTGACATATTCTGGATGACCATAGGACCCATAGGCTGTATGTTTATGACCAAGAAACATTCCTGAATATGCTGTGCAGAGTGCATGATGTAAAGTGTTTTCTATATTCCTTCTGAGTGCTATGTTGCCATTGCTGTCAACAGCTGACCTGCTCAAAGAGCAACTACAGAGTACAGACAACAGATTAAAGATGAAAATTTCTTAATCCTGTTACTGAAATTGAAATGCAATATCTTACAGGAGGTAGTGAAACAATTTTTCACATATAATTTTATTTTCTTTCTCCTTCTCTGCTACTGAACTGTGAAGTATCTAACCCTTACTTTCTCCAACTGTCTGTGAGAGTTGCCAGCAAAATTGATCACATTTTACTAATTCATTAAAAAAAACAAAGGTTTGGGGTTTTTTTTAAATTAATTTCCATATTTCTGAATTCAGAGCATGGTGAATATAAGGACTGTGCCAGCTGATAAGCCAAACTGAAGATTCTCCTGAACTAATGGGATTTATTAAGATCTGTACCTGGTGTCTTTGGTCCCCACAGATTGGAGTGTCTTGGGATAGTTTGTGATGAGAATGCCAAAATAAGGTATGGAGGCAGATGTAGTCAAAAAAGGCTGCCAGGTTTTCTATTGTTATCTATTGACTGTGGCTGCATCATCCAGACTGATGGTTGGTGCTAATAAAGCTTCCCCAAAGAAGGCAGCAGCAGAGTAACCACAATGCTTTCTCCATCCCTCCCCCCCCCGCTCCCTTTTAAAAGAAAGGCTGTCTTCTATGGAAGTCAATGTGGTGATTGACAAACTAGGACTTGTTTGAAGAATAATGCAGCTACTTTCTCTGCAGAGAATTAATAGAGAAAAACAGTTTTTCAAGGGCTAGTCTAAATGAGGACTTAGGTTTCATCCTCTGAGCAGTGATTCAGGTTTCTTACTTTTCTCCATTGGTTCTATAAGTATAGTCCCACAAAATTCAGTGAGGAGGCTAACTTAAATTTGGTTAGCAAAAGTAGTAAGTGAATGAACTTAGAATGTGAGAATACTACTCTCATTTTCCCTCCATACTGTTTATTTTGAACATTTGCTTTTGTGGCAATGAATCCTATGGAATAAATACTGTTCCTTGAATGCATGCATGATAACTGTCCAAAAGAACTTGAAGAGTGAAAACCAAATGATGTATTTCTTATACTTCTTTCTTAATACCTAAAAATTACTTGAAACTCCCAATCATGTAAAAAATAATAGAAATTAACATATTTATTAATTTTTTAAATTTCTTTTTACCTATCATATGCTCAAACACATTTTGTTCTTTGTCTCTGTATGCTTGCTAAATTATGGGCTACTGAACCTTTTTGGATTCAATATGGACCTCATATGTGCATTGAAGTTTGGAATTTGATTTAGGTAAAGGGGACTTATACCAATACTGGTGTTTTTCACATTCATTGACTTCAACTGATTTAGTTTCATTTAACTGATTTTATTTTAACTGGAACTTTTACAAAACTTTCTGTATTACCATTCAGGAAGGACACGGGAGAATAAGACTTAAGCGGCATGTGTAGAAAAAAGCCCTCTGTGTTTTGAGCTTATCTGTTTGTAAGAACCGATGATTGTTGTCAAATTCATCTTTAAAAGACACATAGAATTAACAGCATGAATCAGAGGGGGAAAAAAAGATGTATTTTTTTGATCTCTACTCTTCCACACATTTTTGTACAATAATTTACAGTATCTCCTGTAAAGACGAGCTGGAAATTGTCAACAAGGTAGAGCAGAAGCTAATGGAACAGAGGTGCTTGGGTCTATGGCAGAGGAAAATCTTTAGATTTTCTTTCTTTACCTTTGACTTACCCTTGTGGGACAAACTGGGTTTTTTGCCTCTGGCTGACTTGAAGGTGCACATAACCAGGTTGCTATATCAGAAAGTCCAAGATGTGTTTACATAATTCCATTAAATAAGGCCACACCTTGAGTATTGTGTCCAGTTTTGGGCACCTCAATACGAGAGAGATATCGAGGTGCTGAAACGAGTGCAGAGGAGGGCAACGAAGCTGGTGAAGGGCCTGGAGAACAAATCCTATGAGGAGCGATTGAAGGAGCTGGGACTGTTTAGTTTGAGGAAGAGAAGGCTGAGGGGAGACCTCATCACTCTCTACAACTACCTGAAAGGACATTGTAGAGAAGTTGGTGCTGGTCTCTTCTCACAGGTAATTAGCGATAGAACAAGAGGGAATGGCTTTAACTGCAACAAGGGAGGTTCAGAGTGGACATTAGGAAAAACTTTTTCACAGAAAGAGTGGTCAGACAGTGGAATAGGCTGCCTAGGGAGGTGATGGAGTGACCATCCCTGGATGTGTTTAAGGGTCATTTGGATGAGATATTGGGGGATATGGTGTAGGGGAGAACTTTGTAGAGTAGGGCTGATGGTTGGACTCGATGATCCCAAGGGTCTTTTCCAACCTGAATGATTCTGTGATTCTGTGATAATGTTTGCTTCAACAATGCTTCAGAATGTCTGTAGTCATGGAGAAGAAAATCAATATTATAAACTTGAGAAAGAAATTAGAAGGTTAAAAATAAAACTTGTTTAAAAATAATCATAATGAATTTGTGTGGTGATGCAGTAAAAATGCATATTAGATTTTTATAGGTATTTAGACTCCATGCCTGAGGACTTCTGAAGGAGAATTGAGCACACAAAAGAATTTCCATGTCCTTTTGGTCAAATTTGATTCCATACACAAAATTCATCCATTCTCCAAGGCACAAAAATTGGAAATAGTCTGATTTGATTCTTGCTGGTGAGGATCACTCACATATTTAACAATTAATATGATAAATGAAAAGAGGCACATTATGTGCATGTAATTTTTGCAAGTGAAGAAAATGTACTAGAGAAGGAACTCTGTCAATTTTGTCATGCATATAATCTGTACCCCAGTAAGATTACTTCTCAAATCATACCTTTTCTTGAAAAAAATTCTACTGATATAAACTTCCCCCAGTATAATCTGACACGTACCTGTGGATTACACTTCTGGCGAATGACAGTTCTTCGTTTTCTTCTTTTTTTTTTTTTTTGATATAGTAAACTAAGATTGGAATGATAAAGGTAAATATCAAGTTGTCTAAATCTAACAATCGTGTAGTGAAATAATATTAACAATCATGATGTTAATTTTTTCACTTTGAAATTTTAAATAGTAAAAGTTATTTAAATGAAAATTGAGAGGTAATATTTTTCAAAATTTGTCAGTTTAAAAATTTGCATGTAAGCTTCCTCAAGGAATTTTTTTTTCCCAGCTACAGGAAATGCAGCTGTCATATTCCCTAATGCAGGAGAGGTTTATATTCCTTACCAAAATGCTATGGCACTTTTAAAACTGATTTGTTTCCACATTGTTTAGTTTGTTTGGGTTTTTTTGCTTTTTTCCCCAAAGCTTCTGGAAAATTTCCACATAGAGCAAGAAAGAAAGTCATTACCGTTAAAAATGAAATAAAATCTTAAAATACAAATGCACTTAATCAACCACTGGTAGATGAATTTTGCATTAGAAATAGAAAGAAAAAAAATCAAAACTGCATGAGTGCAAGTGTGCACTTATTTCATGAAACCTCAGTCTGGCCTGCAATAAAATAAGCTACGAAAAAATAAAGTGCCTTCCTTTAAGACACTGTTCAGTTAGGTCAATAGATGCAGTTAGAAGAGACAATTGTGCAATATATCTTCCATTTTATTTTAAGATAAAGTGTCTACAATACATGAAAATGTGCTTCATATGCATTTTATTAAAGCTGACAAATACAGACTTAATAGTGTCTGTGCTCATGCGCGTATGTGAAGAAGAGGGAAATTCATATAAAAGTCAAGCTCAGGCAAGCTTTTTTGTAGCAAGTAAAGGGAGAGCTGTACCTTAGCAGCCCTCTGAATCAATACAGTGAAGTCGAGCTCCTTATTGATTCTCTTGATAAAATGATAGAGTTCTCTCTCTCTCTCTACCCCCCTGTAATACAGTAGAGCATTAAAGAAGCAGGATAAGTACATTTACAGCCTTCTTAGTGCTGCCCACAGGGTGCTATAAATGCACAAACTGGATATAATTGAAGCACATATTAACTTACCTTCTGTTGTACAGGAAGAACATAAGCAGGCTGTTAATGTGCACAGTGTTGAAACTCTTAACTTGGGGGATGAGAATTAGCTTGCAGTAGTAATTTGGTAAGCACCTGGGAAAATTGCAAGCTTCATTTCCTGCAACGTGGAATATGATTAAAAACAGAATATATTATTATCAGGGGTACCATTAAAAAATGTGTAGACAGCATTCTATGATGTTAAAACGGAAATTGGAAGTTGTATCCAAATGTTGAAGATGCTGCGTGTTAATTATTGTCTACCACAGAGCATTGAAAGTGCAATTCAATTATTTGCTTTGTCAAGCAATATTTTGATTAACCTGAACTTTAATTTTGTACATCTGGTGTTTTTCACACTGTGATAAAAACAGTGTTGAGGTATGCTACTCTGCCAACAGTATCTCGAAACAACAGAAAGAACATATGCAAAGCAACAGTAAGCCATATTAAATACAGGAAAGACAGCCTTTTTTTTTTCCTCTCTTCTTTTTTTCTTTGTAGAGAGGGAGAAAAAGAAATCTTTCTCGAAGGGCATTCACTAATAGCACAGAGTTTAGTGTGTATTTGTGGATATGGAGCCTGAAATTATATTTAACTCTTGGCCTTCCTCATGTATTGTCTTAATTGGTGTGGTCACATTCCTATAATTGCTGTATTAAGTTATGATAAACCCTTAAGCTGTAATGAACAATGTAAAATTTGTTTGCAGATCCTGGCCAGTAAGAAATCAATAGGTTAGTCTCTGGTGATAAACAGACAAATTGACCATAAATTTCCTGGGGTTTTATGTCCTGTTTCTCAATTCCATATAAAATTAAACCCTTTAATTTATTATGTGGCTATTAATTCTATAAAAAAATAAGTAAGGAAAAATAAAACTCAAAATATTCTCCTTCGGGTATCTATTTGTGTGGGTGCTCCTATTCATGGTTCCAGGAGATACTTTGTAGTGGGCTGTGGCTGGCCCATTTGTGAGTTTGGGGGTTGGGTGGGTTTTTCTATTGTTTTGCTTTGTGTTTTTTTGTTTTTGTTTTTTTCATTTTGAGAGTCCCTTGCAGGAGCTACAATGCAGGTGGGGACTGAAGACAGTGTTCCAGATAGTACTGACTTCCCCAAGGGAAACGGCTTGAACTGAGGAGGAACTGGCAGCTGCAGGGCAGAATATACATTTCATTAATCTACCCAACGGCAGCCTTCTGCTGCAGAACGTGCTTCCTTAGACCTGCAAGATAATTTATGATTGGCTCATCCTCTATTGCTTTTAAGGCTTGCACTGCCACAGCCCCCCTCCCTGTAGGCCATACTCTGTCTCAAAAGATTCAGTTAGCTCTCAGTATTTTTTTCCCATTAAATAATAGATTTTTATGTAGCATTCATAGAGAAATTATTTAATTAGCTGAAAGCTAGTGTCAGGTGGCATGCAAGGAAACCTTTTATTACCAGCTGAAAAGCCTCGCATATTTGGTTGTGTAGAAAAGAGCTGGAAACAGATGGCATTTATAGGAAGTAGGAATTATTAAAAGGTGAAAGTGTGCAAATGGATGTTTTGCTGTTTTCTGAATTGTTTGCTCTAGGTAGTTTCACAGTGGTAATTCAAAATATTAACGAGAAACATAAATTGCATAGAAGCTTTTTAAGAAATTTTTTTTCCTCTGGAAAAAAGAAATCTTTCTTCATTGTAATGTGCCATGGAATATGAGTGGTTTCTTCAGTTCAAGAGTATCTGCATGATGCAAAACAGTGGATTTAAATTATTCAGCAAAATAACATATTAAAGAGATTGGGAGCTGGTATGAGAAAACCTTGATTCAATTTGCTTAATGACTTTTGTGGCATCATGAACAAGTCATGTATTCCCTCCTTGGCCCATTTTTCTTCCTTGCCACAGAGCAGTGATGTGAGGGCAAATAAGTTAAATGGCATTAGGGAGATAGGATGATAATGAACAGCATTGAATTAAAATGTTCTGGAACAGCTTTCCAGAGGAGAATACAAGTTTCCCAATACACTTAACATTAAAAGAAAGATTTTTTGAGGAAAGGGAAGGGGGGCAAGTAAACATTTCTCAATGAATGCTAAAAGAAGGTGCTCTAATAGACATGTGTTTCAATTATACTGAATATCTCAATTTTGTATATACAGAATTGGATGAAAAGGAGAGAGGGTACAGCCAGACTTGTGAAGAGAACACCAGAGTGGAACTCAAGTAAACAGGATGCTTGTGGTGGCCTTCATGTTCAGTTTCTACATTAGCAAGAGTTTACAGAAAAGAAGTATGATTATTTGTGCTTCATAAAATTTAAACATTTCAATAGATTTTTTTAAAAAATCTCAGTGAAAATTAAGAAAGTAGATGGGGTTTTGTTTGATTGATTTATTTTTGTAGTAGCACAAAATCTAGGGGGCTATTTCTGTCAGTATTAGATTTACGAAAAGTGAGAGTTAATATAGGACCCTTGAATACACAGAAAAGTCACGGGGATATTGGGGCACTTCATTATTGTTCATAATTTTGTGAAGCTTAGAGTATAAGAATAACAGGTTTTTTTCCTAAAAATAAAATTAATGGAAAACATTAAGCTGTGCTTTTCTAGAGCTTTCAGGTTTTTTTATGTCAAAAATAAAAGTATTTTAGAGTCAATTTTAGAATCAAAATGCTCTTACCCATCGAAATGATCAAAGTTTCACTTAAATAGTTTTGCAAGTGACTTTTTGGTGAGCAAAAAGAAGAGTGTTTGTTGGGGGGGAATATACTACTCCATAATTTTTTATGTGTGTGTGCCCGTTTTTTTTACTTCTCCCACCTTTCCTGTTTATGTAGATCCTGAGTTATGTTATGGCAGTCCTGTCTCAACTCTCACTTCCACGGTTGGCAATGACATGCTGTGTGCAGTTACCTCCATGGCAGAGTTTTCCTTATTTTCTGAGGATGTTTGAAATAATCTAGGTTGACTGAACATGAAACTGGCCAAGAGTTTATTATCACAACGTTTTATAACAATGATTGCCTTTCTTCCAATTTTGTCCTGCAACAAACATTTTTTCTGTTTATTCTTTCACAGGTTTTGATTAATCTAAATATTCTTCCAAATTTTCACTGCTAGTAATAATAATGTTACCAGCAATATCATTTACTCATTGTTTTATGAAGAGAACTTGCAGAATTTCAATCATAGCTGTTATTCTTTCATTATTGTGGAAAGTATCTGTATAACTTTATGGAATTATCCTAAATATGGATAAAGCAATGATTGGTTTAATCTAACAAATCACATGTGGATAAATTACAACAGGTAAACTACTTACTTCAAGTGGGATCTCAGGATTTTTGTGTGGGTTTTTGAGGGTTTATTAGTTGTTTTGCCCCATCTTATCTCTGTGTGTTTAAATAATTCAGAAATTCACCATAAGTTAAATGATAACAGGCTATTTTATAAGCTGAAAATACTATCTGGATGTTCAGGTAAGGTGAATAATATTTTGTTTCAGATGATTTAAAACTGTTTACAAAATCAGAATAGTAGCCTCTTGTCATATCCTTAAATGTTAAGTCTTATGATTTTTTTCTGTTTATTAGTTCTTTATATTTTTATAGAAAATAATATGACTGATAACCCTTTCTCTTGGAATAAAGTAAAGCCTTGAGGTTAAAGCTGTCTAGAATCTTTTTTCAGTTTGCTTTCTGACCTTTTCTTGTATTACAGCAAGTTGAACTAACATTTGACAAACCTTTAATTTTGGTAGGTTAGGCTACATGTTATTCAGAACAGAAATACAGTTTAAAGACAAATGTCTTCAAAATTAAATACTGTCATATTTCACAGTTCAACAGAACTTGACTATTTCTGTGGGTTTTTACTTTTGTTTCTTTAAGTAAATATATTTTCTAGCATTTGAATTATTTTGTGGACTTCAAGCAGTATTCTTAAGCTGCAAAAACAATTGCTCTTAGCTTTGAGCACAGACAGCAAAAAGGCAAAATTTTGCTGATTCCTTCTGATATCAGTCCTTTGAACAGCTTGAACTATTTTCAGTAGTTATTGCTCCTCTGACAACTATTTTTTAATACCAGTCTATAAATGTTATGTAAGTTTATCTGGTTTTATTTATCTCATATTTTTAAGTGTGAGAGCAAGGGAGCGCTGATTACACCATTCTTAGTCAATCACAGCGCTGTAAAAAATATTCCAGAAATTTTTATGTGCTGAAAATTCATGGGCAGAGAAATGCCATATAAAACTTCTATGTTGGAGGATGAATGTAAGCACACATGCATGTTGCATATGAAAACTCCACTCAAATTGAACCGACCCTCTCAGTCTATCTGTGTCTTAATATGGAAGAGCCCAAATGTGACATCAGGTGGTGACTGGTGTCTGTATGCAGACTGTCATGATGCATCTGAGACATGACTTCTGATTCAGGGAGACGAAAAGAGCAAAGAGATGGCTGAGTTGCCCAGACCCTGGGAATCCCTGTACCAGACAGGGTTGGCAAGTACTTTGCTGATTAGTTGTTTGGTTTGTGGCTATTAGCCAGGTGAACACCAATGGTCGTAATGCGAAAAGTTGATTTTACATTCTGTGCATGGGATACTAATTATTGAAGGACTTGAACTGCAGATGAGGCTATTACCTAGAGGATATTTGAAAAGTCTGGGGAGAAAAATGAAGTGAACTGATAGCTTTGTGGTCAGATGTTGTGTTGGCACTTACAGCTTTTCTGGAAACTCTCTTGCAAGATCTCCAGAACTGTGAAAACACAAACCCCATCTTATTTTATATCAAATTTCCAGAGACTCCAACTTATCCACAGAAATGCATTGTGTGTGTAAACACAAGTTCTATGTTAATACATAAAAAAGTTATGATGATATCCACAATTCAAAGATTTTAACATGTTTCCATACTTATTTTATTTTGCTTTGTAATAAAAATTAAAAGGCAAAAGCAAAGAAGACTTATGGAATTCCATACAGCTCTCCCACCCTGTTCTATGTTAATATCACCAGTTGAAATCTAAATATTTCTAAGAAAAATATTTTTTTCTCAATTTATGAAGACCGAGAGAAGCTAGTTTCTTTCTTAAAGGGACGAAGATTAAATATTGTATTGAATTTCCAAGCAGGATACTTAATACTGAAACAAAATGCAACGTTTACATTTTGCTGGATTTAATGTTTTGTGTGGATTGGGTTCAAGAAAAGATAGCCTTGGTTAAATTTTCTCCACAAACAACTCTGGTTGATATATTATTTATCTATTTATTTATTTATTTAATTTTGGTTTCATGCAGGCCTTTCTTCATCTTGAGCAAATAACATTTTGTGGTCTATAGAATGAAAATGTCTCATAATGGTTTGTGGTGTATTCTGTAAATATATAGTATTTTTAGAAATGTAGAGCTCTCATAATAATTCAACAATGTATATACATCTGTTTTCTAGGAGTTTGACAACTCGGTTGGGATTTCATTATGTTCTTTCAGGTATATTTTACCATTTGGTATCTATTCTGCATACTAACTACTGTGGAGGGTGAAAGGCTAGAACCAGAATAACTTTTCAACTTGAACAGAATTTCCCTTTTTTGCTTTCTCCTCATGATACTTTGACTGTAAATGCTGCAGTGCCTAAAAGATTGAAGAAGGACAGAAATGTCTTGAATATGTATTCATGAGTTAGTATATGTACACTCTATACACAGGATTCCTATCCCTTCCAGACTATATGTCTGACAATATGAATATGACACCTTCTAAGGTTAAGAAACTATGTTTTATACTTTTGAGGAATCTTACTCTCTTTTTTGACTAAAGAAAAAACAGATCTTACAGTGACTTGTTTGAACATTTTATAAGGCCCTACATAGATTTATACAGAGTTAAGTATACAGGATTTGTGAAGTCAGAAGTGTTTGATGAAGAAAGATGAAGCAATACAAATTTATGAATATCACTTTATCTTCTTTGTATTTATGAGCAAGGTCTGGTAGGTTTTGTTTTCTGCCGGAGAAGGCTGGAGATAATGGATGCTGACAAGTGGAGTGCTCTGAGTCATGCTCCTGAACACAAATTTTAATGTAAGTAGAATTCAAAAGCATACGTTTTAGTCATCTTGATCTATGTGAGGGATCTTACAGTAATTTTTGATGGTTCATACAGTTTGAAGAAATCTGACATTAAGTTTGCCTTTAAATTATCTCCTTCAAGAAGAACCCATCAGAGTTGGGGAAAAATGAAACCAAGCTTTATACGCTTGCAAAGTTGTTTATTTGGGGAATTTGGCTTCTGGAATGCAATGAAATCTAGGTTATGTTTGAGAAGACCTCTGGTATACAGTTTATATCAACAAATGACCATGTAGAGTAGTCAGCAGTCTCGAAGACTAATAAGCCCAGCGGAAGGGATGGCTCATAATGCAATGTATACTGTTTCATCCAAGCAGCATCTTTGGTTAGTACAAAAACTTGGTATTTTTTCTATTTTCACAAAACTCTAATGTGAATTACAGCAAAAAATTCAGTTTTGCGGAGCAAACTTACACTGAGAAAATCTCCAATTAGTGAGAATGCTGCCTGAGTTTTCATAGAAGTGAAGTAAGCTGAATAAGCAAGGTGATCAAAATCCTTTCACTCATTGTAGAAACCTCTTCACTTTCAATGGAAAAATACTGGAGAAGTGCAGGTTATTGGCACCACTATTATCTGAGTATTTTGTGAAGTGATGACTTTGTTATTTCTGGAGATAAAATTAACAAAGCCTGTCTGAAAATCAAAGGAGAGAGAGTGGAAGAACAGTTTCAACTAGCAAAAATGAATATGCAAAAGAAAGTCTTGTCTAGGCATATATGGCCACTCATAGAAAACCTGTCAGATGAAATTGTTATTTGTGCTTTGTGTTGATTTTTTTTAGGATTCAAAAGTTGACCAACAGATGAGTGACTGTATTGATGAACAACATGCTGATCTTGTGCTGTTACAGTAAAAGGGTTTCTGTAACCAACTCTGTGAATAAGACCTTGCCTATTCTTTTTCTTAACTGAATATGTCCTAAATTTCCCCATTATCACTGAGTTCTACAAATCTTCTAATCTTCAAATTTATTTAAGAATCATAACAATGTAGTGTATTGAACATGTTTTGGTTTTTTTATTTTTATTTGTCAGTCAAACTGTTGAAGAAAAATAGTCTGAAGCTCAAACAATGCTAGAAAATATATGTTGGAAATGCTGATTCCTATCTGAAAAATCCTCAGCTCAGAAAATACCATATGCGTCAGTTAACTAAATAAGATATGTCATTAAGACATTATTTGGAGTAATAAAAATGAATTGCTCTGCATATTATCTTAATCACTCTTATTTTATAATTATTTATATAGATATTTGTATTCACTCTCATTTCCCTGTTACAGAGTAAATAAATACCAATTTAAAAGGACTGGTTAAACCAATCAAAAGGCTTTTGAGTAAACAGGTCTTGTACTCTGCTGGAAAACCTGTTGGACTCTGGCTACACGAAGAAGTTTCCAGAGTTTATGGGAATACTGAGGTATCTGTTCTCTAATCCCACTATTGCTAAGACTTTGAGATAGTAAAGTTTTTGCACCTAAATCTATATGTCTAATACCTTCTATTCGGAACTGTGTGTGGGAGCTAATGCTGAGTTCTTTTTTGTGTACCCTTTGTATAAAATATTTTGCAATAAACCTGTACTGTAGATGATGAAAATATGGGTTACCTATAAAAAATGAGCAATATTCCACTGATTATTGGACATCCCTGGACCTCTCTGATTTCCCTCCTCTTCCCCAGTACTGATGAAGCATGGTCAGTGCCTTCAATGTAACGTTATTCAAGGAGCTTTAACTGTTTGTAAGTTGATATGGTTAAGTAGAAGCTGTGAAGGTGCTACGTATTAGTTTAGAGAGATAATTTCACTGAACAGCAGCTTTTGAGGGTTTTTTTCTGCACTTGGAATGATAAATGGAATTGTGTAGTAATTTACATTCTCTTGAAAACTGCAGTCTTCAGTATGGAAAAAACGTAGCTAGTTGTCTGTCTGGCCTGGGAGATCTGACAGAAGTCTTTGCTACATCGGGAACAGTTTTTGAATGTCAATTAAGTAAGATGAGCAAAAAGTGATTCTGAATGTTGGTTTCACACATCAGACTACAGGACAGCACAAGAATCCATTTAACGTCATTATCATCATGACTGAGTTATTGTAGCTAATTTTTAAATTTTCCTATTGTCAATTGTTGCTATGTTTTAGTGTCGTCTTTGCTCCTGAAATGTGTTCCTGAAAACATTTCCCAATGTTCATTATATTAAAGTGCTCCAGGAGTCTATACCCAGTATTTATACAAATTTTAAAGGACTGTGTCTTTCCACGAGAGAAAATTCTAGGAGAGCACTGGAGCATTGCTAACCTTCAAGGAACTGTATTCCCATCGTAAAATGCTGCAGCTCCACTAGACTGTAAATGGCAGTTACAGTTTAGCCAGACTAAGCAATTTCCTAGGTGGTGAGTTTAGGCTACTAGATCTAATTTCATGTCAGAGTCACAGTAAAACATTTTGGATGTAATGTTAAGAAAGAATCTCACCCCATTTCAAAGTGTCCTTCTCTTTGCTATGTCTCCATTTTCCTAGTGAAAACACTGTTAAAACTGATACATGAATGCAAACTATTTTAGTTTTGATTAAATTTGATCCAGCTGAAGCTGAACTCAATTTTATTGGCTATTAATATGACCTGTAATGAGCTGATAAAATCAGGGCTGTTTTTGAAGAACTTTAAGTTTTCTTTTGATGTTAAACATTGATAAGATAGGAAGAAAGAACCATAAAAAATCACATATGGAAGAGTATCACCAACCTGAAGAAGCATCAGAAACTTTATATACTAAATTATTAAAGCCATGGGTTGTGAAAACCTAGAATGTCATAACAAATTCTGATTCTTCTCCCAAGATGTGGAGGGACTACTTGTACCACCCAGTTTGAGACATCTGGCATAAGCTGAATGAAATGGTTGACTGATTCTTTTAAACTTTCTCTAAAATTAATATAAGAATACAGACAGGATTCTTCAGGACAATACACCCCTCTAGAACTGATTAACTGTGATATTCCTTTCAACCACCCTATCTTTGTACATCCACCCAACAACTGTTGGTTTATGTTGTTAGTTTTTGGGTGCAGTGACAAAGGATAACACATGGGTCAACATCTGAATGTGAAGGTTTAGTAATTCTTCACTGCACAGTAAAACAAGTGTGCTGTTGATAGAAATAAGTGTTAAGAAACAGGCAGATAAAATGGGAAGGATACATACAGATGGAGATATGGATCAGAACCTCAAAAATATTGATAAAGTTTGTAGATGTTGTGTAAATATGCTCAATTTCTTCTTAAGGTGGCTGAAATAACTTAGTTTACATTTTATGTTCTGAATGAGGAAGCTGTGTTGATCACATTCCCATTCCAGTAGCCTGAATCTTCTGAATAAGTGCAATGGAGAAACATGTGTGCTTGAAGGAAGTGATATGTCACAGTAGCAAATCTCTAACATGTCAATCATCAGTAACTCTTATTGTCCAATGGCATTAGGTTAGGAAGGAGAAAGCAGTAATTTAGGATGGTAAGAAGGTGTTTTGGTAGCAGGGGAGGGGGCTACAGCGGTGGCCCCCGTGTGAGAAGCTTCTCGAAGCTCCCCTGGCTCCAAGTTGGACCCACCTTTGCACCAAGGCTGGGCCAATTAGCTGAACCGCTGCCATAATGCATTTAAGAAGGGGAACCTGGGAGGAGTTGGGGGAGTTGTGAGGAGAAGTTACAAGGAAAACATCTGTGTGAACACTGAGGTCAGTAGAAGAACAGAGGAGGAAAGGGGGGAGGTGCGCTGGAGCAGAGACTCCCCTGTATCCCGTGGTGAGACAGCAGGGCCACCCTCCTGCCACCCATGGGTGTCTATGGTAGAGCAAATACCGATTTGCGGCCTGTGGGGGACCCTAGGGGGGGCCAAGCCAGATGACTGCACCTGAAGAAGGCCAGGACCCTGTGGGAAGCAGGGCCTGCTGTTGTATTTCAGCACTGGGAGGATTGCAACACACGGAGGTGACCCACACACCATGTGAGTGACTCCTGTAGGAGTTGGTTTGTGGAGGACTGTCTCCTGTGAGAGGAGGACCATTCTGGAACAGGGGAGGAATGCTAGATGTTCCCCCCAACTCCGAGGTGGAGGAAGTGGCAGGACTGAGTGCTCCCCCCATTCCCTGCCCCCTGTGCCTCTGGGAAGGAGGAGGTAGAGATATCAGGAACAAAGCTGAGCCGGGGAAGAAGGGAGGGATGGGGGAAGGTGTTTTCAAGATGTGGTAATGCTTGTCACAGCCATACTCTGCCTGACAAGTGGTGGTGTTTTTAGTGTCTGTATTAAATTTATGGTCTTTTTTCTTCCCCTAATGAGTCTGTCTTTTGCCTGTGCCTTAAAGGGTGAGATCATCTCTCCTTGTCATTGTCTCAACTTCCTGAGTCTTTTCCTTCCCTCCTCAGCACTGTGGGGGAAGGGAAAAGTGAGCATCATCTTTGCTTATTTTCTCCTTCTCAGAGCTAGGAGGAAAGGGGGGGAGTGAGCGGCTGTGTGGTGCTCAGTTGCCCTCTGAGCTCAAACCACAACAGAAGGCCAAAGCAAATGAAGAATTCAGAAAAGCAGAGATTTCTGAAAGTGTGAGTATAAACTCTTAAAAAATGTTGTCATTTGGAGTAGGCAGTGTAAGTAGGCCAGTAGGGACAAAACTGTCTGTATGGTTTTGTTTGGCTTTGTCACCTCTTAAGAAAAAAGCATCCACTAAAAAATGAAGATACACCCTTTATCCAAGTGTTGCTATATTTAGTTCCCCTGAAAACACTGTTTATATGATGGTAAGTAAACTTAATTTGTGTTTGGCTTTCATACATTGTACCTCAGGTGATTTGTCTTTGCAAATTTCCATTTAAAGTAATCCTTCCAAAACTATTTCAATTATGACTTCAGGTACTGCTAAAGTTTCGTGGAATTTACTGATGCATAGAACTGACGATATAAATATTTCAGAGGGAAAGCTGGAACATCAATTGATTCCACTTCCAAACTTTCCATTTTTTTGTCTACTATACCTTAAGCCTTTATTCTGCCTGAGGTGGGGGTGTGGTTGTTTATTTTTTTGTTTCCCCTGAATGTTAAAATATCTTGGGTCACTAAGTCCCAGGAAGAAAAAAAAAACAACAAAAAAACCAAAACCCCAAACCCCACAATAGTTTAATTTGAGATGCTATGTTGTAGCTACATATTAAAGAAAACAATCTTCTTTTTAAAACCAGAATTTTGAAGCTTGTAATTGAATTTGTAACAAATCAGGACAGATGTTTAATTTTTTCTGCTGAATTAACCTCTAATGAATTGGTATGCAATGTTCTAAATTATACTAACATGAAAATCCAGCAAACAAAATATTGCTTGTGTTCTGGAATTAGTCCAGATTCCCTTACTTCAGTGATGTTTCAAAGTGAGAATTGTGCTAGGTATTATAATTTGTTGTAAGGACTGTTTGAAAAAAATAGCTGTATCATAAAATATACCATGTCTTTGTTACTAGTTTGTGGTCAGCAGACTTACTTAGTTGATAGATCCAAAAATGCAGCTCAGCTTGTGGTTTCTGTGAATCACCTGCAAGTACTGCTGTTCTATTGGGTAGGGTAGTAGTCTCTGTGCTATCACTTATTCTCCTCAATTTAAACTCAGATTAGTTACTTTGAAGAAGTTTCACTAATGGGGTTTATAGTTTTGGACAGGAGAGATTATGTAGCCTCTAATCCCTGTTTTCCATGCCAGCAGATCTGAGAATAGAAAGCTGGGAAAGGAGCCAACTCTTCTGAAAAATGGATGTAATATTGTAGTGAAAATGAGGGAAGAAGTGAACTTGTAGACTATGTGGAGAACCATGAACTATGACCAATAACTCTGTGTCCTGCAGCCTGTGAATGAGCTCTGTATTTTCATGAACACTACAGTGGTCCCAGAGAGTGTTAAATATTTTCAAGGAAGCTAACAAAATGTTATGGTGCATGGACACACAAGCTAGCTGTTAAACGTATATTTAAATATTTTACATAATCTAATAAAGACATTGAACTGGACTTCAAAGATGGTATCTTTTTTGGTTCTTGTGGTCAGACTGAGAACTGCTCAGTTTCCTAGCATACAGAGAGAAAACTACCTCTCCTATGACACTCTTTCCGCTAATTTCTTCAAATATTTTGTTAGAACAGCCAAAGTCTCCTAAAGAAAACTGTGACATAAATAAATGTAAATGGATTTTGTAAGACAGGCCTTGGACAAAAATGAGAAAGGAAGTTAATAAAAAAGTCACATGACATACTTCTTGATATGTATTTTGTTTATACATAAATACTTACTTTCTTCTTCCTAGAATTTTCAGGTTCTAATATTTTCAGACTTATTCTTTGGCATAACTCCAATATTTTCTGGGTGGCCTATATAGTGTCCTTTCAAGTAATTTTTAAGAGTCTATAACAACAGAAAACAAACGAACAATAAAAACCCCTTCAAGATAAAACTTTAACCAAGTTTTTCTCATAATAAATGTCTGCCTTCAACTAGGGAAAGAAAAATAATCTTGTTTTCAGCATTTCCTGGGAAATATTTTTTATGTATGGAGATACCGAGTATTCAGTGAGGAAATTTTGGGATAAAAATTTGGAACAGATATTTAATGGTATTTGTAAAAGGTGTTCCAGAAAAGTTTATCTACTGCTATGATTAAGAAGAGCAAACTTCTTTAATTATCCTGGCCTCCCAATCATTCTTCAGGGTTTTACATTCTCTTAGCAGTTATGTCTCAAGTAAAAGCTGTTTTTCTTGCATACTATACTCTTCCTTTTCATCAGAGCACCTCTGCTAGACTAATTTGTTGCTTCTGTAATTAAACTGTGTTCTAAACTCTGGGCAAAGAGAAGATACTTTTTTTTTTTTTTTTTTTTTTTCTTTTAGGTACCTATTCTACAATCAGCCAGTTGCAAAATAAATTGTAGGGGGAGGGTGGGTATTTCTGGCTTTGGCTTTTCAAGCCAAATATTTTGGATTTTATTCTCATTTACTACCTCATACGTGCTAACGGATTTACAGCTTTTTCAACCATAAAATTATTCAGTTGTGCAGGTTTGACTCCTGTGTAATACAGGTCAGAGAATATTATGAATTGTCCTTTATTAATTCCAATTAATTGCAGCTAATACATTTCTTCTATAGACAATTTCAAACTAAGTACTTCAAAAATGGAATATTTGATACTTGAGCATTTTTTTTTTCTGGTGCTTAACTGCCCTTAATGCTAGAAAACTGTGACTTACTTCATTTAGAATTTGTCTTGATACAACTTCTGAATGCAGCAGCTCATTCTGCTCTCTGCCAGAGTAAAGAGCTTTTATTACACCCTATTTATTATCCATCCATCCATATAGTTGATGTACCACAACTGGTGATCTCTTGGTCTTTTTGCTGTATGAACCAGGATGAGCCTAAACATTTGTGGTTTGACTTGATTCCAGCAAAATATTGAAATGAGGACATAACTTCTGGCTGTGGTATGCTTCGTGTACATTCGCTGGGGGAAGAAACCAGCCAATTCCGTACATGATCCAGCAACTACTGAGTGTGACCCTTGAATGCTGGTCAACTTTTAGAAATTAAAATAGGAAAATGAAACTTATTCCAGGCCTTTTATCAAAATAATTGTGGAAATCATGTTCATCAGAGTATGTATTCTGGTTAATAAGAGCTGTTTGAAAAATGGTTTGCAAATTTCAGTTCTGAATTTCTGTTTTTAAGGGGCTTATAATTCTTGAAGAGGAGGGGAAGGATGTTAAATTGAGATCATAATTTACCAGAGATGTGTTACTTCCTTTTCTTTTCCTTTTCTGTTTACAATCAGTTCTTAGAATTCACATACTAACACTATTAATGAAAAACAAGCTACGGAAACATGATACTGTTAAACGCACGGTGAACTCCATTGTTTTTTTGGCATTAGAATACAATATGCATAACCATGTTGACTGAACTTGTCTGTAATTGCTCTAAAACTACATAAATAGATCATAAAAGGTTTTAATGAAGACATTATGGTCTGCTGGTTCAATGAACCATGTCTGAGAAAGTAGTTTCTTAACCAACAGAGTGCAAGTCCTATTTGTGTTGAACCAGTTAGAGTCAGCATTTAATCAGGTAATCTGATTTTTTTTAGTGTGGGTTATTAATCTGTTAGTGCCTCTAAATAAAATTTTGCATCCTTTGATCCCTCTTTTTATCTTCACCTTAGCATCTCTCAATCATTTAATTCTGCAGAAGACAGACTTGCTAAAACAATGATTCAGACATGTTAGAAGTTCATTATCATCACAATGTTAATGTTCTCCAGCTGATCACTGGTTGTGACAATACTATAGTTTGACTACAAACCAAACACTTGTAGTCAAACAACCCGCATATGTTCAGCAGAAAATTAGCAGATCAATAATTAGCTGTGGTGAATCCACACAGCTGTTATCTTACCTGTGCGCTTTCAAAGATATATTTTCAAGATGTAGTTGAAATCTATTATTTATAGGAGGACCTAGGGAAGGGATAAAAAAGACTTGTTATGAAGAATTTTGAAGAGGTATGTATATCTTCAACTTGGTACAAGATTTTATAACAGAACAACCAAGCATGTCACTGATATTTCTTTAAAATACCCTCAGTGATGCTGATTCACAAAGCAGTTATATTCTATATAGGAATTTTCTTGCTCTGTCCTCAAGCAGCTTCTTATGAGAAACACACATAATTTATCAGTGTTTGGAATCTGCCTTTATACACCTTGTAGAGTTCCTGAACGTATGAAGTTCTTAATAGAAAAAGTGAGTTATTTCTGGTCCAAATGCCACATAGTAATGTATTTCTCTTAAGATCTCATTGTTTTACTCTATGCTGGCACCCTGAAGTGTCAGGAAAGAAATGAAAGTGAGATTGTGGTTGCGGATTAAATGTAAATGATGTGTATTGTACGTTTGGCAGCTTGTTTTTTCCTGTTCTAAACTGGTTCTGCAGCAAGTTATTGCTACAATCTCTGAATGATCTGTCAAAAGTTTCATAGTATGAACCGTAAGATGAATCAATTAGTAGTTTAACATTTATATTGTATGTATTTTTTGTTTTATTCGGGTTTTTTAAAAGGGAGCAACCAAGTTATGACGGGTAGAAAAAACCTGTTATAGCATAGTCATTTACCAAATATTCCTGCATAGGTTCTTGTAACATTATAATTATGATTACATGACATACAGTGAGTGTAACAAGATGGAAGCTAGAGAATCTTGTAATATTTAGTGGTCTTGTTTCATATTTTTGCCAAGTAGATATTTGTTTTCTTTTAAATGTGTATTAGAGAAGTTAAATAGAAGAAGTAAACATACATAGACGAGCTAAGTCAGAGAGACTGATTCTATCTCTCATAGAGAGTCCTCCTTTCTAATGGCAACTAAATACTTGCTCATGAATTGTTTGTCTCACTTGAGATCATCATATTTATGTGGACAGAAACCTGTCACCTCTGATTATATGAGAACTAATGAAGTTCTACACTTTTGTAAAATGTCAGGAAATGTAATGAATCATTAGATTAGATTGCATCATTTGATTCAATGAGTATCATGTTGAGTAATTTCTCAATGTTCCAGCATTCAAGCAGCTGAAAAATAGAAATTTATACAAACACACAGAGATAAAATAAACCCAGAATATTTTAAATAACTCCTAGGTGATTTTCTACTCTGCAAAAGGTGAACAAAATGTACAGTTCAAGCAAATTGTAAGCATTCTTGTGGTTGATCTCATTTTCATGTCTTGATACCATAGATCAGCTAAAATTATGTATTGCAGCAGACATAGGAAAATATTTTACAGTGCATTTAAAGCTCTGGATGTTACATGTCATTTCAAGGCAAATAGTCAAGTAGAAACCCACTTTACAACTGAAGAGCTTATTTTAGAAAATATGGGTGGTTGATAACTGTCTATTAAAACTAATGTTTTAATACTATTAAGCAAAATGCTTAGTAAGGTACTTCAGCAGTGATGACAGCATAACAGGATGCTAAGTAGTCCTGAGGAAAAAGTGATACTTAGTAATTTTTTTAAGTGTTCGCTGTTGGTACTAGCCATCAAGTTTGTATTTGCTGAAATTATTTCTCTCTGCCTTTATTTATTTCTCTGTCAATGGAATAGGGAATAGTGAGTCAATAGCTTTCCAAGTAGAAAAAAATTTTTTTTTATAGTACTCTTCCTCTGCATGCTCATTTTACGTGTAGTAGTGGGAATACTATGCAAAAAGAATCACTCAGATTTGGTTGGAGGTGATTCCCCAATATTGTACCACTCACAAGGGACTAAAGCTAGATATCACAAAGAGGTATGAGAGGTGCAAGAGTCTCTTTCAAATGTTTTTTGACAGGACTGGGGTTTTTTTGTTTTAATTTCTGCTCTTGCATTATTTAGTATGAGATGTTGCATTTTGGTAATAACATTTGCTATTAGTTTTGGGGCAGGCTGAAATTTCAGTGGTCACTGAGGTCCAGTTCTGGTACTTTGCAACCAATTTGAGCAGTGGTAAGGATTGATTATTTAATTCTTGTGGAGTTCTTCAAACATGACAAACACTGTACAAGTGCAAAAATTAATATCCTCATCTGTTAGTAAGAGTAACGCTTGCAGTGTTTGAAAGTATACTTGTAAAAAATGGTTGTTACAATTATCAAATATTTTTGCTTATTTGGAGCTTAATAATTTTCAAAAGCCATTTATGCCTAACCTGCTATTGTTCCTTACACTATTAATTTATTATAGAAGTTCATAGGCTCAGCATTTGTAAATGTGATTTCTAAGACCAGCACTTGTAAGCAATAGTCTTACTGAAGGGACTGCATACTGATCTAGCATCCAGAAGTCCTCAGATATGTGTCAATAATCAGTCAGTCATGTGAATGGAAAAAGCAGGCTGAAAATCTGATGTGAGCTTTGTCAGCTAACTGAAACAGCATTTATTTACTTGTAGCAAAAATGAACTGGCCTAGAGGAAATGAACAAAATTATGTTGGTTTATCCTGGATGAAGATTAGATTTTATAACACTTTGAATACACGCTGCTTTACAAGCGGAAAATGTTACATTTCTATTTGTCACTGAATTTCATCTCATGTTTATAGTACCAGTTACAGAGTTATTAAGCAGCTGTTGATTTCTTTTAAGAAAGATGAGATTAGGAACCACTTTTTAAAGTCCTTTGCCTCTTAAAAATAGAAAACTAATTGAAAAATCCTGGAAAGACTGGAAAATGAGATGCATCAGTTCTGTAGTATCCTGTGTTGATATTGATGGGTTTAATAGTAGTATTATTATTTTGCTATTAATTCAGTATGCTTAGTGTTCCAGACACTGTAATAGAAAATATGCACCTTCAGGCTTAATGAGTAGTGGAGTAAATGAACCAACAATGGGATACCAAGTGAATATAATCTGTTGTTCTAGCACTAAGAAGTTCTGGCAGCGTTTGTGCTCGACTAGAACTCCACATTAATGCAAATTTATAACCACTGAGTTTGTGATTAGCCTTCACTTCTTGTGTGAAGCTCATTACAAGTACTGACCACAGAGATGAATATCTGATTGCAGATTAATGTTAATATGGGCCTGATCTGCAATCAATGAAATGACTTCTTCTGACTTTGTGAAGGTGAAATTTGGGGTGCAACATTTAAGAACTTTTGAGTGCATTCCTGAGCAGATCACCTTAGTTTTAATTCTTCTCAAAGATTTTGTGCATTTCTGGAGCGGCACACAAAGGTCTCATTTTTTCACAGAAAACAGACTGATTATTCAAATTGGGTATTATGGCACTTCATTGCAGGCCCTGATTATCTTTCATCTTATTAAAATGCTGTTGAAAAATAATTTATGATTTAGTTGCTAACAGATGATAAAATATTCATTTGAGATAATGGCACAATCAGATTACATTTTATTGCTCTCTGTTTATTGGTCTTGATAAACGGACAGTGGATTAATTATACCTCTCTTTTTCCATCTCAGTAACATGAAGAAATATCACTACTGGGAAAGGAGTTACTTCATTCAGAGAAGAGTCTTTTGGTTTTAATTGCATAATTTCAGGTAATAAAAGAAATAGCCATGACTATTCTGTGTCTCATATAACTCATTTTGAAACTGTATCCAAATTGGCTTTGGAAAAATGACTCAGTGAACAAGTATTTAAAGGTGAAAGTAAAGTCTTACTGTGCTATTCCTTCATGTACTCACAAATCAGAAAAGCAATAGAAACATGTTTTTTTTGTCAAGCCACTGACAGTTTGGGGTTCAATCAGTTTTCAGATGTAAATAAAATGACTCTGCTGAAGTGCTTCATTTCACTCTGCAAGGCTTCTTTTTCCCTTTTTTCTCCCTGCTCCTTTCCTCTTAACAAAATAAAATACAAAGATCAAGTGAATGTTAGTGCTGATGGAAGATGTCAGACTGACAGCCTTAGAAAATGAGGGCCTTAATTATCCCCAGAAGATGGACAGCACGGACAGCACCAGTGCAAGTTCCCTTTCACTGAACCTTTTACTTTATTCCCTGATCTGGATTGAGCAGTTCTAGGGTTTAGAAAACAGCTTAATCTCAGTAGCTCTGAGGTTGCAGCCTTGCTGCTGAAACTGCTGAGCAGGGAGCCAATTAGTGGCAGTTGTGAGGGCTTTCTTTTTTTAAATGATATATGTATCTGTCCACTAGGAAGTAGTCCAATAACATCATCCCATACACTATCAAACAGCTGCTGTGGCAGTGCCAGCTCTCTGTCGCACACAGATGTGTTAGGTTGTGCTGGTTATCTTCAGGTGAAAGGCGCTGTACTCACTCACCTGACACTGGAGCTACATCCTCTCCCGGGTCTGATTTTTTTCTTGAATCTTAATCCGAATGAAAGCTACAGTCACTTACTTTAAGAAGTAGCTCAGGTTTCAGGGCATCAGAAAAAGAGGTTAGGATATGCCACAGAATTAGTATGATAATCCTTATATTGATGTTAATGGGTGTAATTACTTTTGCAACTGTTTGGGCAAAGTTCCAGACAAAGTGTCTCAAATATATATATATATACACGTATATAGTCTGTGTATTGGGAAACCTAGAAATAGCTAGACACAATAAAACCAAAACACTTTTGTGAGAGACTGAAATGTCATATGACTGTCTCAAAGCCTGCTTGTGTCTGTGCAAACCTCCAAGAGAAACTGCTGCGGCCTGTGAATTGGTCTGGGAGATGTCGCCCAGAGAAGTGGGAGTGTATTGAAGGATGCACCCCCCCACTTCTTTGCGGTTGCATTGTTGGACTCCTTAGACAAGCCTCAAAGGGTCAGACATGTACTGAGCTGGCCCCATCCCGTAGCCATTTGTGGCTCTGTTGTGTAGGCCAGACCCCATGCATGCATTGCTAATGAACTGACAAGAGGCAAACGTTCCTGCCCTGAAGCCATATGCAGCAAAAACCTGTGGGATCAGAGAAAAAAAACCCTAAAGGTGGGCAGATATGCTAATCAGCAGATACGATGAACTTCAAAAGGCAGCAGAAAATTTTGTTCAGTGTGCATCTACCATTGAAGCCAGATCCGTGTGCATCCACCACTGAAGAACTGAAGACTGAGGACCAACGGGACACCGTTGGATCCATGGTGGTGACTATTCTTACAGCCCTATCCCACATCCTTGCTTTTTTTCTGTCTTTTCCTTCCATTCTTCCTATCTCTACCCCTCTTCACTTTTTTTAATAATAAAAACCCGTTTTGGGTATACGGCATTTGGCCTTGTTTGTGTCTTAATCTCCCTCTTGGGATCATATCGAAACATTCCCTGACATTGGATCGGGACAACCTTCCAAACCATTGAGCTGACAGCTAACATGCTGGCTTTTGAGTTAAATTGCATAAAAAAGAGTTATAAAGCACTGTTTAGTGCTTTACAAGATTGCTTCCTTAAAAAGTAGGTTCCTCTTGCCCAAACTGATGTTTGTGATAGAACAAGCGATAGCTCCCACCGTGCACAGATTCGAGGTGAAATGGGGGCACTGACACTGGGAAGGGACTGGAGGCAGAGACAGTGCTTGCATTTGTGAATGAGCTATGCATATTTTTTTCTCATAGGATGAGGTATTTGTAGGCTGTGAGACTTTTTTCAGTTTCCAGATCTCATGAAATGCAGATGGAAAAAAGTGCCCCGAAGCAAGGGACTGTGACTGAGTGGAAGTAGCCTGGATACTGAAGATTGGTATAACACATCTGCTTTGCTGTTCTTTCACTACCAAAGGAAAAAATGAAATATATATGCCATGACAGGTTTTAGTTTTGATTGGTTGGTTGTTTTTTTTAATCCTGGACTGCATCAGGATCTGTGCATTTCGCTGAGAAGTTATTTCAGTTATCATGCTTGAATTTTTCTTTCTACATCTCTTTCTGTTACAGGTCATTAAAATTTGTGTGTGGGTAGTAAAGTCTAGAGGTCACTTTTGTGCTGGAGGGCCTAAACCAGCTTTCATACTCTTTACTGGATGCTATTTGATATTTTTTGCTGAGGAGAAATAATAGTGAGGAAGAAGAGGAAGGAGAACATAACAAGACTTTGGTACACTGTCTGTGTTACCCTTCTTAAAATAAGCAACATGAAATTATAAAGGCCAAATCATATAACATAAAGTCCTTAGCTGAGAAGAGATGGGGAAAACATGAACTGAATTACATGCAAACTTGTTGATAAGCAATTGAGATTGTCTGGAAAAGCAGATTAACTGTTGATATTGTGGGAATGCTGTGTTAGGGGAAGAAGCTCTTGATTCTGTAGGAAAGGTTTACAGCATAATCTGAGTAACAAAACACACTCTGGAGAAAGGAAATGTTAAAAACTTTGGGTTTATATTGGAAATCAATTATTACAATTAATTTTCAGTTAAAATATAAATCAGTTAAAACAGGTCTATTTTGTTGCTTTTTAGGATATTTTGAAAATGCTGGGTGACCTAAAATAGGTTAAAAATTTGTCAGATTTCTGCATTCATAGCTGTTTTAACCTTCCTTGTTTCAACTGGAAAATGACAAGGATTTATGGTTGAGTGATGCTATTTTATTTTTCTGTTTTGTCTTAAATCTCTTATTTTTTTCTTTCTCTCCCAATGTCTTATTGATGCATCACTGAAAGAGGTGGTGGAAAGACAATCTCTTTGTTCAGGAGTATGTTGGCCTGGGAGCGCAGTTTTGAGGAAACACCAGGAGGAGTCATGTGGAGAACATCATAGACTTTATTCATCAGTGTCAAACAAAAATGAATAGCACCATACAGAAACCTGCTCAAAATGCTGGTGGTAGAGAAAGTCTGACAGATCATGACAAAAGTTTCTTGCTTCTGTTTTTCTGTTGTTGTTATTGTTGCTGGTTTTGTTCTTTGGTTGGCTGGGTTTGTTTTTTTTGTAACCAAGAAAACTTAGTTACTTCTCCTTTGCCATTATTAAGGGTTTACTGTAGCACTTTGAGAATTACTTGTAATCATGTTTTCTATAGCATATTTGACTTCACTATCATTCTTCTTCATTTGTAACTGTAAATGCAAGTCAGCATGGTAAATCCAAGAACATATTGACTTTAATGACAAATTTTAGAAAGGGATAATTGAGTGTGGTTTGTCAGAAGAGATATTTGAACTGCACCCGGGCAGTAAAATGGGGTATGTCTCTCAGGAGATTATATACAGTAATTTTCTTATTGTCATGTCAATAAGTGTCCATGTGTGGGGGCTGATCGTGTCATACATTGGGATATATTTGTTGGGGACAATGGTTAATTTACTCAGCAGACAGAAAGAAGAACTAAATGTAATGAGAGAAATCAAGTTGTCAAGTTGTGTTCTTGAATCCTAAAATGCATTATGTAAACACACATAATGTGAAGTTTATGACTGCAAAATAATCCAGTTTCTAAAGGTTCATGTGATTTTTACAGGATTAGTGAGTTGTCTTCTCTGATTTGTGTAAAGAAAGATCTGTTTATAATTTAGTAGCAGGTCAACAGATGAACTTGGAAATATCTTCTGCAGATTAGATAGAATAACTAATTCTAACTAATTAACAGCAACAGCCAAGTAACTGGAATGAAAAAGAAGGCACTGAAGATGTTTAATTTGTATACTTAGAAATTTCAGTTTACACCCTTCTTTGCCTTCTTTTCTGTATTTTTGTTTGTTTTGTTTTGTTTTGTTTTCTTTGTAGTAGCAGTAGTAATGTAGCTGATGTTGCACAGCATTTATTTCATTATGGAAGTATTCAGAAAACGTCTGAGAAGAAATTCTTCAAAAATGTTCTCTTCAATGAGAAATTAAAGTAATGGTTAGGTGTCAACTAAATTGGCCTTTGCCCAGCATTACACCTCAAATAAAAAATGGGAGGAAAACAAGTAGACAGTTTTGGTGGTGGTTTATGAAAACGTTCTCTGCATTAGGAAATATTCCACAGAAAATACTGAACTCATTAATCTTTGAGTAGTGAAACATGGAGTTTCCCTTTCAGGAACTGCAAAATTAATGCAGTGTCTGAGGAAGAAATGGTAACTCTTAGTAGTGACCTTCCTATGCTCCTCACATAATAAAGACAAAGAGGGATGCATTCATAGTTATTGCTGTTGGTGGGGAAGCAAAAAAATTAGGAAAACTAATATTTTGTTCAGAAAGCAGAAACATTTTACAATGTATTGGATGGAGGAAAGAAGTGTAGACTTGCAAGGTTGATTTTTTTTTTGTTTTGTTTTCAGCATGGTATGTAGTAGGACATGGGTTCAGAGAAGACTGCCTATATTAATATATGCAGCTATTACTGTTACTATAGTAATAGGATAAATATTGCTTTAAGTGGTAAACTGCTGCATGATTAAAAAGACACAGTTTATAATCATGCTTAGCTGGATGAACATGTTTTCTGCTTGATGGTCTTCAAGAAGGCAACTGGTTGAGGTTAAAGAGGTTTCGGAGTGTGAATGGATAATTAAGACAATTTGCCATCTGCCAAGCAGGAAAAAGAACAATCAAAATAGAATCATACACTCCAGTGGGGTAGCATAGTAATAGCTGGCAGCAATTATACCTGTTGTCCCAGTGATTATTATTTCATTAGGCTCAAGACTAAAATGATTCTTTTGCTTTGTGTAGAGACTGTGGCTTCTGAGTACAGCAGTCTCATGGTACATATGGACAGCTGCCATCCATTTATCACACACAAAAAAAAGATGTTACACAGAAGAAAAAATGCAATTTTGTTAGTTCCTGTTGGAGTAGCTGGTCTATAACTCTAGCTGGTCATTTTGTTTATGTAAAGATATTACTAAGCAGTTTTAAAAGCAGTCGTAACTGATAACATATTTAAAATTGAGGTCAGCTTGATTAATATTCAACCCTGATAGATTTGTACTTTGACCCAGCACCATGAACAATATCCAAAATGTGAAATCATTGAGTACTTAAGGAATAGAGACTTCTACACCAGATATAAGGCAGACTCTACTGTGCATCATTAGCAGAGGCAGTTCTTTTCTGTGTCACAATTAAAGTTTTAGATTTATTGAAGGTGGAATTTCAGAAAGAGACTGTGGAGTGCAGACTCATACACGTTGAAACAAAGGGAAAATCTCTGAGAAATTTACTGAATTCAGTGCTTCTGAGAGATGGGTGGCTTTACAAATCAAACAAAACTGTAACCCCATTGCACCAGAAAATCATAGCAGCCATTGCTGAAAATGAACAACTACAATGAATTATCATCTCTCCAGATGAGAGATGTGGGACAAGCTGCAGGTACACCTGAATATGGGTAGAAGGATAATAACTGCTGCTTATTCTCTTGCACACTCCCCCAGGTTGGAAGGTATCTCTTTCTCAGATGGAATAGGAGGGAAGGAAGTGGACATTAACTCTGGGCATTAGTTTTGGTGTTGTGTTTAAATTGTCTCACAGTAAACTGTGAAAGTTATTAGCTTCTTGAGACACCGTAACATAGTAGATTACGTGGAAGGCAATGTAATGCAACATGATATATCATTGATCTGTAATACCAGCTTAAATTTTAAATAGAAATAAACTTCTACTTTAACTGAATAAATTATCTTTGGAAAAGAATTCAGCAGATTATCCACGATTTTACCACCTGGATGTCTCTAATGTAAAAATTAATGACTGTGTCTTTTCACCATCTGTTTTACAAGTATTCTGGCAGGTGTGAATATCTGCTATCCAACACTAAAGGTGGGTTGTGGAAAATAAGTCTTTTTCCAGATAATTATCTTCCTATACACCTTAAGAAAAAGGTTGTTTGTGAAAGCTTAGAACCCTGTTTTTTATAGGTGTACAGGTAATGGAACAGTACTGTCTAAATACTTATCAAGGCATCTACCGTATAAATATTAAATACTGATAAAGATTCTGAAGGAACCATTAAAGTTAAACCTACATTTCATACTTTGTTGTCATGGCTTTCAGATTCCATTCCAAATTTGGTTGATACAACCTGCCTTTACTGGTCTTCAGTAAGGGTATTTTAAGGTTGTCATATAAAAGGTCATGGACCACCTTCTGAACTGCAGAAAACCAAAAATCTTTCTCCTTTCAAATAGTATATAATCTCTTTGATAGCTTGGAAGTAGAAGGTACATTTAGACTCCCACTTTCTCAGGTGTAGAACATGTCTGTGTATATTTGCTGGATAGAGGAGGGAGGATGTCCATCTACTTTTTAACTTAGAAAATGTCTAATGAAATTATGTGTTGAAACTTGTTTCAGTGTATTATTTAAGACTATTAAATATTGTCTTTTCAGAGGCGTTTTTAGGATTCATATGCTTCTGGTCTCTTAAAGAGGATAGAAATTTAAGAGGAGGACAAAGGAATAAAACCAATTGGGAGCCAAGAGAGAACAACTGGTTTTGACCTGCTCTTTGAACCCATTAATCTTCCCTCCCTACTGATCAATTTCATTAGTAAATTATTTTCTTTCTTATGTGATATTTGAATGAGGTACCATTCAGAGGAATGTATCCAGTGAAGACTTCTAAGAACTGACTGCTCACTTTTGTGGGTCCTGTAAAGTGATATCTCATCTCCAAAATAACTGTATTACTATATTAGAATCAGGAACTGCTCTCACACACACATATATTAGGATGAAGTTATTTCAAATTTAGCAGTGTAAAAATATTTGCCCATAAAATTAGCTTACTTATTTTTCCTGTTCACACTTCTTATGTTGTATTTTCAATATACTTACTATTTTGTCCCCTCTGCTGACACTAAGTAATGTATATATTTCATGGCACAGAATGGGTTTAATGTCAGTCTTTCAGGTGATCTCTTAATTTATAACCAAACAGCTTTGCTTGTTTATAAAACTTTTCAAAAAGAAAAAGTAAAGATTCTACTTTTTTTTTTTTTTTAAATTTTTATAGTCAGGTTTTTGGCACTGATTATGCTAGTCTGTTTTTCCCTGCTTAAATTAACCTAAGACTTTGCTCTTTTTCTTTTTTACATTTATTTCTGTTACATCATACAGATTAATTACTATTGCTAATTAATGCAGATTTAGTTTCTTTTTTATTGTTTTATATCTCTTTTGCTTCAATGCTTATGAATAATTCTTGTAGCCTGCTTTAATAGTTCTGCCATGCAAAAATGGAGTCCTGCTCCACCATAACAAGTTTCAGATATCTTTCCCTCAGTCATTGGGGAGGTGGGGTGAAATCTGTGGAAATGGTTGTAACTGAAGACAATCTCTTTTTATTATTATTAGGAGGTAAATAGTTTTTTCATTTATATTAACTGATAAGTCAATGAGAAGACACTGAAAATCTGTGAGGTTCATCTTGCAGAGCATCTGCTAAAATGGGCTGGGTTTAGTTGGTTATAGGATGGGAAGTGTCTGCCTGTCTCCAGGCCTGGGGCACTGCTGCAGCTCCCCTTCATGAAGTAATCTCATACAATGGTCTTCCAGTCACTACAGCTTTGCGGGCCTCTGCTGATAACAGTCATATGCAGACAGATATTTAGCAATAGGCACAGAGAAGTACTTCACGGTTGTTATGACTGCCTCTGATTTTTCTCATTTTTTTAATTCTTACATCTATATTGCCAATGGCAGTTTTTGGCAACCATGATTCCTGGGCACTTGACATCTCATTTTTATCCCATTTATTGAGCTTGAACCCTTTTAATGGGATATTTTGTCTACTTAAGAAGTAGAACATCATTAGGAAAACTGAGCCAAACAAGTTCATTAAGAAATATCTGTCACTGTAGTAAATCAATATAAATATTTTTCAGTAATCCACAATGACCTGTGTTTTTTCTTTTGCATCACCTGGATTATCCATACATGTTTTATATTACATTTGTGTATTAAAAAGCACGTGTCAAAATCCTTTGCAAAATTATTTCTCCAAGGGATTTCTAACCTTTCACTTGTTTATAATCAAATAATTATTAGGTGGTCACTGCCTCAACATTCAGCTATTGACAAGGCATAAATCACATTGTGCGCTTCTGCTCTCTAGAAATTGGGCACCGTTCTTAGGACCAGCAAAATAATATTTGTACATCTGAATTTAAACATTGTTTCCAGAAATGTGGGTTTGTGTGCAGAAAATTAGTGTGAGAAAAGTCAGTGTGAGCTGTTATAGAAGAGGAAGGTAATTTTATGATACAAAATCTCTAAGAAAGTTGATTTTATCCACTCATACTCCCACACCTGCAAACACTAAGACATGTAAATCCAACTGCCGTAGACAGGCTCACTTGTGCACAACACATGACATGAGATATTGGCTGTCAAGCCTTCACTACACCTCCTGGTTTTCTCTTGATTGGTGATGAAAAACTGATTTTTGTACAGAAATTACATACTCTCTAAGACAAAGTTTTTGCTAGTGTTATCCTTTTGTCACAGAATTTTGCTTCTCTCATATTCCATAGATTTTTATATCTATGCTGTCTACCATAGCTAGGGTAACTAAGGACAGTGTGCACACAGGGAACCTGCTCTCAGAGCTTGTTTCAGGGCTGTCAGCAGCCACCAAAAAAATGTATATGTTTATGTAAAACCTCTGTTAAGCTCTAGCCTGCTGTCGTTGTTCTTCATTTCACTTTTTCTGACTCCTGCTCTGGTTTCAGCTGTTTAACTCTCTTCTAGTCTGGTTTGATAATTGAACTAGATTTATCTTGTACAGATTTGCTCTCATGGATCTGAATTCAGGTAGTACTCTTGTCTGTTCACCTTAGAGTAGGTCTGCAAACTCTGTACCCTCTAGACCCTGGCCTGAATTCTGGCTGGGTTCTTATCCTTTCTCACCATTCCCTTGCTTTCTCTGGTTTCTAGATTCAGCTCACATTGACTTAATTCTAGGTTTCAGGCTGAATCCTACTAAGTCCTGAAGGTTGTTTCCACTTCAATTATAAGATAGTTATTGTGTTCTGATCCTTCTGCTTGGACTGATTCAAAAAAGGAAATTAACCAACTTTCCTGAGATGAGTGAAATAGAGGGAGCAAATACAGTACTCAAAAAGCTCACACTTTCTTGAATTTAGCCTTTTAAAACCTCTCTGAAGAAGCATGAATGTTGTTATCTTCACTTAACAGATAAGAAATTGAGACACATAAATCAGCTTAGGAATTTGTGGAGATATTAGGAACACAACTGATACCACATAGACACAACAAGACTCTGTCACCAGAAGTTCATTCCTCTTTGGAAATTAGATTAGTTGGAGTAATTTGGGCCTGCAGTCTTTCCTGTTTCTAAATATTGATGATGTAATAAAGTTTGCTTTGACTATACCTTTATTCTTCAGTCTTCCCACTTATAATTTTGTCTGAAACACAGTCAGAGTGGGTTAGATGAACTCTTCCTATGGAAGAGTGACTCCTGTGATATAGCCTCTTTATAGTTCTGTTTCTATTATTAATCCTTTGTTTCTTGTGGCAACAATCAAAAGCTGATCGGTAAAGACAAGTGAGAAACCTAATTGTGATAAACTAACTGCATGGATAGTGGGATGGGTATACCAGAAAAAGGAGAAAGAAACAGAAGGAAAGTAAAGGGTTATACATAAATAAAGAAACAAAACACTAGCAACTAAGAGTTACTGAAGAAGTAAATGAAGCTCAATTTTTCTGCCTTTAGTAAGAAATGTGATAGCTCCATGGGATGAGTATGTATGTAAATTGTAGGCTGCTCAAGTATTACAGTGATATAAAATTGTAAACCAAAGAAAATACTTCGTAGGTATAGCCTTAGTTTTTGTGTAGCTCAGAAATTCTCCTGAATCTAATTTGACTTTTTTTCTCCCCTCATTTTGAAAGTATCCTTTTTCTAATGTAGACTGTTCTTTGACACATGGAAAAGCTCCTGTCTAAGTGTCTAAGCATAATTCAGTTTTGCCTTGGCTTATGCTCATCTTAACAATATCACAGTTGACAGTTTTCCTTTCTGTGATTTATACCTGTGTTTTAGGCTTTTTATTACACCATGGTGTGGGGTTGGTGACAGAGACAGGCTAAATGAGTTTCACACAGCTTCTGTATCTGGAAGACTATTTTTGTTTTCTGCTTTTTTTTTTTTGTTGCCAAGTCCCAGACTTCTTTATTTCTTTTTGTAGATAACAGAATGAACATCTCCAGCATCAGCACTATATTTCCTTCTGTCCCAGCCTATCAGCCTCTTCTCTTACCTTTCATCAGACTCTTAACATTAGAAGAAAACTGATTGCTTATTTTACCATATCCAATTCAGTTATTTTCCATTTTATATGTGCATGTGTAATTCTCTCATAGGAAAAATATTTAAATCAAATTGTCTTTTAAAATAAATAATAATAATTCAAAAATTATGTGAGACTAGAAAGCCTCTGTATGCTGTGTTTGAACAGATTACCACGGTGAAGGAGAACATGTATAGTGGTAGGTGTGTGCTGGAACATTTGAGTCCTAACCTAACACTTGAGCACTTGTTACAGATGTGTGAAGAAGTCTGGTCTGCTTTTGGGTTTGTAGAAGAATTTGTAACCAGGTTCCCTGGTTTTCTCAGGAAACTGCTGTGATACTCCGGGATCTTCACTAATACATGTCCCTTAATTTTTCTATAGGGTTAAAGTCAGCTTTAATTTTCACAAAGTTCTTACTTACTCTTCCTCTTTCCTGTGTGTTGCTTTCTTTTCATCTGAATATCATTTTCTAACATTCCCTTTACTTAGGGTGGCAGACAGAGCTCTTGTTGGATGTATATCTGCTTTTGAAAAACTTCCTTGTGTGGAATTAGCACAGTGATGAAATTAAGTATGTACTCAGCATGCAACCCTGGGGCAAAAGCAAAACTGTTGGTGTTTTAGCCCACTCTTGTACCTTGGTTTGAAACCTAAAGATCATTTCAGTTATAGTTGAAATTGTCTAGTACTTATGGTGCTCCAAGGAGTACTCTATAATCTCAGCCTTGCTTTATATCTGTACCATACCTGGATTCCAGGATAAGGGTGAGGAAAGGTAATATCCACTCTGGTAAGGGCTAACCCTGTCCAGAGTAGATTGACCTTAACCATGCTACACAGTGACCGTCGGTCTTCTGTGATACCCCACCCTGAAGGACCAGAAGCAAATGGGGAATTTAAGTTTGTCAGACTAGGTATGTCCTGTGTTTAGTCTAGCCTTTACAAAATTGTATTTGAGCAGTATGACACAGCTGTTGTTTAAACAAAGGAGGTTACACCATTTTACACCAGGTTAAAATATGGCAGAGTGCGCCAGATCATCCCACGGAGGCTGAGCTGTGACTGCATTGTACTGTACATAGTACGTTCACTTTTCTTGTATTTCGTATTGCAAAAGACTTTCACTTTGTGGGTATAGTCAGTGTAAATCTATTCAATCTAGTACTTAATCTGGTCAGAGCCAATATATTTTGTAGGCAGTCTGTGTTAGAGCTTAATTCTTGTAATTATTTATAGTATAACTCATTGCAGGCAGTGTGTGCAAGTCATGTGGTTAATCTGGTTACAGCTCTCAGTGCAGTCTATACGAATCACACATCACAACATTTTAATTACATTGTCAGTCTGCATTGCATAGAGTTCGTGAAAATCTCTTATTTACCTCTTAGGTAATGATGGTAAAAAGCTGTGTTTTTTATGCCTGGACACAAAAAATCCAGTCTCATCTAATGGGTTAGGAAATGTACTGATTTTTTTTCTTACACAGGCAAATTAAATAGGACATTATCATTAGAAAGCAGTGCTCCCAAACTGTGAATACAAATTTCATAGCTGCAAGGACCAAAGGTCTGCATATCTAAAAATAATTTTGGAAATATATGCTGGTGAAGTCATTGTTGCTGACAAGCTTTTTTGATGCTCTACAGTAGAGGCCAAAATCTAGAGGCTGAGTTGAATGTCATGATCTAATCCCTGTGGTAGTGCCACGAAGTACACACAGGTCTCAATGTCCAGGTTTATGGAAGATTTTGGATTTCTGTTTTGTGTGCAGGAATGACAAATGTATATGGATAACAGACAGCAACATGTGAAGGGTTGCTTGCAAAATCAGAGTGCAATTCTGATTGCTCACAGGTCAATGCACCAGTAGTAGCAGCCAGTTAGTTTTTACACAAACCCAAAGTGAAATGAAAGTGTTTCTAGCATATTGTTCTTTTAAAGTTTTTGGTTCAGGGAAGTAAACTTGTATATAATGGAACCAGAGAAGGTGTCTACAAGATAGGAAGGTAGTAAGTTTTGAGTAACTTTGGTAGAACAAGGTCCCTAAATTTCTATGTTACCTGGTGCCTATTTGGAACTGTATGCTATATATCAAATAGGTAATATTTTTCAGCTTAGTGAAACAAACTTAGGTTTTCCTTTCTGTTGAAACTTTATTGTTCTGAACACTGATTTTGTCTTTTAACAGCTGACTGACATTTCAGTGAGATGTGTGGGGGGATCTGATCTTTTATACCTTTGTAAAAAGAGAAATAAACCAGCAGCTTTTCATATCTCATGTTTGTCCATAGAAAACTATGGTTTGATATGAGGGTATTCCATAAATTAACATTTATTTCCAAGTGTGATTTTGCTTGTCTGGAACATGCAGTAGTGAAGTTCACCTCTCGGAAGCAAGCTCTGGATACACAAGGTAGCATATTGATAGTAGCTGAGACCTATAAGCAAAGCAATTAAATCAACAAAAAGACCTGCCTCTCAGCAGGAATGAAATTAGGCACCAGTGATTTCTGGTTCCATAAGAAGCTCGATGGCAATGGGTCTTTCACATGCCACTATGCTGGAGAGATGTGCTTTACAGCCCTGAGCTTCAGCTTGGAAATGGAAGGGTCAAGGCTCCTCCAGAGTGGCTGCTTAGCTTCTCTGCACATGTGTAAAAGTCCTTTGTTGGTCTCTTTGTTAAACGCATGTTTTGGCAACTTATGGGGGTGAATTGTATTTGTTGTAAAATAGGCACACTTGTATTTCTGCCTTTCCCCTCCCTCTAACACAACAATTACTACAGTTCTGATCACTTTTTACTTCATTTCTAGATGAGATGATAGCATGCTTAGGAAAAGTAACTCTTCCTCATTGCATCTCTGTGTTTAATGACTACTCCAACAACAAGAGCTTCTGCGTTGGTTTTCCATGATACAAGCTCCCTCCTAAGGCTGGTTTATAGTAATATACGAAGGAGTCCTTGACCTGGATTTCAGTGTGTGCTTTGAGGTATCATCCTATGCAGTATCTGTAGAACCATCCCTGCCATGACTGTCCCAAATAATGCAGCAGCTATCAGAGGAAGCTCAGTAAACAGCCTTCACCCAGCATCTCAGTCTTTTCACATCATTAAACTTGGTATATTTCTTAAAACAAAAAGGGAAATTTCAGTACAATGCAGGCTTTTTTTATTTTTTTTAATTTTGTAAAAGTTACTGTAAAGAAGAACTCATATTTTCAATTAATATTGCAGTAGAAAAATCTATGAACAGTTCTTGTTTCACTATTTCTTCTTCTGAATCTATCTCTGAAGCTTCACCATAAACCAGACAAAAACATATAGAGGTTCATTCTAGAGCTTTAAGTAGTACTTGCAAGACAAAGCAAAGAGCTATTTGAACAGGTTAAGGGGATTATAGCTCTCCTCATATGTCTCTGGTTCCAATTTCATGGAGAAAAGACCACTGTGCAGTTGGATCTATCCCTAATGGCTTCAAGTGGTAGATGCCATGTGTCTGGAGAAGTAAGAAGGTATTGTAGCTACAGAGGCAAGTGGACACCCAAGGTGTTGAAAGAACGCAGTGGGAGCCCAGCCATCATTTAATGCACAAAGGCTCAACTTTATTAGTACTCACACTTCTTTTATATCCACAATAATTAGTTCATACATATTGCAAAAAGCAAGCTCCTTATAGGTTGCTAAGGTTAGATACATTGGTTGCTAAGGTTAAATACCAATCTCTCCCCTTATGATTTCTGCAAGGCCTTCTACATAGTCCTGCTTCTGTTCTTTGTTCTTCTTTGATACTTTTCGGTATTCTCCCATCACGTCGCCGTTGTCAGCAGTTCCTCGGTGCTGTGCCCTTTCTCACGTAGCCAGTTGTTAGCAAACTGCTCCACATCTCCCCCGTTTTCTTTTTGCACTTGTGCTAAAAATATTGCAGAGGCAGTCTTCTGCAGGGCCCTTTGCAGAAGACTGACAATACATGGCAACATTAAAAGCACAACCACAATTACCAAGATCATGACCCCCACAGACTTGATCAGAGATATTAACCATCCTGAAAGTCCCCAACCTTTAAACATCCTTGTTAACCAATCTAATCCATCATCTTCTGTTAAATGTTTGACACCATCCTTTAGCTGCTGTATGCTTTTAAAAATAGATTCTGAGTGGTCAGACAAATTCATGCAACACATTCCTTCAAAATCTTCACATCCATGTCCTTGCGCTAAAAGCAAAAAATCAATTGCAGCTCTGTTCTGTAAAGTAGCATGTCTAACACTATCAACATCAGTTAAAAGACCACTTAAAGCTAAAGAAGTAGCGTTAGTCTGTTTGCTAAGCCAACATCCCAACTTATTCAAAGTAGTTAAGGCATTTGCAACCCCAACTCCTGGTGCCAATATGGAGGCCGTTATGATTTGGCCTGGATTCCAGAATTCAACGTTATCTCGACAAGAACTTTCAAACCGATGAACGGTCCTTGGGACTCGCTTATGTTTTCGAGTCATATTCAGAATCATTGACACATTTGGTGTTAATAACGTGAGACGTCCGAGGCTACACGGGCCTCCATTCAGTTTAGATGGGACGCCTCCCCAGGCACGATCTCCACAGATTAGAAACACACCAGGAGGTAATGCAAGAGGAACAGCAAAAGATCGTGAGATGTTAGTCGAAGTATAATTGCACCAAGCAGTTGAATTATGATAAGCAGCATTAGTTGCATTCA
Source organism: Strix aluco (assembly GCF_031877795.1). NCBI lineage: Eukaryota > Metazoa > Chordata > Aves > Strigiformes > Strigidae > Strix > Strix aluco. The sequence continues at coordinate 63,178,484 of NC_133931.1, read as the reverse complement.
CATTTTGCCCTCTCCGTGTGGTGTTATAGGAGTAATTAAAAAACACACAAGCATCCATTATAACAGAGCCTAGCAACTCTAGCTCTTGGGGTTCTTGCGTAACCTGTGGAAGGTGACTGTATACACCATCCCAATTATCTGTACAATTTTTTGGAGAGTTGCAAAGAGAGAAAATCTGAAGGGTTTGTGGGATTGGCCATGTGTCTACTGGCACTCCCACCAAACAGGTGGAGAATGGATTTTCCGGATTCGCAGTAGAAAGGCACAAGGTTTCTTGATGTGTCATATTTGCCAAAGTTACCCAGACATTTTGTTTAGGTTGTGAAACCATCCAGCCTTCAGCTTGATATATTGTCCAAAACAGGCCAATCACGCTGGGTAGGATCTTAATGAAGGTTGCCATCTGTGGAGACACAAGTAAATTCCTAATCCTGATTAATCAATTGTTATTTGTACTTCTATCTTGTATTGCTACGTAACGCCTTTTCATCTGTCCCCACCTACGAGGAGCAATCTGTATCCATGTAGGAATAGCACTATGTATGAAACACTCAGTCTGTAAACATGCAGATTTTGATTCCTGTTCTAACCGTTGCTTATGATGCTGCAGCCACCAAACAGCCGCTGCCAGGGATAACGACTCTCGATTTTCCCACAAACCGAAACACTCTTGAATTGGCTGCCCTGCAAACCTTGCTAATGCCCTCTGTGGGTTGTCATTAATCCATGTGTTACGACAGTTAATACATCTTAACCCAAAATATAGCTGTGATTGGTGTATCCAATATCTTTTTTCACATCCTCCACAAAACACCTTTACCCACGCTTGATGATCTGGATTGTTGCAGTTTAAACAATTTTGCCCACTTCTTATTACATTCCCATTTAACCCCTCTATAATTCTCCATACATCTGACAATGTTGCCCAGTAAAGTGAATGTCCGAGTAGACCCTCAAGTTGGGTCAAAACAGGCTGGATCTTCAGCCGCTGTCGATGAGCTTGTCTCTCCTCCGGTGTCATTGGGAGGTGCGGCAGGTTTCGCCCATCTCGCTGGAACCCATACGGTGCCTGTTGGTGTAGAAACACAAAGATATCCCCTTCCCCATATTACTACTTTAGCTGGTCCTTTCCACAATCCATCTTTTGGATCCTTATAATTTACCCATATCTCTTTCCTTCCCTCACTTACTTTTGCCTTTTCATAATGTAACATAGCTGGTGGTTGTTCTGCGTCTCCAAATATACACAAGTGATTCATTACAAATAATGTTTTTGCTAATCTTTCTTGTACATCCTGTATTTCCTGATATTTTGTTACATAACGTTTCAAGGTACCATTTGCTCTCTCAACTATGGCCTGTCCTGTGGGAGAATGCGGTATCCCTGTTACATGCTTCACTCCCCACTTGTTTAAAAATCTTTGCATTCGACTTCCGACATATGCTGGTCCATTGTCTGTCTTTATAGTATTCGGGACTCCCATTATTGCAAAACAACATGTTAAGTGTCTGATTACCTGTGTGGCCTTTTCCCCACTCTGTGCAGAGGCCCATATATATTTGCTATAAGTATCTATAGTAACATGTACATATTTAAGTCTACCAAAGCTTTGTATGTGAGTCACATCCATTTGCCATACTTCATTAGATTTCGTCCCTCTAGGATTAACTCCTATTCCAATACCAACCCCTTTATTGTGAAAACTACAAACAGGGCATGTTTTTACTATGGCCGTGGCCTCCGCCATCGTGATGCCAAATTGTGTTTTTAGCCCTTTTGCATTCTGGTGGAATATGTCATGTGCTTCTTTTGCCAATTTGTCTTTCGGCATGGGAACATGTACAACAGTGGATACCAACTTGTCCGCTCGAGCATTACCTTCCCCAAGTCCTATATCCCATTTATGACTCCTAACATGGATTACAGCATACGGTTGTTCCCTTATTTTTATGGCCCTCTGTAATTGTAAGAACAACTCATAGAGACGCTTATTTTGTACTTCCCTGACTTCTGCATCTTCTATCCTTGCTACTATTCCTGCTACATACATAGAATCAGTTACAATATTCAATGGTTCATTAAACTTAACCATCGCCCAAACTACTGCCAACAGTTCCAAAGTTTGTAGTGTGTCTTGTGCTGTGGCTTTTAATATCTCGTGTTTCCATGTATTATCTTCTTGCCACGTTATAGCTGCTGTCTGAGATTTCTTTCCTGCATCTGTATAAACTGTGATGGCATTCGGAATCGGCGCCTGTTGTCTTTTTGGCTGTTCAATCCAATGTAATTGTCCTAACCATCTCAAAGGTTCCATAGATAATTGATCAGTTGACAACATCATTGGCCCATTTAACATGGCTTCCTGCAATGCTGTGCTATTTGCCAGGTACCACTGCATGGTTTCCTTCTGCATTGGACAGTATATGAATTGAGGTTCTCTTCCACTTATTTGAATAACTCGCACACGACCTTTCTTTACTAAATTTGCTAGTGCCTCAATTTTTTGAAGTAAAGATTTTGATTGTTGTAATGCTGGCGTGATCCATTCTAGCACCCATGTCTCCCCCGTTTTCTTTTTAGACTGCGTAATAGCTCCGAGCAAATGCTGTGAACCCATCCACACAAGTATGTCCAGGGGGAGCTCAGCGTCTCTCCGACGCACTTGTCCAGAAGTAATACGATCCATAATCTGTTGTAGCACTCGTCTCTGGTCTGCTGATAAAGACACCACCTGTGCAGGGTCATTTCCTTTTAACAGTGGTCGTAATTGCTGTAAAAGTTCGTTTGGGATGCCCACTATAGGTTTTAGCCATTGTAAATCTCCTAATAGCTTCTGAGCATCGTGCAGTGTTGAAATTTCAGGATTAATTGTCAATTTTTGTGGTGTTACTATTTGTTTCATCAAAGACAATCCCAAATATTTCCATGGAGCTGTTTTTTGTATCTTTTCTGGTGCAATTACCAATCTTTGCTTTGCAAGGGTGTTTACAATTTCTTTTATCTGTGTTTCTGTAAATGGTTCTTTCTGTGCAAATAATATATCATCCATATAGTGATAAATTATAACATTAGTCCATTTTTGACGTAATGGCTGTAAGGCTGCATCTACAAAAATCTGACATAAAGTTGGACTATTTCTCATTCCTTGTGGTAAAACTGTCCATTCAAACCGTTGATCTGGCCCTTCTCTATTTATTGTTGGTAAAGTGAAAGCAAATCGGCGCATGTCCTTTTCATGAAGCGGAATCGTAAAGAAACAATCTTTTAAGTCCACAATCAATATAGGCCATTCATAAGGTAACATAGCTGGATTCGGCATACCTGGTTGTAAAGCCCCCATTGGTTCCATTTGTTTGTTTACTTCCCTAAGGTCATGCAAAAGTCGATATTTGCCTGATTTCTTTTTTATGACAAATATCGGAGTATTCCAAGGACTAGTAGATAATCTTAAATGTCCTTGCTGATATTGTTCTTGTACTAGCAGGTGTGCTTGCTCAAGACTTTCCCTTTTTAGTGGCCACTGCTTTACCCATATTGGATCGTCAGATGTCCAAGTTATAGGGATCGGGAAAGTCCAAGCAATGGCCATTAGAATAAATGGTGATCGTTTGTCAAAACTATTCCCATTTGTGCTAACACATCTCTTCCAATTAAACAGTTTACCCCTGGAGGTAATTGCACTACAGCAAGCACCGCTGTGACTGTTTGTCCTTCAATTGTTAATTGTAGGGGCGGCGTTCGATTAGCTAAAGTTAAACCACCCACGCCAGTAATGGTGGTGGTATGCTCTTGTAACGGCCAGCCTTGTGGCCAAGAAGAAGGCGACAGTATGCTGGAATCTGCGCCTGTGTCTAACAACCCTTCCACAGTTATTGTGTTACCTTGAAATGACAGATGAACAGTCTTCCTGGGTCTCGTACTCAGATTCAGTGTTAGCAGGGTCAGGCTTCCTGTAGATCCGAAGCCTTTGTTTCCGCGACTCTTTTCAGTCACTGGTCGTATTGTTTGAGTCACTTGTGGCAGAGGCACCAGCTGTGCAATCCGTTGTCCCTGTGCAATCTTTACTGGTGGATTCAGTGTATATGCCATAATATAGATTTCACCTTCATAATCTGCATCAATAACTCCCGGTAAAACAAATAGTCCACATTGCGATGCCGATGATCTTCCTAATAATAAAGCTCCCATGGCTCTCCCATTAATAATGATAGGTCCTCGTACATTCGTAGATATTGTTTGAGGATTATTTGTTAACAGGATAACGTCTACTGCTGCTGCCAGGTCCAACCCGAGACTTCCCCGGGTGGCGGGTTGAAGGACTGCGCTGCGGCTGCAATTTTCGTCGTTGCGCGGCGGCCGGCGAACGCGCTCCGTGTGGAGTTTCCCGACCGTCTGCGGCAAGCCCCCTCATTATGGGAGTTGGATCGGCAAGTTTGACACCATACATTTCTGGCTGTACAACTCTTTCGTACATGCCCTGGAGCTCCGCATCGGTAACACCGCAGCTGCCCCTTTTGAGGTGTTTGCACTCTAACTGCTGCTGCTGCTGAAGTCTGGAGAGGCGCAAGGGCTGCCATAACCTGACTTTGAGTAGCCTGAGCCTGTTCTTTCATTCCTTCCCCTAATTTCTTTATTGCCTCTACAAGAAAAGCCTGAGGTCCAGTGGGTATTGATGACGCCTTTTCAAGTGCCTCCTCTACAGTCCAATGTGCCCTTAATGTATTTAGCAAACTCTTTGTAGCAGGATTGCCATTTTGTGAAATACATTGTTTTAAGAGAGCACCCTGCATGTAGAGAGGTACTCTTGCTCTTTCAATTGCATTTACCAACTTATCTACAAAACTGCCCAAAGTTTCTTCTCTCCCTTGTTTAATTCCCATATACATTGGAACTCCGCCTGGCTCTTTCACTTGCTCTATGGCTTCTCTCACTAACCTCATTGCCTCTCTCACTTTATCCGGACCAAGCAATGCTTGAGCTTCTACTCTAGCATAAGGTCCTAACCCCATTAATTCATCCATTGTAATCCCTTGTAATGGATCTCCTGCTTGCCGCTGTATCGCTACCGATTCTAATACTCTCGCTTGCCAATGCGCATTAAACAACAACCACTGACTAGGAGAGAAAATTAACTTTGCTATACCCCGACAATCTGCAGGCAAAAGAAGTTGAGTGCTCCAGAGATAATCTAACATTTGACGAGTTGGTTCACCAGTAACACCATAAGAACTCACTGTAGAGCGCAATTGTGACAAAAGCTTCCAATCTAATGCCGTAACAGTAGCATTTAGTCCACCAGCTGGGTTCGGCTGAAACTGAACTGGAAAAGCCATTGCTGTCGCCATCTGAGTCATCTCCTCATCCCCTTTTTCTAACCCCTCTCGTGCCAATGCATTCCAAGCCCGACACCTTTCTTTAGCGATCTCTATCCCCAGCCCATCTTCTGAGCCAGGAGTAGAATTCTCGCCTTCCGGCGTCACAGTCTGGCTGGATGCGTCAGGGCTACTCAGGGCAGAAGCGGGGGGAGCGGTAGGGAGAACTCGTTCTGAGCTTTCCTGTCCCGTCTCTTCGGAACGTAAAGGTGGTAAAACAAGCTCACGAAACGTAGGCGGTAATGGCCACCTAGTTTCCTCCTCCCCATATCTGGTGTTTTTCTCTTTTGCCGCAACTGCGCCCTGTGCAGCTCTTTTTTCCGCCTGATATCTGAGCAATTCATTATGAACCATCCTCCATAACTTTCCCAACTTTTTTGCTGTCTTATCATCATTCAATGTTAATTCCCATAACTTATCTCCAAATTTTCGCCATTCCGATAACTCATGAACTGTATGTGGATTAATAAAACAACCTTGCTCTACCCCATAAGCTAAAAGCCCCTGAAGATCCTTTTTTACATCTATTCCCTCAACCCGGCGTTGTGTCAGCCAGGATGCAAATAAATCATATGCTGCTTGCCTGTCCATACCTGAATTTTTCCGTTGCAGCCTTTCCAGGTCTCGGCAGCACGTATCAGCAGGGTTCACCTCTTATGACACCCTGGGCGCGGGCCTTTTTAGTCGCCTTTCGCCGTCCTCGCTGCTTAAGGACCTGAACAACCTTCTCTGGTCTTTATCCTTCGTGGTGCCCTATACGTCCTTTGGCACGTATCACGTCGTTAGCAGATCACGTCCTTTGGCACGGATCACGTCGGGGTCACCATTTGTTGAAAGAACGCAGTGGGAGCCCAGCCATCATTTAATGCACAAAGGCTCAACTTTATTAGTACTCACACTTCTTTTATATCCACAATAATTAGTTCATACATATTGCAAAAAGCAAGCTCCTTATAGGTTGCTAAGGTTAGATACATTGGTTGCTAAGGTTAAATACCAATCTCTCCCCTTATGATTTCTGCAAGGCCTTCTACATAGTCCTGCTTCTGTTCTTTGTTCTTCTTTGATACTTTTCGGTATTCTCCCATCACGTCGCCGTTGTCAGCAGTTCCTCGGTGCTGTGCCCTTTCTCACGTAGCCAGTTGTTAGCAAACTGCTCCACACCAAGGGATGGAAGACAATAAAGTATGTTGGTGTTATGAGATTGTAGGTCTCTGTTTTGCAATTGCACATACAGCATCATGTAAGGACCCTTCTTCAAAATGAATGGTGACTATGTGAGTGCAGTGGCTGTCAATCTGTTTGGCAGGGTTTTATCACATGGTTTGCTGCTTAGTATTTCAGGCACCAAGGAAACAGCATTCCCTTGTAAAAACAAAATGCTCTTTCTCAAAAGAAAAATAGTGCTATTTTGCAGCTTGGCTGGCACATCATATTTTGCTACACTTTCTTTTTTCCTATTTTAAATATTCCTGAATTCAAATACTGAAGAGTGATTAACGAAGAAAAACTAAATTTAGGATATGCATAACATCACAGAAACTTGAGCCTTTAATGCTCATCTGCTATATCAGAGAGATGCATAATATTTATATCTTTTTTTTAATCATAGAACATCTGTTACTATTCCCCATAATGTTGATTGAAAGAACTGAGACGTATATGCTATTTGTACCTGAGATTCATATTTCTACAAATAAGGACACCAGTTCTGTAATAATTGCTTAACGTTCTGTTCATGTTCAGATCCTTTGTTTGTGCGACTTTCAGAATGGTCATATTCTTTTCTGAAGGATGCTTTGTGGAAGCACAAAATTCCCTTATATAGTGGAGCACTCCCTGAACAAACACTCATTCAATGGATGGCGTTTTTTATGAAATATTGGAATTTATATTACTGTATGGATTGAACCTCAAAACATAGACCAAAATAATACTGTTTTCACACTGTATGAACACAGTAAACCACATTTTTTTTCCCATAAAGTTTACAAATATAACATAAAAAGTAGCAGACAGGATATCAACAAGAGGAGTGAAAGGAGTGAGAACGTATTGATCAGCATGAGTGATCTCGGCACTTCAAAAGCTATGTTAGCTTTTTCTCAGCTGTCATAAGAAAGCAGTCTACTAAGAGGAGATACAAAAACTGATGGTGAGTCATTCAGTGTATATTTATAGGGAGTTTCTCTTAAACCACAGGAAATTTATGACAAAGCATGTAGGGATTTGTAATAAGTGATCAGTGAGGCTAATGTCATGGCTGATTTATAAAAAAACAAACCTCAACATAGAGAATGAGGGTTGAGTAGGAAGCAGGGACAGCCTGTGTCTGAGAGAGTCTTTGTCCCCAGAGTGGTATCACTGACAAAGATAGATATCAGGTACAGCTGCAGATGGGTCTGCAGGCAAGGAGTGCGCATCTGTAACCCTCATGGCACAGCGGGTGGGCAGCATGCACACGACCCTGTGAGCAAGCGTGTGTGTGTGCATGTCTGTGTGCATGGCTAGACTTTTTTGGTTTTAGTCATGAAAAGATGGTAATAAACATCTACAAAGTTTAAAATTTTTAAGACATTTTGTAAATGTTGTCTTGTTGTCGGTTATCTGTTATATCACTGATACTGACCCTGTATGTATAGCTCACTGATTGCTGTTTAATTACATATTAATAATAAATCAATAAATAGCTTCAATCCTGATTTGTTTTAAAACATGTGCATCGAGCAATTTTACCCTGTGTCAGATGTTAGCTAGAAATAATTTCCTGTGGGAAAAGCAAAACATGAAAATTGAATGGAAAAGGGTCTTGACTAGCTCAAGAGGAAGATCTTGGCTGGTGTCTGGGAAGAGCATGCCTGGAAAAACTTAAAAGAAAAGGGAAGTTTGGAGTACTAAGAAGAGTTAAAGATTTGTGGAGGGGATGGTAAAAGAGACAAAGATGTACTTTGAGGACAGGAAGGGAGATCAGATTGAAAAGCAAAAGAAAATAATACTGAAGCAGATGAGAGATGGTTCAAAGAAATTCAGGGAATGTAATGGGACTTCAGGGGCAGGTGGATGGTTTATAAAATAAAAGTAGATCAATAGATTGTTTCTGTGAAATAATAGAGGGGAGAAATGTGGGATGAGAGGGGAGGGAGAAACGAGTCATGAAGATATCAAAGATTTGTTTGGGTTGTGGTTTTTTTTTTTTATTTCTGCTACTGGCCAGTGAGATTCTATTCAGAGAAAGATACAGTAACAGGATATTTGAAAAAAAAAAAAACAAACCACAAAACAGTTTCAGAGGGGAGTTGAAGCAAAGAAAATTTTGCAACTCAAAATCCAAGATTTAGTTATACTGGAGAAGTGTACTTATTTGGAAGATAGGCCAAAAAGAGGAGAAAATATATTTAAAATCCAGAATGACAGGAGAAGTTTTGAAAACATAACATTACTTTATTAAAAAAAAAAAAGAGTTTCTTTATATCAAAATATTTATTAAAATAAAAGACTGCTGTCCAAAATATTTGGACACTTTTTTCCTGAATACCTAACCATATACTTTCCAGATTATTTTGTGGTTCAAAAAAGAAATCCAGTCTGTTTTATGAGCATCCTTCTCAGCTCATTGTCTTGCATTTTTGTTTGTTCTTTTCTATATTTAACCTCTAAGAAATGATATACTGTTTTTCTTATCTGATAAGTTTTAGCTGAATGACATATGTATGCCTTCTCTATATAAGATATGATATCAAGTTAGAAATATATACATTCTGTAATATGCTTATTGTCAATGGGGATTTATGATAAAAAATAAAGAAGGAAGTCTGGGAAACAACTGTTTATTCTGAATCCCACCTCTGACAATTCAGTTCTTCAACAAGAACAGAGATTTAAGAGTTTATAAAGATGACAGTTGTGGTTAATATAGTACATACCATTTTTGAACAGTGACACTGTAGAAAACTAAACTAATGACTTCTAAGTGGCTTGAAGAGCCATGTGTCAAGGACACACTATATTCTGGGTGCCCTGAGAATTGCCTTCTGTCTTGTTTGCCATATCAGGTCTTGCTTGTCAAATCTCCCATACCAAAATCCTTACAACTCTAGAAATCTCTGCACTTGATATTAATTTATTTACAGGTATTTTTCATGATCTGTATTAATTTTCCATTATATGCATAAACTCTTATTGAAAACTGTGCCCACATTACAACATTTTACTATATAAGCGAGTGTTAATAAAAAGGGAAATGGTTAAGTGGTGGAAGAAGGGAAGGAGAAAGTAAACACAGCAGTTGTTCCCCAGTCAGAAATGGAAAAGATCTGTTCATCAATTTGCATATTTGTGGTGTGAAAAAGGAGAAAATTTGTTTTGTTCAAATGGTTGTTGCTTTATGTCTTGAGGTTCAAATGACAGAATAAATCTGTAGACTGAGGCAAACCTGTACAAAACTGCAGAAAGTTTCTGTGGGAAACACTGTAAAATGGAAGTATTTTGCCCAGTAGTAACAGCAATCAAGAAACACTAAAAAGGAAAGTGGTTTATTTAACTACTTTAAGAACAACCATTATGAAAAAATCCTGACTAGTAATGAAGAGTGCTGTAGTGGTAGCAGTGACTTAAGTATTCTTGAAAGGCTGACAAGAGCTGATGCATACTTGAATACAAGTGTACTTGGTTTGTGTGGCAGGATTTTTGGTAGCAGGGAAGGGGGCTCTACCCTGTGAGAAGCCTCTCAAAAGTTCCCTTGGCTCCAAGTCAGACCCACCTCTAGCCAAGGCCAAGCCAATTAGTGATGGTGGCTGTGCCTCTGTGATAACGTATTTAAGAAGAGCAACCTGAGAGGGGGTGGAGGACTTGTGATGAGGTGTTACAAGAAGGACACCTTTGTGAGCACTGAAGTCAGTGGAAGGAAAGTGAAGGAAGGCGGGGAGGTGTGCCAGAGCAGAGAGCCCTCCTGTATCCCATGGTGAGACAGCAGGGCTTCCCTCCCTGACACCCATGGAGGTCACCAGTGGAGCACAGATTCACCTGCTCCCTGTGGTGGACCCCCAGAGCCCTATGGGAAAAATAAGTCCCCGCTGTTGTAGTTCGGCACAGGGAGGACTGCAACACGTGGAAGTGACCCATGCCAGAGCATCTTGAGAGGAATGCATCTCATGGGGAGGGCTCATGATGGAGAAAGTTTGTGGAGGACTGTCTCCCATGGGAGGGATGCCACGTGAAGCAGGAGGAAGAATGCATAGGAGTGCTTCTCCCCGGGCTCCCACCTCAGAGGCAGAAGTGGCAGGACTGACTGCACCTCCCATCTCCTGCCCCTGCATCACTGGGGTAGAAGGTAGAGATATCGGGAACAAAAGATGAGCCTGGGAAGAAGGGAGGGATCGGGGGAGGTGTTTTAAGATATGTTAATGTTTCTCACTGTCCCATTCTTTCTGTTAAGTGTTGGTTTTGCTAGTGTTGGAATTAAAGTGATGTTCTTCTTTTCTTCCCCTAACAAACTTGTCCTTTGCCTGTGACCATAATGGGTGAGCGACGTCTCCCTGTTTTATCTCGATTCCTGAGCCTTTTGATTTATTTTTCTCCTTCCCAGTGCTGGGGGAAGGGTTGAGTGAATGCCTGCATGGTGCTCAATTGCCCTCTGGGCTCAAACCGGGACAGGAAGACATAAATATTTTGGTGTAAGGAAAATCTTTTGATAGGCATTTAATGAATTATAACTTCTAAAATATTTTCATTCTTGTGGCTATAAAATAGGAATCTATCAAACAATAAGACTTATTGTCTAGTGTCAGTAAAAACACATCTCCATTATCATGTTGTCTCTTTGAATGGAGTCCTAGAAAAACACTGTCACGTATGCACTCTGTACATTCATACAAAATGTCTTTTTGTAGACAAAATCTGTATTTACTGGTAGAAATATGTGAAACTGCAAAAAATTACTTAAAGGTTGTTCTAAATATATCTTTTATTTATGAGCATAAGTTAAGAAATTTAAATACTTTACAGGGTGGGTACAAAAGTATATAGAATGTTTTAACTTCCTACGTTTCAGTGTTAAAATACCTAGAGGATACTTCTAAAATAAAAATATAAAAATGCAGACACAAAACTAGGGACCACAGTGAGGTCCCAAGATGTTGAAGTAGTTCTACAATTGCATGGCCAGCTACTTGGAAAACAAAACCAAAACAAAATTTGCTTTAATGCCACATATTGTCCTTTTCAACTTTTCCAAGAAGGAAGTCTATAGTTCATGATTTTCTGAAGAAGTATATCTTGTCTGGTCTTGGAAACTCTCCTCCTGAGGCATTAAATGGAACATTACTGTGATGTCAGGGGTTCAGTATTAGAAAGGATGAATTAAGAGTTTGACAATAGGGATTTAGTGATTTTAGTAACACTGGAAAGAAGGTAAGATTGAAAGTGCACTTTTATCAATCAGTACATACGGTGTGTTAAAATCTGATGGACTGACTGGCTCGAGGGAGTATTACGCTGAAAGAAACAAAGTCCCTTTCACTCTTAGTACTTAGCCAACAAACAAACTATATGAACCATTAGATCTACTGGTTATTAAAGTCAACAATCTTACCAGGAGTAGGATATTTTTGAGGCTATATATTAGAGACAAATAGAATTCAGCTTCAAAATGTTTGGTCATGTTTTTGTCATGATAATAAAAAGATACACCTGAGTTTACATTTGCATCCTAAATTCTTTGAAAACCCTCTTGTGTCCTTCCCCAAATTATACATCTTCTTGAAGTAACTCAACACAACATCTCTGATGTTAAAATAAAAGGTCCAACATAACATGAAGTTAGTAGCTGACGTACGGTAGTCACCTCAGGACTACCATACAGCTTTATAAATCTTCTCAGATTCACACATTGCAAATGTTGAGCTGTGGGACTGGTAAATTTTATGACTGCACATTTTCAGCTCATGAATTCATAACTAGACATTTGCAACTTGCAAATCTCATTTAAGAACTGTGACCTTAATGCGTAAAGACTTCATGCACTATAGCGACAGCAGAAATACTTAGCTGATTGTTGTGGAGTCTAGCCTATGGCATTTGGCTTTAAAAATCTTAAAGCAGAGGGGACCGTTTTACTGCTGAAGTTTCAGTGCAGTTAACTTATTTGTACAGATTTTGTATGTAATAAAAATTCAGATTATAGTTTTAAGGCAGAGATGTCTATTGAATGTAAGTTTAGGTATAAGCATCAGTAAGTTTAGGCTTAGGTATATGTAAACAGTATTGATTCAGTTAATATTTATCATGATTACCTGGTAACTATTGCTAACCCATAAGATAAAAAGTCCTATGTTCAGCTATTTAAAAATTAGGCCTAAGGATATGATAATATTCTGTTATTTGCATAAGGTTTATGAAGACCTCTTTGTTTAATCAAGCCTTGAATCAGGGTTAAATTTTTTCTGTTGCTGTGTTCATATGTTACAGTTTTACGTATTCATGCAGAACTTTTCATATTCCAATTGAGGGGAGACTAGGTTATGACACAATATCTAGAAACAGGCTACTTTGGAAGGATTTATGAAATACTCTCAAAAGTAAAGAACTGAGACAAGCATCAGTTGTAAAGGTCTTCCAATTCACCATCTTAACCAAACAAGCAAAAAAACCCTGGATGAAACTGCTACCTCAAAGTAGTTCATAAACATAGATTAATTTCATGCACAGACCTTTGCAGTTGTAAGAATCGTCACGAGTTCAAGATTTTGTCTATGTCTTTGCCAAAGGATTTACTTTGTCCTTGCAAAAGTTTCCCTTTGCTGCCCAGTGTTGCACCAAGCCCAGGCTCTTTCTGAGTTTAGCCAATGCTGGACTGAAGTCTCTTCAGCCCCTGGATCTGGGCCAACACTGAATGCCTACCCATTTGGTTTCTACTGAGTATGATTTTTCCTGTCTTTTGACATAAGAAAATGAATCCTCACTGACAGCCTGTGGAAAGCAGCTTTAGGAGATAGTAATGCCTATTCAACCCATACTATTCTTAAATAAATAAAGGCAGGGGGAAAATGAAGGCATCTTCGTCTTTGTGTTTTCCACGGTACTATTACACATTTGAAGGAGAATGTTAATCACTATGTCAAAGCCCTGTTTGGTAATTTGTCAGAGAGACTCTTAACTATGGCTTTTCAGATAAAGAGATAAGCAAAGAAAGCTTGATAACCCAAAAACGCAAGACCTTTCTGTTTTTTAAATAGACTATATCGCAATGGAATTAGTTACAACCTGAAATTTCACTAGTGTCTTGCACAAAGAAGACATTTTCCTGTGGTTAAGTCTTTCTCAAACCAATGCCAAAATTGTCTTTCAGGAAAAAAGCTCTCAAATGAAAATGTATGATCACTTTTATCAGTAGATGTAATTGCTTCTTATTCTTGCTTTTAATGTTTTAGTTTGACAGCATTTCAAATACATAACATTAATAAGCAAAATATTAAGTGACAAAGTGTACATTTGTTAGGCCCATAAAAATGTTTTTATTTGGTTATGATTTATGAGAGAAAATTTGAAAATGCTTAAGAAGTGTGTTAAAATGCTTTTACTTTTTTTTTGTACAACACACTCAATTATGGTTTGAAGGTAACTGCTGCCATTGTTGGGTGACACTTGAAATTCTTGGGTATCTCTTTCATTTTCCTGGACAAAAGGGAAAAAAATATCAGCTGCATGCCAAGGTGAATTTCAATGCATTTTTAGATGGGTTGTTTACTGCTATAGATTTTCTGTGGCCAGTATAATTCTTGGCATAAATTGAAGCAATTGTGCTGTATTGTACTCACCAACAGAGTTCCCTCAGTCTCTCAGTAGAAATTGGTTATAGACATGAAAATAATCTTTGAATGAAGTGAATTCTGCTGAGACAATTAAAAAAAGAAAGAGTTTGTGTCAAGAGTTCTGATTGTCTTTTCATATTAATACCATATTGCTTACTTTTGAATGAGTTCGGGGTTTTTTTTTTTTTAAAAATCCATATTTATAGATATAGTTTCTAAAACTTTGTTTCTATCTAACTCACTTAAAAGAATGACTGAGAAATAAGCCTCTTAAAAGAATACATTTTCTCTGGGCTACCGTAAAACATACTGAATAATTCATAGAAGCCATTGAAATAAACACAGTAAAGAATGAAGCAGTTAAACAAATACACTTCTCTGAGCTCTGACTTTATATATTTAACTATTTGATCTACGTGCAAGATTTGATCAACAGTGGGACAGAGAAGTAATGCTAGGGAAAAAATGTACTTAGATTATTATTTTTATATATGTTAATTTAAAATACAGTAAACAATTAAGGACAGAACCTTTGAAAGGTCAGTGAAAATTTTAGAAGACGATCTTGTTGACTGAAAGAATTTAAGCAAATCATAGCATGGTTTTGATGGTCTTGCTCCCGATGCTAGTTTTCAGGGACTTTTGTTGCATGCAGTTTGCTCTTGCCAAGTTCTGCAGACTGGTTAGCCAGAACAGAATCATGGCTGGGAAATACAAGGAACAAATGACAGATATTCTGCGTCTTTGCAGATCACTACTTTCTCAATGGTCTGTGGATGAAATGGTGGAGTCGTGGCTTTACCCAGCTGCCTTTTAGGAGCCTAACTGAAGCAAATAGGGTCCTATGAAAGTCTGCTTGAAAAGAAGGCTCTTTAACACTTTTATGTGAAGCACATATGCACATAATTCAGAATGAATGTCCATCCATCCATATGTCAGTTATAGAAGTTCTGACCATAAGGTTTGTTAAGCAATTTCCAAGATGAAATAACTTACAGGCAACTTTGAAAAAAATCTGAATAGAAGCTAAACTCCTTTTGAGGAGTAAATATATTCTGTATTAGATTCAAGGGCAGTGATTATTGCATATAGTATTAGCTATGTACAATGTGTTTCTTGCCTTATTTGAGAAAAGGTGTGGTTCCCAACAGCTGTTTAGTGTAAGTCTTTAAGATTCCCAGTAACAACTCTATATTTGCTGCAATAAGTTAAAAAAAAAAAAGAAATCAAAACAAAACCCAGCACCTTCCCTCCCACTCCCGGCCACAGTCTAATTCTATGAATTTTACTGTGAACACAAAAGATGTACAAGATTCCCAAATTCTTTTCTTATTCTCTTATTTTTTCCAGTTTCAAATTTTAGGAAAAAAACAATAGTCAAACAAAAACCACCAAAAAAAAGAGCCTTGCAATGTTTTATTTTGTTTCCAAAATAGATGAAGTTAAGCTGTAAGATTTTTTCAAAATTCTCCTTGAAGTTGTAATAATATCTTTTTATCCTGTTTAAAAGTTAATTTTAGTGCTAGCATAGTTATCTTTAGTAAATATTCAGTTACACTAAAGTCACCTCAGTATCTGTTTTTTTATTCACTGATTCATTTTTTTATTATTTACTGGTGCAATGATTTACTAGTGAGTGCTATTAGGTAATTACATGGATTAATGTTTAATATAAAAATGCTTTCCATCTTGATTTGTGTTACATGGTGTTTTTAATAAAATAATATTCATGAGATGAGATGGGAAAAAAGCAAGCCTTAATACTTAAGTAAACCTGAGATTTAAACCAAATCATCTTCCAAGTAAAAACATTGAAAAATATTTAAGATGGTGTCACATGTAAGGACGCTTTCAATTTTTGTAGTTTTTTTTCTAAACACTGGAAATCAACTGTAGTTATTCTGCAATAAGCATCCCTTAATTTAAAATAATGGAAGTATGCCCTGCTAACATACATTGTAAAAGTAATAAAAATAGCCCAGCTAATTTGGTTTTTTTCTTTCAATGTTCAGAACTCACAATTGGAGCAACAACAAACTAGGCAAAATGCTCAGTATATTAATGATTTAAACATGCACACCATAACATAATTTTCAAATTCCTCTATTCAACTACAGACAGAACATGTGCTAGTTTTAAAAATGAGCACAGTTCTCCTGTGCAAGACCTGCAGCTAAAACATATACCTATTTTATTGTTCTGAACACTATAAATATATAAGCCAGAGTTTTCTATTGTGAGCATAACCACTCAGTGAAAGTGGAGATTAGATCATAGATTCCTTGACACTCTCTTAGCTTGCAATAAAACAAAATAAAATAAAATAAAATAAAATAAAATAAAATAAAATAAAATAAAATAAAATAAAATATTCAAAGATGAAAGTACCTGAGTGGAAATGGATGCACCAGAGCACAGTCCTCACCTTACCACACACAGAGGTGGACATTATAGGAAACGGGTCAGTTTGGCAGAATGCAAACCAGTCAGATTTGGACACTTAACTATGAGTATGTAGTTTCTGATCCATCTGCTGTGAAAAGAAAGCTTGAAGCCAGATATAGGTGCAGTGATGAACCTCACCTGCTCTTGATATCCCTGGAAATGTTTCCTCTCTCACACATTCTTACATTTTCAGACACTTAGGTTTTTTACAAGTGGTATTCTGTGATATAGTAATGTGATATAGATATGATATAGTAAATATGGACAAGGAAGTAGTCTAACACAAATGCCAAGATCAGTCTTCCATATAGGAGGCTCAATTGTCCTTGAAAGCATGAAGACTGGGAATGGTGACCAAAGTAAAAGACAGAGCAAAGTGATTAGACCAAGAGTTTTCCAGATGATGTGGGAATAATTTCCTAAGTGTCCCTATGACTTTCTGTGGTGATCAAAATCTTCCACTGGCTGAAAACTTTTATTAGGAGTACTAAAGAGAGATGATCCATAAGAATATTTTAATGTACTACTTCTGTATAATTTCTTCTTTCATTTCCTTTGGGAAAAATTTCTACTTCATTATAAGAGTTCATAGTCTTAGTTTTACCGCTTGTTGGCTGTATCATAGGCTATCTGGGAATATTGTTGGCAAATCACAGAGTTTAGGAGTGGTGAACAGCTTCCAGAGCACATTTAGTGCAGCTTTGAGTGTTACTTCTTGAGCTTCATGATTACAATGTACACAGAATATCCCAACTCGGTCCAGTTTTACCGCTTTCCTTCTTCCTGGAATTTCTCTGTTGCCTCCAAGAAACATGCAAATGTTGGACTGGAAGAGACTATTTTATAGTATTTGATTTTCTGGCTTTATGCCTACAAATCCACTGCAGAGAAGGTTTTACATAACTACACCCAGAGGTCCCCAACTTTGTGCTTTGATCTTTTCTAAATACAGCTATTAAGCAGTATAATTATTTTTTTCTCTCCATTGACTGAACATGTGATTTAAATAAAAGCACCAGAAACAGACAATACCATAGGTTCCACAACAAGATTCATTCTCATTTAGACTTCTAGGCTTTATTTTTTCTTTCTAATTAAAATCCTTCTGTTATTTTATTAGTACAAATCAAGTATTTGTTAGAGTTTTTATCTAAAGATAACTTACTGAAAAATGTTAGTTCAGAAAGACATTAAAGAATATGAAGAATATATATTTTAAATTATTGTCTTTTAGATCTTAACACAGCCCTTGAAATCACAATAGATAGCATTCATTTATTTTGCTTAGCATGTAATTGATGTTCTTTGTTTACAGGTGCCATTTCTGGCTTGGATCTTTGCCACTGAATGAATATTTTTCATGGCAACTTGTGTTATAAGAAATCATAATTTAAAAATATTCTTTATAGCATAATTTTAAATTTGTTAATGAATAACACATGATATAGCCTCTGCCCTTTTTGTCCTTCAAGAATTATACTATGTCAAATGCTTCTGTAACTCTTGAAAATTATAGCTCCTTTATTTTAAGACAGGTTTTTATTTCAAATCATGGATGTAATTTTCTGAAAGAGCACACACAAAAACTCAGTAAAAGAAATTCAATGTCTGTAATGACACCTACATACTAGTTTTATTTGGCAAGGTTATTCTGACTACTCTTACAATGAAAATCAGGATTAAGAGGAGTATTTCCAGAGAGATGACTTTAATCTGGTTTATATCAACTATTGTTCTTGTGGTTTAGACAATTACCTAAGTGTAATTAAATATCTCACCGACATCCTTTTTTTTTTGTGGCCTGAAATTTTCCAAAGGAGGTGCCACATCGAAAATCCAATATGAATTTTCTTCTAAATGCATCTAAGACTTTTTGTGGTGGGAAAACACTTATTTGTTAATTTTTCAGCATCCAAAGTTCCTTTTTTTATTTAGATTCTGGAGATCAGATGACTGAAATTTTCATATACTGCATGTGTCTGAAAATGGCTGCTTGAGAGTAAGACCTCTATGTCAGGCATATGGTCTGTAACCCAACACTGCCCTCATGTTATCCTGCTTTCTGGTCAGCCAGTTTAGCTCTTATACCTGGCTTCAAGTAGATAAACAGTGTAGGGTGGGGGTTTGTTTGTTTTTTTTGCATACAAACAGTTAGTCCATCTATTTTTAGAAAACAACATCTCAAAATATTCAGATGGTCAGATGAACTCTTGATCCTTTAAAGACCTTTTCTGTTGTATATATATACTAGTACTGAAAGCATACAGTAACTATAGTAAGAAAGAAATGGATCCTTATCTCTCCCTTTGTAACATGGATTATACATTTACCTTAATTAGATTTGTCAAGACTTCACTGGTTTTACTGTTGCATTTTAAATGTGGTGCATTTGAAATAGCTGAACTGAGTACAGAAGTACTTTGAAACTCTGAAGCAATGTATTGGGGTTATAATGAGATTAATGAAAATGTTCCCACTTTAGAAATTTCATTGCACAAACCTCTAGATTCTGAGATAATTTAATGACAACTTTTTTTTTTTTTTTTAATTGCCATAACCATTTTTTTTTTTTGGGAACCTTGCTGTTATATATTAATTCTTTGAATCTAAATGCTTTATACTAGCAGGAAATCAGAGCATAGTTTTATTGTGCGGTTCTCAGCACAGTGGCTCATGTTTCCCTCTGGTGCCTCAGTCTTATGCAGTCTCTGCAGACTGGGAATCCGTAAGTATTGAAGTTCTGCCATTCAGGTGGAGAAACCTATGGCATACCTAGAGAGGGGTTGTTATACATTTTGGAGGGTGTATAGCTCCTTTTGTTATGTTATGGCAACATGGATAACAACATTTGTCATATATAGATAGCATTTCTGAAAAATATTCTGTTGATGCAAATCATGAACATTAGTTTGAGTCAAAGATGGATATATTCTGCACATGTAACTGACTTTCTGGGAAATTTCTGGAAAATCTTCTAGCAGTAAGTAGAGAATTACGAGTTTTCCATAGAACACTAGAACTAATCTGAATAATTATGTATATTGGGGATATAATGCCCAAATTGTATAAGACTCTGGGGTAGAAACTGGCACAAAATTGCTTCTGGGGAAGAAAAGCATGACTCAGGTCACTTGCATGGTGATAATAAAGGGCTTTCATCAGACTGAAGAAGAGAAGTTATATACCATAGAGAAGAATAGAGGAGGATTTCAGGCAAATACAGGTCTACAGAAAGGGACACCCCCCCCCCCCCCAAACCAGAACAACAATAAATTACTATCCACCCAAAAAAAGGAAAATTTTCAAGATTATGAGATTTTTCTACTCTGTTTAGTTTGAAAAAGGCGAGAGATTAGATGTCCAGGTATTGAGTACTTTGTCAATTGTTTGATTTATTTTTTTGTTATTTACAACAAAAACGATTGAGAAACTTGAAAGAGTAGTTGAAACTCTGACAATGAAGTTAGACACAAGAACATCAGAGAAGATTTTGGCTTGAAAACACTATGATGCTTGACCAGAAACTGACATTTTCATGTTTTGTGAGACGAATTTGGCTTCAGTGACTCTTCATTGATTTCTGTGGGTTTTTTTTCTTATAATGCTTCCTCCTGTTCTTGGGATTTTGCTTTGTTTTGGTGGGGGGTTTTTTGACCTGACTCAATTGCTTTTAAATGCTCTTTCTTGAAGCAGAAATACTTCAGGAAATGCGAAGAAATCACACTTTGGTTTTCCAACTGTATTCATCTTTTCCTCTCTTTTAGACTTTGAGGGAGGCTTGCTACTGCATACTCTTTGAATGTGATTAACCTGTAAAACAGTATTGGGATAAAAGTTTTCTGAATCAAATAGTTTGTTTTTGGTTTTGGTTTTAGTTTTTTTAATTCTGTTCTCATCTATTCATTTGATGAAAGTTCAAAATCAGCAATGTTTTAACATTTCAGTTTTCATATGGAACATTTCATCCAATGATCTTTATAAATATTAATTTCCCAAACAGCTCGAAATTCATATGAAATATGCATTATGCTACCCAGATGCTGCTGGTTTTATGGATTTATGTCATAAAGATCTAGTAAAGAGCATCCTCATAGAAACAGACATGAGACAGATTAGCAGGGCATTATGCAGTTGTTAGGAAGGAAAGAGTTATCTAAGAAAGGAAAAGATTTTCGTTCCAGTATCTACTGTAGTCTATATCTAAAAGCTTTATTTCCTGTGTGGGAATACAAGATGGGAAATGATTTCTAGCACATTTGTAACCATTACAGGAAAGGAACAGTCACTTTCTAATTGTAAACCTATTGCTGGCCAGATCACCTGTCAGAATAGGATGTACAACGGAAAGTCCATATTAAAAAATCATTAATGTCAAGACATGTATAAATTAAAGCACAGTAGGGTATAACACTCTTCCCAGAGTCTTGCAGCAAACCAGTGATAAGAATAGGGCATTAGACAGCAAAGGACTTCTACAAAGGCATGCTTTTATTATCCAGAATCTCAGAAAACGCAAAATAGCCACAGGTTTCCTCATTTTTTTGTCTCCGTCCCTGAATCTTCTAATGACAAGTGTGTCTACCAGGCTTTCAAAGCAAAGCTAATGCAAATCAGTATTTTGAAGAAAATCTAATAACCGGAGGTGTCAATTATTTTATTAAAACTGTAAAATATGGCTTGCAGTTAGTATATGTTGTTAAAAGAGTGCAAAGCCTGGGAGGTATTTTTGTTTCCTTTCTTGTTGTTTTATAGACCTAGAAGTTGTGCAGCTGTCCAGTTGTTCTATTAATAATGATTTGACAATAGCAATAGGAAATGCTGCTAGTACAGTTGCATTGGTATAATAATGTGGGTTACATCATTTACATAATAAAGTCCTTCAGATGCATTAGTAAAAAGTGTACTGATGACTCTTATGTTCATCTCCTGGAAGATCTGGACTCTAGTGCTTGATCTAACTGCATGTGTGCACAAATAATTGATAAGAAATTCTAAATCCCATGTTTAAGTAATGTTAGATGGGGGACTCTCAAAAGTTAGAGAATGAACATTTGGAGATACTACTACACCCTTAATTCAAACCAACAAGAAGTGTGGGGCCTTCACTGTTGCTGCAAAATAGACCTGAAAGGAAACTGTTAGCTTTATATTGTTAAAAAAATCAGTAACAGATATCCGATTAATACCCTTATTAGTTATAGAAACCTAAAGAAATATACAGGTTCTAGAAAATGAGTTCTAAAGATGTAACCAAACATTGTAATTGTAACTTTGAGCAGTACTATAAGGTAAGTTAATTATTTGCAGTGATAAATGTACTAATCTGACCCAAAGTCAATCTGATTCCACCAAAGATAAGGACGGGGTCTGTCTGATAACTGACTTCAGCCCAATGCAGTTGATAATTTTCCTAATGAGTTAATAGTAAGAGACTGCAGAATCCCACAGTAGGAAAAAGTTCAACATCAGGAGAAACAAAAAAACTGTTTGGATTGTTTTTCCTCCTTTTCCCAGCCAGCACACTTCTAGGACACACTGTTTTCTTTGGAATTAAATCCATATGCTATATAGCAGTACTAGGAGGGATGAACTTTTATGAAGCAGGTGTGAAAATTAACCTGGTTCCTCTGACTTCAAATGACCATCTGTTTCTTCAGTAAGTGTAAAAAAATTGTGTAAGAATGCTCTGTTGGGCATTCATAGAGGGAGACTAACAGATATTTTTGCATGCAAATTCTTTACACTTTTTGTAATTAAAAGAAAGAAAACAAATAATAATTAAAATGATGCCAATAAACTGAAACTATTCTATTCTTATATTTAGTTACCTATTTTCAGCTTTCTATTTTACACGAGCATACAGACAGGATCATTCTGTTGTTTACATCAATAAAATTCTGCTTCTTCAAAGAGATGAGAGCTGTGTTTATCTGCTTGCTTCCTAATTATTCTTTATTATCAAAATACTTCACTTTTAATAACTTACTCTCTTTTGTAATTAGATTATCTCTTGGATTACACTGGAATTTTCCTTTGAGGATTTATTTTTATTTAATTTCCTTGTCTAATTAAAGATGTCTCTGTTGTATTACACAACTCCAGTCTTTACTGGAGGTAGCTGGTGTCTGGGATGTGGGAATGGTAAGAGATGAGGAAGTTTTGGTCTTTAATTTCCAATGTGCTGGACAAAAACAATACTAATTTATGGTGCTCTTTTGTGTAAATTTAAGATGAATTAGTTCTGTATTGGTTAATTCAAAGAAATTTTCAGGCCACTTTCAACTAAATGAAAGGAATGGTACGTAGTGTTTGATTTTCTTAGAGGTCATTAGCAGCATTCATCTAAAACTATGATTTTAAATCGTGAGTCCAGTATTTGCTTAATT
Source organism: Strix aluco (assembly GCF_031877795.1). Taxonomy (NCBI): domain Eukaryota; kingdom Metazoa; phylum Chordata; class Aves; order Strigiformes; family Strigidae; genus Strix; species Strix aluco. Next base: position 63,155,473 of record NC_133931.1, on the reverse strand, counting down.
GAATACTTTTGAATGAACAAATGGGGAAATACTTTTGAAAGGAAATGATTAGTTGAAATAATTAGTACCAAGATGAAATGGCCTTAAATTGGTAGGGCTTTTGGTATACCTGTCTTTGCATAATTATTTATTTAAATATGGTATCTGTTACCAGAAACAGTATGCTGATATGGTAATAAGGAACACTATTTTTAGAGATTTGTGCAAAGTGAGATGGTGGGAGTTTTTTTAGAACTCAGTTAGGAAACGTTAACATTCCAGTTACTGTTTTATATGTATTCTCAGCACAGACTAGAGAATTACATTTCACTACAGCTGTTTCCTTAGTATTAAAGTATACTGCTGTGACAGTACCAAAAAAACTCCACCCAAAGCAAACCAAACCAAAAACTATAAAGAAAAAAAGTTTTATTGCCTGAGATGGGTGAATTAAGTGTTTGTCATAGATACAAAATGAAACAAGGAAAGTAGCCCCCCACCCCAAGATCGTTACGCAAAGCCCCAGAAAGTCAGGAGTATTTATTGTTCTAGAAAGAATCTGCACTATAGCAGATTCAATTGGAAGTATTTTAGAGATATTGCTAAGAATTACTGCTATGAAATCTAAATATTAATTACCAGGATTGTTAATCTTGTTTCACATGTTCACAGCTTTCACAGTCATGCGAGACATGTCCAGACCAAAATGAATGTAGGTTTTATTTGCATTCACATGGTCAAATGACTTCTGAGGATACGAAACAAAATAAAATCAGGGATTTTCTTTTGGACTAACAGAATATATTTAGGAAATCTACCAAACTTGAAAGCTTGCATTCAATTTCTGATGAATCCAGAGATGTATATGTAACATTATCATTAATCTTGAAAACCATAGGTTATTGTACCTTTTTTTTTCTCCAAGATATGCAACATTAATGATGATAGAGATGAGATGAAATAGCTGCCAAGAAAGACATAGTTCTAGGAAGTCCCACTGAGGTGATTTATCTATGTGGAGTGATAGTTTAAACATGACTGTTCACAGAGGAAAAAAAAAAAAAAGTAAAATTCCAGTTTCATCTATGAATATAATTGAGTACAGTGTAGAGCTTGTTGTTGTTGTGTTTGGTTTTTTTTTTTAATAAGATGGAAGACTACAGGTTTTCTTTATTCAAACATTATGTGTTGCATCATTTATGGCTCCTATTCCACAATTACACAAAAGTATATGCAAAAAAATAAATAGGAAGGAAATGAGTAAAAGTGAAAACCTGATTTATTTATAACTTTTGGGCCATTTAGACACTAATACTTCTCATGTCTGCAGACTCTTTTAGTAATGACATATTTGATTTCTAGAAGAGAGTCTTAATTTCTCTCTCTATCTTTTATCTGTAACACCTCCTATATACCTTGAGACATCTGTGACTAGTCATATTAATCACTGCTATTCCAGAGAAAGTGTTGGGTTTTTTTTAAGATTGTGAAGAAAAAGAAGATTTAACTATGTTAAAATATATAGGAGATACTGCTACTTTTTTTTCTTTTTTTTTTTTTTTTTTTAACATTTGTGGTGGTGCAATTCTTACCCCCCCACCCCGCCCCTCTTTGTTGGGCTGCTTGGTGCTAGGTGCGATTCCACCCACATCCCCGGAGCTATACACCAGTCTGTGGAGTGAGGACTGACAATGTTAAGGAGCCTGGCTCCTGCCCCTCCGGATTGCTCGGAAATGGTTAAAATGGCCCATCACCTCCTAAGGGCCTGGCACACCTGTGCCTGGGATGTGGTCAAATGGGAACAATAACAGAGTTGCACATTCATCAAATTCTTGTGTAACTGCTGGAAGGCACCAGAAGGTATTTGACAAAAGTCAATTATCTTGGACCCTATAAACTGCGACCACCAGGGAGACCCTTTGAGCTCTCCTGGATCGCAGTGGGCCTGTGACCAGCACCTCCCCTGAGCTGGGACGCCTCTCAGGTACCAAACCCTTAAGGTGTCATCTGCTGCCAGAGCTGATGGAAGGCCAGGGCAAAGTCCACCCGCTCGAGTCTCAATTATCGCCCGCTGAGGAATGCCAAGGCATTGTGAGTATTTGCTCTAAACTCGAGAGGGAAATTTTCTTTGAGCTAGCTTCTCTTTACTCTGTGTGTGTGTGTGTGTGTGTGTGTGGGTACGTACCCTTGTTTCTGTGTGTGTATGTCCGTTCTGTGTTCATTCTGCTGAATCCAAACACCTTTGTTTCTGTATGTTTGTCCTTTTTGTTATGTGCATGCATGTGTATATATATGTATAGGTACCGTTAAGTAAGTTAGTGTGAATCTTGTCATTTTAGAACCTGAATAAGTCGCTTTTCTTTCTTTTAGTATTTCTGAATTATTTTATAATAATAAATTGCTGTTAGTTATTAATAAACCTAGATTTCTTACTAAATATTACCGTGTCAATACTTTCATCCGCGACAACATTGCATAGAAAGAACAATTATGAAATAGAAAAAAATTACTTTTTTTGTGTGTGTGTTATGGCCTCTATTTTAGACATATTAGACACCAATTCAATTTTATTCCCATATCCAAATTTGCATCAACAACAACATCACCATTTTTCCCCTGTAATGAAATGTGTGGAATACTTTAAATTCTTTACAGTTTATTTTGCTAAATACAAAGTAGGCTTATGTGCTTGACTTCAGCAGAGGTGAGGGCTCAGGGTGATGAGGACAATCCTAGCACCTCTGGCTCAGGAAATGTGATACTTGTTGCTCACTGGAGGAAAAATTCTCTTCCCCTGCTGTCTGCCATAGGCATCTCCCAGAAATGGGATACTAGGCAAGATGCATCATTGTCTGAGCCAGTAGCATCATCCATACTCATATACACAATATAAGTAACATTTGAATTTTTATAGCATTGTCTTAAGACAATTTGTGTGTAATGATACAAAGTGTTCAAACCAATGCAATGAATACTCAAACTTGGTATCAAAGAGGTGTAAAAAGTTAGTATCTGATCTTTCTTCTTTAATCAGTGGACCCAGGTAATCTCATTTTAATCTGTATGGTGAAGGTGTGCATCTGGAACATTTACAGAGATGGATCCTCAGGTTTTTGGTGGAGAGAAGCAGTGGGAGAAACTCCCATCTCAGTAACAACCTTGACCTACCTTGTTACTTTGTTAGAAGTGAGGTTACAATATGGTGAGGGTCTCAGTGGTGTCACAGAAACATTTGGTAATCTTTTAAAGTTGCATCTTGTTAAAATGGATTTGTTTATCCATTACTGTTTGCATCAAATACATCATCTGCCCCAAAATCTGTGCCACTACTCTTCTTTTATGTGTTTTACACTGGCTGCAGACCTGCCTACGGGTTCTTAAGGGAAGTTTGTGCCCCATGTATGGAAGCCATCTGGTTCTCATTTATGTTTCTTCTCTGGAGAACATAGACTAATTTTATTGATTAGATCTTGCAGAAGTCATTCTACTTGACACTTTTACAACAAGCTTTTATGAACCCCTCCCTTGAGCAGCGGGGGTTGGACCAGAAGACCTCCAGAGGTACTTTCCAGCCTCAGCCATTCTTTGAGTCTGTAAAAGAACAAGAAAGAACATGTGGCGTGCAAGGATTTTTCTATTGTTCCATTGAATAATCAATCACACATATGACCTCAATCTGCACAAAATGAGTAGTCTGTGTAACTCCCAAAGGCACGTTCAAGTCTTTTGATCTTCAGTGATATTGTTTGTTCCAGCCTAAAGCATTGTGGCTTAGGTGCAGCTTCCTAGAAAAAGTGATTTTGTGCAACGCAGAATGAGTTGCAGCACTTCTCTATTTTTATTAATAATCTAAACATATTAAACTCAGTGGGGCTGATGAAAGAATGTTAATTAAAGTTTGCACCTTTTGCTGCATAGCACACATTTCCTGTACACAGTGATGACAGGGACATGAAGATCTGAAACAATGGACAAAGATTACTAATATTCATTTCTGAAGGAAGTAAGTACAAGTTTCTGAGGATTACTGAACAGAAACACTGTTTCTTAACAGAGAAAAAGTATTAGTGATGATAGAAAATTATATAGGGACTGGAAATATAATACCAACTTTTTCTGATTAAAAGCCCTAATTAAAAACCCTAATATATCTCTACATACACTTCTGGATGAGACTTTACAAAATATGGAATACAGATGAAAATCTTAGTAAGAATAAGAACAATTCTAATAATTCTTAACTCTCCTTCTCAACTGGAACATGACTTTTCTTCTGCTTTTTTTCTGAATTTTTCTAAGCTCATATCCATTCCCATCTTCCAGATATATCCTTACAGTTGTCTCACTGCTTCCGGAAAATGAGCAAAACGATTTCATCACCTATCATATTAGGTGCTTTCCTTTTGCTTTGTGTTCATGGTAGACAGCTTTACTCTCAATCATGTCTTTTTTTTCCTGCATTTATGTATCCTCACTTTTTCTCATTTCTTCTACATTTCTGAAATATCTTCTTACAAAATATATGACCATTCTATTTCTCAAGAGCTACTGTAACATTTTCCTTTTCAGTCTGACTTCCAGTAGCTAAAAACATTTTCCTTGTTCCTGTACATAGCCCAAACAAGGAGAAGGAAAATGCCATGTACATAAAATACTGTTAAATGCACCTGTAATACAGGCAACAATGACAAGAACACATGGCCATTGCTCAGGTGTGCAAGGGCTGTTTTTCTACTTATTAAGTTTGTAATATAGCCTGGGGCTCTCACTGTTCTCAAGGTAACTTCAGAGAGTAATATGGTTTAAGTGAAGCACTTTACTAATCTACCTATCTCAACTTCTAGTTTAAAGTAAACTGCCCAGCTGCATTGCAGCTACTCCTGAGAACTTATGTCTGACTAATGATATCTTTGAGAAAGAAAAATTGTCTGCATTTGAAAAGTTCAGGAAATCTAACATCCATCACTTTTTCTTGGTAACTTGTTCGAGTAGATTTTATAGGATGCATTTTACTTACATTTGTTTATCAAAAGGAAGAGTGAGACATGATTGTGTCCTAGTGAAACAGCTGAATCACAAAAATGTGATAGCAAAGTGCTTTTCTTTTCAGGGAATACACTGTATTGTCTATCCTGTAATTTCCTGTTCAAACTGTTACCTGTTTGTGGTGCTCTGCACTAGCATGCATCCACAGAACTGAGAAATGTGTGGATACACACTGGTGCCACAGCTGTGACAGTGAGGGAATCTGCCCAAGTCAGTCTTATCTTCTCACAGACCTGACTAATCTGGGTATGTGCCCAGTAATGCATCATACTACTTGTCCACTCTAATGCATTCTGCTATGTAATGCATGCTTATCTGTTAAAAATATTTTAATTTCTGCCTGCAAAGGCATTTATACACTTGACAGCAAATAATCTGTACATTTGTTGTTGTTAAAAGAAAAAAAATAAAAGAGTGAGAATATTGAAAGACTGACATTTTGAAGTCTCTGACTGTAAGAAGTGTTTCCACCTCTCAGATAATTTCTGTGACTATACTCTATACAATCCCTCATTGTCATTGATATTTTAGGTATGTGGAGAACCCAATGCAATACAGCTCTTCCAGACTGATCCCAGAGAAGATGCAGAGAAAAGTAACATCATTTTACTCCTCACACAAAATCATGCAATGTCATCTGCAACACACAAATCTTGAAAGGTCTGGCTAGTTAATCCAGCTGCAGCCACCTGCACCAGTTAGCATGGGTACCACATGTTCTCCCGTGATCTGCTATGGTGCTGGCTCCCTCTGCAACCTTATGACCTGTTCTGACAGCAACAGGGTAATGCTGCTTGTTGGTTTTTTTTCCGTCTGGAAACACCTCTATGTTACTGCTCATTTATAATATTTTCTCTGCCATATCACATGCTCTGTTGACTTATGCTAATTGTCATTTTCTCATCTTTTGCAGTAACTATACCTTAAAACAATCGGAGCAATGACAACGCTCATGAGTATTTGAAACATTAATTCAGCATTAAAGGGTGCTCATTTTTTTCATATTAATATTTCACTGAATTGGAAAATCTGATTAATGAAAAGAAGAAAGACTCTGGGCTAATATGAACCTGTCTAAGGTCATGCAGAGAGTCAGTAGTAGTTTCCATCTTAAGCTCACTGGCAAGTACTATTTTTCAGAAAAAGAACAAGAACTGGTTTGTGTTTCAGTCAAGCAGTTTGTAAGTCTCAAAGTCTGCCCAAAGGGGAACCATCATCTTAGAACAGATTAAATTGCTTGCTGCGGCAATAATTCAGTTTTGGATATTTCTCTTTACTTATAGAAGTACTTCTGAAATTCTGTCCTACAACTATACACCTAACTTTTGGCTGTCTGTCCCCTTGAATCTTCACTGGGGAGTTACACAAAGCCAGTGTGCTTGACTGAGGGAAAAATATATCTATAGGTAGTCTGACCATAGAGATACAGAGAGAAAGGAACTGTTTTAAACCCTGTCTCTTCAGAGAGCAGATGCCCTCTTTAGGTAGTTGTTGTGGTTTAACCCCAGCCAGCCACTAAACCCCAAACAGCTGCTTACTCACTCCCCCTCAGTGGGATGGGGGACAGAACTGGAAGAATAAAAGTGAGAAAACTCATGGGTTGAGATAAAGACATTTTAATAAGTAAATCAAAAGACCCATGCGCAAGCAGAGCAAAACAAGGAATTCATTCACCACTTCCCATCGGCAGTCAGGTGTTCAGCCATCTCCAGGAAAACAGGGCTCCATCATGCGTAAGTGTTACATGGGAAGACAACAGTCATCATCCCAAATGTCCCCCCCTTTCTTCTTCTTCTTCCCCCAGCTTTATATGCTGACCATGATGTCATATGGTATGGGATATATCTTTGGTCAGTTGGGGTCAGCTGTCCTGGCTGTGTGCCCTCCCAACTTCTTGTGCACCCCCAGCCTACTTGCTGGTGGGGTGGTGTGAGGAGCAGAAAAGGCCTTGACTCTGTGTAAGCACTGCTCAGCAGTAACAAAAATACCCCTGTGTTATCAACACTGTTTTCAGCACAAATCCAAAACAACCCAATACTAGCTGTTATCAGGAAAATTAACTCTACCTCAGCCAAAACCAGTACAGCAGTCAAATGTTATTATCCCCCACATGGGGTCCACAGTCAGAATCTTCTATTGTGAAACAAGTTTCAAGACAGAAAGAGGGAATTCCTCTTTTTGCTGAATAGTTTTCCTGGTACCCAGAAAGTGCTATCAGACAGCTGTCTTTTCATCCTCTCTTGTTAAAAATAATTCTTTTTTTAATAGAGGAATGAAATCAAGATCAGGGCCAAAGTGAATGAATATCATCAGACTCCTCCAGAGATAAGAGGCAAAAGTGCAACAGTTTTGAAGACCTAATTTTTAGCTCAGGTGCCTGTATTTCATCTAAGTCACATATGTTATTTTTTAATCTGTAAATCAGGGATAATGGCACTGCTAACCTTGCAGAACTGTGTAATAAAATCATTAACCATTATGAAATACTCAAATGTAATGAAAAGCCATAAGTGTACCAAAGGTATTTAGGTGAAAGGTTGGAGTTTTGAGTTTTCATTTTGTTACTAGGAGTATTTCATATTTCCTCTGGAATTTTAAGCCTGTCAATTAAATTACTCAGGGCTTCAGTATTTCTATTTCAAAAAGGAAATTATTGTTGTCTATTCAGAGGGGTAGTAATGTATTTTTATGTTTCGAAAATTGTATCAAAATCCTTAAATTGAAAATAATACTAATAAATACAGTACTTATTTCACTATCTCTTCAAAGTAGATATGTATATATTGGTGTTTCAAAGAAATCAAACTACTGGATGAATGTGCATAGAACACCCAGTGCTGTAGATGACAGGATGGACCAAAGCACTTGTCATGGAAATAAAGTTCCCTGCAGTTGCAGAAACATGTAAACCTGAAAGTACAGGTTTGGAGTATTGTTCAGGCAATGCTTTGATCCAAATAAGGATTTCATTTAAATCCTCTCATTTTACTTCCTAGATTGCAACCCTAGACAATTCCCTGCCCTTACTGCCATTTTTTTATAGGTTTGTCTTTTTGAAAGAAATATTGCAGAACATCAGGGAAAAATGACAGGAAAAATATAAGTTCTCATATTCTGCAACATTTACAAAAAAGAAGAAAAATCTTGTCATAAAGAAGTCTGCAAAACACCGTGGGTGGAAATTAAATATAAAAAGATTAACCCCACAGCATTTTAAATATTTTATAAAGAAATATAATTTGTATTCTGGCACATAAAGCTACATCATCAGAGCAAAACTACACACCATATGAATGTTTATTAAAAAAATCATATCAGAAAACAGTGTGATTATTCATAACAAGATGCAATATAACTAGTTATCTCATCATCTAGGAAAAGCTTCCACATTTTCATCAATAGAAAAATCTTCTTTCTTAGAATAAGACAATAAAAAGCTCTCACATCATCATCACCATAATAATAAAGTCCTTAAATAACCTTAATTTTGCAGGAAACAAAAAAGAGAAGTTTGAAAGCATGATAAACACAGCTCAGGATGACATAATTTTTCTGCAAAACATTCCACTCTTGACAGGGCCTGGATCATAATAAACCAACGGGGACAAGTAATTTCCAGGAACTTCTGTGGATTGCAAAAGTGCAGTGGACAGGTAGTTAAATGGCACCCCTCCTTCAAAGAGACTGGGGGGTTTGTCTGCTCACTTGGTTTTGCTGTTGCTACGTGGGATCAAGTTGTGGATCTGGATGGAGCTGGCTTCTAGCTCTCAGGAGAAGGGGCAACAAATGAACCTCTAACCTTATACAGAGTCACTTAGACTAAGAGCAACACTGGAAGTTTTGGTTAGTGGAGATCGATACGTGCCCCTGATACAAACTTTGTGCCTTACTTTACCAAGGATGCTTTGACATCAATTGTAATGAAGATCTGGGCCTTGGCATTTAAATCCCTATGCTTGTCGTTGTCTCAGGGTGTATCACTCCACCTTTTGTCAATAAATTTGTATTTGAATTTGAAATAGTCTATCACTGTAATTACCTCTGTGTTTGTATAACACCCAGCATGACTAGAGCCCAATTCTCAGCAAGATGTGGGAGTTAACAAAATATAAATAATAAATGCATATCAGAAAGATCATAGTGCTAAGTTCAAACCTGAAAAAGAGCTCCTCTTTCCTATGAATAGTTTTCCATTTCCTGTTTGTTCAGAGAAGATACTAAGCTTATATTTTAGTCTGATTGAAGGATTCAAACTGATTTAGAAGAGATTTGCTTTAACGCAAGCAGACAGTGTGTATATTACGAGTTCTGTATTTTTTTCCAGCTCCTTTCCTGCACAGCATATACTCATCAATCATATTGGGAAGCTGACTTATATTCTCCACACTTTACCACTAACTGGATTACAGAGCTGAAAATCTTACTCAAAGTTTAAAATGTGATAAAAGTAATCAAATTGTTCTAGTCAAATTCTAACTGTGGTGAATAGATGGCACTAATTACCTTTTCTTATTATGCTACAAATGTAGTTTACTCTATCTTTATTCATGAAGTAGTATCATATAGCCCACCAAGGGGACTGCAGCAGTATGTAATATTGGCATATTTGTTTTCTCGTTCTTATTTTACCTCTTCATCAGTATTCTGGAGGTGTGGTTTTAGACTGAAATGTATTGCTATGCAGGACTTTCTCATGTCTTGGTGTAATTACTGCACCCTGCAGATTTCTGAAGTTGAACTTACAGAAAAGAACTCAACTCCTAATAATAAAAATGAGTGGTAGATTTACTGGGGGCAATTAGTTGCTTTTTTTTCCTTTAAATACCATTTTTAGAAAAGTGCAAGTGTACACAAGAAACATTCATAATGTAATTGATCAGAATTTGGACTTAGGATGTTGCCATCACTGTGAAACGGTATTAACCTTAATAAGTTTAAGTTTGCTTTATGTAGGAGTTATCAAGCTAGTAACAATGAAATCTACTAGTCCACAGCTAACAGTATGTCTCTGGCTCAGATTCCATTCTGTGAAGAAATTCTGTCAACAGTATTTTTTGCATAGTCTATGGCTGAAATGTTTGTTTTTGGAAGGTTTTCTTGGAGAACAAAACAAACAAGGAAAAATAATTCTACCTGTTTCCTTTCTTCTTCTGTTTGGAGAACCTTGCTTTCTTAGGAACGATCTTCCAGACAAAAATGTCTTGAAAAATCATGATCTTTCTGCAGATGAACTATTTGTTAAAGAAAACTGACAAAGGATGAGGCTTCTGTGCAATTATAATACCAGTTTTGTTTCCAGACATGCTTTTTATCTGATTTTTATGCAGTATTCAGAGATATCAAGTGCCTATATTTTGAATGTACTACCGCAACTTTTTTTCTACACTTAGGGAGAAAATGGGACAGGATGACAGAAAGCATTATGTCACCTCTCTTCTCTGCAGAAAAGCAGACAGAATTCCTGCTTATGGCCCCTGAGCATGTTGCCCTTACTCTTAGGATAATCCCTTGGGTAAAAAGGTTAAGAAACAAAATTTTGTGTAAAGGAGGTTTTACCTAAGCATGTTACCCCTATAATTCCACTGGCACTGGGATACAAAGGATGAGTGATTCAGAGAATTTGCACTATGACCTTTCTTCCATGCTTATATGGAAAGCAGGCAGCTTTAGTGGGGAAAGTCATAAAATTTGTAAGATCAGACTATCAATTCATTCAGAGCTTGAATTTCAGATAATAGACAATTACTGGCAAGAAGATAATGAAGCCCAGTGTTACTCCTTTTTGTCTTTAAAAATAAAACCTACTAAACTCCAGTATTTTGTGTATAAATCCAGAAGCTGCTCTACTGGAGGCTTCCAGCTAGCTACCATTAACTGTTTCAAGGTGACTGCTCATCTCCTGTTTTACATGACTGTCGTTTATCATTGCTCTGACTAATGAACAAGGGAAAAAAGAAATAAATTCAGCTTTCAGATCAAATCTCACCTTTAAATCTAAGCAATTGAGCCAGAAAACCAATTAACATGTTAAAATAACAACATTCAAAAAGAAAAACAAAACTTTGACCAATACTATATGGTTTGTGTCAACTTTTGAGCGATGTTATCCAAGATGTTCTTTTTGCGTTTGTAAATTTTGTAAGGCACTCAAGGAGGAAAACATATGTGGGAGTCAATTCCTATCTGAATAACAGCTACCTGCTTGTTACATATGGGCTTTGGGTCCAGTTAGTACTATATCAGGGACAAGGCACAGATCTTACCAATTTCTCTAGAAATTTCTCTTAAGACTTGTTTGCTTACATATGGAAAAGTCCAACCATCAGCAGACTTTGCTGTGGCACTGGTATGTTTTCAAGGTCTCAGAGCCTGGTGACAGTCCTGAAAAAAGTTTTCTTGCAGCTCAGAGAAGATGTGGATGAGAGTTTTAGGGCAAAACTGTGATGGAAAACACTTTCATTAAATCTGAGGTCTCAATTCCCTACCTTCTTCTACCTGAAGACAAGAACCTGGTCAGTCTGAGACAACTGGACTGGAAAGTACTTTCTCATTCCCCCAAAGGATTCTGAGTGTTGCATCTTGAGCTACCTTTGCTGATAATTGCACCATGACTATAAAGAATATTTGAAAGAAAAACATCTTCAATTTCATTACAAATTTAGTATAGAAACTGCTTCAGCCACCGTTGAAATTCAAAATGGTAAATTTTAAATGTATTTCCAGAATAGCTGAAAATGAACTCGAATAATTCTTTGCAGTCATTGTTTTGGTTTCTAATGAGAATTCTCTTCCATGTGTTTTTCAGGGTTTATATGTTAGCTGCATGAGGCACAGTATCTAGGCTTTATTCATCTAGTACAAAGCAACACAGAAGAAGCAGAATGGTCACCATTTAAGGGTAAATCTACCAATTATTAATACTAATGTAGTATTTGAAATAGTTGCAAAGTGTATCATGACTCTGACAGTGATAGAAACATTTCATCAAGGAAGGGAGTTGGTGCACTAGAAGAAAAGACTTTACAATTGACAAGATGAATGGAAGTAGAATTTTGCATTGTATAGTAAAGCTAGCATTAATTGAAATCAAACTTACTGTTGTACATTCAGAAGCAGTTTTTAATTGCTTTAAAATATTTGCTATTTTAAGTGTGCATAATAAAGAGTATTATTTGAAATAATTCTAGTATAACTTCTCAGCATGAAAACCTTCTTGAAACTGCTGTTGTTGCTAATGTCTGTGAAAATATCAAAAATGACAGAGAAAGAAGCATTGAAATAACAAATGTCTTGCAGAGTGTTAGCCATAGTACTTCAAAGATATTGTCTGACTGCTAGAGTAAAGCAGTGTTGTTTTCTAAGACTGAGTGATCATTAAACATATGGATCCTCAATTGAAAAAACCCCACAACTTTTGCAATTACCCCAAATATTTTTGTTTCTCTTGAGGAAACAATTTAAGATTCACTTAAGATAGCATATTCTTTTTTGTGACTTGCTGCCTCCAAGGGAATATCAACATTTCTAATAGTTGTTGACTGCTATGCAACTGTAGTAGTCAACATAATGGTTGATTACCTTTAAGACAAGAATGAATCTGCATTTGGATTATATGAGTATGCATATATACAATATTAAAAATATACTACAGTGACATCTTTTGTACTGTGACAATGTATCACCCTTTGTACCTGATCGTATAAACCTTCACTTTTGGGAAATATCACCAAATCTACAAACTAATGGGAAAAAAGGAATATGCTTCAGATTCTAACTAATTGCTCAGCTCGCATGCTACACACTACTCCACAGTAAAAATCCAGAGTTGTTGACATCTGAACTTGAAGTTTACTTTCTACTTTTTCTCATCTCCAGAATTTCATCATTACTGGATTTATTTAATTTTCTGAATGTATACAGCGATATTGAGGATAATGACAGGATGATTATCTTCATATTTCACAGTTCAAAAGATCTTGAAATATTTCCCATGCTTTAAAAGTTGGGTTTTTTTTTTGTGGGAGAGGGGTTACATTAGGAGACCATTATATAGTTGGGTGTTATTACTTAAGTTCTTTAGGGATTGTTAAGGTAGGTTGATGTATGGTATGTCTTCAGTAGTATTTCAGTGAATGAACAGTATTTGTATTTGTCACAGGGTCCTAAATGTTGTGGGGTTTTTTGTTATTGTCTTAGAAATTAGATACATCTGATCTTGTATTTGCTGAATTTTATGACATGATGCATTTGTTGAAAGAGAAATTACAACAAAGACTAGATGTCATTAGTTGATCATAAATGCCAGCTCATCTAAAATCACACCAAGACAGAAAAAATGGGCAGAATTGTCAACTCAGTGGTAAACAGCAGTTTCCAAATGTGACTTCCTGTTTTAATTTGTACAAACCTAATTAATAACGTCAGACTACACCCCTTACTCTCAAAAATATTTGACTTTATAGAAAACCATAAGGATTGCTGGAGGTTTGAAGATCTGCTAAAAAGCTAAATAAGCAATGTTCGTTTGAAAGATATTTTGTACTAAGAGATTCCGAAGAGAATGTCTACAAGTCTCATAGCTTTTTATTAGACTGTGGGATAATGTCCATTTCTATTAATTTCTTAAATCATTAGTATTCTTTCTGTTCATGATTATCTAAATGCAGCAGGAAAATTAGTATATTTTTTTCCTAAGGTAAATGGAGTTGCAGAAATTTTGTATATATTGTTACTGTCATGACAGATCTTAAAATGAAAAATAATTTCATTTTAAAGGAATTCATAAATGACCATATTACATATACTGTACTATATTAATTATACTATGTGTTATTCTTCTGTAAAATTTTAATATTTATAAAATATTTCTTGAATGATACAAATGCAGCTTATGATAATATAATTACATATATGTTAGAGAAATTTGTATTTTCCTAAAGGAATCCAGCAAATTAAACTGTTTAGCTGATTGTCATTCGTTTGATTCAGGAAATGTGGTCTCTCTGCAGTACCATACACTTCAAATGGAAAAATTTGAACCTCCTGTGACGCTTTGAATTTTGAATAGCAAGAAGCCAGAGTTGAAATTTATAACAAAAATTCAGGTAATGTAAGGAGAAGAAAGGGATCTGCATCTCTCTCTCGGGCAGGTTGTTCACCAGCTGAAAGCTCTCCTCTGTCACAGTGCTCTGCTGGGTGCTACATTTGAACCCCATACTTCTAAAGGGTCAGGAACCGGTTAGATCAGCTGTGCTGTCTACTAAAGTAAGTACTAAACCTGTGAGTATCTGTAGTCTGAAATGTTAGGAAAATGCATGTGACAACATAACTTGTGGCAGATGATTTAACTTATTTACAAGAATGCAGCAAAAATCATCAAATCATGTAAGAAATTTCCCCTCAGCTTTAAATCTCTGCAAAAATTAGCTGATAAAAAATTACAATAAATGTGATTGTTGTCTGAAGAGGTGATATGTTAAAACATAGAACTACATTCACCATTGTGGCTCTACTTTCATATTGTTTTCAGATATATTATTTTTTTCATATATTTCAGTATCTGCAAAAAAGAGTTTATTAAAAAGCTCTTCCTTGAGGATGCTGTCTGTTTTGTGCTTCTTTTCATGGAACCTTTTTTCTTTCATTAGCAACAATGAGAGATATATCATGCATGTTAAAATTAGGATTTCACAGCTGACTCAAGCTTTTAGGAAGTCCATATTCACAACTTTAATTCAGTTTGCCTCTTCCATTATAAGAAATACTGGGTTTTTCTCTCATCTGTGCAGTCTTCCATTTTCTTGTATCTCCACACTGCTGTATAAAGTATTTGTGGTCCTGCTTGAACTACTGGCCTAAAGGGCTGAGACCTCTTTGACTTCACCCTGTATAACATGTTTGCATGCAGACCTTTCCAGACCAGAAACAAAATAAAATGATCCAGAGGGACACTGCTCCCTTATAGAATATCTCTAAACAGTAAATTAGTCTTTTATATGATCCCTCTAGGCAGAGCAAACTGTGGTAGAAAGGTTCAGTTTATGTGACCGTTTGGACATCAAGCCTTTACAAAGAAATGTTGTGACTTCACCATTGGCAGTATTTCCCAGGTCTTTTTTGGATTTCTTTCGCAAGACAAATCAGAGAATGCAGTGAATAAAATCCTCCAGTGCTGGCGAAAGCCTGCAGGAAAACTTAACATACGTTTCTGTAAGTGACAATACTTGGCAGACCTTGTTAACTTACAAGGTGCCTCTTTTGTGTCTTTTGTTCTGCTGCACAGCTGAGCCGATAAGAAGCAAAAATTTCTGTTACAATAGAAATGAGAACTCTGTTTTTTGGATGCTTGCAGCCACCCTTTGTTTTGCCTTCCTGCTCAACCTGCACAGACCTCTCAATGATTTCTGTACCTTTACTGGTAAGAGTAAAGCGTTTGTTACCCACTGCTGTTTCTATTGCCCTCAATGAAGTTAAAGATCACCATTTGATCTTTAGGTGCAGTATGCAAGGTAATTTTTGTCATCTTTTTAAAACATTCACTAGTCATTAAGTAGATGGCCTACAGGCTGAAATATGTAAAGTAGCTAATTATCTGAGTGCTGACATAAAATTTAGTATTAACTCTTGTCTACTCTGTGAAAGCTGTCTGGCATTGTTAGCTCCAGACCTTCAGTGCCTTCAATTCAGTTATATTTCTGTGAACATGTACTGTATAGGGCCTGTATGTTTTCTGAATATCCTTCCTGTCATTCTTTGCATCTTTTCTTGCCTGGGTCTTTTCAAGCCCTGCTGGTGGTATTAGTCGTGAAGTTATTTATGGTGTTTTTAATGCCCTCTAGTGGTACTACTAACTTTTTTTATGGCGGTACTCTGTTATGCTGAGACCTTAACATCAAGATGGATATACACGGGGTCTTTCAGAGGACACATACACTATGGAGCAGCCTGTGCCATCACCACCAGTTACTGCACTGACTGTGACAGAGCTGCCACAGCCGCCTGCTAAGTTTGTGCATAAGTATGTGCCTGCAAACTTCCCAATCAGAAACCCACTACCCTGCTCCCATCCCCCTGTGGGTTCCTTCCATGTAACTTTTCCAAGCTGGTATCCTCCATCTTCCAGCAAGTCCTACCCACTTACCTATGTGGTGCACATGGTGTGCCATATCCTCTGGCAGGTACTCTTCACCTCACCCCTCTAGCCCCATGAACAGAAGAGCAAGTTTGCCAAAATGCTGGATTCAGGCCACAGTTTCCAAATCTACCTCTGTGCAGGCTCCTAGAGAAGCCAGGCATCATACAAGAGAGAGAACCACTTTACCCTTCCCTCAGGGTTTTTCTGTTTGAACCAATGTATATGCCATTAATTTTATGAATGCTACTGTCTAATACACTGGATGTCTCTGGGTACTCCTCAGGACCTCGGTGTTTGTATTTCTTGTGATAGCTGCTGGTTTTGTTACAGATGTAGTGTCTGGAGTGAAATGCAAAAATGTGAATCCAGGGCAAAGTTCATATATAGAACAAATGTACTCTCAGGAATACTAAAATAACTATGTATAGAGGTATAAAAGAAGTAGACTGGAAGAAAGAAAAGATTATGAACTCAGAATGACTTGAGCTTTATTTCTGACCCTTCTGCTGTGCCTGTGCCTAAGTATAAACATCAATTTGTTATTACATTCTGTTTCTGGGCTTTAGTGATTTATGGATTATGAAAGTTCAGTCCTGGAGATAGGGTCTATGTATACACACTTCCTTTATATTTTAGCTTCATTAAAAAGCTGAAATATTTATAAACGTAATGTTTTTATTTATTTCATTTTAAAAATAAAATATGACCTACATAAGAAGAAAAAGAGTTAAAAAAAAATCAACCTTTTTTTTTTCTCAAAAAGAGGGATTTCAATCTTTAAAATTTTTCTCTGGTTTATCAAAGGTTTAGTAGTGACTAAAACAATTAATTCTTGATTAAATTCAAAATTATTGCATAATGTTAAGGCCTGCAAGATAGTGACCAGTGATATTAGGAAAAAAGGGACAAAAGGAGGATGGACAAGAAAAAATACTAGTGTGAAGGGTGGATAGATACATAAAATGAACAGTTAGTTGGTTTTGTATGACATATAGATGCATTAAGTGCCGCATAAAAGAGAGATCAAAGAAAAATTCTGTTGCTAAAATTAAGTAGGCAAATGATGAAATTTCTTTTTTATTAAGATGTGAATTGAAGCTTAAGCAGGGCCAAGAGGGGAGATCCTGGAGGGAAAGGAGGTCATTTGCAATTTAAATAATCTATCAATGAATTAAAACATGAAAAGTCTACCAGAGTGTTGAATTCAAGAGCTGAAGTTGAGAAAAGGAATAAGTTACTGTTGTGACACTGTTTAGGAAGAGGTGAACTTCAGCTGATGAGCAGTTGTTAGAGAAAATTATAAGTTGAATATTTGAGTAACTGTTAAAATGTCAGTTTATGGAGGAATGAAATCCATCTCTGACAATATAAATAAATTTTTTTCTTTTATACTAAAAGTTTTTTCAGACCAAAAAGTGAAGTATTAATGAACTTTAACTTTGTCAAGCAGTAAAAAATTTTTCTAAGTAAGTTTTGTTAGAAGTATCTTTTTCACTAAAAGTACTGTTGTTAATCACATTGTTTTATAACAATATTAATAGCTGTAGTTTTTAAGCCATTACTGTAACATTACTTTCTAATTTGCAAATATTTGTCTAGTGTTTATTGCTTTCTTTAATATTTGTAGTGTTTGCTATGCAACATTCTTACAGTTTTTCTTATGGCTTCCTTATATAGAAATCTAATCATAGACTGACAGCATAATTGCCAAGTATATGGATGATCTACATTTTACAACTTTATTAGCTTTTTAATCTCACTAGTAAATTTTGACTGTGTTTTTTGGGTAAATTTCACCTAGACAACATCATCTTTCCAGAGCATAATTACAAAATGCTAGATGAAAGACTATATACAGACATTAAACAGCTAAACACCATAATATGTGCAGGTGAGTAAGTGTAGCTAAGCAAAAATAACACAAGACCTTCTCATAACAAAACCAGACAAAATATTGGATACAGGAAATAAAGACTACTGTTTAAGGATCAAGACTTCAGAGTAACATGACGAATTAATACTTCAGCATCATAATTTCTGTTTTTGAAGTTTTCATAGAAAGAACAAACCTGAAGTATGAATTGAGTGTAACTGGTAATGATTTATTTCCTTACATCTGTAGATTATCAGCAACCTTCAGCTTGAGTAAACAATCCTCTGCAATATTATAGATGTTCAATCTGCTCATGTAAAAGTCCTGTCAATGTAACTTAGAAGACATTTGTGTGTTTGAAGAAAAAGTAAGGTTTTCATAAATGAAAATAGACCTTAATTTCTAGAACAAATGAATTCTGAACAGAGCTTCAACATCCACTAGCACTAGAAACTGAGCAAAAAAATAAGGAGGAATTGTCAAACTACTCCTCTAACAGCCAGGCTCCAAAGTTAATGTACAGCTCAGGGATACATTGGACTCATCCTTTAGTTTCAGGTTGTAACAACAGTAGAAAATATTATAGACATGTAGTCATGAATAACAATAAATCATCAGGATCCAAAAGTTTTCAGCCAGGAGTTCCAAAAGAAAACAAGTATGACATTGTTGAACTATTAACTGTAATTTGTAGTTAACCATTTTAATTAGCTTTGATACCTGGTTAATGGGGAGTTACAATCTTTAAAAAGAGATCCAAAGGAACTAACAGAACTACAGACAACTAATTCTTGCTTTCATGTTGAGTAAATCTTTTGAAATGCTAGAAAATGGTCACATTAATAAATATATGGATAAACATGATACAGTGGGGAACAGATAATGTGACTTTTGTAAAGGGGAATCATATTTCACATTCATTTGTTGTTTAAAGAAATCACTTGAGCACATAGACAAACTTGTTGATACAGTATGTGTGTATTTGCAAAAATCTGTTAAAAAGTCCCTCATCAAGGTTGTTACAGAGACTACTAGGATGCCATGAGATTACAGGGAAGACACCTTCATGAAATTGCTACTGTCCGAAAGAGGAAAACCAAAAGACTGGTTTAACAAAGAATACAATCAGTGTTGTGAAGTCCCTGGTGTTGCACATGTTGTTTACTGTATGTTGTTCCTCTACAGAAGAGTAAAACTCACTGTTCTACTGAGCTGTGATCATCAGAATTAAAAATGGTATTGACAAGGGTAACTGTTAACAAACCATAGAGAATGGCTTCTATACAAGGAGAGATTTTATAAGCAAGGTTATTCAAATTTGGAAAAGGGATGACTAAGTAATTGAAATATATGAAGTCATGAATGACAGGGAGAAAGTGATTTAGGAGCTGTTATTCACCATTCATAACATGAAAGCCAGCAACCACCCAAATAAATTATCAGACAGAAGTGTAAATTGCCTTTCATGTAATACATAATTAAATTGTGTAACTCATTGCTGCAGGATGTTTTGGATGCCAAAATATAAATCAGTTCAAAAAGCAATTAGCTGAACAAATGGAAGAAAGTCCCATTAAGGGCTATTAAATACAACAATGTGGGTACCCTAAAACCTCATATTTCCAAAAGGACTCTTAATTGAGAGAAGTGTCTAATTGTACTTTTTCTTTACCTATATGCCCCTGTAAAAATCCATTCCTGAACAGTACAGAAGATGAGATTCTGGGCACTATGGATGTTAGTTCTGACCTAGCATGGATAGTCTTGTCATAATTTCTCCTGCTTACCCCTGAGAAGGTTTCAGGGCTGTGAATGCAAAAACAGGTATATACAAAGCAGTCCCATGAGAGGGCAAAGGGATCGCCTGCAACTGTTCCATGGGAAAATAAATGAGAGATGCAGTAAAAGCTAAAGATATTTTATCAAGATCTATCTATGTCCCTATCCTGTGCACAATATAGATATAGATATAATTATCTCGAACCTTAGATTGGATTTCAACTTTTATAACATTCAATTAAAATTTGCAATAAAGTTTAAGCACAATGAAATAAATTACTTGTCATAACTCTTTTTAAGGTGGCACACCTCTACATGTTTCATTCTAATTGGGAAATGAAGGATGTTACAGAAATACTCCAAGGAGTGCTATTGCTCTCTTTTTCATATGATGTTTCTCTACTCAGATCTGACATCTCATGGACAAAACTAGTGACTCTAATTAGAATCACAGAATCCTTTAGTTTGGAATAGACCTTTAAGATCACGGAGTCCAATTGTTAACCTAGAACTGCCAAGTCCACCGCTAAACCATGTCCCTAAGTGCCACAGCTACACATCTTTTAAATACGTACAGGGATGGTGACTCAACCGCTTCTCCCACTTTCTTTTCAGTGAAGAAAGTTTTCCTAATATCCAATCTAAACCTCCCCTGGCACAACATGAGGGTGTTTCCTCTCATTCTATCACTTGTTACTTGGCAGAAGAGACCGACACCCACCTCACTACAACCTCCTTTCAGGTAGTTGTAGAGAGTGATAAGGTCTCCCTTCAGCCTCCTTTTCTCCAGACTAAACAACCCCAGTTCCCTCAGCTGCTCTTCTTAAGACTTGTGCTCTAGACTCTTCACCAGCTTCATTGCTCTTCTTTGGACACACTCCAGCACCTCAATGTCTTTCTTGTAGTGAAAGACCCAAAAGAGAACACAGTATTCCAGGTGTGACCTCACCAGTGCCGAGTACAACAGGACAATCACTTCCCTAGTCCTGCTGGCCACACTATGTCTGATATAAGCCAGGATGCTATTGGCCTTCTTGGCCACCTGGGCACACTGCCGGTTCATATTCAGTGAACTGTCACCCCCAGGTCCTTTTCTGTCATGCAGTTTTCCAACTGCTCTTCCCCAAGCCTGTAGAGTTGCATGGGGTTGATGTGACCCAGCCTCATAAAAGTGGCCTCAGCCCATCAATCCAGCCTGTCCAGATACCTCTGTAGAGCCTTCCTACCCTCAAGCACCTCAACGCTCCTGCCCAGCTTGATGTCCTGTCATCTGTAAACTTACCAAGGGTGCACTCAATCCCCTCATCCAGACCACTGATAAAGATATTAAACAGAACTGGCCCCAGTACTGAGCCCTGGGGAACACCACTTGTGACCAGCTGCCAACTGGATTTAACCCCATTCACCACAACTCTGACCCTGGCCATCCAACCAGTTTTTGCCCAATGAACAGTACGCCCATCCAAGACATGAACAGCCATTTTCTCCAGGAGATGCTGTGGGACACAGTGTCAAAGGTTTTACAAAAGTGTAGGTAGAAAACATCAGAGCCTCTCCCCCATCGACTAACTGGGTCACCTTGTCATAGAAGGAGATCACGCTAGTCAAGCAGGACCTGACTTTCACAAACCCATGCTGACTGGGCCTGATCTCCTGGTTGTTCTGTACATGGCACATGATGGCACTCAAGATGATCTGCTCCATAACCTTCCCCAGCACTGAGGTCAGACTGACAGGCCTGTAGGTCCCCAGATCCTGCTTCTGCCCTTCTTGTAGATGGGGTGTCACATTTGCAAACTTCTAGTCAACTGGGACCTCCCTGGTTAGCCAGGATTGCTGATAAACAAATGATAGTGGCTTGGTGAGCACTTCTGCCACTTCAGTATCCTTGGGTGGATCCCATCTGACCCCAGGCTTGTGTGTGTCTGAGTGGTGTAGCAGGTTACTAACCATTTCCCCTTGGATTATGGGGACTTCATTTAGTTTTGCATCCCTGTCTTCCAGCCCAGGGGGCTGGGTACCTGAGAAAACTGGTATTACTATTAAAGACTGAGGCAAAGAGGGCATTAAGTACCCTAGCCTTTCCCTCATCTTTTGTCACTATGTTTCAGCCCCACATCCAATAAAGAATGGAGATTCCCCTTAGCCCTCCTTTTGTTGCTAATGTATTTATAGAAACATTTTTTATTGTCTTTTACAGCAGTAGCCAGATTAAGATCTAGCTTGGTTTTAGCCCTTCTAATTTTCTCCTTGCACAGCCTCATGACTTCCTTGTAGTCCTTCTGAGTTGCCTGCCCCTTCTCCCAAAGTTCTGAAAGTCTCCCTTTTTTTTTTTTGAGTTCCAGCTGGACTGGTCTTCCCAGCCGGTTCATCTTTCAGCACATGGGGACAGCCTGCTCCTGCGTCATTAAGATTTCCTTCTTGAAGTATATCCTGCCTTCCTGGATTCCTTTGCCCTTCAGGATGGCCTCCCAAGGGACTCTGTCAACCAGGTTCCTAAACAGGCTAAAGTTTTCCTTCTGGAAGTCCAAGGCAGCAGTTCTGCTAAACCCCCTCTTTACTTCTCCAAGAATTGAAAAGTCTATCATTTCATGCTTGCTATGCCCAAGACAACCTCTAACTGTCACATCACCCACAAGTCTTTCTCTGTTTGTTAACAACAGGCCCAGCAGGGAACCTTCCCTTGTTGGCTCCCTCACCAGCGTGTCAGGAAGTTATCTTCCACACACTCAAGGAATCTCCTAGACTGTTTCCTCTCTGCTGTATTGTATTTCCACCAGACATCCAGTGAGTTGAATTAGGGGTAAATATATCCTTAATTTTTTTGGGGGGGTGGAAGTCCTTTCTTTTTCTTTGTTATTTTATTTCCATTTAAAAGAAAGGTCTTTGAATAGATTCTTTGTAATCAGAATTTTTTAAGAGCTACAGCTAGTACTGAGAAAGTGGAGCTTTGGAGTAGTTTTCTCATTATGTTTGCTTTCCCTTTTCAACACTGTGTAGAAAGAAACCCTTCTCTTTCAGCCATTTCTTTCACGACCTTTGTCACCAGTCTTCGAACTGAGCTTAAGACTTTCTGTGAGGGTTTCTGCCATTCTTGTGCAGAAGTCTCTGATGTGAACACTAAGGAGAAGCTTTAATTGATATGCCTAAAATAATTAGAAAGCAACAGAGCTCAGCAGGGCTGTTTAGGACTAAAGGCTAACAAGGAACCAAATCCCCAGACAACGATGTGATCATTAGGAAAACTCAGAGATAAAACATGACATTTTGGAGACCTAGGATGTGTGATTCAAAGTATTCCAAAGAAAATAAAGAAAAAAAAAACTTGCAAAAATACTGCTGTGGAAATGAAACAGAATTTTTGCCTCTATGAACATATATGTCCTCTATTTAAAGTATAATTTTTTAATATTGCTTATAGTTGTGACAGTCTATATAAATACAGTTATTTGAGACATTCTTTTGAAGATCTTATATGCAGTATTTAAAGAGTATTATTCTGTTTTTCTAATACCTTATTTTATTTTATTTTATTTTAAAAATTATTTTGTGGTGGTTTTGGTTTTGTTTAGGTTTTTTTAATGCAGAGATGTTTTCCGTTTATTCACCCTGACAGAATAATACAATTTATTCATATGATAATATCAGAGTGGTAGAGGCAAGTATGCTAACTGTTTGGAATAGCTGAAAACTCTTTTAGCATAAAGACCATATGCAAGTTGCCCATGAGTCATCTCCTTAGAACACGAGTATTACTACACTATGTCCAGTTTATGTCACTCACATTATGAAAGAGGATCAGGACTTCTCCACCTTCAGACTTCTAAATTATACCTCAAATGTGTTGTCTGTGCTAGAGTTTAGAATAAGTAACATTCAATTTGCAAATAAATTCATATAAGTTTTAGGAAGAGCATGTGTGTATTAAGCAGTGAGCTGACTATCTGCAACTATAGCTGGTTTGTCCTGTTTGAATCTAGTAGTTTTCATTATTTCTTGATTCTAGGTAGAAGCAAAATAATCCTGCAGACAATTTGTCTTTCTTGCCATTTTACTACATATTCTCTGTAATACGTTGCAGATAGTTTTATATTCAGTATCCCATTGTTACTAATTAAAGATCAATGTATTTCCAGTATAGTAAATTGCTAATGAGTCTCACTAAAGTCTTAAGTTAACAATGATTACATGTCCAGGACTAGAAGACATGCTTCACTGGTTTTTCTTTTTCTTGGAGATACAAGGACTGTACCAATACACTGTACGTATCCATGCTAGTGACATTATGTGGATTGTGGATCATGACTCCACCAGTGCATGCATGTGGAAGACAAATGTTTCTGTGGCACATTTGTGGTGGGCGAGACACATCCAGCATCTGAATTACTGAACATCAGCTGTGGAGCCAGGGAAGAGGCAAAGCAGAACTTGCGGGTAAGGGTGTGAGGAGAGGTAAAACTGGGACATAAGAAAAGGAGTGGACTTTGATTTTCACATAACAATGCTTCCTTAACTGGTGCTGGAACTCATATTCATATAATGAATAATGGTGTATCTTCCTTAGTAACATTCTCCTTTGTTTAGTGAAAGATAGTACAGGAATTTTCCTCTCTCATCTGCTTTTTGCAGCAGTAGCAGTGGTAGCCTTGACTAACCCATACTTTTAAAGACGTGCTTTCTGACTTTCTAAAACTCTGAAAAGTTATAATTCAATAACCTGGTATTGTAAAAACAGTGAAATAAGGCTTAAAGTGGTTTTCACCAGTATTAAGTGATATTATAGTGTTTCTCTATAGAATAGGGAACAAAAGAAAACTTACTTATAAGAACTTGGGTCTCACCTATTTAACTCTATGGTAAGAAAAAACCAAATGTTTATTATTTATTTATTTGTTAAATACAAAGGTATTAGTATTATTATTACTACAGTTATTGCTTGTGTGGATCAACTATTCATAAGAAGAAAGAGATGACATACATAAAGTTTTGGAGATGAAAAGAGCAAAATTCAGCTCTTTGAAACATATGAAAAAACAGATGTTGAGTGAAGTGTGTGGATGAGGAAGTAAGGAACTGTAGAAATATGTACATCTTAAATCTAGACCATATGATGTTGAAATAGAAAATTAAAAGTGAAAAAACCTTGGAAAAAAGAAAGTTGCTCCTAGAATTTATTTGGAAAAAACAAATACAAGTGTCCTGGTAAAATATGTGTGTTCTTATTTGAGGGGAAAAATTTTTCTACAGTTTAAGAGGGTTATTGAGAGAGTAATTGCAGAAAGGAATCTCAACAAATAGGATATAAAACACTTAGAAGACAACAAGGAGATGAATAGTATCTGACATGGAGCAGTATTTGACATGAGTAGTATCTGACATGTCAACAAATGATGTCAAACAATGGAAATTTCTTTCTGCAAAAAGTTAACAGACGTAGATGATGGAATCATTAGATGTCATATTGTCTTGATATTAAGTCGAACAATATTATCTTACATGGTATCTTTGTAAATAAGTAAGAAGAAACTACTTTGTCTGTGTTTGAGGAGCACAGTTCTGATGTTATAGTATTCATGTTTATCAGTAGTTCACAGCTAGAAAGGAAGGAGGTGCTGGACAGGATATCAGAGGGATCTGTCTTACCTTCAGTTCTGCTCAGTGTTTTATCAGCCAGGATGATATAGTAGAAAACCTGCTTTTTAAATTGGTAGGATGCATTGTAAGGATGCTGGGAGGACAGAACAGGTATTCAAAATGGTTTTAAATCAGAGGAATTAATCTTAAATTAATTTTCATCTATTGGCTGAAATCCAATAAAGTCAACACTTACTCAGAGACAATGAAGTGCACAAATACAGACTTTTGAGCACTACTCGGTTTTGTAGAAAGGATTAAAGGATTGTGGTTAATGTAATCAATCATATAGTTTCAAAACACAGAGGCAACTTTTCAAGGCAGGTGTGGTAGTCCTCTCCTTCATGCCCATAATATTTCAGAGCTAAATTGTATCCAGTTTTTGTCATTGCACTTTAAGATATGTATGGTTCAACTAGAGTTAGACCAGAGTAGGACACTGAGAAAAATAAGTAGTTGAAAAATCAAGTCCTTCTAAGAAGCACTGAACATTTTAAGTCAGAAAGGGGAATCCCTAGGGGAAAGGATGAAGGGGTAATAAGTCTTCAGGTACTTAAAGGGTTGCTGCAAACAGAAGAGGACTTGTCCTTTTTTTTTTTTTTCTTTTTCCCATAATGCTACAAGAATAGTGAAATTCTGGAATACAGTGGTGGAAAGGTTACTGTGGCTTCAGTAATGGATGCAGCCAGGGCTGGGCAGACAAAATTTTGTGAGGAATAACACAGATACTACAGATCCTGCTTTTGATCATGGATGTGAACCTTCCAAGATCTTCAAATAAGTATTGCAGTAATCCTGTGATTCAGACTGCTGGATTTTTCTAGTTAATTACACCTATTCTGGGTCACTTTCTGGGGTAAGGTATGTGAATGTTTTGAGGGAGTACATGGAAGAAGGGAGCTATTTATATGAAGACAGGTTTAGAGGATGAAGTTTTTACAGTATAATGAAAAATACCAGCTGCAGGAGATGCATCAGCAACAAATGTTGTATGCCCATTGACGTCTATGGTCTCACCACAGTGTTTTGGAAAGTCTTTGAACTGCGTTGAATGGAAAAATAAAAGGAAAATCACTGAAATCAGTATGTTAGCACCTAAAGTCTATATCCACAAAGACAATAGTTTTATCCTGCTATCTGGCAGTGTCTTCTGAATCTTAGCACATTGCTTTATTTGTCTCAGCTGCCTGAAGGAAGCAGGCTGTAATAAATAGGAGGTGATGTGAATGGCTTTTGTATAAATGGCTTAGGAAACAAAAGGTTTTTTCTATGTTTCTTATTTCTTTGGTTTATCTGCCTATTTTCACTGTCTTAAATTTAACTCTTTATTCAATACCTCATAAAAATTTTGTAAGTGTTCTTTCTTTCTATCAGGAGTTAATAACATCCTTCTATGTATAAACTATTCTCATAAATATGTATACTATCTTCCTAGCACCATAATTTAGCTGAATATGACAGTAGAAATCTGTTGGCATTGTTAATGACTCATTTTCTTTTAAGAGAGATGTTTGAAGTTGACTTAAATATAATAATAATTTCAACATTAGATGGTATGAGCAGTGCTGAGCATAATATTTTGGAGTGTCCTGAAGAAGCTCCTGCTGTAACATTAGTCACTTTTTTTTTTTTCTAATTAGCTTGTTCTTTGAAAGTACTTTTAATTTCTTCCCCTTCCTTCCTTCTTTCCTGTATATCGGGTTACAAAGTGATTTCTTGAAAATATTCCTGTATTCCTCTATGATAGAAAAGCATATTTTACCATAACTTTTACCTGATGAAGATTTGTTGTATTATCACCAATAAGTGCAAAATATATATTAACTGATATTACTGTAGTTTCAAATAGCAGTCTGGAATTCTTAAAGTTAGAACAAAATTGCATTTTGGCAGGAACATCACAAAACATGTCTTTAACCTTCAAATGTGGAGGTTTTCCCTTTCTTTGACTACAAAGGAATCCTAAAGTGACCAAGCTCCAAACTTAATCATTTCCATCAAGTGCTTAAATTAAAGGGAGTGAATATAAATCAAAATAAGACTATGCTAATCTCTGAAACGCTCACACTATAAACAGATAAAAGAAAGGAGTACCTTGCAGTAAAAGAGTGTGGGAAAAACATTACAAAAGAAAGGCGTGCTCCAGGTAATTCAGGTAGAAATTAGAACCCAGACCTACTTTAAAAATAGGGACATATAGCACATAACATGTTAACCATTATTATTATTTAACATATCTTCCTTTTTGCTATCCAAATCAATCATGTAAAAGAATACTGTTTTAATTAAAGAAAAAAAAAGTTGAAGATGCAGTTTTAGAGGACAGCTGTTTCACATGATCTGACCCATCATACTACATCACTTTAAACCTCTCAAATTATTTGAATACTCTTACCTCTGTTAGACATATCCTGGAATGGCTGATCTAATGTGATATTGTGCAGTGCAGTAGCTCATATCAGGTCAGGAGACACAATACTTATAATAAAATAAATAAAAAATCCCTTCCCTTCCCTTCCCTTCCCTTCCCTTCCCTTCCCTTCCCTTCCCTTCCCTTCCCTTCCCTTCCCTTCCCTTCCCTTCCCTTCCCTTCCCTTCCCTTCCCTTCCCTTCCCTTCCCTTCCCTTCCCTTTTCTTTTCTTTTCTTTTCTTTTCTTTTCTTTTCTTTTCTTTTCTTTTCTTTTCTTTTCTTTTCTTTTCTTTTCTTTTCTTTTCTTTTCTTTTCTTTTCTTTTCTTTTCTTTTCTTTTCTTTTCTTTTCTTTTCTCTTCTCTTCTCTTCTCTTCTTTCTTTTCTTTTCTTTTCTTTTCTTTTCTTTTCTTTTCTTTTCTTTTCTTTTCTTTTCTTTTCTTTTCTTTTCTTTTCTTTTCTTTTCTTTTCTTTTCTTTTCTTTTCTTTTCTTTTCTTTTCTTTTCTTTTCTTTTCTTTTCTTTTCTTTTCTTTTCTTTTCTTCTGAAGAGAATCATCCAGAGGAAAGGATCTCCATTTGTCTAATAAAAGCTCTTAAAACACAGCTCATGCACACAAGCAGGAAAACAGATGAGTCTTGAATTGCACTCTGAAGTCCAACATAGCCTAATTTAGAGGTAGACAGTAGTTTTAATGGATCTTACAGAAATATTCTTTCACTGGCTTTCACAGATGTTATCAACATGTTAAGACTGTTGTTTTAAGATCTCCAGTTGATATAATCATTTATGGCAAATAGATAGAAGTAAGAGGTATTTTCTGCCTTTAAAATATTTGTGCTTTGTTTTTCAGTGTCAGTATACTGGCTCCTTAGTATTGGCAATAAATTCCCAGAAGAATATTAAAGAAAATAAATACCAGACAGAACATGATGACACACTGCTGTGGTCAGACTTAAAGAAAACAGAAGATGTATACCAGCTAAGAAACAGACTTGTAGATGATTTGTGTTTTACTGACAATTGGACTGATTACTTTGAAGAGAGATGACTGCCTTCTGACTTAACTCGCAGTTATTTATACATGCACAGTGTCAACTTCCTGGATCCAGAGTGGCAATGTTTGTTACAAGTCTTACAATGCAGGTGAATTGAGGAAAAGTATTGTTTATTGTAACATTTTTTATCTTCTATGTCTGAGATACAGTGACATTGAGTTATGCAACTGAATATGAAATTTATATTAATGCTAATTTTCTTAAAGTGATTATACACAAATGCCTGAAATATAAGAACAATCATTAACTAGAATGTTGCTAAATGATGATGACTATGACCTAATGATTACAGCTGAAGTTTCATGGGATAATACTCATAAGTGCAATGTCAATATAGATGGGTGCAATTTGCATAGGGAAACAAGAGAGAAAAAGGAGGCAGGAGGTTAATACTCTTGAGATTAAATTTTGACAGTAAAATGCATATTGGTTAAATATTTTGGTTACATATTACAGAAAACGAGCCATTGCTGTGGTTTGGGACTCAAGTTTTCTAGGATAGAAAATAATAACAATTGTAGACCACCTTCAGAAGTTCAAATGAAGTCAGATTACTGTGGAAAAACTCGGATTTTTAAGCATATGTGGGTAACAGCCATGCATAACAATCCTGGTTTTATGATGAGCTAGATAGCTTCCCTAGTTCTATATATGACTTGATAGTCAAAGAAAGTGCAAATCTCATCTAAATGCAAAACTGAACTAAAAATGAGAAGCCATAGGTTTAAGTAAGGAAGAAACAGTTGCTGTGTGTCTGTCTTTATACTCATTGATAGGTGGTGATCCCAGTTCATGTGGCTGTGTAGAGTTTTGTAGGTATAATGTACAAAATTAATGTGATATGAAGTTGACATATCCTGCCTGTGAGGCATGTTTTTATGTATCAAATGCTGGAAGCTGATGCTAGCGGTACAACAGCAGCTGATGCTAGTAGTACAACACCAGGACATTGTCCAGCTGCGTGTCCCTTCCTGTAGGAAGTGGCAGCTCTGCTATTGATACCTTCCTTTCCCAACAAGAGTTTACTTCATAGGCATACTCCTGCCCCATTTCCATGTCTAAGCCAAGAAACTCAGGAGATAACACATTTTCCATCTTGTTTTCAATGACAAAATATTTTTTAAAATGTTTGAGAAACTGAGAGCTGAAAGTGGCTATAATATTTACACATTCATTGGCATAGATAACACATTTTATGAGTGCTTTAAGGATCAATGTAAACACAGTCATTGATGAACTAGAATAGAATAAACATAATTCTGGTGAAATTTGCCTTGCTATCCCCAGTGGAGGAATGCTGTGACCACCAGTTAGGATACTGGCAGAAAATAACAAAAGAAGATTAATCTTGGAGAAACATGGACCAGTGTATCTGGGGACTGATAATAAAATATTCAGCTACTCATGGGAAATAACATGAAGTAAATATCATTCAGAGAAACATAATGGTATACTGGGCAGCAAATTAAATGTTTGCATTCACCTTTCCTTCCAGCCATGTTATGTTTTAGACTTTAAATTTATCAGGACAAAAACTGGGAAGGTATCTCCTTCTCCTCAACTGGAAAGAATGAAAAAGAATATTTGAATTCTGGATATGAAATATCCCAATTTATGACCCAATTTACTACCCTGATATACTAAGCTCCTACATACTACAAAAATCAAATTAGGATAATATTCCTGCTAACAGAAATGAGCTTATATCTTCCTGTTTTAGTATTAAACTAAAACTAAACCTTGAGAACACAAGCAGAGGATATTCTGAATGGAGATACACATTATATTACAACTATGGTTTCTTCTGCCAGGTTGCTGATCTAGAAGAAATGTAGGTTACAAACACTTCCAAAACTTTGAAAGGGTTGGAAGAAAGTTCTCAACAAACTAGCTTCTTCCTTGCTTTAATAATTAATGTAAATCATCAAAATAAAGTGAAAAAATTAAATAAACAAAACATCCAGCAGTTGCAAAGTAACTGCTGCGTGTGTTTCAACAGCAAAGAGGAATATTCCCCAGACAAGTTGTACTTCAGGGAAACCAAACTTCCTTTCTTCTATCCAAACCCATGTACCTGCCCAGCTGAAAAAGAGTGTAAGAGGAATTTCTCCAGAGTGTGAATCAACTGAAAGCTGTACCTTCAGGTATTCTAAAATGTATTCTGGTCTATATGTATACAAGTGTACACACACACTTCAGAATATATATATACACACACACATATACTCTGTCATGGTCTTCACAGTGTTTCTAGGAAGAGTCTTAGAACATGACTATATTTCCTTAAATTTCTTTAGAGCACCTCTAAAGAAACAAAGAAATAAATAAAGTAGATGTGGTAGATTGACCTTGGCTGGCCACCAGATGCCCACCAAGTCATTCTTTCATTCCCCGTCATCAACAGAACAGTGGGAGAAAGTACTATGAAAATCTTGTGGGTCTAGATAAAGACAGGAATATCACTTACCAATTACTGCCACAAGTAAAACAGACTCAGCTTCAGGAAATTACTTTATTGCAAATCAAACACAGTAGGATAATGAAAAATAAGGACAAATCTAAAAACATCTTCACCCTCCCCTCCCTTCTTCCCAAGCTCAACTTTACTCCCAACTCATCTTCCTCCTCCCCCCATGCAGTGCAGAGGGATGGAAAATGGGAGTTTTGATCAGTTCATTACACATCTCTGCCACTCCTTCCTGTTCACACTCTTCCCCTGCTCCAGTGTGGGGTCCCTCCCATGGGAGACAAACTTCTCCAACATGGATCCTTCCCACAGGCTGCATTTCTTTATGAACTGCTACAGCATGGGTCCATTTCACAGGGTGCAGTCCTTCAGGAACAGACTGCTCCAGCGTGGGTCCCCCATGAGGTCACAGGTCTTCCCAGAAAACCTGCTCCAGCGTGGGCTCCTCTTCACAGACCACAGTTCCTGTCAAGAACTTACTCCAGCATGGGCTCACCACAGGCTGCAGCTTAGGACATGTCCACCTGCTCTGGTGTGGGGTCCTCCACGTGCTGCAGGTGGATTCTGCTCCATTGTTAACCTCCATGGGTGCAGGGTCACAGCCTGTACCACCATGGTCTGCACCAGGGGCTGCAGGGGAATCTCTGCTCTGGCACCTGGAGCACCTTCTCCCCCTCCTTCTTCACTGACCTTGGTGTCTGCAGAGTTGTTTCTCTCACTTATCCTCATTCCTCTCTCCCACCTGCTGTTGTGCAGTATTTTCTACCCCTTCTTAAATATCTTAAATTGCAATGTTGCTGATAAGACTTGGCCAGCAGCAGGACTGTCTTGAAGCTGGCTGGAACTAGCTCTGTCAGACATGTTCGCAACTTCTGGTGTCTCCTCACAGAGGCCACCCCTGCAGCACCTCCACTACCAAAACCTTGCCACGTAAACCTAATAAAGTGGATAAAGCAAGAAAGACAATTATTTACACTATAAAATGTAATCAACTTTGTCATGGTGAGATTAACATACAGTGTGTTTTCAGGCCATATAAGAAATGTATGTTCCAAGTCTTATCTCAAGTGTCTTACTGCCATAATATTAGGAGATTTACAATCTGTTTTGTTTACATGTTACAGCTGCTTTAATAGAGATTTTTTCAGCATGCTGGAGAGCTTAAAAAATAAGACAAAAACTTTAAAATATGTGATAAGGTAATTCAGTACACTGACTGCTAGAACTATGCAAAGGAGTATCTGAATCTACTAAATGAAACAAATAGAGAAGGTGATGATTCATGTGAACAATTCAATACTTTAAGACTGCAAAAAATACCAAATCACTTTTATAAAGAAGTTACCTTGACTGCATATAAACCACCGAAAGACTGAACGATTCTGGGGAAAAAAAAAAAAAAGAAAATTATTTTACCAGCTGATGTGATTAAGTTTTAATAGTAACATTTAAACTCCAGTTATATTAATAAACTGCTATATTAGGGAAGAAAAAGTGTTGAAGTAAATTCTCCCACAAAAATTTCTAGTCATAATCCTCCCAAATCATTCTACAGATTGAATAATGCAGTATGAAATGTACTGATTAATAGAGATTATCTAATAATAGAAAGAGGAACTTGTAGAGTATCATTTTAGGTAATGTGGTTACCAGCTTCATCTAAATATATCTATAATTAAAACATTAAGGTGAATATGATTTAAAAATGATACATGGGAAAAACAGAAAGATATTTTAATTTTTTTTAAACTGAATTAATAGGTTTTACAGTCCTAGAATGTGTGTGTGACTCCTGAATGTGTGTGTTTTCCATGTTTTACCCAGAAACAACTAAAAATTACCAGTTTCCTGTGTCTTTCTTTAAAAATACCTCATTACTGTACTAACTATCCTATGCAAAAATGTATCTCTGTGTACAGAGATATTTTTCTTTCTATTTTTAAACAATTCTGTGGAAAAAACTACAATGTTTTAAACCATTTGGATTCCTAATTGCTGATATATAATAGCACTTAGTACATGATTTAGAGAAAGCATGGTGTTGATTAAAAGCATATATTTCCCTACAAGAAGAAAAACAGAGTATTTTGGAAAAAGCAATACTTAGAAAATTACAGCTGGCAAATTATGAGCCCATTCCAACTCTCATTAAACTAAATAGCCATGGATTGGGCCCAGAATGAAGCTAATCAAAATGAAAGCAAAGTTGATTACAAAGGGCTATAATGATATTTTGGTATTAATTTAGGGGGACATTGTAGTCAATTAGACAGTAAGACTCTGGGAAAAATTAAAAATGTTACAGATTTTGAATATATGATTTTGAGACTCAGAGCTATAGAAACCTAATTTATATTCCTTGCAGACTAGACTGCACTGAAATACATTCTCCTTTATTGTCTGAACAACCCCTTGAATATTTGCTGCAGCAGAAAATGCCATTTTCATAAAAATCAAATATAAGGATTTTGTGTTATTATTGTGGGTTTTGTTTTCTTTTGGCTAAACCACCTAAGAGGCTCAAGTTAGCAATACTTGACATTTCCAACCAAGATTTAATTACATTTAATAGACCAGTTCTTTCTCTTGGTCAAATCCCAGGTTTTGTTGGAAGGGGATCATGTACATATCTAGCATAAATCTGATCATCCATTTCTCTGTCCCTGTGGTTGCTCTGCACCAGCCTGTCCTCTTAAGGCAACCAGAGTCTCCAACATGGTTGATACTCTACATGGCAGCCAGAAACACACTTGAAGGTCAGCCTTACGGCTAGATTTTCTAGTTATGCCTCTTTTTGACTGTTTCTTTCACAGCAGCAAAAAGAAGTGCTGTGAGCGAATTTAAAGCCAGGTGCATGATTTCAGTTTCTTCTACTGGTTTGACTGGTGAAATAATAGCTGCACTGATCTACACTCAAGGTGTTATACGGTAAAGCAGCCACATGTCAGCGGAAAAACTAGCCTATGATTAGTTGTAAACTTTACCAAGGTATAAAAGCCACATCTCATTGCCTGCCACTATATTAAACAGAGGATTAAATGTATAGCTAATATACACGTGGTGCACAAAATAGCTAAGGAATTTGGGAGAATGTGAATTGTGTGTGATAAGGCAATAGAAACAAGGTTTGGGATTTGTTTTTCCTTCTTCATGTAAAACACTGCATTCTCCTTTACCTCATTTATTTAGCCCATCCAGGCAACAATGAAGTTGGTCCTTGTTCCAGCATTAAAAAAAAAAAAAAAATCAGCTAAGAAAATAAAATTAAAACTTGAAAAGAGAAAATAAAACTCTAAAAAGTTTTATTTCTTCATGAAAGTAAGAAGCAGCAATCTGAACTTCCACCTGAGTAGAGCTTCCACCTCTTCAAAGACATTTACATCTTACAAGTTGTCCATTTTAGCCCTTTATTTTTCTCTTGTCAGAAGAGACTTAATAGTTTTGGAAGGCATTAGGACAGGTTGTGTCATAAACAACCAGTTTTCTGGACAAAGATACATTAAGTTCAGGTTTCATGATGAAAAGATGTTGAAACTATGGTTATTTCTATCAGTCACAGATGGTTTTGAGTAAGGCTAATTAAAAGAGAATCATTTGAAACTGTGAATGTACGGGAATATACTTTGTCACTAACAGCTAAACATGAAATAGAAGGGTGACATTGTAAATGTTTTCTCACAATACTTTGAGTTTTTGACAGTTGCTATTAAACTAATTGGGATCAGGTAAGATACCTTCCCAGGATACTGTTTCCACCTTGATTCAGCAAAACAAGTTAAGCACATATTTAAGGGAAAATAGAGATGTAATTCCAACCCCATGCAATAAAACAGATAGACTCTCTCTTCTTTATGTGTTTTCTCCATGCTGAATGTATATCTTAAGTCATAGCTGGGCACTGACCCAGGCAATAAACTTTATCTAACAGAGAAATCTCCTTTAAGCTAGAAATATTTTTCTGGAAGTCTGTGATATTTATTTTTGGATACATCTACCAAGCAAATATAAAATATCTGTACTCATACAGGATTTTAGGTGAGGAGTTTTATTTGTTTGTTTTGAGACATTATAGCATACAACTTAAAGGAAAATCTAATTTAAAAGAACCATATAAAGCCTGTAGAACTACAGTTCAGCGAGTTTCCAGTAGTTTACTGAGTTCAGTAAGAAAATTGAAATTATTTTCATGACTCTTTCAAAAGGAATTTCTTTAATTTTGATGAGAACATTTGATCCTATAAAGCTTTTCTTAATTAGTCCAATAAAACATAGAATCTACTTTTTTCATTATTCACTGAACTAACATGCTTATTACCATTTTTATTACAAGTGTTTATTGATTTTTTCATAAAAGGAGCTTACTGCAAATTCCTTGCATGTTAATTTATTGTATCAAATTTACCTAGAAATTACAGATGTCCGTTTTACACTTTGAATTTCAGGTAGCCAGTTGTGCTTCTGATATTAATGAACATGTGAGCATAAGCAGTTGTCATTTAAGTGGTTCCTACAAATAGATCACTTGAGGTCACCTGAACTGAGACCATGATCATAGACAAAACAAGTAAATTCTGAATAATGCATAGCAAGACTTAATGTGCTCTAACCACATTGTAAATGTACCTACTACAGCTTTCTAATGTTGTGCACTTTCCCATAGATTGTATTAATACAGCATTATTCTGAAGCTGTATGTATTCTGATAGCTATTACCTATTGTATATAGCATCCTACATGTGTAAAAACATATCACATAGACCACAGTGCTAAATATATCATATCACCATATGTGAGTAACTGTCTATGATTCTGAAATACAGAAATCAAAACAGGGAACCTTGGTAACCACCTTGGTTTATTGAGCAAACACTGATTGTCATTGAACTATCTCAAGGTGACCCTTCAAAATATTCTGGAAAAGTGAGTAAATGCATACAGTAGAAAAACATTCACCTCCCTCTCCTTTGTGAAGAGGTTTTCTCTTTATGTAAACTTCAGTCTTGTCTATAAACTGATTGCTTTTGCCAGCAGTATGGAAAAGACAGAGCATCCTCTTCATTTGACAATTGTAATAAAGAGGAAAATGTTTGGGAAGGAGGAAGCATTTTGATTAGATGTGGAAATAAAGTTAAAAGTAACATTTGACCATTACAAGTCCTTAGTATTATTGTTTGAACTCTCTATCTGAATTACAGTACTCTGTTTTCTTGAAATGATTATTTAAAAAAATGTTTCATAGAGCAACTAATCCTCTCTAAGTCAGCTTTCCCTGTTTGGCTATTTATAACTGTAATATCCTGTGAGAGGGAAATAGAACTGTAAATAAACTGTCTAAATTTGTGTGAAAATCAAAATCCTCTTTGTAAACCCAAGTTTTAAAAGGTTGCAAAAGGTCTCTGATTTGCAGTGAACACCAGATCAATAAATCAAAATGAAAAAGATTTTATACAAAATTCTGAGACTTACAAAGGCCGGGGGAAGGAAAAATGTAAATATTTTTTAATCATTTTTAAGATTTTGACTGTGGTTTCTGTTTTCATTTGGGGTAGAAACTACAGTCTCTTGAATTTTGCATGAAACAAAGTAAGTTTTCCTCACCTAGATCTTCTGTTTACTTGTCACAAGTAAAGCCTACCCAATAAGTTGTTCTTTTCCTGGGCACCTGTGAGCACAGGCATCAGCACTTCTGCAGCGTGCCCTGGAAGCACTGAGGCTCACTGAAGACCAAGGAGGCACATATGTGGGTTAATTTGTGCTTTTAAATTCTACAGATTTAGAAGAATATTTTTAACCTCCCCTCCCAAAGCTCATAAACAGCAGTGTTCATAAATTCGAGATTGTAGACACTTTCAACTAAACATTCAGTTTTCAGATGCTTATAATTCTCTTCTCTGGTAAAGAATTGATTAACAAGTCATTTTATAAATTAAGACTTCC
Source organism: Strix aluco (assembly GCF_031877795.1). NCBI lineage: Eukaryota > Metazoa > Chordata > Aves > Strigiformes > Strigidae > Strix > Strix aluco. The sequence continues at coordinate 63,118,159 of NC_133931.1, read as the reverse complement.
TTTGTTCCTTTAGGCTCAGCTGACACAAAGACAATTATGTGCTTATTGATAGATACTCTTGAATCAAGGCCTGATGGTTTCCCAAATGCTAATTTGTCTGCTGACACTGCTGATGTGTGAGAAAAGTCCACCTATATATAAAGACTCAGGCAGATCTCTTAATTAAATATATTTTCAGTGTGTTACAACTAACATTCCTAAGAATTAGACAGGTATTACTCATTTCACTGATGTCCAGATCTTTTATCCTGAGGGAAATGGAATAATCATCTTCTTATTTTTTACATTTTCTTTCTTCTGGTAGTTCAACACTGAGGCAGATGGGCTGTTTTTTCATCTTCTTGATGTAGTGTCTAACGTAGGGTCTATTAATGATTTTGATCTGTCTATTTGGAATGTATTCTGTATTTCTTTTTCACCTAACCATTGTTACTACGCAAACATTTAGTTTCACTACAGAAACACTTGTTTGGTTTGGTTTGGTTTGGTTTTTTTTTCAATTTAACTGCTGCTGCTATTGGCCTATGCAAATTAAGTTGTCTTTCCATTCTGGGTAATTTTTGTTAGCAGTTTCTTAAAAGGTGCCCAATATGTAATGCTCATAGACACACTTTTTACTGGACTGATTTAGATTTAGACCCAAGATCTTCTATTTCTAAAGCTTTCCTGCATTGTGACCTTTAGTAAGCCAGCTAAGGTTGGTTTTTAAAAGTGCTGCCCAAATGTAAACTTAAGTCTTTGAAAATTCATTGTTTAACCTCTACCAAGGTTCTATCTGTATGAAAAATGTAGAAGATGATACCATTAGAAGTAATTTGAGGATTAAATACTGTGTATAAAATGCTTTCATGATTAGTTATCATGTAAGTACAAAATATTAATATGTTATTTTGTAGTGTTAATTTCAACTCTATTTATTTGTATGTGTATATGCTATTTCCTACTCCCACTGTAGGAAAATTAGTTTGCTGATATAAATTGAGACTTGAACTTCAGCTGGGTTGTTCCTGGATTTTAGCTGTTCAGTCAGAGTTTCCCTCCACAATCATTCTCTGTGAGCCTGTGGCGGTGAGGTGAGGGACTGTAGAGCAAGCAGAATTTTAATGGTTATTCAGAATTAAAGCTTAGTAACATCAAGCGGGCAGGAGCTGCCAGGTCAGCCACATTTCTAAAACTGAACTTGAAAAAGGCAAATTCAAAGTAGTGGAATTTAAGCATAGATGTATGTGCTGCAATTTGAAAGTAACTCAGGAACTGCCATACAGTCCAGGAACTAAGATGTCCAATTAGCTACTGCTGCAAAAATGATTCAGGATTCAGTGTAAGCACCCAAAAATGTTTTGGTTTTTTTTTTTTGATAGTTATCGGAAACAACTTTGAAGTATTAAACTCTTCATACTTTGCTCAATTGTAATGTGAGCTTTTTATATATGCTTTCTCAGAAACCTTTCTTAGTTTTTAACCTGTTCATGTATAAGAATGTTTATATGAAAGTATGATTAGACTTAGGGTTCAGCAGTAGTTTATCTGTCACCTTTATGTCCAGGTCAGAACTGTGTCATATATTCACACTCCACTGTAGAGAAGGTATGTATGTTTTGTTGCCTGGGATTAATTTCTTGCACTTTTGTAACCTTCTGTTTGAGCTATGTGTTATTTTCAAGAACTTTTATTTATTATAATTATTTTCAACTTGTTGGGAACTATCTCATAGTCTTTACATAGAGCAACCCTGAAGATACACTCTGACTTAACACTTGCAAGGCTTTCAGGAAATTGTAGGTAGAACGAGCTAGAGAATGCCCTTGAAAGAAGGCAGAAGCATCAAAGACATACTTTTTCAGAGTGCATGTGGTAAAAGATGCTACAATCACAAAGGCACTGAAAATATCAAGGAGCAGTGCTGCCCTCTGGTTTGTGGTTTGTTCACAGTTGTCTAGGGTAGTGTTGCTTTGTTATTTTGTTCTCTCTTCTTTAGTGGCAGCCCCTCTAGTCATCTCTACCTAATAAAAATCTAATTGAAATTTAATTCATCCAGGTAGGTGCCATTAGATAGATTAATCTCTTTGAATGCCATGACATTAAAATAAATTACAATATTGTTCTTTTTTATTCATAAAACTGATTTGATCCAGAGTAAGTTTGTGTGATGCAAATGCAGTCAAAACCAGCTATGATATGAATACATATATATGTGTATATATATATACACACACACAATAAATGCGCACATATGCACATGTACACACACATTCAGAACTGGAAGCAATAAAGAAAGAATTTTCCTGCAAATGGAAGCATCTATCTAATGTATGGACAGGTAAAGGTGCCAACTAAGCAACATTATTTGTTTTCTTTTTTCTATACACTTTGTTTCTGAGTTACATCCATTGGTTTTAAGAATGTAGAAATACTGGATGATGGAAGAAGTCCATTCAGCTCAGTATCCCATACCTAACACTGACAGAAAGCAGATTTTTGGGAAAGAGCTTACACTAGAGAAGTCATCTGATCATAGTTTCTTCAAGTCTCTCCTAGCAATAATTTCTGACTCAAGGACTTCCTAGGCTGGAATTTCCTTAGTTGATCCTTATGCAAAAGCTGTTGTAGGCATTTGATCATCCTTGTCTGCTTTCTCTGAACTTTTTCTGCTTCTGTGATTTCCATGATACTCATTTGAGCTTTTTGTGTTAGTTAAATGAATTAACAGTATTGTGTGGCTTTAATGTTATTTTTTTGAAAACCAGTTAGAATGACTCTTTATCAACATAATAGATGGTCCTGACTGTATTTATAAAATACAGAGAAGTAGTCAGAGCTGTTCCAGTCCTTTACACTCCTTAAACAGAGTCATAACCTCAGCAGGGTTTTGTTACACCCTGCCATAAGTTACAGGAGCTCGTGACTATCCAAAGCCAGAGCCAAAGCTGCACAAGACTCAAAAGTGGGTTTAAAGCTAAACAGAAAGGTAAAGTCTGTCCCACTAGATCTGTTTTTGTAGTAACTCAGTTATATCACGAAACAGTGCTTCTTCATTACTGACTCTAGCTAACTGTGTCGGTGGTGATTTGTTCTTGTTCTTTTCACAAATTTGGGATCTAGGTAGTCTCATAAACAATCATCATATTTCCTATATCTCCTGCCTAAAGTCAGACATAATGGTATATACCCAGAAACTCCCTGGCTGATTTTTAGGAAACTGAATTCAAATTCTCACATAGGTCATCATCCAGATAGAGAAGATGAAAGCTAAGAACCTAATTTTCATTTATGTTCTTACACCTTGGGAAGTTAAACATTAAAATGTTGGTGACACTGCCTTTTTCATATTAGAGGCATTGTGAATGAGCAGTTCTGAAATATGTGCACTGAAAGAGTTTGCTAATGAACAGAAAGCTCATGTGTACTCACAAGTTATCTCCAAGCTGTATCTCACACGCTGACTCCAAGAAGTTTAGCACTATTTATAAGGAAACAAGATATAACATTCTTTACTTTGACTTCAGGATTTGCTGCCTTTTCATATTATGCTGCTATTGTTTCATGTGAAATTTTAGTATTATCATAGCAACACATTTTATACACAAATTTTAATTTTTCACTTTTTGTTCTGCAACTGTTGGATTTTTTTCTAATCTCCTCTGTGGGCTGGTCATATTTGAATAAATTCTGCATTTGTTACTGTTTTTCTGTAACTTAAGTATTTTAAAATAGTACTTTGAAGGATGGGGGGAATTACATTGGTAAACAAATTTCTTTTCTATACCTCTATAACTCTCATTAGAAACAACTAAAACCCACATGCAAAAATCTGGGATCAGCTCAGTGTTAAGTACATTTAAAATTGAGAGTTGAGGAAAAAAAAATGTCTAGGAAAAACATTCTTTAAAGCTGTATTACCTGGGAAATCTTATAGAAGAAATCATAGCAAGGTAATACTCTCAATAATATATACATATATCCAACACGACAGACACAAACCACAAACATCAGCTGTTAAAGCTAGAACTTTTGAAATACAACTTTGTGGTATTTCATGAGCCAAGGGAAAAACAGAGTCAAAATGGACAGAAATATTAATCAGTGCATGTGCAGATGGGCCTAAGTCCAACCTGTAACTTCAAACCAAAGCAAAGATATTACATAGCATTGCTGAAAACTAATCCTTTCCTAATGACTTTAAAAGAAAAAAATTGTTCCTGAAAAGTGTTTAAATATTGAAAACACTGAATTATTAGGAGGAAGATAAGACCATGAAAAAGGTCAAATTAAGCAAGTTTTTTTAAAGTCCGAATTATAATGTCATGGTTGTTTCCTCAGAGCACATATCTGATCTGGAATGGTTTTGACAGGAATTGTATTAGACAAGACATCATTCATCTATTAGCAATTAGGTTAAAATGATTGGAAGAACTTAGTTTAGGTTCTAGATGAAATGGATAAGATCTTAAATGTTTCCTAATGGAAACTGATTATATGCTGTAGGTCAATCTGATTAAAATAGACTAGTGAGTGAAGGGGAGAAGCCCAAATTTTTAAAGAGCTATACTATTTTCAGATTTTATATGTGTAAATGTATGCTCATATTAAATATGGAATAACCAAGTTTGTGTAATCCCTAGTTTGTCATTCATTATGAAGAAAGATGCTTTAGTTCAAATTACACTACATTTACCTCAAATTACACTGTGGGTTGTGAAGGAGTCATGCACAAATTATTTTTCTGTACTACTTCCTTTTGGCAACAAGCTGATTTGTTTGTTTGATTTGTTATTTATAACTCTTCATCTCCCTATACAGTACAGTTTCTGGGCCTCATTCTCCAATGTCTTTGCTCAAACGTAAGTTAAATTCACAAAGGAGGAAGAAAGAAGGTAACAAATGAAGAAATAACATATAGCACTAATTTTACGTATAAATACCTACTGAGAAATCTCTTAAACAGAATCTCTTATTCTGTACTTGCCACAAGGCCAATGTGGCCAGTAAAACTAGGGCACTTGTCAGCTTCATCTTATCGTTGGAAACAATGTGAACCATAAGCTTTCTATTTAAAATCTACTTTATGCTATTCTCTGTCCTGAAATGTTCTTTTTGCTTCTATGCAGCTGCATGCTTTAATATATCATAATGTTTTGGTCATATTGCACAAAGTATTTCCCTGTGCAGAAGAAATTTTTCAGACTGTTCTATTGAAGCCTGTTTCATGTTATTCACATTCTTTAGCAGCAGTTATTTATACATCCATTAAATCCAAGAAAGTCTGTTATCACCTCCTGCTTTTGGGGGGAGGGGGATCAAGGTGATATAATATTAGTTAATTTCAAGTTACTTTCATGAAGCCATTTCTGTTAACTTCTCACTTGTCCTTACACTGAGTCAATAATCCACTGCAGCACATCCGCATTCAAAACCAGAAGCAGTTCTTGCCTCAGGGGCCCTTATGGTCAGAGGCCCATAGGGTATTGGCTACTGCTTCCCATTGTTGTTAAATGAGAAAATGGTTCACCAAGTGTCTGGAGTCGTGCAGTAGTTTGGAACAGGTTTCATTTCAGTTTGAAACTTCACCAGATGTGAATATCAGAAAAATGCAAAACAAAAAAAAAAAAAGTTGAAACAAGGTAGAGGACAGAGATTTTCCTTTGAGAGAGAACAATCTGCTGCTCTTAAAGGAAACTGCCTTTTCAAAAATTATATTTTTGTTTGTTCTGTTGCATTTATCTCTTTCACCAAACATCTTTGTTATAATAGACTGTTTTTGCATGCATGCCATGTATAGAGAGTGACTGACTGTTATCACTGATTTAATATTGCCACAGTGGTTTACCTTCTGTTTGTTTCCTTGTATTCTGACTGTTTGGGCTGTACTACATTCTCTCTTAGGGAGGTAAGAAGTCCCTTACCTGGATTGATTTAAAAGAATAAATGACTATTTCCCAGGGAACTTCCCCCCACACCACCCCTAGAGATCACAAACAGTTTTTCAATGTGATATTAGATATTTGTTGTTGTCACTATGGTGACTTGATGAGTTTTCTCACTTGACACTATAGGTCTTAAAGTAAGATTTAAAAAAAAAAAAAAAAAAATCTCTTCTGCCCCTATTAGCTTTTACTGCTCAGTTTTTGAAAGTCATAAATCTGTGTCCATAATATCTTAGTCTGTTTCAGTGGAAGATACTATTATGTAAGAATTTATATATTATGAACATAGTTCTCTGTAAGTGTGGTAATTCAATTCAATAACCTTATCATTTTCTTTGCCAATAAAATATTATTCCCTATGTATTTTTTAGTATTTTTTCTAGACCACTTTTAAAGGTTTGTTTTAGGTGTTCTGTCCATACCATGTATGCTTTTTGCTGAATAACAGAATTTATTTTACTTCTGGTGTAGTAATTTTCTATCATATTGCAACAAGAGATTGTAGGGTGATACTGTTGGAGTGATGAGTTTTCTTCCACTGCTTTACAATACTGCTCTATAGCTGAATATGTTTCAAGGCTAGAAAATTACCTGTGCCTTGTAGTCCTCCTTTTATTGTATTTATGCCCCCTGGGATCAGCTGAAGTAATTTTTCTTGCTGCTTTATACTCACACTTTTCAAGGATTTTCCTCATTGACATAAATTAGCCAGGATATATAAAATTGATGTCTTTCTTTGGTTTCTTTCTCAAAGGTCAGATTGTTCAGCATCTTAGTTTGGGTTTTTCTTTTCTGAATTCTCCACATTTTGTAAACTCTAAGATGCCTAGAGCTCAGCATTATGGGGCTAAGCCACAACTCTGCCATTTAGGTAGGTCTTAATACATGTCTGATCTATGATGGATGCACCTCTGTTTGCACCTAAAATCATATCAAAGTTATTATTTTTGGTTTCCTTCTTGCTGGTATAGTGTTTGAAATATCATAGCTGACTTGTTATCACTCTTGCTTCAAGACTTTTTCAGCATTGCTGCTTTTCATATATTTCTGTGTGTTCAAAAACACTTTTTTCCTTACAGACACAGATTTGAACTTTTCCTGGTGGCCTCTTCCTTTTCTTCCTCCTTTTATTCCACCTTTTCTCCCCCTTTTTCTTCACCCCATCTAGCCTTCACTGTTGAATAACTCTCCAAAAGAGGAAAAATAACAGTTTTTTTCAGCACAGTAACAGCATATATTGTGGAGTAAAAACAGACTACAAGTTTTTAAACAAGTCTGCTCCCAAACACCTTGTTTGTCTGTATTTGTATGTAATCTCCTAAGGCAAGCAAGCACAAAAATATTGCATTAAATTTTCCGGACCCAGATACATAATAAAGCCTCCAAAACCTTAAGACTTGCTGACAGACTTACGTGTCTGTTACTTTTCTCTGAGAGGTAGGGTAGTTCACCTGAGTTTATCACCACATCTATATGAGTACTCAGCACCAGGAGCACAAGAGGCTCACGGTGCAGGGCTGGACTTCAGGAGAGTGGTTACACTCTTATTTTCACCTTTCTCACGAGGAGAAGACTCTGAGCTTGTGTTTAATAAGCACTCACAAGTGCAGCATGAAGTCTGTCTCAAGCATTTTTATAGAAGTGTATGTAACTTCTGTTTCGTCCCACATGGTTGGTTACGAGGAAGGTGAATCTTTTGAATTCCCCAAGAGCTTGCGTGCCAGTGGAAGAGCCGGTCTCTGCTCGGCAGAGCTGCAGGGCTGGCTGAGTCACAACAATGATTCAGAGGAATAATTGTGCTGGTGACTTTATTAACTGACCACTTTAGTGAATGAATGGAGACAATTTGGCAACAATTAACTGATAACTGTCCGGAGAATGAATAAAGGCACTTTGGCAAGGAAACTATTTTCCTAATAACCCATCACTGATCAACTGATCACAATTCAATTAATACAAAATTTATATACATGAATATATGTAAGAAAGAGAGAGCGAGCATAAAGAGGAAAGAGAAAAGAGAGAAGGAGGGGGTAAGAAAAGGGGAATCACCACCCTTGGATCCCACGTTGTCACAGAGTAGCCACTTGGTCCGTAGGTGGTGGGTCAACAAAGACACATGTGGGGTGTTGCCTTTATATAGTCTTTCTTACACTTGCATGATAGGTTGTTCCAGAAGTTTCTCATTTTCTCTGGCTTGTACCTGCACAGTTAGGCAAGTTCTGTCTCTGGGCAACAACAGGGGAGGGGGAGAGAAACGGCCCACCTCCCCACCTCTGCAGAACTCACTTCACTTGTCTCCCACAGGGCATCCTACTTGAGTTGTTTGAGACATCCTCTTTATGAACAGTTTCTTGTTTATGCGCAGTTTGTGACAACTTCCTTGTGCACAAATTCAGATGAGGAGGGAGGAGATGGGGTAGGAGCTTCCTTCTCTCACCGCAAAGGCATTGCATCATCTTTTTCTTTACTTTCATTATGGGTTTGGTTTTCTGTTTCAGGAGCTGAGTGTCAAAAAACTGTAGTACCAATTTGTAGATTCATAAATTGAACCTTAAGTGTTGAAGTTATTTTTTAATCAGGCAGTCATCTTTCAAAAACTTTACCTGTGTTGTTCAAGCACATCTTAGGGATCATCAGAAGAAGTTTGACATGAGATCAGACTCACTGCTGCCTGTTGTGATGACTTGCTGAATTATTTGTCATTTGTCTTTTCTTGTTATTCACGTTGATGTTCAATGAGGACACATCTGTCCTTGCTCCTACATTCTCTAGGAAGGTTTATGGCATTATGTCAAATACCTCTCTGGACACCCTCTACAGTAAAACCTCAACTTTCTTCAACTTTTCATAGGATGTTCTTGGATATTAATTAAAAATATTCCTTTTCTGGATGGTTGTCTTCCTACTATTTGCATATTTATTTTATCACTATACTGTTATATTTTTTCTATTCCTTTTTGTATAAGATAAAGCCTAAAATGTGCAGGATGCTCCTTGAGCTCTTTTATGACATGCTCCCACATATAGAAGCAACTTGCAGAAATGGTATCTAGATATTTACAGGTGATTTCATATGTACATATAAGTGTGTGTGTATTTATCTAGATAATGTTTTTAATAGTAAAGCATACCTTACAACTGTCAATACTGTGATTTAGCACCTGTATGTAAAAATATCAAAAGTGACAATCAATTTGTATGCATTGTGGTAACACTGTAAAATATAGTATCCTCTTAGTCAAGTTTTACTCGATTTTCAAAAAAAATTGTTAATTATTCAGTAAAATCACTAACTGATTTAAGATTCTGTCTGTTTAGTGAGAAGATCTGCTATTATTTACATATACTTCCAAGAATCCTTTCTGTTTTGTTGAAAGTTTATTATACATGGATAATTTTAATTATCTGATTCCTGCCTGGAACTGTATATTTATTTAATTATTTTCACCTGCTTATAACCTTAATTGCCATTGACAATTTTGCCTCATTTCCTCTTCTATTCCTCATTTCCTACACAGGTTTTTTTTGCTTCAGATGTCTGAGCAATCCCTTTAGGAGTCACTACAAGATCAAGTATGATAAGCAGATGAGCTGTGATACTTTCTGCTTTGGAACCTTTGTTGGGTTTTGAATAGGAAAAAAAAGAAAATTAAAATGCAGATTGGTCAAGATTTTATCTCCAGTCCAGTTAATGACAGGTTTTGGCATTAGCTTCTTAAAAGGACAGTAGACTTGTTTTCTTGGGTGGTCAAAGGTTTCAGACTTTCATGGCTGATATCACATGGCTGATAATGCATCTCTTGGACAATACCATCTTTTTGATGGAAAAATTGATAATAGGTCAGGAGGAGGATAGGCTTTTTATCTGAAAATTAGCATTGGCAACTTCATACCAGGATGATTGGTAGCTTCATACAAGAGATTCAAATGTGTTTCATCATAGTTATCCACATCTGGAGTGCTGGTCCAGTTCTGGGCTCCCCAGTACTAGAGATACTGTACTAGGCAGGCAGAGTCCAAGAAAGGGCCACAAAGAGGGTTAAGGGCATCTCTCCCATGAGGAAAGGCCGGGAGATGTGGGACTGTTCACACTGGAGAAGGAACAGAAGGATCTTATCAATGTGCACAAATATTTTAAGGAAGGGTGCTAAGGGATGAAGGCAGACTCTTTTCAGTGGTGTCCAGTGATGGGGAAAGAGGCAATGGCCACAAAATGAAACACAAGATATTCTGTCTGAACATCAGGAAACAGTTTTTAACTGAGAGGTTGTCAGGATTTGAGTGATTGGTGGGGGTTTTTGGTAGCAGGCAAGGGGGCTGAAGTGATGGCCCCCTGTGAGAAGCTTCTCGAAGCTCCTCTGGATCCAGGTTGGACCCGCCTCTGCACCAAGGTTGAGCCAATTAGCTATGCCTCTGTGGGTGACTGAGGATGACCAAGCACTGGCACAGGTTGCCCAGAAAAGTTGTGGATTCTCCCTTTTTGGAAATATTCAAAAGCTGTCTGAACATGGTCCTGGGCAACCAGCTCTTGGTGACCCAGCTTGAGAAGGGGCGTTGGACCAGGCACCCTCCAAAGGTCCATTCCCACCTCAGACTGTGTTCCTGTGATATTGTGATTATTTTTTGTCCTGCATAAAATCATAGTCAGAGTCTGACAAATTGTCAGGGAAGACAATGGACAGTTTCTTTTCTGTCTTTGAATTTCATCCTTTTTTTTCTTATTCTGAGATTCTTTGCATTCAGGGAATACTTCCAGCTGTCTTCTCTAAACTCCTAACTCTTATGACAGGAATCAAGTCATCATCAACATTTCTGAGTAGAGATAAGAGATTTTCAGTGTTCAAAAAAATCATTTACTAGGTTCATGATTTTAGCAGCTGTCTTTGTTCATTTGCAAAAGGAAATAGAAAGGATTCAGAAAGCTCATAAATCACCAATGTACAAAAGTACCACTGCTTAAAATTAATCTGGATTATAGAGTGGAGACAGCATACTGTGATAATTCCCTTTTTCTGTGGTTACATGCTTACCTCTTTCAGAAGAGGTTTGCTGTCCCAGCTGTATAACCTTACAAAATTGATGGGATAGCATGTAATATCAGTGCTTCTTCATTCTTACAGATAATTCTACCAAGATTTACTCAATCATTTCTCATACTTTCACACAAGACAAGGTACTAAGAAGAGCAGTGTGCACATCAGAATATGGAGATGTAGCGGTCATTACATTTGAACTGTTTACTGCCTCCAATTTCTCACTACTTAGCAATAATCAGGTAATGAAAATAATGTGCTGATGGAAGCTCAATCCACAGAAAAAAAATTCTGCTGGATTGAGGGAAAATCCACATCATGATGAAAATATTATTAGTTGTAAGTATGGGAGAAAATATTCTCATGGCTTGTCAATCAGAACAGAAGTTTAGCTGTGGCTGTGAGTCTGAAGTGTGTAAGCATAACATCAGTATCCTGAAGAATCCAGAGTGCAGTCTAAAGTAATCAGTCCTAAAAATCCATATTGTTAGAGGCCAGAGTCATGAATGTTCCCTGGTAATTCCATTTCCATTCATTGTCAGTGATAGTATGGAGATTTACAAGGACTAGCTTAGACCTTTTATTGAGCACAATGTTTCTGAAGTTAGTGGCTTCCAGTAGAGAAAAATACCCATAATTTTACTATAGTTTTGCACAGAAATTTTGTTTGAAACAGTCTGGATTAATTTTTGTTTGTTTGCTTATGTTTTTTATGTTGTTTTGGTTCTTCATATGTAATTTCTGGGACTCAAATCTAGTAATTAATGAGTTTCAACCTTTATGAAGATCTTAGTGAATTTAGTTTTCTCTAAGTGACCTTTTTAAAGAGATACAAATATAAGCTGTAGAAAGAGTGGCTGTGTATATGTGAAGTGGTAGTAGTGGACATAGAATTTAAGAAAAAGTAGGTTTTTAGTCTTTGGTATTTTTAACTTCTTTTCAGGTTCAGAAGGCATATTCTGGTCACTCTTGCACCTGTACTTGACAAATATAATAAATAAAGGCTTTGTTTTAAATCCTTTTCCATGTCGTGTGAGCAGCTGAGAATTTAATTTACACTGTTCTAGCTATGATTAGTTTCTACTTCAATGATTTTTAATACCACTTAAAATAACTATAGTAAAACCACTTTGTTAAAATATGTATGTTTAAATGATAAATTTAAAACAATGACTCAAAAGTTATGTAAATGTTACAGACTGTCAGTCTGGCATTACTATTGTCTAGTTCTAAATTAGGCACCTAATCTAAAACAGCTGCTTAGTCTTCCTCAGTCAAGAATGGAGAGAAATGAGCATCATCAGAGAATGACTCAAATATGTTTTTGTGGAATATGCTGAATTGTTCTCTGGAAGTGTTTACCCTGACTGACCATAAAGGGATAGTAGAGGACAAACAATCTAGCCTAAGATTGGTCTGAGAGTCATAAAACAAATCCTACATTTAATTAAGGTGAACTAAACAACTGAATAATTCACAGAAATTATTTTGAAAAATATAATCCAGAAACATATTTTGACAAGCACCACTAAAGGGATTTAAGAGTAACAATCAAAGATGAATAGAGCAGCACAGATTTTCAGAAATTTTATTTAAAGTTCATTTGTTTTCTTAGTTTTGTTGTTATGGTTTTGTTGTTGTTGGTGTGTTTTGGGTTGGGGTTTTTTGTTTTGTTTTGTGGTTGTTTTTTGTTTGTTTTTTTTTTCTTTTTTTTTTCCTTTTAGCTAGTTTCTTGGCCTTTCAGAAACAGGAATACTGTCTTTGGAAAAATCTCCCATCCATGGAGTGTCATGCACTCCAGTCTCTCTTTTTGAATGCTCTTGATCTTTGTTATAGCTAACAACTCTGTAAAATAACCTGGTTGTGTATTGTTCACATCTGAATTTCTCATTGTTGAATGCAATTGGTTTAGCCAGATTCCACCTTCTGGTGACAATCCATGTTTATATGGCAACCTGTAAACAACTTTTTTCATGGTCCTAGTAATATGTCACTGAATTTCACATGTCAGAACTCATTGTGAGTGTATCTTACTGTCTGTAAGATTTCTTCCTTCTTTCTGTCTTCTGTGGCTCTTTGAGTAGTGGTGAAGTATGTAGTTTTTGGGGGTGAATCCTAGAGCAATAGTTTCTAAACTGAATAGTTTATCAGTGTGGGACAAAGCAGAAGAGGTTGATATGGGAGCTGAATAGTGCAAAAGAACGGGTCAGTTCTCTACCTTTGCAGCTCTAGGAGGAGCTTTTGTTGTATTTCTTGAGAGTACTCATCAGGTGCTTCATATCTCTTCAGGATCTCATGTTCAGCAGTTCTTAGGACCGGTTACACTGTAAGGCATCTCTGACTTCATGTTCTCTGCACTGTCCTATTATTTATACAGAAAATAATACTCCTTCTCAAAATGAAAGAAACCTTCCTTGGAGATCTTGGTATTTGCTGTTTACCATTCCAAGCAACTAGTTTACTGTATCATTACAACAAATTTTTGAATTACAGTCCCAAATACAGGTATTACTCAAATGATAATACTTCGATGTCCTTCAGCATTTATCTCTAACTATGACTTAATTTACCTTAACCTGGATTTTAATTCCTTATTCTTCAGTTAGCAACCTATTTTTTGAATATATGTATCAGGCAGCTGGTCCCAAATAGCCAACTAGTCTCTTTTCTGTCAAAACAAATATGTATTTTCAACATTCAGAGAATTATACCTGAGTAGGTACTATCTGGTTTATGACTGCAGTAGAAATTATAACACTACTTTGAAGTCACTTGTTCTTGTGGACATTCACAGGTTGGGGTAATGGTGTGAGTATATCACACACCTCAATCAAAAGACACAAAAAGGATATAAACTCTATTTATAGCTCAGTAGAAACACATGCTAATAAAGAGGATGGAAAGTACAACTCCTCAGCTTTACAACTGTGCTACAGGTTATCAATTTCCCTATTTTTTTAAGATGAGAGATGAGGGATTAAAAATATATCCACAATGTGTTCATGAGTCTTGTTCTTATTCCAACTGTTATTTCCAACTATCCAATCTTGCAAATTAAAAATGTTAGTATCTCAGAAATGGTAAAAGTTTTGTAATGCAGAAGAAGAGATCAATTCCTTACATTTCTTGAAGGAATACCAAATAAACTCTTTTACTTTTTCAGGCCATTGATGATAATCCCTCCTTGGAGCTCAAGACTATGAACTCTGCTTCAGAATACAGGATGAGATGCAAAAAATGCCTTCTGAATTCAGTAAGCTGCTGGAGGTAGAAGAAGACTAGGAGCAGAGAAGCATAGATAGTGAGATGATTTGGAAAGCAAGATAAGGCCAGAAGGGATTCCTGCGATGTCTGACCAGATCAAGGCATTGATGTTCTCTGGCCATCTGCAGATCCTAAATCACAGCAGGCCTCATGGATTACCCTATATCAGTGGCTGCCTCCCTTCAAGGATGGGCCTTGTCAGGTCAGCTGCTTATGGCTTTCCTGCAAAATTCTTCTGATTCCTCTTCCAAATTATCCATCAGGCCCATGACAGGGGGCAGGGAGTAGATAATGTTTAAAGGTCCCTTCCAACCCACAACATTTTATGATTATGATTCTGTGAACTAGCCACTTGTTTTCCTCCACCACTTTACTAGCATGTTCACAAGCTCCTTGAGTTTCCAGATCTCTGACAGTTGTGGTGGCAAAAAATCTCTTCTCATTCAGTCCCTGTGCAACAAACACATGAGGTAAAATACAAACAGATCAATAAAGTTTCCTCTGATTTTCTTTTAAACTTTGATTTCGCAGTTCTCTCTTTTCCCAGATTAAATCTACCAGACTGTTAGATAGCATAAAAAGCTCATTTTCTTCCTCTTGGTGGTTGTAAGGTCTTAGTTCTCTGTTCTCAGGTATCTCCTTGTCTATATTTATGAGTTTGCTAAAACTTTGTTTTGTTTAAGTCTTTTTTGTTGTCCACTTTACTGTAAGGAAACGAGAAATCATAACCATACCCAAAATATTTTATAAGAAAACAGCAAGAAATTGACACAGTACAATGAAGTGGCATGCCATGGTCTCAGATGAGCAAGCAGAGATAGTTGCTTTTAAATAAATACTCACTTGAGCAAATCATAGAATCATAGATCCTTAAAGATCATCTAGTTCCAACCCCTTCTGTCATGGGCAGGGACACCTTTCTCTGGATCAGGTTGCACAAAGGCTCATCCAGCCTGCCACACTTGCAGGGAGGGGGCATCCACAACCTCTCTGGGTAATCTCTTCCAGTGACTCACCACCCTCACAGTAAAGAATTTCTTCCTTACATCTAATCTGAATCTACCTTCTTTTGGTTTAAAACCGTTACCCCTTGTCATATCACTACACTCCCTGATAAAGTGTCCCTCCCTATCTTTACTGTAGGACCCCTTTAAGTACTGAAAGGCCGCTATAAGGTCTTCCCTGAGCCCTCTCTTCTCCAGGCTGAACTACCCCAAGTCTTTCAGCCTGTCCTCATAAGGGAGGTGCTTCAGCCCCCTGATCATCTTCATGGCCCTCCTCTGGACTCTCTCAAGCAGGTCCATGTCCTTCTTATACTGGGGGCCCCAGAGCTGAACACAGTACTCCAGGTAGGGTTTCATGAGAGCAGAGTAGAGGGGGACAATCACCTCCCTTGACCTGCTGGTCATGCTTCTCTTGATGCAGACCAGGATGCAATTGGCTTTCTGGGTTGTGAGCACACATTGCTTGCTCATAGTTTTCCATCCACTACTTATCCATAGCAGTCCTCATCCACAGGGTTGCTCTCGATCCACTCTTTGCCAAACTTGTATTTGTGCTTGAGATCGCCCCAACTCAGGTGCAGGACCTGGCACTTGGCCTTGTTGAATTTCATGAGGTTCACAAGGGCCCACTTCTCAAGCCTGTCAAGGTCCCTCTGGATGGCATCCCTTCCCCCTGGCATGTCGACCACACCACACAGCTTGGTGCTGTTGACAAACTTGCTGAAGGTGCACTCAATCCCACCGTCCATGTCACCAACAAAGATGTTAAACACCATAAATCCCAATACCGACCCCTGAGAAACACCACTCATCACTGCTCTCCATTTGGACATCAAGCTGTTGACTGCAACTCTTTGAGTGTGACCATCCAGCTGATTTCTTATCCATTGAGTAGTTCATCCATCAAATCCACGCCTCTCCAGATTAAAGACAAGGATGTCCTGTGGAACAGTGTCAAATATTCTGCACAAGTCCAAGTAGACGATGTCACTTGCTTTCCTTATCTACCAGCGCTGTAACCTCATCATAGAAGGCCACTAAATTTGTCAGGAACAATTTGTCCTTAGTGAAGCCATGTTGGCTGTCAACAATCACCTCCTTATTTTCCATGTACCCTAGCATAATTTCCAGGAGGATCGTTCCATGATCTTGTCAAGCGCAGAGGTGAGGCTGACTGGCCTGTAGTTGCCTGGGTCCTCTTTATTTCCCCTTTTAAAAATGGGGGTTTTGTTTCCCCTTTTCCAGTCAGTAGGAACTTCACAAGTCTGCCACAACTTCTCAAATATGATGGATAGTGGCTTAGCCACTTCATTTGCCAGTTTCCTCATGGCCTGCAGATGCATCTCATCAAGTCCCCTGGACTTGCACACCTTCAGGTCCCTTAGATGGTCTTGAACCTTATCTTCTCCTACAGTGACCAGTTCTTCATTCTACCAGTCCCTCTCTTTGTCTTCTTCATCTTGGGTAGCGTGGTTGGAACACTTGCTGGTGAAGACAGACAAAAAAATTGTTGATTATCTCAGATTTCTTCATATCCTGGGTGACCAAGTCTCCCTTTTCTTTCCAGAGATGGCCCACATTTTCACTAGTCTTCCTTTTATCACCGACATACCTGTAAAAGGTGTTTTTGTTGTCCTTGATGTGCCTGGCCAGATTTAATTCTATCAGGTCTTTGGCCTTCTTATCCTGATCCCTGGCTACCTGGACAGTTTCTCTGTACTCTTCCTACCTGTCACAGAATCACAGAATCATTCAACTTGGAAAAGACCCGTGGGATCATCAAGCCCAACCATCAGCCCTACTCTACAAAGTTCTCCCCTACACCATATCCCCCAACATCTCATCTAAATGACCCTTAAACACATCCAGGGATGGTGACTCCACCACCTCCCTGGGCAGCCTATTCCACTGTCTGACCACTTTTCTGTGAAAAATTTTTTCCTAATGTCCAGTCTAAACCTCCCCTGTTGGAATTTAAAGCCATTCCCTCTTGTTCTATCACTAATTACCTGTGAGAAGAGACCAGCACCTTTCAGGTCCTTTCAGGTAGTTGTAGAGAGTGATGAAGTCTCCCCTTAGCCTTCTCCTCCTCAAACTAAACAGTCCCAGCTCCCTCAATCGCTCCTCATAGGATTTGTTCTCCAGGCCCTTCACCAGCTTTGTTGCCCTCCTCTGCACTCGCTCCAGCACCTCGATATCCCTCTCGTATTGAGGTGCCCAAAACTGGACACAATACTCAAGGTGTGTCCTCACCAGTGCAGAGTACGGGGGGACTATCACCTCCTTACTTCTGCTGGTCACACTGTTTCTAATACAAGACAGGATGCTGTTGGCTTTCTTGGCCACCTGAGCACACTGCTGGCTCATGTTCAGCAGTTTGTCAGTTAAGACCCCCAGATCCTTTTCTTCCAGACAGCTCTCCAGCCTGTAACGACACATGGTGTTGTTGTGGCCCAAGTGCAGGACCTGGCACTTGGCCTTGTTGAAGCTCATCCAGTTATCGTTGGCCCACCGATCTAATCTATCCAAGTCTCTCTGTAAAGCCTCCCTATCTTCATGCAGATCGACACTCCCACTTAACTTGGTGTCGTCTGTGAACTTACTGATAATACACTCTATGTCCTTATCAAGATCATCAATAAACAGAAATGGTCCCAACACCGAGCCCTGAGGAACACCACTTGTGACCAGCCACCAGCTGGATTTAGCTCCATTGACCACCACTCTCTGGGACTGTCCATCCAGGCAGTGCTTGATCCAGCAGACCATATGCTCATCCAGGCCATGGGCAGCCAGTTTTTCTATGAGAATCCTATGGGGAACTGTGTCGAATAGTTTTTGAAAATCCAGGTAGACAATATCCACAGCTTTTCCCTCGTCCAATAGTTGGGTCATCTTGTCATAGAAGGAGATCAGGTTTGTCAGGCAGGACCTGCCTTTCATAAACCCATGCTGACTAAGCCTGATCCCCTGGTTGTCCATTATATGACTTTTAATGGCACTCAAGATGACCTGCTCCATGACCTTCCCTGGCGTCGAGGTCAGACTGACAGGTCTATAGTTTCCTGGATCCTCCTTTCTGCCTCTCTTAATTCCACCCTCGGTACGCTTCTTCTTGCATAACACAATATAAAACACCTCTTGCATAACACAATCCAGAAAACTAGCCAGGCAAAAAAAAAATACACCTAGCCATTACTAGCAGTCCTATAACTAACTAAATAATATGAAAACAAACCTTATGTAGGTCAGTTACTTGAGCATACAGAACAATCGTATTTTAAACCAGACATGATATGTCACCTATGAAAACATATGTAGCATTTCTTAGTGACCTTGCATTCTTGGATCCAGGGACTCTCCAGCATTGGGGACACATCCCAGCTGTACTTCTGCAGTGTCTGAGCTAGGAACTGTAAGCAGTTCCCAGCCCAGCTTCAGTAGTATTTGAAGACACTGCATGTTTTCTAGTTAGAGAGATGAGTGGTCAATCATGTGTAATTCTGGCTGATTGAACAGCAATTTGACCATTCCTTTTTGTTGGCTGTCTGTTTGCTGGGGTCGTGTCATTTTACTACTGCTTCTCACACCTGTTAAATATTTGCTAACTTCTTCACCTTGTCATTGTCATATGTTAAGCCCAGTAAAAACAAGTGATGGCATCACTTGTGTAGGCGTGCTCACTTCCTCTTTTAAGGAGCACCCATGTTCCATTAACAGTCTCAGCACATCCCAGAGAGCTTATATTCTAGATGCCAGTTGTTATATCAGGCACATTTCTGAAGACAGCAACAGGTAGTTAAAAGTTCTTCATTACATGAATGCAATTTCCTTGTTCAAGGACTAGTATATAAAAGGGACAGGGCAACAGTTCATCATATCTTATATGATTCTTCCATGCTTAGCCAGAATAACTACAGAAATACCTTCAAGGCATTTGAGCATCTATTAGAATGACTGCTCCGGTGCATAGATACTAGAACCAGTCAGAGGACACAGTTCCAGCAGATCTTTGCTCTGATCAGATAAACAGAATCTTAGTAAAAAGATGACCTGAGAAAGTCAGGAGGGAAGACAAGTCTTAACACCACATGACAATATATGTAAGTAAAATGTGGGTTTAGATAACCTGAACTAGACAGTTGAAAGATAACATGATGGATATAGGAATGGTAGGTGCATATGAAATGGTCATGGGCACATAGCAGTGCTGACACTTTCTTAGTTTCTAATCCCTTGTAAAAAACTTCTGTTAAGTCTGTGTCTAGAAAACAATGTAACAGCATTTTTTTTTTTTTTCCCCAAAGCAAAATAACATTCATTTGCCTCAGGTAGTAAGCAGAAAAATGTTAGTAAGCAAAGAGAAAGGTTAGAACAATTAAATTTTTTCACCTCAGTCTTCCCACAACCTTTTATTTTCCTGGAACAGTGTGTTAAATTTGGTTCTTCTAAGAAAACTGAGTTGTGGTCTGGAGGAGACAAAATACTTTCCTTCAGTCTCTGTTACCAGATATATCTATAATCTATACTCCAGTGCAGAGTAGAAGCTACTGATAATTTCTGTAGACACAAGGTGGCTTTGGTACTAGGAACTGTTTAGCTTGATTTAGGGTCATTTACAAACAGAAACAAGGTAAACAAACCCACAGGCAGTTCTGCATCATTTGATCTTGATTCTTCATAGGATCTGAGACAGCTTTTAATGTGATGCACAGATACAGGAACTAATTGCCTGGGCATTTTGGTTGCTTTGAGCCCATGTCCCTTGGAGAAACTAGTTGCCCCTCTGTGGCAACTGTGTGTCAGGCAGTAGCTATTAACAGGCATGCCTCCTGATCCCAGGTGTCCTCTCCTCTCCCACCTCAATGTCAAAAATAACCAACCCTTCTGTGAGCTTGGTTATTATCAAACAAGCAAATTCATTGTTCTTCTATGGGTACAGGATATTTTCCTAGATGGTATGTTATTGTTAATCTCAATTTAATTGTGCTAGAGGCCTTTTTGATTTAACTCCAGAAAGTCATACAAAATAATAGCCAGCAGGTAATATGAACATTAATTAAAAAACTAATATCAGTTACTCTCATTCTCCACATCAACGATATAATTTAAAAACATCATAAATGAATATAAACCCTCTAAGCATAGTAAGTGATCATGCATGGTTCTCTCATTTATTCCTCTGATCAGGAGTGAGAGCCATATGGCAAAAATTTATTATATTATTACTATTACTACCACTATTATTATTTATTTAAAAGTCTTGGGGGGGAAACAAATTTTATTTTGAAATTATTAAAATTCGGTATTATAATGAGATGTGAAGAAATCAAGCTTGTGGGTTTTTTTGGTTTTGGTTTGTTGGTTTGTTGTTCCCCCCCCCCCCACCGCCCCTGTTCTTACTCTGAGGGGCTGGCAGGATAAATTATTCCTGAAAAAATGTGTAACAGAGAAAGCAATACCTTATAGGTGCCTAGGACCAAAATATCCTGGTCTTTGATGATGAAGCCCCAATCCTTGACTCTAGTACTAATATAGAAGGATGATATTGTCCAGAAAACCAAGGTCATTTTCCCCTGTGTTTTCCTCTTCTATAATTTATGTGCACTTTCACTTTGGAACTTTTGTTTTTTTCAGGAGTGTCAACCTTATTTACAAGTCCAATACAGCCTTCAAGTCATAAATGTTTGGAATTTTTTTTCCTGGCCAATTCAGCACCCAGCAAAACTGTATTTGACATTCCAGGATGCTTTCGATGGAAGATTTTCTTTGCCTGGTATTGATCTGAGAAGCTAATGGATATGGATAAAGATCCTTGGATAAAGTCCTTGGGGTTTAAAAAAAGTGTGGTTTTTAAGATATGCTCTGTCACTTTACGTATGTATAGTTTTGCTTCCATTTTCATCTAATGTCGTTGAGTTTTACATAGGTTTTACTTCAATATCTTCATCCAGGTATAATAGAGATAATGCTCAAATCACAAGGAGAACTGGCAGATAAATTGTTAGCATCAACTACCCTTGTTGAAGTTAGATGATGTCCTACAATATCTAAAACTTAATGTTGTGTTGTTTCATTATTCTTCCTTTACTTGTTACCTATAAACCCATTGTTATAACTAGCTAAGAAATGTAATCAAATTGTTGCTCATTTTCTGACTTGTGAGTGCCTCCCACCTAGTACTAACATTTAGCCCTTAGCTATCAAGACTACACATTCATAGCCTAACTGGACATGGTTGAGTATTTTTAACTTTAAAAGATCTAATTGGTAGGTTTTATTAAATTTTCTTTCCACCTTTTGCACTTCCTCACTCACAGAAGTTAGAACTGATCTTTAGTTTAAAAAACAGAGATAAAGGTGCACATTTGTAAAGCTTTTTATTAAGAGTATTTGTGTGAATCCCTCCCATGTGGTGCTTTGAAAATGTAACCAGTGAAGCTGGTCAATTTTATTTTAAATATCCCCAATGTTGAATTTCATGTCCATTTACTGTAGAATAAT
The DNA here is from genome assembly GCF_031877795.1 of Strix aluco. Classification (NCBI taxonomy): domain Eukaryota; kingdom Metazoa; phylum Chordata; class Aves; order Strigiformes; family Strigidae; genus Strix; species Strix aluco. Next base: position 63,096,427 of record NC_133931.1, on the reverse strand, counting down.
GTTCTCTCCAACAGAGTTGAACAGAAGAGTGCTAATCTTTATTCATAAGGCCAATAAATTTGTTCAAAGCACACACCTGCTAAAGGCTGAAATGACTACGAATGAGGTGAATTGTGACTTTGTTTAGATATCCAGTGACAGTTATTTATGAAAAGACGTACAAGCTTTTTGTTATTTTATCCATTCTTTTGATCTTTGATGAAGTTTGTGATGTAGAAGGTGAAATACAAAACAAATGAAACCACACATGGGTGATTTTATACTAATTTATGCCAACAAAAGAAATAAAGCAATAAAAATATCCATTAAGCATTTTGGCATTCTCATTTAAGTTCTGCTTAGATCATGTTTAGAAGCTTATGTTAATTCCTCTGCAGAATGCAGTGAATAAAATAAAGAATTTAGACTTGATATTAATTCTCTCAGGAGAGTGATTACTTTAATACACTCATTTGTGGTACCTTAAAATAGTTTTATTTTACTTGAAACTGATTTTATTATATGAATTTGGAGTTACATCGTTTGATGTCCGTTCCATGGTGTTTGAGCAGTACTAGACTCTTTATGCCTCTAGGTGTTTACAGTGGCAGTAACTGGCAAGAAGGGTGCCAACGCGCTTAGCATAAAGAAGCAGCAAAAAAGTACCCTCCAATTGTTTAAATTGCTAGCTCCTTAAAAAAAAATCCATGCACAGCAAGAGATCTGTAGTTTCCTGATGATCTCCCCCCATAAGGGGGACAAATATAGTATGGTCAAGGAACCAAGATCTTTGTTATGAAGTCAAGCATGAGAGTAGTTAGTTCTGTAAAAAACATAACTCAGTTTTTCCCAGAATCAATATTCCTTACAAAACATACAGCAGAATAAGCAAGTGTGTGATATCTGTGTTCACCCTTTGTGTATTGCTCTTAGTTTGCAGCTGAACAGAAAGCAGAGAAGACTTGTATAAATGATTGATGTGAATAATCATACTTGCTATTATGATTCTAAGTGATATTTACTCCTGTGGCAGTGAATTATCATCTCTGACTCCCTCCTTATATATATATTTACTCTCACCTCTGTTTGAAATTATCTCTTGTGATGCAGATTGAAAATTCATAACAGACTAAGAAGAGCCTCAACCTTTTTGAAGAAAAACCCCTCTTATTTCACTAACAGGGCAAAATTCAAAATGTGTTTCTTCTTTGTTTTAGTTACTGAGGAACAATGGCCTCTCCCAATGTGCTTTTTAGAAATATTTATTATACTTCTTCAGGATTACAGAAACACTGGTCAGTCACAAAGGTTTCCACAGGCTCAATAAGATTTGGGGGAAGGACAAGATTCTCATGAAGGCCCAAGCTGACACAGGGATATATATATGACTTATTCTGTATTATCCTTCTATATTATCCTTCCTAGATTATCCTTTTACCAGCTCCTACAGTAGCTTTCTTCTAAGAAAGGATGTCTTTATCTGTACTTGTTCATAGGCACTTTTTCTGCAGGACCACAGGTATAGTGAAGAAGAGGGTATGAATAAGAAGACTGCAGAAAAAGAGAAGGTAGCCATTTATATCTCAGCCTTTAAGCTGAAACCAAGGAAAACTAGACTTTTTGTAGCGCTTTCTGGTTCTGATACACACTTCTTATGTGTTGCTGAGAAAAACTATAATAATGCCTATACACAAGAGGGCTAATTAAGTCTGTCATTCCCTAACTTTTGAATGTTTGATTTTGCAACCTTAATGTTCTTTTAATGTCTTTTATATGCAATATACATCTATACAGTTTCCATTTATTATTAAAAATTGATAAAGCACTAGCTTTTAATGACATGCATGCTTAACTATGCATCCTTAATGTTCTCGATATAATTTTTAAATGGGATTCTGCATTCAGTAGTGTCATTCTTTAATCACCTAATATAAACAAGCATCCTCCCTTGTTTAATAAATTGCAAAAGTGGGTCATTAGACTCTAAAATATCTCTGACTGTAATTGCATTTTTTTCGTCCTAGGTATCAGGAACCATAACACTGACTGAATACTCAGTGTTATATATCAATTGCAGTTTATAGCCCTAGCAAAGTTGTGACTGCCTTGGTCAAAGTAGTCACATATCTTGTTGTTCATTGCAGGAATAGATCTGTTACTGTGATAACACTTATGCACTGTCCTTGTGAAAGGAGATTTTAATTTTCCATGAATACAATCCGTAAGGTGCAGATGGTACCAAATAAAACATAGTGAATTAGACTGATACTTTGATACTTGCAGGGTTAAAATATGGACAGACAAGCAATGAATAAGAATGAACACAACATAAGATTTTATGTGCTGTTTGAGGAGTATAAAATCTCCAGAGGTTCTCTGTTGCACAGCCATATGTTGTTTTCGCACTTAAGGCTTTTGAAAGTTTAAAAGATTAATAAGATTACTAATATTAAAGTCTAAGCCCAGAAACTTCTCTAGAATCTTAAGAGAAAGAAACAACAAACAAATATGGGAAAACTATAAGCTGAGGGGAGGGGGGAACACATCAAGCTTTGATTTAGCTTTGAAAAGAATTTAATTATTTGTCAATAGAATGGACTTATCTGCACTAAGTATTTCTACTTTATATGCTTATATTACTTTGAGATTTGTTTTACTGAAACTTTCTAAATAGTGAAATGAGTTAAAGAAAAGGAACAGCCTGGGTATTTTTACCTTTTTTGTAAAATGTGAAAGAGTTAAAGGCACCGTGAAGTTATAAGCCAAAATGTCTTGCAAAAGTGTTTTAACAAGCAAATATTTTTAAGATGAACCAGTATCTCAGTTAAACACTTCTTGTCTTTAAGTCCTGTATCATAGATCTAGGTTGTATATAACATTCCTGGCCTCTTGGCTTAGCAGCACATTTTAACAAAACCTGCAAAACCTGTACACTTTTCTCCCTTAAAGAAGTATTGTAAAATACCTGAAGGCCTGAAGAAATCAATATATCAGCACAAATGCTCCTATAAGTATTAACTGCAATCATTATTACAATGCTAAGCTTTTCAAAGATTAAAGATAATTTTTAAAGATCATTGTGGGGATGCTAGTATTCTATTCCCAGAGAAACTGGGGTAGCAGGTTGCTTTTTCCTTCTTAGGGCTTTTTTGTTAGTTTGTTTTCAGTGGAGACATCTGGTTTTTTGGTCATTTCCCCAGGCTAGCACAGCAACAAGTTGCCTCTGTGTCTGTCAGGTAATAAAGCTGCAGGTGGGCTGGTTTATCTTCCTTGGACATCACCTTAAGAGCACCAATCTGAGTGCTCCCTTACTTTGTGACAGTCTGATTGTATTCCCTTAACTCCCTACTTTCTCATATGATTAATGAGAAGCATGGGGAGATTATTTTGTTTAATCAGACTCTAAAAGTGTTGTGTACACATGGTCTAAAATTATTTGATTTACAGTGTCAGTTCCCCTCCCAAAACAGTTTCAAAAATAGACTCCATGATTAAAAGTTAAATCTCTCCATGTCTACTATATATCCTCTTCTCCACCAAGATTTCTGATAGGAAACCTGTATAATCCAGTGGTAAGAGGAAACATTTTGTACTGGCAATAATTGTACACTATATATATACACACACTATATAGAGAGTATACTGATACTAGTATTACTACTAATAATAAATAAAGAAATAAATAGATAAATAATAATAAGTAATAAATAATAAATAATAAATAAATAGAATTGGTCAAGACATCTGAACATTGTATCTGACAAAATCACCTTTATCACTTTCAGTAAAAAGACTGAAAAATATCTTAGTTATATCTGAAGTTAAAATATGTGTGCATTTCTTCACACATCTATTATGATTTTATGTATAGAACAGAATGGATTTCTCACAGAGAAAAATATTACATCTATATAGTACATATTATTAAAGCAAGAAGATATTATTAATCAATGTTGACAGGTGAGTAACACATTTAGGTATCATTTTTTTTTTTTTCCCAAAAAATCACAGAAATGAATATCAGAAATAATATGAATCTTGGTGACAGTTCCTACAAATGGCAACATATTCTTCAGGTTTTATATACCAAAATGAAGACTAAATTAATAACATTATTTTTATACAGAGTATAAAGTAATATTATTTATACAAAATAGTATTAAAAAAATTAGAGAATTCCTTCTCAGATTAGTTTTTTGTTAATAGGAGATAACTAGTTTTTGCTAATAGGAGATTCCTGACACTTAAATCTATATTTTTACTTAGTAATCTTTAAAAGTTTTGTTTTTGTGGTAATTCTCATTGAATAAGTAGTGTAGAGTTAAAATATTAAAAACATTGCATTATTGATTGTATTTAGTATTGATGATGCTAAATTCATGGAGACAAGCTGTTGGCATATTGAATGGTAGAGCTTTGAGGAGCTTCATCACTTGAGGAACCTGAGAATTTAGCTGACAGAAACTTCATGAAAGTCAGCAAGGGGAAGTGTGAAATATTGTACTTGAGGTGGAACAAGTGGCCCTGTGCATCCACATAGTTGGGGACCACCCTGCTGAAGAGGCTAAGGGTCATGGTGGATTCCAAGCTATCCATCGCTGGAGGTTTTCATGGCTTTGCAAGGCAAAACCATGAATGACTTAATCTATTATTGGTGATACTGCTTTGATCTAGAACCTGGACTGAATGAGCTTCAGAGATCCTTTCCAAACATTACTGTAACCTTATGATCGTGAAATTTTCAGGGGGCAGGAGAAAGGATGTGGAAGTAATCTCTAATCATACAATTGATTTTGTTTTAACAGAATACAGCTGAGTAGTTTATCAATCATCCTGAATACAAAAGCCAGTTTGAAGGTCTGTTAGAGTATTAGGAAATCTGGACACTTCCTATTTGTTATTATGAATTTATTCAAGTTACATAACACTCTGAAATTACTTTAATTTAACATGGTATCAATATATTCTTAAAAGAGCATACTAGCTATGGCACTGTTGAACAGATACAAGTTAATAAAATACTCTGATAAATCCCTTTTCAGACTATTGTAGTCTGTAGACTTTGCATTGTGGCAGTTTATCAGCCGGCCACAAAGATCTGAGAAATAAAATTTCCCAACTTTGTTACAAAAAGGCCACATATGGTACAGCATTTTCTGAGTTAAGACCTTTCTTAGTATCTGTGAATTATGCAACAGGAAAGAGAACTAAAAATCAGGATGCTTAAATGACATGGTTGTGTTTTATCTAGAATTTAATATATTTATTTCACTTTTTAGTAGAATATGAAGTTAAATATGGTGCTGCAGTCCAAAGACTGTACATGGAAGAGTACTTTGGGCTATATTAGTTTATTCTGGAGTATTAAACACTAATTTGAATTCATAGAATAACAGAATATTTTAGGTTGGAATAGATCTTTAAGATCATCGAGTCCGACTGTAAACCTAACACTGCCAAGTCCACCAATAAACCATGTCCCTAAGTGCCACAGCTACACATCTTTCAAATACCTTCAGGGATGGTGACTCAACCGCTTTCTTGGGCAGCCTGTTCCAATGCATGATAACCCTTTTAGTGAAGAAATTGTTCCTCATATCGAACCTAAACCTCCCCTGGCACAACATGAGGGTGTTTCCTCTCATCCTATCACTTCTTACTTGGCAGAAGAGACCGACACCCACCTCACTACAACCTCCTTTCAGGTAGTTGTAGAGAGTGATAAGGTCTCCCTTCAGCCTCCTTTTCTCCAGACTAAACAACCCCAGTTCCCTCAGCTGCTCTTCTTAAGACTTGTGCTCTAGACTCTTCACCAGCTTCATTGCTCTTCTTTGGACAGACTCCAGCACCTCAATGTCTTTCTTGTAGTGAAAGACCCAAAAGAGAACACAGTATTCCAGGTGTGACCTCACCAGTGCCGAGTACAACAGGACAATCACTTCCCTAGTCCTGCTGGCCACACTATTTCTGATATAAGCCAGGATGCTATTGGCCTTCTTGGCCACCTGGGCACACTGCCGGTTCATATTCAGTGAACTGTCACCCCCAGGTCCTTTTCTGTCATGCAGTTTTCCAACCACTCTTTCCCAAGCCTGTAGCGTTGCATGGGTTTCGTGCGACCCAGGTGCAGGACCAAGCCCTTAGCCTTGCCGAGCCTCATAAAAGTGGCCTCAGCCCAACAATCCAGCCTGTCCAGATACCTCTGTAGAGCCTTCCTACCCTCAAGCACCTCAACGCTCCTGCCCAGCTTGATGTCCTGTCATCTGTAAACTTACAAGGGTGCACTCAATCCCCTCGTCCAGACCACTGATAAAGATATTAAACAGAACTGGCCCCAGTACTGAGCCCTGGGGAACACCACTTGTGACCAGCTGCCAACTGGATTTAACCCCATTCACCACAACTCTGACCCTGGCCATCCAACCAGTTTTTTGCCCAGTGAACAGTACGCCCATCCAAGACATGAACAGCCAGTTTCTCCAGGAGATGCTGTGGGACACAGTGTCAAAGGCTTTACAAAAGTGTAGGTAGAAAACATCAGAGCCTCTCCCCCATCGACTAACTGGGTCACCTTGTCATAGAAGGAGATCACGCTAGTCAAGCAGGACCTGACTTTCACAAACCCATGCTGACTGGGCCTGATCTCCTGGTTGTTCTGTACATGGCACATGATGGCACTCAAGATGATCTGCTCCATAACCTTCCCCAGCACTGAGGTCAGACTGACAGGCCTGTAGGTCCCCAGATTCCTTGTAGATGGGGTGTCACATTTGCAAACTTCTAGTCAACTGGGACCTCCCTGGTTAGCCAGGATTGCTGATAAATGATTGATAGTGGCTTGGTGAGCACTTCTGCCACTTCAGTATCCTTGGGTGGATCCCATCTGACCCCAGGCTTGTGTGTGTCTGAGTGGTGTAGCAGGTTACTAACCATTTCCCCTTGAATTATGGAGGCTTCATTCTGCTCTCTGTCCCTGTCTTCCAGCTTCTGTTTTGCTGTTTCAAGGTCTGTGTTAAAAACACCTGTACCACTGTATCATTTTTTTTGCTCAATTTTTAAAAGCGCTGCAATGCAGAGAAAAAGACAGATGTGCAATAAACTGAATTTCAAATTTCCATCAGTTTTGTGTCAAGGCAGACTAATTTTAAACTATTATCTTTCAATCATTATATTTTTCAATTGGATCATCGATACACCAGCAGTGTTAAAATGTCTGTGGGGATATTAACTTTATACAGTGTATGAACCTTACTGTTAATTCTGTCTTAATATCAAGTAACTAAAGAGATATTGCTTCTGATATTGTGTGTGCATCTATGTGCTCTTTTTTTAAAATAGATGCAAAAATTGCTTTAATAAAGGGAAATACTGAGTGGTCAAATCCAAAGGACATTACTGGGATTTATATTGTTTGCAGATTTGAATTAACTTTTTATTTAATGCATGTCTTTCTTGAAAATGTATTTATCTTTAACTCTGCCTCCTTAAATAACTGGAATAATGTAGGGAATTTGTCTTCAAATCTGAAGCCTATTAGAAATTTTTCTTTACTGTAAAGACTGGTCTATCTGCTAGAAATAACTCAAATAGGACTGAGGTTGTACAAACAAGGATTATTTCTCTTTACAACTTTTGAATTGAACTGTGTTGTTACCAACACCTCCTTTCTGGAACAGTGAAGAACCTTTCAGGCAGGTATCTCATTTGTTGTTGTCCAAGTTAAAAGGTTCTTTCCAGTGTTGCAGAACTGATGGGAAACATGAGGATTTTTTTTTTTTTTTGAACCAATCTTACTTACAAGTCTCAATTCTGCATTAAATTGATGAGCTCATACTGTTATTGACAACTTTATTCCTACAGTTGTGCAGTACTCTCCTGCAATGATTGTTCTTTGACTATAATTTTTTTTTTTTTTAATCTAATTTGGCTTCTTAGTAACTATAAAGATGTATTTATCATGTTACAGATGCACTTGAAATGAAATGTAACCTGGAAGCACACACACTGTCGTGTGAAAACATTGTTTCCTGAGCTCCAGATTCATTATTATGCAGTCATTTCTCAACCTTGAGATTGTAATTATAATGTTACAAAGCTGTGTACACATAGTACCAACTGTTAACATTGTTGTAATTGACATCCTCTGTTATTCAGGTGAGAAACTACAGAAAAAAATACTTTTTTTCTTCTCCTAGTGTCTGCTCCGGTGAATATTCAAGGGCTGTTGGATTCTTATTTCAAACTAGGGCAAATATTTCTACCACTAGAAAACTATTAACTGAAAATTATCACTGAATAAAGAAGGCCAGTTTATACCTTGGATATCACTAGAGCAGCACAGATACAAAGGGCATAATTTGGGATGTAATGACTGAAAATCTGAAACACAGTGTTTAGTTCTCCAGTATATCACATAGTCATATTCATTAAGGAAACAGTGTCTAAATCTAAATGTTATTCAAACAACCAAGGCCTAGATTTCTGTCCTTTCTTTATGGTGTCTGCCAAAGATACTACTTACTGAAGGGTGACTGGACATTGTATATGTGTAACTTGTCTGTCTTTTGTGTGATCCACTGTTTTGTAGCAATTTTTTTGATGAAAGACTGCTAATGCAGGAGAAACATTACTGAGCCAGATGGATTCTGACCATCCTTCTTTGTTGGCTACTATAAAAGTCTTATTTGCAGGTGTCTTTTCTCCTGCTGTGTTGTCCTTAAATGATGATGGCTGAAGGTAGCCAAGAGGCCACTTGAATCACTTCATCTTACCTTTTTCCTAGTGAGAGATTGAACTAGGTAGTTCACAGGTCCTTCAGAAGTAGGCTTTCATGAAGAGAACTTTGTCGTACTTTTTCTTTCTGGCTTCTTCCTTTCAAACTGAGATTCTTTCCAGTGAATTATTTAAACTGACACAAATTTATTTTTTTAAAGGGAGTAAAAATACTTCTGCTTATATATCTGACCCATGTTGCTCTTTTCTTCAAGATATTTGCTTTTGGCCACTTTCAGAGATGATGTACCAGGCTAGATGGACCCCTAGTCTGACCCAAAGCAGTTTTTCTAGTGTTTATACTAAAATACAAGCAGCAGAGCCAGCCCTTCAAAAAAATAATCCAAAAAAAATTTTTATTTTAGACCAAAGTTTTACTGCTACTGCACAGACACAGTTTGCAACAAAATACTGAGTAAACTGCTTGGGCAGAAAACTTAATTTAGATTTAGTTTGGGGAAAATGATATGTACTGGGTTGCATGGCAAAGCCACATGAAATTTAGTGACTGTGGTTGTGGAGATTCTCACTAAGGTTTGGCCTCGTCTGAATGATAAACTTACAGTACTGCTTTTTGTGCAATGTTAGGTTATGTAATACAGCTTGAAATCGATTGAAAACACAAACTTTTCTACATTGGAAGTTTCTTTTGTAGTCTGAGAGGGCTGTAAAACCTGACCTTTTCCACAATCCAAGTGATTAAAAATTAGTAATGTTCATCCAATTAACAAAAATTGAAACAGATTTAACAAAAAATACATGTAAAAACAGTAGATTCTTGATCACTGTGAATTTGTGTTACTTCAATAAACTCATTAGACTATGATCTCTTGACATTTAGTTAATGTGCTTTCTTGTTATTCATTTAATTCTTACTTAGAAAAGGAACACCAACTTGAACAGTACTTTCCCTTCCTGAATGTACAGTGAAACTAAATATAAAGTTTATTTTCTGTGTTTCATACTGTTTTATTTTCAGTCTCTATGCCTTTGAAAATATCTTAATAAAAACAACTTCAAAAAACAATAGAGAAGAATATTTAGTGAGGCTTCCTACTGACGTTTTTTAGTAAGTGTTTGTGAAAAAGAGGTTTAAATGCCTAACAGTAATATAGCTCCCATGACAGGAGCTCCCTCCTCTTTTGGATAGTGTAAGTAATGAAAAAACAATTTCTATTTCAGTGTTTACTGTTTCAATAGGGTGAAAGTTCCTAGCTCTCATTCTGAGTGTAGGAGTTTGTATAATGGCTGAACATTAAAAAATTAAGTTTTAGAAATGCTGTTAATGTAGCTAATGGATATTCATTATTTACAGTGCATTTTTTCAGAAAATAAATTCTTCTGTACAAGCTAAGATCGTAACGAACATAAGAAATTATCCTGATGTAGTAGCTGCACCTCTGAGCTATGTCAATAAGCAGTGAAAACATTATTATTATATACTTCTTATTTCATATAGCAATAAAATAACTGAGGAAAAACTGAGGAAAAGTCACGGAGCATGTTTACTAGAGAATGTTGCTTGGATATTGGATCTTGTCTTGGTAGCTCAGCTCAAACTGTAGGTAATCTAACCAGAACCAACAGATCTTTTCAGTGGCAACAGAAGGATAGGTTGGTTGAGGACATGGAAAGAAAAGTAATCTATGTCAGCTGGGAGATATTTCACAGAACACTCTTGACAGATCTTTTTACAGACATAGCTGGCAAACTTCTAAAACATTTAACCTCTGGACAAATCCTTCATAAAGATTATTTGTTTTTCCAATTAAAAAAAGAAAAAAAAAAAGAGAGAGAGAGAGAAAGAGAAGCAGAAAAACTCAATAAACACCAGAAAGCTTGTAAATTTAAAACCAACAGAATTTTCTCAAGGAAAACAGAGGGCAACAAAGCTACTGAAAGGGCTGGAAGGCATGTTCTATGAGGAATGGCTGACTCTGTGTTTGTCTAGTTTGGAGAAAAGGAGGCTGAGGGGAGACCTTATTGCTCTCTACAGCTTCCTGAGGGGGTGAAGTGGAGAGGGAGATGCTGAGCTTTTTACCCTGGTATCGAGCGACAGGACATGTGGGAATGGTTCAAAGCTGCACCAGGAGAGGTTCAGACTTGTCATTAGGAAGCGTTTCTTTACTGAGAGGGTGGTCAAACACTGGAACAGTCTTCACAGATGAGTGGTCGATGTCTCAAGTCCGTCAGTGTTTAAGAGGTATTTGGACAGTTTCATATAAAATATTTACATATAAACCAAGAAGCATAATTTGGTTTTGTCAAAACACATCTGTATTATTTGATCAACCTATATTCAGATATTCAGATTCACTTTCTTGGATTCAGTATTCAACACAATATCCTGTTCCTGACTTGGTGACCGAAAGGGAGCTCAAACAAAACAGTCTTTGTGTATTTTTGCTTTTCATCTACTGTGCCATTTCAGGTCAACTCTAAGTCAACAGAAGCAGCTAGGGTTCATTGGTATATAACTGCCTGATATGTGATTCATTTCAATACTTTTTCAGGCTCAGTTATTCCACTGTTTTAATATGGACTTGGTAAATCCCTTGAACCACCGATAGTTTTATTCAAAGTAGACCTCAGGTGCCCTTCCTCTAGAAGTACAAACAAGGGCACCATCAAGATCATAGCAAGAATGTTGCAACAAATATGCATAGAAGATTAATAAGACATAACTGAAATTCTAAAGTTATGGGAAATCCTCCAGATGGCACAGCATTTTTCCTGTCCTTTCCCTTTACATTAGAACATATAGAGTTTGTGAACCATTATGGAATCATACGCTGTACTTTATAGGCCAGTTTATAATTTCAAACCTTTGTAGGTCTCTGATGTGTAAACTTTGGAGTTTATGGTTAATTATTTGGAAATGTATAAAAGTAAACTTTGTGTATTTGCTGGCTGAGTTGAGTTCTTTATCGAGAACACTCTGTATTTCCAATAAATATATTATCATATAAGCAATATTTGTTTTTCATGTCAGAAAAAATTTTCTAATAGATGTTCTACTTTAACAAATCTCTGGATCTTTGTATTATAGATAATTTTAGGAATGTTATTCAGTTTATTCTACTGTCTCAGCACTTGAAGAACCTTCAAGTCAAAATGTGGAATATATTCTCCCATCTGTGGCATCTGAAAAAGCCAGAGGCAAGTTTCTGCATAAGCTCACTGGGCAGTGATGCTGACAAGTCCAGAAATGCCTTTGAGTCTACCAGGTAGTTTTACTCCTGACTGTTTTCTCTTTTTGTCTTATTATTTAATCCTTTTTTGATTCTTGTTTTACTTTGGAAACTTTTCACACTCTTCTTCATTTTAGAAATAGTTTCTATGGATTTTTTCCTGATTTATGGAGGGAATCCTTTTATGCTCACGTCTTGTCTACATAAAGACTTATGAATTTTTCCAAGTTATAAACTGATGTATGTTCCTCTGATATCCTAGCAAGTCTGAGAATCGCAAGTAGTAGCTGAAGAGTTTTCTGTAAAATATATTAGTTTCATGACAAAACAGAAAAAACATCCCAAACAAAAAACCACAGACAAAAGCAATATAAACCAGTGCTCATGTAAAGAGAAGGCAGAGACTATTTTGCACTTATTTTTCCTCAAATATATATATTTAAATATACATGTAAATATATGTATGAAGATAATATACAAATGTATCAAAAATATTTGTATTCATCTGAGCCACTCATAAGCAATTAATATATCAGTCTGATTGCTCTGTGTCCTTTACAGTGTACCTAGTCAAAGTGTAAGTCCTAGTGTATGCATCACTGCTTGACTGTAAACAAATTAATCAAGTATGTTTCTGTTATCCTTTTTATGACATTCTCTTAGCTACAGAAATGAAATGAAAACATGCAAGAATGAGGTGCTTTGTAATTAACAACCCTACTTTTGTTTGGTTTCAATATCTTATTCATCTCAAACACAAAAATACATATACAATATTTAACAGTTTTTGAATTAGTTGACTTTGCAAGACAAGGAAACCTTGCCAAGTACTGCAGCAATACTTACCCAATGAAAGTATTGAGTGACCTTCAGTATCATGTTATTTCACAGAAAAACATAAGATAACGCAATCTGGAATTATCTTTATGAGCTGCCAATTAAGGCTAATTAATCTGTATGTTTAATAGCTTAAAAAAGCAAAGTAATATAAAAAAGTCATTATTACTGAGATTGTGGATGATTAGTTGTACACATTAATTTACCTGTTCCATTTGATAGTGTTCTGTTCATGGTTTTTTTCAAAACACAGAAAAGGTGAAATCCTTATTCACTGAAGTCAGCATCAAAAGTCTATGATCTTCTAATTAGCTGGAATTTCATTGCAGTTTTCTTTTTTCCCCTTTTCCTAAAATTACTTAACATCTATAAAAAATGCCTGCATCACTATTTACTTTTTAGCTTACTAAACATTCTCAGTTAGTGTGCTTGTACTATTTACAATGCTTATGCTTAAATATACAACTGGTATTAAAGCCTTCTTTAGTTCTTTTTCTTAAACTAGTAACTCTGCTAATTTGTGTTTTTTGTTTTCCTCTTAGTTTGCTCATACTTGCATATAAAATGCACACAAAGTTCAAACTTTGTTACAGTGTGAACACACACATATTTTACAATATATAATTAACCACTGCATAAAACATTGATTACATGAAAGCATTAGATAAGGAATTCTGCTATATTTATTCATCAGGCAGAACAAAATCTTCCAAAAGGGAGTGCCAAGGTGAATATTTTTAAAAAAAACCCCAACTTTTTAAATTAAGCTTTTTTTTTTTTTTTTTTTTGATAAAATAACAGGAAAATACCTATTTTAACTGATATTAAAATAAAAGGGAGTTCCTTTTCTTTTCCTCTATTTCTTTCTTATGCATTTTGTTTGATTTTTCCTTGAGTTTTGTTTCTTCCTCATACTGTTGACATAAAGACAGACAAATATTTTAGTTTTAGATATATGTGATTTTTAGAAACTCAATTCTATCATTGTTTTTTTCTGCATCTGTTGGATTTAATTAATTTAGTATATAAAATCTCATGAAGAAAGTATAGGACTCAAGTTTATTTTTTTATTTACTAACATTAACTAATGTTTCAGGACAATCATCATACATTCTCTTTTTATCAAGACCAACAATTATCAGGCACATATTCTGGGGTATAACATAGGATACCCTGTGTCTTCCCTCTCCTCTTCTCTGATTAGAAAAGTTGTGTGAACAGTCGTTACAGGACTTCTGCTCTCCAGAAGTCTTAGCTCAGCCCCATCAGGCTCTAGACTGCCCCCCATAGTCCATGTATTTGTGAACTTTGGCTTTGAAACTTCATTGTTCATATGAACCACTTGTGGTGATGACATGAAACTCAGAAGTGTGGCTGATACACCACAGGATCGTGCTGCCATCCAGAGGAGCCTCAACAGGCTGGAGAAATGGGTTGGTGAGAACTTTATGAAGTTCAACAAGGGGAAGTGCAGTGTCCTTCATCTGGAGAGGAACAACCCCATATACCAATATATGCTGGGGAACACCCAGATGGAAAGAAACTTTTCAGAAAAGGACCTGGGGGTCCTGGTGGGCACCAAGTTGAACTTCAGCTATCAGTGTGTACTCATGACAGAGAACTGTAATGGTAACCTGGGCTGCCTTAGGAGCAGTGTTGCCAGCAGGCTGAGGGAGTTGATCCTTCCTCTCTACTTAGCACTGGTGAGGCCATATCTGGAGTGCTGTGCCCAGTTCTGGGCTCCTCATATATGGATATGCTGTACAGAGTCCAATGAAAGGTCATGAAGATGATGAAGGGACTGGAGCAACTCTCCTGTAACGAAAGGCTAAGAGAGCTGAGATTGTTTAGGTTGGAGAAGAGAGGGCTCAAGGGGGATCTCCTCAATATATACAGATATCTGAAGGAAGAGTGTAAAGAAGACAGAACCAGGCCCTGTTCAGTGATGCCCAGTGACAGGACCAGAGGCAATGGGCACACATGGAAACACAGGGGGCTCCAACTGAACATCAGGAAACACTTTTTTACTGTGAGGATTGCAGAGTCTTCTACTTGAAGACAGATACTCAAAAGCCATCTGGACTTGGTCCAGCTGCCTCTAGGTGACCCTGTTTGAGCACAGGAGTTGGTTTTGACTCAAGAAAGCTTGTTTATTACTCTGTGTTTTATTTAAGGGGTGAATTCCTGTTCTAATCTACTCTGATCTCTGTGTGCCAGTGGCCTCAAATTTACATTTTCAGGCAGGCAAATGTCTGTCCCACATCACATACATTAATGGGCCTGTGTTGTGGCAATAGCTCCTCCACCATGTCAGTCTATGTCCAGTCTGCATGTCCATCCTTGGAATAATCTTTCAAATAGCTTTATTAAGCTCCAGATGTTAAAAAAAAATTGCTTACTTGTTAACATTTCAAATAAAACTTTTCTTGTGATTATTAACAAGTTCTTAGTTGTCATTTCTAACAACTATTTATCTTAAGAGTTTGCATGAGAAGAATATATTTAAAATCAAAACTGGAAAGAAGTATAAACATTTGAAAAATATTTACTTTTTTTAGGGCATAAAATGTTGCTTTTAATCTTTTTTCTTGAT
The DNA here is from genome assembly GCF_031877795.1 of Strix aluco. Lineage (NCBI taxonomy): Eukaryota > Metazoa > Chordata > Aves > Strigiformes > Strigidae > Strix > Strix aluco. The sequence goes on along the minus strand of NC_133931.1, from coordinate 63,081,055 downwards.
GAACTTTAGAAGACAACTGTTAGCTTACTAGAATTCTTATTTCCAAACTCTTAAACATCCTTGTTGAAATACTCATTAATATTCAAGAAACTTTTTCAACGCTGACAGGAGGTATACTCAATATTTAGTTTCTTTGCAGTGTAGTGTAAAATACTAAAATATCTGTCATCAATGTATCCTAAATCATTAATTTCTCTGTAAAACACCAAGAGAGAGAATTTCAGTCTGCCTTCAGATCCTCTTCTACACAGCGTTATATCATGCTGATATTAAGCCAAATTACTGTTTGTGCCATTTCACAGAAGACAAATGCTTGCTAATTGTGTTATTGTCATCCATTCATCTGTCCAAGTATAACTATTGTCATTCTCTTTCTTGTCATCCTGGTTTTCATCCAGCTTCCTAGGGTGACAACTTCATACAGTCAGCATATTTTTAAGGTATTCAAGTAACATGTGTTTAACAGAATATAGAAAAAAATCTGTAGTGATTTCAAGAAGAATCCATACTCTATAAATTTTGTTTACATATATATATTTATACATATTACTTATGAAGGAAACTTTCTTCATAATATATTCAATAGCAGTTTCTGAACAGCAGCAGTGGTTCCCATCCATACCCCAATGCTGTATCTTCAGAAGAAAAAAGAAAAGTGGAAGAGTATGTTTCCTCTCTGTTTCTCACTCTTCCTCTCTTACAAGTTTTGAGTTGGTATTTATTTGTCAGGAGGATCAAAGAACTGGAATATCAGAAAAGTAAATCAGTCAACATTTCTCGAAGGGCTCTGAGTGCACAAGGGGAATAAGAGAATGAATATCATTCTGATCAGAGAAGAAAGATCATAAAATGGCCAGGTTTTCTTATAACAGAAGAAGAGTAAGTTAGGAGGACAATATCTTGTGAATGAAAGGTGGAAAGAGAGGAAGAGTGATGGTATTACAAATCTATTTATTTTTCCTGGCCTCTCCATGCACCAACATTTCTTTCATTACTCCATGCTAGAATACCATAAAAGGTTCTGGCTCTCTCTGGTTGGTTTGCTTTAAGTATGGTGTGAATAGTCAAAGACATGTGAAACTTTTTGACATCTGAAATACAAAATTGAAGTGAAATTTGGGATCGCAAATGAAGTCCAACAGGTTGCAAAACATGTTTTCTAGAGTCCACAAAACACAAAATCACCACCTTCTAAAGAATATTCCTATTCACACATACATCCACTATGAATAGAGATATAGTTGAACACACCTCACACACAGACACATACGGACTTCCTAGTTCTATGTTACTGTCTAATGGAAGATGTCAAAGCTCTTTTCAGGAAAGCATACATTATTTCATATGACCTTGTCAGAAAACAACAGTCTCAGTCTTTAAAATGAAAAACAGAAAACCTGCTTTCACTGTAGAGAGCAGAAGTGTGGTGAGAAAGAAGAGGCTGGAAGAAAACAGTGAATGTGATCAAATATTGTGCCAGTGCAAATCCAGCATTTTGGGAAAAGAGCTAATGTTGTGGTCATTTTGTTCTTGCACAAAAAAGAAGAAAAATATTCTTGTTACTGAATGTTGCTGACTGAATCATGTAGTTACAACAACAGACCTATGTCTTCTCAATGTGCTCAGAGATATATTGATGAGCTCACTAATACTTCTGAGTGTTTGGTGGACATCTTACATTGGTGTTTTAAAAATGACTGGGGAAATAAGTTGCCTGTGCACTTGTATTTCTCTATTACTGCTTCTCATACATCACAACTCTGAATTTAGATCTTGAACATTTGGATCAGTCAAATACCTTCAGCAGGAGAATTCTAAACACCCACTTTATTGGCTTCCAGTCCTTGCTTTGACCATTGGGCCATTTATATCATATAGCACAGTTTACACCCTAGATTTTATCTGAACAGCAAACAAAGAGGCCTTGCAATTCGCAGGTTAGGACAAATGAGGAGGATCCTGTCTTCTAATCTTGCTAAGCCAATGACTCACTGTGACAAACTGGTAACTTGGCTATGCTTAACCAAGCAAGAAAACTGAGTAATAAACAGAAAGAAATGGATTAAAAGTTTGGACCTAAATTTCCTAAGTAAATAAAGGAGAATAAAATCAGCCATAAACTAGTCCTATATGAGATCTCATTGTACCATCATAGAGCAGAATATCCTTAATTAATACTATGTTATCCTTACTAAAATGTGAAGAGAACAACTCTAAATTTACCGGGTGCTTTTGAATTTCAGCAGTGACAAATGCCATGGTAATACTAGATTAAATTAGAGATAGTTTAGCTGTTTAAGTAAAATTATCCTAGCAAAGAACCATGTAATATAAAATCAGAATTAACTCAGCTTTGCATTATTACTGCTTTACATTGTAGTTGTAATTGTTTTATTTTAATAACATTTTCTCGACATTTTTGTTCCAGGACATCATTATCAAACTTTGACATTCTCTGTAATTAATTCAAATGCCACCAAAATTTTAAAATCATCTTTATAGACCCAGGAGAAGTCCACTGGCAATAAAAATAAGTATTGGATGGCCTGATGAGAATGTTGAGTGGTCATAACAGATATTGTGGCAGATGAAGCTACCTCCACCAGTGAGTGGAAAGAGAAGACCCTTCTGCAAAGGGGTTATAGATTGAAAGGCTCTGCTCAGCCATCTGCTGATTTCCTGTCTCCAGAATTCAGTCCAAGGAATATTGCTAGGAGAGGTCCTGTATCTGCAAATGGCTTCATCTTTAAGCACGTGCATGAAAAGAATCATCACCCTGAGAAGGAAATGATTTCCAGACCTAGAACATATTTATTAGCAAAGGGTCAAGACACTTTCAAAGGCATGTGGAGACATTTATTTCCACTGTAGCATGGATTCCATTTGTTCTTCTGAAAATATTTTCAACATTTGTTTGGGTAGTACTGATTGTGTATTTGAATACTTAAAGTGCATTCTTGGATCTTAGGCAGAATGTCCAACACAGTTGTCAAAATCTCCAGCCTTCCCTGACAATACCATAATGTGTGCATGAGTTTTCAATATAAAAAGCTGCAGTATTTTGTAATTTAATAATTTGGGTTCACAGTACAATCATATAAGTAATGGAATTTTCTACTGCTACTACTAGTAATAACAATAATAATGCAAGGGTTACTGAGGAAATTATTTTGCTATTTGTAATATTGGACTATTTAATTTCTCTTTCTCACCTTTTTTTTTTTTTTTTTTCATTTTAGTCAATTACATTAATTACAGAATTGCCTCTTGAGCAGCAGAATTTAGCCTTTCTTTCTTGCCTCAGAACACTGTTTACAAAAGAAAATGCACATTATTTTTTAGCTTCATCTACATTTTCAAGGCAGGTTAAAATGGTGTTTCTGAATGAAAAATTGAGAGCTGCTAAGTTTTCTGATACACTGGCCAGAGGCAAAGCCTGTGAAAGATGTGATTATATGCACACCTTCAGGTATATTACTGATGTACTTGAGATAGAGACAATTTAGATGTTGGCCTAATAGGTACAGATAAAGGTGCATGTTCTAGGTAGTACTGGAATAATGAGGAGGCCTGATTTAAAAGTAATAATAAAAAAAAATTAAGCCAAGATGACATTAAAGAATGCTGGAAGCTAGCATTTACATGTTGATTAAATGACAGTACTTCACCTTCTTGCCCTTGTTTTTCATTCCTTGCCATCTATCACTTGAAAGCTTTTTCCATTAAATGACAGCTGGATCTTCTTCACTATGATGAGACTGATTATGCAGGACAGAAGTCAAGATTTAATCACTAGCATAGAAGGCACCTATTTTTGTGGAAAGCAGGGACAAGACATGGGGCCTCCCAGCCCCTCAGGGTGCATCTCCACTGCCTGCTGAGGGCAGCCCCAAGGCCAGACTCATTTGCTACATAAACATTGAGTCTCCAAGCACTGCCTCATGTGAGGCTAATGTGGGTCCTCTGAAGCCCCGAGGGCCCTAAGTGTTTGAGCATGGCATTGGGCATAGCTTTCTAGATTAATTTTTATATCCATATTTTCTCTGTAAGAGCTTTGTTTTGTTTATTGATTAATAACCTAACCTGTTCATTGTTGGTTTTATTTTTTTCTAAATGTTAAATTTTTATAGAATGCCTACATATAATTAATATAGGTAGTTATATATTAATTAACATAAATAAATAGAATCTAAACTAAATATGTTAATTGTTCTTATTAGCAATCATTATTAGCTAATTAACTATAACATCTATGTTGGTTAGTGTTTCTCCACTCATTCTTTTGGCTTTCAGCTGTTTTCACTGTTAAAGGAGTACTCTGCTTCATTAGCTGATTATAGTGGTCCTTGTCTTTTGGGTCTATCTAGGCAGGTTTTTATTTTTGTGACAGCTTCTGACCTTTGATATGATATACTGGTCCTTCATTATTGGGAAGACTTCCCATTAGTTCTTCCTGCTACTGGCCTCATTCGCAGCCTGCCAAGTGGGACACTCCTGTCTTGTAAGTTGGAAAAACTGGAAGGAGATGCTGCAACCATGTCTTCATGAAGGTACCCACAAATTTGCCTAAACTGGCAAATTCTCTCATGTGGATACAGCTTCTGTATCATACATTTTTTTAAAGTCCAGTGTAACAGTAAACAGATCTCAGATAAGTGAACTGCTTTTCTTCCTGCTTGGCAATTTTAGTGTTGTTACTTCATAGTAATAAATGATGAGATGACACTAGGGCTGTGTGTGATAGCGGCAAGTCTGTGTCTGAATGAGTGATGTACAGAAATCAAGCATGGCTGAAAAATACATTGCCTTCTGCATACGTTTATTGGTTCTCCCTCCCTCTCTCTCGCTCTGTCTTACCTGTCTTCTTTTTCTTTCTTTGTCTCTCATCAGTGTCTGTTGATGGTTATATACCCCCAGTCTGATTCCTAATTGCTATGAAAAGACCAAGCGGGAGGCAACTGAAGTGATAGGGAAAGAAGGGAGACTCATTTATTTTGTGTAAAACTGATTCAGCATTTGGTGGGGAAGAGGCCACGTTATTAAACTACTGAGTCATGAGTACATGCGTGTGCTCTCTCAAGGGCTTCAGGCTCCATTGGTGATTGATGGATTTGGAGTTTGTCTGAAACCTTCTTTTACTTCTCAGGTGCTAAGTCATCATAACATCCTCATCTCTCTCCAGTTCTTCCCACTGGCAGTGTTATGATTCACCAGGCAGTGCAAATCACCTCAAGTGGCAGCTCACAGGACACACAGTAAATTTAAACTGTAATTAGGTCACAAGTGAAAACTCAGTTTGGACCCTAATGGACATTTACCTGTGTCCATAAAACATTTGTAGGATTTGGAACCACTGGGCTAATTCTGATGAAGAGACTGGAGCTGGGGTTACAAGGCCACAGCCAGAGATAGTGCACTTGCAGTTATGCAGATAAGCCTGTACTTCATCTTCCCAAATGATGCCCAGAGGCTGCCAGAACAGTCATTCCTTCACTTTTATGAGCAGTGAATTTACATTAAAGGCATTTAAATAAAGGCTGTAGAGTATGCTTAAAATATGTTGTTCCAATTTGGGACTTTATTATGGTGTTGTGGCATGGAGAAGTGACCCCATGCATGATTGAGCTGAGGTGCCAACCTGCCCTAGAGCTCTGTTAATAAGGATTGGTGAGGCTGGAGGCAGCAATGTTGTCAAGAATGCTGATGAGCCTCGTTAGCAGTGTGCAGCTCGTTTCCTTCAGAGAAGGGTAGACGAGCCTGTGGGGGAGAGCTGGTAGTGCAGCCAGTCAAAGAGCTCTGCATCAGGTAATTTATTTGGCTAGCTCAGTCCACCATTGTAAACAAGTCTTGCTTTCTGTGAATATACTCATTAGTCACCTATTTCTGGATACTTACACGGACAAATCAGAGCCAATGTTTTATCCACACTCTTCTCTGTAACTTTGTGCACAGGAATCTGTTCCTCAACAGACATTTGCACCACTAAAAGGGATATAAGTCATACTTACATTTTTGAAGATTCCTGCTGTGGATGAGCTACAATATCGAAACATCTTGTTAACAGTAGTCATATCAGTCTTGCAGTGGTCCTGTTGCTCCTTCCCTACCCTGTGAGCAGACACGTTCGCCTGCATTTAATGCTGTCTGTACTTGCAGCAATGAAATAAGTGTAAACCGCATTTGGGAAGATTATATTCACAATTTAAATCTCTGTCTTTATCTGAGAGTCCACATGAACAGAAGTCAACTGTCACGATTAGGAAAACACAGGCAGCCTGCTGTCTTTCCCAAAGGCTCCTCAGATGCAGGTTGGAAGTGGCAGTGAGCTGGATCAGCAGCTTTTGATAGGGGTACTCCAATCCTGGTGACAGTTTTTTTCCAGCAGCTCTGCTTTTGCCTTCAGTCACTCTACTGGAGCACTTCCATCCTGAGGAGGGAAGAATTGGCTCCTGGTTCAGTAAATTGTCCTGGGGGATTTTAAGTCTGGGTACTCCAAATCTAGACTTCACAAATATGGGAAATATCTGAACAAATTCACAGGAGAAGAGGAGTTTGAACACTCTCACATGAAAGAGTCCATCTCTATGGATTGATTTTTTTAGGAGTCTTAGGCAAATTTTGAAGAGACCTGAATAGGTCTGTGCAAATAGTGTCTTAATATGGTAGATGAACTGAAAGAAATGGAACAAAAATATATGGGTGTAGAATTAAATATTTCATTTCTGATTTCTTTTCTGCATTTTCTTCAGTGCAGTTAGAACATATTTCCTTTTAAAACATTCCAAATGGAAAGCCCTGAAAGTGTTTCATTAAATCCAATAGGTTGGCACATACACACATTTTTCTGAAACAATTCTGCATGTACAGATCAATACAATATGCTAACCCAGGTCTACATAATTCTTAGAAAAAGATCTTTTGATTAAAAACTACTATTTTCACCTGAAATTTTTCCACCTTAATTCTGACCTTTCAATAGCTTCATGTTTCCTTTTACTTTTCTCCCATAGTAGCTGGTACCAATTACGCTAAGTAGGGAGAACTTGTGAGTGGCCTCCCTTTCATGGGCTGTGGGTTTTATATATATTCTGGTTACACAGGCACAAGATAGATGTATCTGACCAAGGAGAGGCAGACTACTAAATGTATTCTATTAGTGATGGAGACAACTATAAAAGGGATAAGAAGCTAATACTTCAGTGCAAAATCAGTCTGAAATTGCATCTTCAACATGACTTTTGGACCAGCTCTATTTACAGCATGCTAGAGTAGCTTTTGTAGAAACAACAGCAAACTCTGTAAACCAGCATACAGCCTGACAGATCTCCTACTGGACATGTCTGTAAAACTGGACCTGCCTGCTTATTTATTAGTCTCTATTTCTCAAAAAAAGAGAGCGCATTCTAGCAGTGTCCATCTAACTGTGGCTCCTCTCATGCTGGTAGTCTCAATCCACATGAAGATCCTGTGCTACTGGTGGCACTTTGGGGGAAAAATTGTCGAAAACAGCAACAATGCAATTTCAGGCAGAGGTCTTTCTCTCCAACAAAAGAGCTATTACTAGTTGGCCTACAAGATTTTTTATTTTATATTTGTATGTGTATCCTCACTAATTTGATAGCTGCTCTTTTTTTCCCCCTTTTTAATCATCTAAGGATTTTCACCCTCTGTATTAATTTTTAAGGGTTGCTTGATACCTTTTATTTCCTTGTTGTTCATATTTTGTTAATAACCACTGATAATAATAATAATAATGCTGTTGTTCTTATTTTCCACCCCTCCCAGATGTTTAGGTAGATGTGGTTTTGCTAGTCCAGCCCCCTGTGTACATATTAGTGATGATCTGTGTCAACATATTTTATCACCTTTTCCCTTCTGATGATTATACTGGAGATAAAGGCTGCAGGGAAACTTATTTGCATAGCTCTATTCTCACCTGCACTTCATTAAAAGCTAAGTCATTTGCAAAAGTAATTTCCTAGTCAGTGCTCAACCACAATAAAATGTTCCATGTCTTAAATATTTCCAATGAAGTAAGTCTGAAGAGAAGACCAACAGGAAGAGATCAATACTAGAGAAAACCAGTAACATTATTATTGCATTTTCTTCAGGATCTTATTCCTATATTGTTCGCATTTATCATCTCTACAATGATTTTCCCACATCAGAAATCTATTTTACTACACATTTCACCATGCCATTGTACTAACTTCAACGTAGGGATCAGAGTGATTTAGCCGGCAGGTAACTATCTTCAAGTGTTCCTAAGCCTCTCAGCTACATAGACTGTGTTCAGGTTGCCACAGTATTGTGCTGTTCAAGGTGTGGTGCACATCAGGATGCATAAGGCATTATCTTCTTGAACACTGGTCTTTGCACCCCCATTACCTGTTGCATGCGAGAAAAAAATTCACACTATCAGAAGGACAAGCAGTTATTTTCTTCTCCAAAGTTGTAAACTGTGTCCTTTATTCAGGAAAATTACAAAATATATCTTCTTCTAAGAAGAGTTTCATGTTTCCCTAGTTTTCTTCTGTAGGCAGAAAAACAAGTCACGGGAGCCATCTTTTCTACTGTTTTGGACAAGCAGGGTAATAGAATAGAATGAAAACGGATAGTTTAGTTCTACTATGTTGCATACAACGAACTCTCTAATAAATTGACCATGAAGAAACTCCCAAACTAACAGAAGGGAGTAAGATATTATTTGTAATGATTCACTATAATTTTAAACAAAAATATTACCAAAATATTCAGATAATTAGAACTGCCTTTAAATCAAAACATGGATGATGAAGTCTTTCTTAAAAAAGATGTTACCTAAATTCTTTTAAAAACATAACATATTCATTAATAGAAGCAGAAAGGGAGTGTAAAGCTGAACTCCACTAGACTAAACATAACTATATATCTTAATTCACAGAATGATTAAAGAAAAGAAAGAAGAAACTGGAAACTTTTGCATCTTCATTCTGTGTAACAAGCTAAATTCTACAGGTACTATCCTTTCAAATCTCCAGTGTGGCTGTTTGTCTCTATGTTTGCTCTGACGCTCTGAAATCTTAGTGATGGACTCGCTTTTTCTAACAAGAACAGAGTATAAGGGAGAAGACCTGGGTGCATTCATCTTACAGAAGAATCATATCTAAAATGTTAGATCCTTGGGTAAAGCCCTTCTGTTTTTTCACCATGTCCTACTACTGGCATGCCAGAAAAACATTCTTGCTCTGGCTGAATCTTTTAAACCACTCTGGCAGTTCATGTGTGTAACTATTTAATCCAGAAAGTTCTGCCTGTAATAAAGTATTTACTCATCCCAGGATCAAGATAAATTTTCATAATTGAAGAAAATGAAACATCTTTATATGATAGTGAAGTGCTAAGGCTTGGACAATAGGCCCAAGCCAGAGTTGACCTATAGATGAATCCTGTATATTTTATAACTGATAACCATTGTGCTAACAGGTATTATACTAAGTTATAACAAACCACCTAGTCTGATGTAAAAGGTGGAAGTGTTGAAGCCGGAGCAACAGGCCCTGAACCGAAACTGTTAACTCAGTATGTAATCCCTAAGGAAATATGCATGGAGGATGTAGCTATCTTGAATGTATCTTTCCCTTCCTTTGTATATGAATAGAACCACAGAGTCAGGAGGCAGGTGTCTGTCTCCGAGACCTGATGTGATGAATGTATCTTTCCCTTCCTTTGTATATGAATAGGGTAACAGAGTCATGGAGGCAGGTGCCTGTCCTCGAGGCCTGATGTGAGACCTTGTGCATAATCCGATCAGATAAGCAGAGAAATTCCCTTAGTTTCTTCTTGAGCCCTGGCCAGGCTCTGGGGGGAACCTAATGTAAAATTTAAACCAGATTATTTCCACTTAAAACAAAGGTGCCAGCTATTCTGGCTTGCTGATTTTTAGCATATAAGGCTGGACCCACTCACAGAGACTTTGGAAGCCTCACCTATGAATGGACACACCACGTAGGATTTCCCACTTGCCGGGACAGGCTCTCCAAATCCTCGCTGTAACCGGGGCTGCCCAGCGACTGCGGATCTGGATGATGGTAAAGTATGCAAGTGGTGATGGATCTTTCTTAATCACTATTCTCTCTCTCTTGTAGTAATGATGTGATGCATTACCCTGTATTTTCCTATTTGTTTAAGTGCACTATTCTGTCTTTTCTTACTGTATGTTTTCTGTATTATTCTGTTATATTACTTAGTTATTTCTAGTGAAATACACCTGCTCTTTTCACTCTGGTGTCTGAGTTTAATTGATATCCCTGATCAGCAAAACAGATAGTGATGTTATATTTTAAAAAATTTCTCTTCTTGATCCCATTTTCTGCCAGTTACAGATATTGAATGTTATTTAATCTTCAAGTGATGGTATTCCCAAACAGCTCACTGAAAGAAGTAGTGGATTTAGGCACTCTCACGAGTGAGAAGGTAAGATTCAGGCTGCTAGGTTGGAGAATACAAAAGGAATCATATAGCATTATTAAAAAATACTTCATTTATAGATACCCTGCAGGCAAAATGAACTAACAGTAAAAATAAAAAAAGCTGGAGAAAAACATTTATTTCTTTTTGCTTGGAAGGTTTGAATTCAAAGGTTTTTTTAATGAGCCAAAGGTAGATGGGTTGGTGTCCCTTATTTTAGATAATTCAGTCTGTGGTTCTTAAAATAGCTAAGGCCTATCTGACACAGTTTAGGAAGCTATAATTTAGAGCTATAGTTAGACATTAAGAAGATTGGTTTTATTGCTTTTTGTGTTTTACTAGAAATGTTAAAATTCCACTAGAGTTCAGCTGAACGTTCTTATTCAAGGGAGGTGTTACTTTTTAGGTTGCTCATGTACTGACATTGTGTAAGAGCAAAATAAAAATGAGTTTTTTCTTTTTTTTTTAATGAAAGCTATTAGCCGAATATTAGAACAGCAGGTAGGTAGACTTTTAATCTAAGTTGTTAAAATGTGAAAGATAAGCAGTCACAGAGCAAAATATGCATAGGTTTTCTAAAACATAATAAAGGCAAACCCTCATTGCTTCTACTGTTTTACAACAGAATTTCTAGTAAGTTATTCAAATGCAGAGTCACAATATTACATTCATTGTAATAAAAGCCTTTTAAAGAACCTCTTTGCCCACAGAAGATGTTAGTATGGCTATATTTGCTGTTTCAGCTAAAGAATTTTAGTAAATTCATTCAGTATCTTAATCGTGGGTATAACATGAAGCTCAGTGAGGGGGCAAAAAGGATGGGCTCTGTTTGCTTCTGCTTTTGACTTTTTAATCAAACAACTTTCTGCTGCTGTAACAATTGGACTTTTCATGCTAATGTCATGTACACCCTCTACTGTTTGTAAACTGGTCTTGAAAACACAATGTAGACATCTATTTCATTTCCAAGCACACAACACATTACTTATGCCTTTTGCATAAAATTCAGTACAGCTGCATAGCCTATTTTATTTGGTTACTGGATCCTGTATTTTGAATAAATGTGTCTGTAAAATCTTCTGAACATCATCAGTGTATCTGTTGAACAATGTTGTCAGGCAAGGATCTTCTAATCAAATTTATGGTATTTGTCAATGTATGTTTCTATGGATAGAGAATTGTCCCAGTTAGCTGGACCCAGGTATCCTAGAGAAGTTTAGTATTTTCTGAACTTGACTGAAACTGAACTTGAGAAATTAAAGGCACTCATCATTTTTCAGAACCAGAACCTTTATTCATGAGAAGATAATGAGAATGTACTGGAATATTTCAGGCAGAAACAACCTGACATCAAGACATCGGTAGACAGAAGTCATGACATAGGGTAGTGCTAACATATGCTTCCTCTGTCATATTGTAAACAGCATCAGGAAGGCCCTCAAAGCTCCTGACATTGTAATATTTGTCAGATCCCCCAGAATGTGGAGTTAGCCATACAGTATATCAAAAGCCAAGGTGACTGGCATCAACCACTGTCACACTGGTCCTGCAAGCCATCCTTCCCAGAATGGATGATGGGAGAAGCAGCTAGCAGAGGGGCTGTGCGGTGCTCCTGCACTCATGCTGGAGCTGGAGTTCTGGCCTAGACAGCTAACAGGAGCTGAGAGTATGGCAGAAAACCCAAATGATCGGATTTGTCTTATATTGATGTGAACAGAACTTGTTTGTTCTAATTTGAATTTCTATTATAGCTGTTTATTCAATACTAATTGAGGTCTTGAGCCCAGTTTTGTAATATGGACTTATGCCCATAAGCCTCGTTTTTTACATATAGACTTAGCTTCAATAGGCATTATCCTTGACATGTCAAATTACATAAAAAGTGCCAAGCCTGGAAGCCTATTATAAAGTTTCCATATGCTTATGTGGACAGATGACTAAAAGTGGCATGGTTTTGGGGAGTGTTAGGCCAAAAATCTTGCCAAAATCAGAAGTTATACCTTTATTATATTTTTTGCCTAAGACCATCTAAGCACATTAGTTTGTTTCTGTCACTCCATCCAGCCTGCAGCAATAGTCGTTTCAGTGCTGCCTCACAGCTGCATATAGAGTACATCCTTCTAGTAACACAGTGTAAAGAGCAAAAGTAAATTAATTTAAAATGTAACATGACAATAATGCCACTACCAATGCAGATAGACTTAGAAAGCATGCTTGAATAATCCTCAATGATAAAAACATATTTGTTTCATTGAATATGGTGTTACCCCATTAAAAGCAACATTATTATATTGTAGATTTGTTGACTTGATAAAGATTTGCTATATTCTTAAAGCATTAATAATTACTTCTCAGGAATATATTATGATTTCTTCTCATCAATATGTTGACAGAGATGCTTAAGCATTTTGGTGAAGCTATTCCCAGGATATATGTAGTATACGGATATTTTCTATTTCTTTCCTACTGTTACCTCTATTATATTAATTGAATTATATTAGTGATACATGAATTAAAAAAAAGCATATAGGATGAAAACAATAACTTTCCTGATTATGGCAAGAATAACCTGAGAATTACTGTGTATTTTGTGGTTTTACTTTAAGATTTTTTCCACACTTAAGGTCAAATCTAATGAAAGAACTTTATCTTCATGTAAGGTGCCATAGCTCTTAATTTTTAAGCATCTGGTCTCCAGCTGGAATTTAAAACCCAACATTAGATGCCTTTAAGTCTTCTCCATAGGCTGCAGGGAGGATTATGCACCTCACAAAGGTCACCAAAATTCTGCATTTTAGGTAATGGGAATTATTAAGTGTGATTTCCAACTCTGCTTCAGAACTCAGACATCCAAGTCTGGGCTATGGGCAGGAGCCTTCAACAACCTGAATGCAGATGTTGAGGTTCTCTTCTGAGCTTAGCAGTTCATGGTAATTAATCAGGGATCACTTTTCTTTCCAAATACAGGCAAAGGAAAAGTCATCCAACTGTACTGTCGGTTCCCATTTTTACTTACGCATTGATTATAACACCCATCTAGAAAGTTGAAGAACTTACTGTTTGCAGCATTGACCATCCTTTGTATTTGCACTTTTGTATTTTGTAGAAAAGGAAACAAAATTAACAAGAGGCAGAAAGAAAGTAGAAATGAAGGATGTGAATCTCTTGATAGTTTTAGTTTTCTGTATTTATGAGAGATGTTTGTTCTCTATGAGGGACGTGGATTTTTTTTTTAAGTTCAATTACAAATATAAAATGCATGAGCAGTTAAAAAAGCAAGAACCAGAAACCATACCTTTGATACTACAAGATCAATTTTCTGAGTTGAAGAATGTTAATATTATTTTTTATTTTATTTTGACCTCACAAAACCTTCATGCCTCTTAAACAGCTTGAATAAGTAAAAGGTCTTGAGGGAAACTTAGCTGATATATATCTAGTGCAGTGGTTTGATGCTTTTTGGCAAAAGGGAAACTTGTCTAATATATCATAGAAGATGGAAAAGAGTGTGGCCAGATGATAGGATCATAGAACCATAGAATTGTTTGGGTTGGAAAGGATCTTTAAAGATCATGTAGACCAACTCCCCCTGCCATGGGCAGGGACATCTTTCACTAGTTCAGATTGCTCAAAACATTATCTAACCTGACTTTGAACTCTTCCAATGATGGGGAATCCATAGCTTCTCTAAGAAACTTTTTCCAGCATCTTACTATCTTCATAATAGAAAATTTCTTCCTTGCATCTGTGAGAGACCTAAATGTTAAATGACTGCCTCAAAGCTTGCTTGTGTCTGTGCAAACCTAAGGGACAAGCTGCTGCAGCCTTTGGATTAGTCTAAGGAATGTCCTCCAAGGAAGAGGGAGTGTATTGAAGGATGCACCCCCCCATTCCTTTGCAGCTGCATTGTCAAACTCCTTAGATAAGCCTCAAAGGGACAGATGTCTACTGAGCTAAACTAAATGTTTATCACTGGCCCCATCCCGTAGCCATTTGTAGCTCTATTGTGTATGCCAGACACCATGCATGCATTGCCAATGAACTGATAAGAGGTGAGCATTTCTGCCCCAGAAGCCAGATGCAGCAAAAACCTGTGGGACTAGAGAAAAAAAAAACTAAAGGTGGGCAGATATGTTAATCAGCGGATACAATGAACTTAAAAAGGCAACAGAAAACTTTGCTCCGTGTGCAACCACCATCAAAGCCCGATCCGTGTGCACCCACCACCAAATAATTGAAGACTGAGGACCAACAGGATGCTGCTGGATCCATGGTGGTGACTATTCTTGCAGCCCTATCCCGCATCCTTGTTTTATTTCTGTCTTTTCCTTCCATTCAGTCCTATTGCTACCCCTCTTCACTTTTAATAATAAAAACCTGTTTTGGGTATGCGGCATTTGATCTCGTTTGTGTCTTAATCTCACTCTTGGGATCATATTGAAACCTCCCCCGACATTGGATTGGGACAGCATCTAATCTAAATCTACCCTTTTTCAGTTTAAAACCGTTACCAATTGTCCTGTTACTACAGGCCTTCATAAAAAGTCTCTCTCTATATTTCTTATAATCCCCCCTTAAATATTGAAATGTCTCAACTGGGTCTCCCCAGAGCCTTCTCTTCTAAAGGCTGAACAACCCCAAGTTTCTCAGCCTGTCTTTGTAGGAGAGGCATTCCAGCCCTCTGATCATTTTCATAGCCCTCCTCTGGACCCACTCTATCATGTCCATGTCTTTCTTCTACTGGGAACCCCAGAGCTGGATGAAATACTCTAGGTAGGGTTTTGCAAGAGTGGAGTAGAGGGGGAGAATCACCTCCAGTGACCTGCTGGCTATGCTTCTTTTCATGTATCCCAGGATACATTTGGCTTTCTGGTCTGCAAGGGCACACTGCCAGGTCATGTCCAATTTTTAATTCATCAGTATCCCCAAGTCCTTCTCCTCAAGTCTGCTCTCAATCTATTCATCCACTGATCTTTATTGATAGTAGGGATTGCCCTGACCCAGCTGCAGGACTTTGCACTTAGCCTTGTTAAACTTCATGAGGTTCACATGGGTCCACACCTCAAGCCTGTCAAGTTTCCTCTGGATGACATCCCTTTCCTCTAGTATTATCAACTGCTCCACTCAGCTTGGTGTCATCCACAAACTTGCTGAGGGTGCACTTGATCTCACTGTCTATGACACTGATGAAGACATTAAATAGTAGTGGTCCCAGTACTGGCCCTTGGGGTACACCACCAGTTGCTGGTTTCCATTGGACATTGAGCTGTTAACTGTAACTCTTTGGATGAAGCTATCCAGTCAATTCCTTATCCATCAAATAGTTCATCCATCAAACAGTCCATCCATCAAACCTATATCTGTCCAATTTAATGGCAAGAATGTTGTGGGGTACTGTATCAAAGGCCTTATGGAAGTCCAGGCATGATGACATGTAGCTCTTTCTTTGTCCACTGATGCAGTCACTACATCATAGAAGGTCACTAAGATTAGTCAGGCATGACTTGTCCTTGGTGGAGCCATGTTGGCTGTCTCTAATCACATCCCTGTCTTCATATGCTTCAACATTTCTTCTAAGAGGATCTCATCCATGATTTTACAGGACACTGAGGTAAGGCTAATTAGTTGGTAGTTCCCAGGGTCCTTCTTATTACCCTGCTTTCTGGGAGAAGGATCTGTAATTATTAGACTGTGATAATGAAATATGGATGAGGAGTTGACTCCAGGAGAGAGAACAAGAGGTGATATGAAAAGAGAAAGTATTGTGCTATAGGATAGTCAGAGATCAGTATCGGAACAGTTCTTGTTTAATGCTGTCATTTTTCTCGACACCAGTAGAAGGATACTTGTCATAAAAGTGTTCCCTAATACATCAAATATGACATGTTCTAAGGAAAAGGATGTTGGAATATCTGAAAGTAAAAATTAAAATAAATAGCATGAAATTCACAACACAAATTGCCAGGATGTTTGGAACTAATTAAGCACTTTTTCTGTACACTGAAATGTTATAATCTAGAAGTCCCAGTGACCTCTTAGGAGCTGTTAAACTAAGGTATCCAAGTGAGATCACATGGTACCTACTCAGCTCCCTAGGACTACAAAGTAGGAAAGACCTAATAAATAGATACTTATATGCTTGTATTCAAAAAAGGCAGACAGAAATGTATGGCTTTTTCTGTGGGGCACAGATCATCTGTACTAAAGATGGATAATTAATTAATATCCTCTACTTCAAATGTTAGCTCTGAGTTTAGGATAAGTACTATTATGTTCCTTTCACTATACATTCAGTGCTAAAAATTAAGCAATATGCATGCTAATAATGTTTCATTGTATATCACAGAATCATCTAGGTTGGAAAGGACCTTGAAGATCATCTAGTCCAACCGTTAACCTAGCACTGACAGTTCCCAACTACACCTGCTGTGTCGACCAGACTCTTAAAACACCTCCAGGGATGGGGACTCCACCATGTCCCTGGGAACTACTGGTTTGATAATGAACTATTTTTTGTTCTAAAGATCTTCTATCATTAGTTTGTGATGTGGGAGATAGTTATCAGAATATCTTGTTAAAATCTGATATCTTAATTTTTGAGTTTTGACAAAGATCAAATCTGAAGTAACATTTTGCAGAATGGATTTTATTATGGAAAAGTCGGATCTGTCAATTTCGAGTCAGAGCTAGCCACGCTGATGTGTTTTACAGTTGTTTTAGAATTTTGACGAAATTCCCATCAAATAAAACAAATACAACATTAAGTTGGCACTGGTAATACCTAACAAAGTAAGATATGGAACTTTCTTTAAACGTTCTTTAAGGTTCTTACCTTTCAAAATTTTAGTAAGAGGTGGCTCAGGGATAGACTGCTTATGAAATAGCTGTTGCCATGCAATTCTGAATTAGAAACATTTTCTCTAGGTTTTAGTTACATTTTCAATTGTTTTCTTATTCTTCAATAGATTTGATCTTCATGAAATGATGGAATAAAAGCAATAAAAATAAATTTCATCAAAACCTAGAAGCAGGTCTAAACATGAATATTGTAGGTTTGATGAATTTTATTTACTTAAAAGTAACTTAATCTTTTCCACTTTCAGGTAATAAGAAAAATTCTACTTGAGAAGCAGAAGAATTTAGAATTCAAACCACGTCTATTTCTGCAGTTTAAGCACAGTCATTTTGTCTAATCATGTCTTATATGTTCGTTCTTTTTGACGTTATGAATTTTGCACTGAACAGGAAAAAAATGACAAAGGTGCAAAATGTTTCAGAACAGGGATTCTCAAAGCTGTCATTCATAGTATGCCTTTTCAAATATTTTCCATTCAAAACCTCCAGCTTTATTGGAAACCTGTGGTGTTAAAATTTTCATCATTAAATTTTAATGATAATCTCCAGCAGTTTGGTATACCTTTATTTTGACAGGGATGACAAAATATATGTCAATTTAAATGCACTTTTTAGTGCTTTCGACATTTATTTTTTTAGAAAGTATTATACCAATTTTAATGCACAATTTCTTAGCCCTGATTTTTACTTGAGTTGCAGAGGGCTTGTTATTTGGGAATAATTTATATCTATTTCAATCTAAACTGTATTTTGAATGAAGTTTGACTTTCATTAGTTAATCTATAATATCATTAGAATAATGTACATATTATTAGCAGTGCACAAATCAAGGTCTGATGTGGTCACTTGCATTGCAAGCAATTATGGCTGCTTTCATTTCTTATTTATTTATTAGTCCATTTATTTATTATTTTGGTTGCATAACAGGTGTTGGTGGTATAAAGAACTTGTGATTTACTTTTCAAGGTGGGACTAAAGGTAGGAATAAATAACCCCAGTTAAGAGTAGCCATATATTAATTACTTCTCAAAAGATTGTTTTCTGAGCCAGTGCCATGCCTAGCACCTAAGCAGTTAACACTCTCTCTGCTATATACAGTGAGATCATTTTACAATCTTTGCTGAGACTTCAGACAGGAAGAGTCACCTGCATTTCTGTCTGCAATCAGGCAACAAGTTTAATTGGGCAATGGCAGAGCCTTGCAGGATATCCTAATGAGCCTAATTGGTAGCAGGAATCTGAGTCCTGGGAGAACAGAGATAGAAACCAGACAAAGAGATGGGTAAAGGCTATGGAGTAAGAGAAGCAAGATGGAAGGGCTCTGTCAGGACTTAGTACTGCTATATACACTTCTCTGTATTCTTTCTTTTCTTAGTCTGTCTCACCAATTTATTTATGTGTCCATGGTAGTATTGTCTATGTCTTTTGTGCTATTTAAGTGGTACTGTGGATCTTTTTGTGCTTATTTCTGTTGTTCCCAAGTGATCTGAATATGCAGTGAGCCCTAGCTTGAAAGGCTGTTCAGTCTAATCACAAATCTACTTTTGCAACATTCAGTGCAATGGGGGGAAGAAAAAAAAAAAATTGATCAAACTCTGTATTTCTGAGAGCAAGAATCTTCAGTGTAGTTTGGACCATCTCACTAAGAGTGTCCCTATCTTCAGCTGTCACAGTTCTGTCACTGAAACTCCTGGCAACAATTGAATTTTAATGAAGGTCTGTTGTGCTTTAGAATTTAAATGAGATGTTTGATAAAAGAGAGAAAACCTTCTGCATATCTACCTTATGGTCTTAATGCATTGCTCCTGGTAAAAATAAATAAATAGAAGAGTATTTCAGTGCTTGTTTTCTACAGACATTTCCCTGCAAAGCTGAAAAAATAGCCTGAGTTGCACAGAGCCATTTTCATGCTGATTTCCCCCTGCTTCTGATAGAACCCAGTTGCTGTGTATGCAGCTGCTGTTGCTCTCTGGTTTCCTTAGCTTCCCAGACTGGCAGGGACATTTGTTTCTGATAGTTTAAATCAGTGTCAAAGAGTCTGAGGCCACCAGCAAGTAGCTTATTGGGGCCATCCTCATCTGAACAGAGTTTTGGCACTGCATCTTACCAGGATTTTTGCAGGTGAGCTAGTTATTAGTCCCTAGTATATGACAGTTCATCTGAATGCAGGGTACTGAAGACTTTAATAATGCAGTTTATCTTTTGCTTACTTTCACTTGCCTGAAACTAATTTTTTTTCCAGGTGTAGAGCTTACCATTATATTTTGTTCAGAGATACCTGTGTACATATCGAAAGAGTGCCAATGATAAAATGCTCAGTTTGCTGAACATGTTTGATCTCCAAAGCAAGGTTTCAAGCTTGAACTGAGCTCTGCATTGATTGTGGGGGAAAAGTAAAGGTTATGTATTTTTAGTACATGTGTTGTGCTGTTCTCCTGTGCAGTATGTTACACTACCTTGGTGTAAATGCTGCCTCATGCAGGTGTGCTAATGGAATTCCTGTTTTTATGTAACTGCTTTTTGGGGAGCGAGGGGAGCTTGAAATGCTCTGTTCTAATTACAGATGTTTCTCTGTGTTGCTAACTGTGGGGGATGTATGTGTGCAGGCATGTGTGTGTGAAGCAAAGATCTAGCTTACAAACAAAATCAATGGTAATATACAATTACAATGACAACCTTGTTGCAGAAACCCAAGATATTTACATGGATGTATTAGATAGTGTGGACAACCTATACATAGTTTTCTGCACCACCAGTTTATTTGGAGTATCTTCTCATGCTTACCACTCTAACACAGCTCCTAGACTTAAAAAAAAAAAAATCAGTACACAAAGCAATATACAAAAGACCTCTGTAAGAGCAGCATCGGAAATGGAGAAGATGTGTCTAAAACACAAAGAAAGGGAGTGGCAGTAGCTTGTACTTCTGACTATAGGCTGAATTAGTTTCAGTTGTGAGATCTGTACTGTAGTATTTCTGAAATGGATTACCTGCATTAAGGGTCACTTAAATTTGTTGTATTCTGTATGCAGGAAGCCCGTTAGAAGCTTGAATTCCACCCTGCCCTCCTGATATCTCATAATTTATATATTATACCAGAAGAAGTACATCATCACTGCTTTTGTACTGCTAAACAAATTGTAATATACGTTTTAATATACCCTTGAAATTCTTCTAGTGCTTATCTGCATGCCAAATACTAACTGCTCTGTGTATCTCCTAAGCTCAGGCAGGCTGTGTTTTTCCCTCTTCATCTTTTGTTAACAGCAAGCACATACAATAAATGAAGACACTTGGCCAATCTAAACTTCCTCTCCTGTTCTGGAGGGGCAGTTCCACAGGATGGTACATCTGACACCTTGAGACTGTGACAGAACAGATGACAATGGTTACTCCAGAGCTGAGTCCCTTCCTTAGACCCTCACCTCACTTCTCTGATGAGCCTTGACTCTTTGTTTCCATAAGTTTCACGTGTAGGCTCAGGCTGAAAACCTGAAGGTTTTAAAAAAACAGATGCTTACCTGTACAGTGGAGCTCAGTACAGATCAGGCATTTCTGACAACACTGGCACACTGGTTTGCACTGCACACCTCTGTGTATGCAGATACTAACTTATATCAAACTGTCTTCAGTCCTGTTTAGCTGTCAGCACCAAGTTAATACCCATCTTCTTGAATTGTTGGGGGAAGATATTTTTGATCTTTTATGTATTTATGCAGGGAAACCAAAGCTGTCTTCTACAGTAACCCTGAGTTAATCAGTTTTTGTGCTTGCATCCCTCTGACTTGAAGAGAGTGGTGTGCAGACTGACCAAATGGCAGGCTTTCCTCAGCGATATGCTCCCATGCACAGGCCTGCAGTCAAGGGAACATGAGGACCAATGTTTGCTGCACTGCTGAGGGAGGGACTTGATTAAAATCAGATGTGCGATGAATCCATGTTGTCTGTAGCGTGTAGAGTTCAAAGCAGACCTTTCTGGTTTCCAAGCCCAATTTCATTTTTCAAAAGGAGCAAGCTGGCTTATTCATTTTAGATCCCAGAAGCCAACTGGAATGGCTGCTGTGGGATGACTGGAGAGGAGCAGACACACAAGACATCAGGGAGTGAACCAACTTCATGTACTTACCAAAACATGTAAGTATAAGAAAATAAACACACCTGTCTTTTACTAGAAGGGAACATCCTTTCACTGGTTGTTAATTG
Source organism: Strix aluco (assembly GCF_031877795.1). Classification (NCBI taxonomy): domain Eukaryota; kingdom Metazoa; phylum Chordata; class Aves; order Strigiformes; family Strigidae; genus Strix; species Strix aluco. The sequence goes on along the minus strand of NC_133931.1, from coordinate 63,059,548 downwards.
CATCAAGAGGACCCTTTTCAGGCTGTTTTTCCAATGGCTGAAAGTAGTAGATTTCTCTAGGGGTTTGTACTGAGGCAGACTCTTCACAATTGATCTGGAAAGCGAAGTGGGGAGTGGGGTGACAAGGTTTGCTGATAATGCTAAATTTATTCAGAATATTAAGTAAGGAATCTGAATGAAGAACACAGGGTGCATTTTGTGAAACTGACTGACTGGTGATAAAAGGGCAAGTGAGATTCACTTTTGACAAATGCAAAGTAATGCTGGTTGGAAAAACAATCCGTCTCTACATATACAGTGAAGATCTTTAAATTAGTTATTACTATTCAGGAAAGAGATCTTGGAGTCATTATATAATCGCACCCTGAAAACGTCAGCTCAATGTTTAGTGGTGGTCAGAAAAGTAAATAGAGTTTTGAGAACTAGGAAAAGAATTGAGAGGAAAGCAGAAAATATCATTATGCTGCTGTATAAATCCGTGTTGTCTTCACATCTTGAATACTATTTGCAGTTCTGCTTATAATAATAAAATATTAGAAATGGAAAAGGTACAGAAAAGGGCAACAAGTATGATAAATAGTGTGAAATGATTTCCGCATAAGAAAAAGTGAAACAGATTTGGATGCTTTGGAATGAATAAGAAATGGATAATGAGCACCACAGCAGTGAGTGAATAGGAGAATGGTTATTCATTCTTTCTTATGATACAGAAACAAGGCAGAGCCAAATGAAATTTTAAGCAGATTTAAGTCAAAGAGCAAGAAATAGGTATATATTTTTTCACAGAAGGTGTTATTAAATTGTGCAAGTTATTGCTGTGGAATAGTACATATTATAAAAGTTTAGAAGAGTTAAATATCAATTACTGAAATCTATGGAAGAAATATTCATTAAGTGATGATAAACACAAAGATAAAACCTGTGACTCAAAGTCCTCAAGTTGCACATTGTTGTTATCTCAGAGGAAATGTAGAGGTAAAGCATCACAGGATGTCTGCCTTTTGGGTTTTTGGTGGGGTTTTTTTGTTTATTTTTTTGTTTTTTTTTTCCCCCTTCCCTTGAGATATGTGCTCTTAGAGACAGGATATATTGATAGGTATTAATGAATATACAGTGTGAATTCTGCTAAGAAATATTTGTAATACTGTTAAATAGATAAATTTCAAATACAACACATGAGGCAGATGTGACTCCATCTCTTCAAAACTAAATATAAATGAAAGTCTTTGTCATCAGCTGAGGTTATATCCCTGTCCATCTCCCAGCTCTTAAACAATATGTCATTAACAGGTATGAAAACGTTCTTCAGTAAGATTAAATCTATTGTTGCAAAGTTCTTAAAGAACTCTTTCCCTTCTTGGAGCGAAGGACATTTTTAGAATTCTGTCCTTAGACAGAATTTTCTTTTCTGTGCAGTAATGTTTGAAAAGATGGAGAAAAAGTCCATTCTTACACTTGAGAAGGTTCTCTATATTTTTTCTGTAAATGTATTTTTTTTTTATTTGCTACAGAATAAATAGTAAGTAAAAATATATTTTCCCAAGGAGATTCTAAAGTTTCCCTTTTTCCAATATCACCTTATTAATTTGTCCAGAAGGTTTCCCCTTTGCTCCCAGTGCCTGCATATCTCCATGATGTTTGCGTAAGTTCACAGGGAATATAGCTTCAGCACATGCAGGACAGGTGTAAATTGTTCCAGTGTTACATGGGTAGATGAGGATCCCCTTCAACAAGAAACTGAACCAGATGTGTTAGAAACCATCTAAGTGAGATCTTTCATCATCATGGTTTCATACTTCATACTTTTTTTCATATATATACCTTCATATAACAATCGGGAGTAAAATGTATATTGTAAAGCAACATCATAATTTCTACCTGTGTTTGTTAACATTTTAATTGCATTATTCGTGCTTTAGAATAGGAATGAAGAGAAATGAGTTGAGTAACAGTTCTTATGACTTTGAATTACTAATGTATGCATTCAGATAATGGGTTTTTTACTCTGAAGATCTCAGATGATGGTGTTGGCTTGATAGTCCAGGGTTTGGTTTTTTGTTGTTTGTTTTTTTTGCACCCAGAAAAAGCCTCTCATCCAACCAGATATCCATGTAACACAAACACAGACTGGGAGTGAGAGGAATGTGGAAATAAGTGGAGAGGTAATGATTGTTGTGGTATCAACTGAATGGTAGGAGCATGCATCCTATATTGATCTTGTCTCCTCTGCTTCAAGAAATGTTTGTGCCAAAGGGGAATCAAAGTCAAATCACTGTCATGCTTGACAATGTACTGCTGCATCATCTCTTATGAGAAAGTAGATTCTATAATAAATAACCTCTATAAATATGAGCCAAAGATTTTCCTATTAGATGCACTTACTTACCAGCTTCATTAAGTTGGAAGACATATAACTTTATATATTCATTCTTGATGTTGTTTTTTCTTTTGAGAAGGGTTTAATTATTCTACTTATTGCTATTTCAGCATGAAACACTTTTCCCCTCTGCTTTTACCTTGCATGTGTCATTCATAACGCTACTAGGGAAAAAAAAAATATTTTCTCCTGCCTGATTTTTTTCAGCCAGTTTCTAGATGCTCTTATTTATCTGTCATAGATTTATGAAATAATTAACAGTGGAATAGGTTTTTGGATATCTCATCCAATTTGTTTCTCATTGCAAGGTTAGGTCCACTTGCCCCAGCTATTCTTGTTTTTAATTCTGCTATGAATCTCTTAAGAAGATTCTTGCTCCTTCACTATTCTGCCTATTCTGTACAGGACTTTGTATTTGATTTTGGTGATCTTTGTGAGGTTACTGTCAGCCCATTTGTCCAGACTACTGAGTTCCTTCTGATTAATTTTTCAACTTTTCATCCAAGTTTTGCTGGTCATGACAGGCCAGTCAGCCAGCCTCTATTGAGTTGCCAGTAAGGTCATAAGGCAAGTCTTCTTGAAAAATGTTTCTGGACACTGAAGGAGAAGCCAGAAAGGATTTATGAAAGCCAAATTACACCTGACCAATCTGACTACCTTGTATGATGGAATGACTAGATTTGTAGATGAGAGGAGAGCAGCACTTGCCATCTACCTTGACTTTAGCAAGGTTTTCAACATGATCCCCTGCAGCATCCCTTGTCTCTGTGTTGGGATGTTGCAGTGCTACACTCTAGATGGGTGGACTACCAGAGAGGTGAAAAACTGGCTGCACCATTGGGTTCAAAATGTAGTAGTTAATGGTCACATTGTACCTGAAGGCGATTTAGAAGTGGAGTTTCTCAGAGGGTCTATCCTGGGACCTATCCTGTCTAATATCTTTATTAATGGTGTAGAGGAGGAGACATAACACACCCCTGTCAAGTTTTTGAGTGACAGAAAACTGAGAAATGCAACTGATAATCCTCAAGGGCAGAGATGCTGTTCAGAGGGCTCTAGACTGTCTAGTGTAATGGATCAACAGCAACTTCACAAAAATCAACAAGGACTAACGCAAAATCCTGCAGTTGTCAAGCAACACTCTACAATAATACTAAGTGGGACTGGCTGACTGGCTGGGGAGCAGCCCTGCTTGAGGCACTGGAGAACGAAGAGCTGAATATGAGGCAGTTATGAACCCTGGCAGCAAAGGTGACCAACAGTATACTAGACTGTGGGAACAGGAGTCTTGGGCAAGTTCAGCCTGCAGATGAGATGGCTTCAGGGACACCTAGTGGTAACCTCCCAGTATACAAGAGGTGATTACTTCTAGCAGAGAAGCGATCTCCTGACAACCTTCCAACCTGTGTGATTCTGTGAATTGATGCTGGGTCCTGGATACTAAAATCTTGTATTTAAAGGTTACTTGTCTTGCACGTGGCAGGAAATCCCTAAAACTAGGACAATTATAGTGTGCTGTCTCTTTTAGTAATATCCTTTAAATAAATCCTGTTACAAAAAAAACAAAACAAAACAAAAAAAAACAACCCAAAACACAACAAAAAACAAAAAACCCAAACAAACAAAAAGTATTAAAAATGAGTGGAGTAACAGTGGTGCTTAGGCTGCTATTTTGCTTCATGCTGCCAGTATTGTGTCACTGTTTCCTTGTATTCCTGTCTGGCTGTACTTTTAAGTACCAGCTCTCCAAATCTGTAGCATACTGAGCAAACGTCGATCCTTTTTCCAGCACTAGTGCTCTTAGGCAGTTCTGTTAATAAAAAAAAATAGCAGCTGAAATGAAACCTCTTCAGTATAGCTGCAATTAAGTCCTAATGCAGGATAACAGTTTCTGTGTTTGAATTAGATTAACAGGATCACAAGGGATGTTGACAAAGTGTAATGCAGAAAAAATGTTTTATCATGATACAAATAGTTACATGTGTATTAATCTGAAGTCCACCAAAGTTGAGCCATTGTAAAGCTCAGTTTATGGTATGAGATTGTTTGAGGGAATTTATAAGGAGCAGGCAAAGCTTCACAACAATTTACAGCAAGCAGTGAAAAACATCTAATATAATTCAGAGTTTTGTCTTTCATATACTAAATCTTGCAGGTACGCCACAGTTTCCTTGAAGACTCTGAGAAGGATTTGGACGGTGGTTATGGAGGAATCAGCACAGGGCCTGTGAAGGTTACTTAAATTTCTGATATAAGGATTGTAATTTCTGGGCTCAGATCTGATCTCCCAGATGTAGTAATCTACTCTATAATTGAAAAGCATGATTCCAGCTTTGGATATATCTATGAATGTTGCAGGTGTGCTAGTGAATGCTGTGTCATCATAGTTGTGGAGTGGTGCTAAGGAAAAAAAAGGACTGTGGTATAAATACAGTGTAAGAGCGGAGGTAATCAGTGCTGCTGCAGAAAATAAAACAGGTCACCTAAAACAGATGTAGCAACACATCTGTATGTATAAATATTTTTGTGGTGCTTGCTTGTCATCATAAATTTGTTTGTGGGTGATTCCTACAAATATACATTTTTCTACTGTTGGGTCTTTGCCATCTACTAGCACATTTAACAGCTCTAGAGGTCAGCATCTTATTTGGGTCAGAAATTATGGATGTGGAGTGGATTATTTTTCTTTAATTTCTTTATTTACATATCTGTGACCTAATTTTCTGAACAGATGTGGTAACAGACTCCATATGGACAAGTGATTCTTTGAATGGAAACCTCAGGTGATGTATTTTTGGTTTGCCACAAGACAGAAGCACTTGCTAAACTAACTAAATTAAAGTATATCCCACTATTTTACTGTGCTCTCTGCCACATTGTCTCCTCTAGTACACTGTAGTTCCCCACATCAAGTCTGTCAGGCAGAATGGTTTGGGAAAAAGGATGAACCTCCTCCTGACTGTTAATGTAACAGCTGTAAGTAAATCTAGGATGGAGGGTGAAGACTCAAAAAAAAAAAATCCTGTCTTGTGGAGTACCAAATAATGTTATCTTAAAAAAAAGAATATTTTTCTTTAAATAACAAGTAGTCGGACAGATGTTTATTTTTTATTTCTTTCTGTTAGTTCAGGAATGTAAGTTTCACACGTAAAGTACAGTTGCTGCCATGCCTGCAATAAAGAATATATATATTTGCCCAAACTGCGTTTAAAATACCTGGGTTGTGTATTTTTACAACTGCAGTGCAGAAACTACTCAAAAAGTTAAATGGCTTATGCTGAGTTAAATCAGAACAACTACTAGATTGCCTCCACAAACTGTAATCGTTGGTGTGACTGTATGGAAACGTGACTATCCCCTGTCATGCTGGGTAATATTACCCCATTTTGTAGCTGAGTTTCCTCCTCTATCATCTAGTGATTAACTCTTGACTTGTGGCTGCAGGTTGATAAGGTGTTGTGTATGTATAACACTTAGTAGAAAAGGATCACTGACAGAGAGGTATAAGGGAAGATAAATGAGCCTTTGAAGATATGAAATGCTAAAAGTTGGTATTATTGATGATGGTGGGGAATAAGGGCTTTTTGCGAGTTAACTAGGAAGGACAGTTCAGCAAAGACTTCCTTTTCCGTTTAACTTAAATTTAGTGGAACCTATCAATCTACAAAAATAACATATATGGTCTTGTTTATATACCAGTTAGTGCACTTTCTATGAGTCTCCTTGGCCTCAAACATTTATAAAATCTAAACAATAAATTTAAACAGTAATGTAATCATATGACCTTGTCTGTGGTGATACTTCTTTTTGCACCCATTTGTGAATTTTGACTTTTATTTCTATCTAGAAGAAAAAACTTCCCTCCCCCCCCCCCCCCCCCCCCCCCCCCCCCCCCCCACTGGAAGCCTATTATTTTAAGATAAAATTCACAGAATCACAGAATTGTCTAGGTTGGAAAAGACCTTGAAGATTATCCAGTCCAACCATTGACCTAACACTGACAGTTCCCAACTACAGCATGTCCCTAAGCGTTAAGTCAACCTTACTCTTAAACACCTCCAGGGATGGGGACTCCACCACCTTCCTGGGCAGCCTATTCCAATGCTTAACAACCCATTCTGTAAAGAAATGCTTCCTAATATCCAGTCTAAACCTTCACTGGTGCAATTTGAGGCCATTACTTCTTGTTCTATCGCTTATTACTTGGTTAAAGAGACTCATCCCCCAGCTCTCTGCAACCTCCTTTCAGGTAGTTGTAGAGGGTGATGAGGTCTCCCCTCAGCCTCCTCTTCTCCAGACTAAACAACCCCAGTTCCCTCAGCCGCTCCTCGTACGACATGTGCTCCAGACCCTTCACCAGCTTCGTTGCCCTTCTCTGGACACGTCCAAGTGATTCAATGTTCTTTTTGCAGTGAGGGGCCCAAAACTGAACACAGGAATTGAGGTGCGGCCTCACCAGTGCCGAGTACAGGGGCAAGATCACTTCCCTGTCCCTGCTGGCCACACTATTTCTGATTTGGGACTTCTGTATAATAAAAATTGTGGGACTTCTATATAATAAAAGCAAAATAAATGTCTTTATTGGATTTTTTTGTATACTACCTGTATTGGAGTTCTGTTGCACTACCAGACTAGATGTGTTTTCCAAATTCTCCACAACATTTTACTCTGTGGTAAGTCAACCCAAATAGCTGTGGTAGGCTGGACAATATCAGATCTTTCCAGGTCACCCTGTCCTTGAAGATAACTACTTTAAGGTTAATTGAACAGATGAAGAATATTATTAGACATATGAGTAGGATCAGATTATACGTTATGAAGAGGTGAGCAGTATTTATATAATCTGAAAGGGCCCTGCGGCTTTAGAAAGGATGGGAAAGAAAATGAGTGTGTATATAATATGCTGATAGACCTCAGCACAAATACTGATGGTTAAGACTTTGTATCTCACAGTTAGCTATTTGGTCAACAGACTACTACTTTCATTTCTCTCTGAAAAATGGTTTGTTCAAATATGGCTGAAGAATACTGGCAGAACAGTGATAGAGGTCAAACACCAGGTGAGTAGGCCCAAGACAGAGGACAACATTTGCAGAGTTCTTTCTGCTAGAAAGAAGAAAGAATTTTCACTTAAGACACAGGTACTTATTTTATCAAACATTGTTCACATATACACCATCTATACAATTCAATAACAGTTTCTGAAAACCTGTTTTTTATGTCTAGCCTTAAGGATCGTAGTCTTTTAAAACCCTTTTTTTCTCTAGAACAAAGTCTTCTCTTGTGTCCTGTATTCCACCTTACCTCCACCTGTAACCATTTTGCTGTCCTCTCTTTAGAGGGATTTCCAGACTTCCAGAGAGAAGCTGTGGGCTCTTGCTCAGTCGTGAACCTCTGCTCTCTTGCTCGCAGAGCAACCTAGTGGTCGATCCTTTGTACTTCCTACCAAGGAAAGGTCCTTAGACTCCTTCTCAGAAGCTCTGACAGAGCTCAGAGCTTAGGTTGTACAAAGATCTTTTTCTGATAACTCTTTCAAAAAAATGTTCTTTGTCTGTCAGGAAGAAAAAAAAAAAAAAAGGAGATTTTGTAGGAACCATTTTGCCATAAACTTTTAGTTATTAAGTAAGGAAATTCACTTTGGAAATATTGTCAGTAAGGCTGACATCCCTTAATTAGCAAACCTATGGCATTTCACTGTTTTATGTAAGGGTGTTTGTGTTGTCTGCATTTCATTTTCCCATTGTAACTGCAGAAAATCTGAAAGCAAGCAAAAGTTAAAATGTAAATGCCATGGTCTTAGCTGTAATATTAAATGTTCCCCATGGTTTTACGATTACCCTTTACAGAATCTGTTGATGCATTTTGGCAAGCACAATATTAAAAATTTCCTTGGCAAAAATCCCCTTAGCAGAACCTGACAGACAGTAAGGTCAATAAAGTTTTAATCAATGAAGGAGAAAATACTCTTCTTCCAGATGGGTACCACAGAACAATACTTGCATGAAATATGTATGATTCACTTTAGAATCTCGAAGTCTGAAACCTAAGTAAAGGTTGGTAGTTATTTCTAAAGTAAAATGTATTCATCCTTAGAATTTCTGAGGATTAAATTGCTGTGAAATAAATGCTAGCCTTGTTACTGGAGGTATACAATTTAGTGTTTGACTGAATACCAAGTTAATTATAGAACTTTCTTGTCTTCGTGACCTGCCATCATTTTTTAAGAAATCATAATTGCATATATTGTATGTGATTATTCTTCTGGTATCCCTGTCTCTTTAAATTGTAGATTTTGTTTGGATGACATGCAACTATGGACTTACTATTGGTAAAGACATCATGCTGTCACAAAGGTTTTTTTGTTCTAACTGAAGTTTGTTGTGTTAGAATTGTTCAGCACACACAGAGGTGTTTAATAATAAAGTGTTGTTTGTTTCATTATGTGGCCAGGACTCTATGCTTGGACAACTCAAAAAATCTGTAATGAAGAGAATTCTTAATATAGGGAAATTCCCTCCCTGAGTCCTGATCCTGTTACCTCAGACATTCTCAGACTCAGACCCATGGAGAAGTAAATGCAGGAAAACTTTGACATCATGGATAGATGAATGGCTTCCCTTACATATTCCCAATGCAGTGCAATAACTTTGCTTCCTATTATGAATCCTTAAGTGGACTGGTCACAAGAAATGGAGTATTCAAATGGATTATCTGATACTTCTTTATTCTCAGCAGAGTAGTAAATTAAAACCTGCCCAGACCAAGCCAAATAAGACCAGTGACCATGACTGTATTCTGAGTCTGCAGAAAAGAGTAACTGAAAAATATCAAGTTGTCTAGATATGCCAGTCACTCTTATAAATGGATACCCAAGGAATGTCTGAATGTATTCTGCATTCATTTCTGCTACCATTTTAACACTTGCTAATTAACAATTAATGCAGCCATTAATTAACACCTATAGCAAGCTTCTTAGCCATCATACTGAGAGTTTGAAAGCACTGAAACATGATTTGTGGTTTTGAGTTCATTACAAACGCTGAATAATTCATCTTGTTTTCAAGAAACTGCTGTTTTGTACAGAGAAACTTAAATTACAGGTGTACAATGCCTTGAATGATCAGCTACATTAACGTATTTTAAATCCAAAATATATTGCTTTAACTCTGTGATGTTAAAGGTGGCTGAAATATTTAATTAGGCATTTCTAGTTGTTTTGCTGTTATATTAATTCAGTGAGTTTAGGAATGACACTTAACTTTTAAAGGAAGCAGTGTGGATGGGTATGCATATTGTAAAAAGTAATATAAAATGACTGCTTTTGGATCAAATTAATATAGAAGTAATAAAAAATGTATGTAAGTATATAAGTATGTAAGCATACAAGTAAAATAACCTGAAATTACTATTAGATATGACAAAATTGTCTTCCCTGAATAGAAATGGATAAAATTTCTGCATTGTTTATATTAAACTCATAATTTATTTTAAAAATTCTTGGCAGGTGTTGAGTATTTTGCATAAAATTCACATAATCATTTGTGTTATCTTAAAAAACTTTCCCTTTAATTATTTCTATTCTTTACCCTTATTTTAGTTTTAAAATTCAGAAAGGAGTGGTTTTTGTGGTGGTGTTTTTCTTTGTTTTTCAAAACATTGAGACATAGATTTAATGGATTTTTAATGAGTATGTTATTATTCTGTCATCCATTCCATAATTTTATCTACAGTGATTGGCACTATCATTGTACCCTATTGTTCATTCAGAGCACATGCAAATACACCTGAGTATGCTTAATTGCATTTTTTCCTGTCAAGTCTTTAATTTTCTCACAGGCAATTTCAGGTGATAGGTTTGGGGAAAGCCAGAGTCTTAATCTTCTACCTAACATGCATATTTATTGATGTCTACTACTGGATGGAGTCCACACAGTATATCAGTGTTTTGCTAGAAGACTTGGAGCTCTGTTGGCATGGGTTTTAAAAACAGGCAGATCTTAGTTCTAACCATACCTGCTGTGACACGGATGTTTCTAGTGTATGTAATAAAACTGTACTGTGGCCACCAGAGTCTGATATAATTGCATATTCTGTGGTCTCAATTCTAGTACAATCCTATAAAACAAATTTGCAGTTCAATACTTATTACAGCTCTGCAATTCCCATGTCTGCTTCTTCTGTTCTTCCTAAAATGTGTTATTAGAGTCAGTTTCTTCATATGTAAGCTGCTCAACCCTGGCAGTGCTTGTTGGTGCCATTATGTCTCCTAGATGTCAAAAGAAGCAGCCAGCTCTTCCTGTCTCTTAACACAGCTAGCCACCTCCTCCCTCTCTTCCAGTTGAACTTATTTCATGTTATTAAACTGTCTTATACAGCCGTGGAGTCTTTCATGAATCAGCCCTCTTTATTGTAAAAGCTGTGGTTGCAGATCCAAGGTAATCATGGCTGTCAACTTATTCATAGCATGAATATGTGAAGATTTTGGTTGTAGTAAGGGAGACTTGTAGTGTGCCTAGACACCTGCAGCTTTTCTACACAGTGAGATCCATGGAAATATATAGTTCCAGCTCACTATTTTCTACAGTGAATATACACTGAGCAGAGCAGCTAGGTTTCACGTTGCTCCATGGGATTTTGTCCTTGCTATCTGAGTAGCTGCATTCCTCTCTGCAACTTTGACTCAGTGATAACTTAATTTATTAAAACAACGAAAATATCAACTAACAGCAGAGACTTGTCTCTGCTTGATACTGAACGTTCAACAAAGTCAAAATCACACAATAATAACATGTTTCACAGATGCTGAGCTTAACACAAAACCTAATTTATTGCCCAAGTTCTTCTTCGAGATTTCTTTCCCAGACACAACAGTGTTATGGGTTGAGCAGACAGTTCTACATAAATTTAACATTGCCTGTCACTTTTCCATACAAACATTAGTCTGATTATTTAGGATTTTACTTTAAAAAAAAAAAAATTCTCTGGAGGCAGATTTTCCTTGCTTATTTTCTGTTTTCCCTTAGTTTATTTTTTTATTTTTATTTTTTTCAAAAAAAGGGAAAAAAAAAGACTTGTGAGGGAATAATTCTAGTTTCTTAAACTGCATCTAAAGGTAGCATTGTCGTAAGATGTTGAAAAGCCACTGTTGGTACATGAAAATAGAGCTTGGTTTAAAGTCTGGTTAAGCACTATTTAACTAAACATTTTTCAACGCTAATATTTTATCTCACAATAAAAAGCTTAAGTTTGGTTTTCTCTGACAAATGTCAACTGGGTTCATGCTGGAATTACAAGTCTGAGGGGCATCCTGCTCCTAAATAACTGGTACATTGTTGCCATACTGACATACGAAAGTTACCTGTCAAAGGTATTTACTCTTCTTTCCCTCAGGTGGTAGAAACACATCCCCATGCTTCTTAAATCTTCACCCATTACAGGAATATTTACTGGAAACCAGAATAAGGTAATGAAATATTGTTAGATATTTGTCATTTTGTGGCACTGCAAGTTTTCAAAGAGTCTCATGATCCTACCTAGGGAAAATATGAAGTATTATTAGCTATGCATAACAGTAGGTAAAAAATACAGGTTCAGAAGCAAGAAATCTGCACTCTACCTGTGGAAAAAGGAAAAAAAAACCCAAACAAATAAACAAAACCCCAAATCATTCCTCTGCTAACACCGATAGTGTTATATGTCTGTTTGGAACATTAACTACCAATTACTTTTTATTTCTTATTTAACATTTAATGCTTTGAACAATTTTTTTTTTCCACTCTGATTTGAGTTTTTTAATGTTTATTCAGCTACATCCTTTATTTTTTCCCCTACTGAAGTAGTGCATACAATGAATTGTCTGGTCTCTACAGTTTTTCAATAAGCCATGCTAAGAAACTTGACTCCTCTGGTATTAACTGAAGGAAAAGGATTTGACAGGTTTAGATATGAAATAAATAGTGACTTTCCTCTGAAAATGTGTCATATTAAAGAAGGTGGGGTGAGGAAAACAGCTACAGTATGTCAACTTTTACAGGCTTTGATTTATTTTTAATGATGCAGTGCACTTTAGGCAGCCTGGAGATGTGCTCATTCACAGCCCAGGTCTCATGGTGCACTGTATTGTTCAGGTACTTCTTCTAACTTGGGTGCAAGATGGGATCATGACCTAGAACTCCTGTAAATAGTAATTACCTCTTTGGAAAGAGAATTATTAAATTTACTTGAATGTCAGCAAACTATTCACTCCTCTCTCTTCCTCTCTTCTGTAACTTATTTGTACTTCTTAACCACATATCCTCCCAAAGTTTTCCTGTTGCCAGCTCTCTTCATTCATTCTTTCAGTCATTCATTATTTATTTATTTAATTCTGATGGGTCATGTAGGATAATGTGAAAGCATAAGATTTTAGTAAATTATCACATTACAAACTAATAATTTCATGTTCAAATAAAAAAGTGAAGTTTGCTGAATAAAAATGTTTAAATACTTAATCAGAATTGTTTCAGGAAAAAACTTTATCCAAAGTATGGTGGATCCTAAAAACAGGGTTCAAAATTAGAACACAGATAATTCAGCCAGGAAAATAATGGATTTTTTTGTTAGAAAATTATTGCAGCAAATCTCTGTCTCAATTTCATGAAAGAATTTGGTACTAGAAATGTAAATTGGACAAGAACCTTGTTAAAGGACAGATAACATTTAGTTACACCAAAAGGAGACAATAAAGTAAGAAAAACATTTTTCAGTATTGCCACAAATAAAATGTCTCAATACTGATATTTTGACATATTTTCATTAATGACCTCAACGTAAAAGTTAGAGAGATATGGTGAAATTTGTTGAAGACCCAAAGCTAGAAAGCCCCAGTATTAAGAACAAACTGTGTGACCTGGAAAGTTTCAGTTATGATGAAATAAAATTGAGCATTTCCAAGCTCAAGGCTATGTGCCTAAAATATGAAATAATATTTGTTATAAAGTGACAGATCAAAGGAGGACCCAGGGTACTTATCGACATGTGATTGAGCAGTGATCAAAATATTTCCCTGAAAATGTCTCCCTGGAGCCAAGGTAAAGAGCTTCACAGACAGTGAGACAGAATCTCACAGTACAATTAAGTCTACTTTTTCTTTTAATTTTAAATTTGTAATTGTCTCTTTCTCTAAAGAGAATTATTACTCCATGGCAGTTACAAAATCAAATCAGGTAATTTCTGAAATTCATTTATCTTCATACCTGATGGACACGAGGGAAGACCCCAGTCTGAGGATCCAATTGCCAAGCTCCAAGGGAATTTGTTAGGAAGTAAGTTACAAAGTAACCGTATGCATGATTGTCAGTAGCATGTGACAGAAGGATGTCTTGGGGTGCCAGGTGAACCCTCAGACCATTACAGGAATGGAGAAGGAAAAAGGAAGTGCATCAAACCGCATATCTGACGGAATGCTAAGAAAACTATGGGGAAGTACATAAAATAGCAGACATGTATGTGGAGGAGATTGATAGAAAGTGAATAAACCCATGTAGGCAAAGAATATCCCAAAGTATGCACCTCTTCAATCAAGATTTTTTTTTGAGGAAAGCTTTAGAAATGTTAACTAAATGAATTGTCCAGTGAAATGATTATGGGACGACAGGAATCCTTGTCAAGTCAGGCACTGCTGACTATGGTCTGGAAAAGTAGTTTAACCTCTGTAGACTAATCAAACTGCTCAGAATCTTAAAAGATAAACACATGTAAAGACAAATAGTATTAGTGAGATATGATAGATACCACCTAGCCATTCTCTAGGTGGCATTGTGAGGATTACCATATCTTATTCAGAGTATTACAAGTCATAAGGAGCTTACATAAACATGGTATTGAAAACGAGAGCAAAACCAGATGTTCTATTAGTGTTACATGAACATCTCTAAGATTGTTATCCCCTACTGAATCAGTTTCTGCTCTTACTTCAGCGCTGTATTCTTATGTGTTCCTACCTAAAAAGACCTCATCTTTAAAGATATATGTGAGAACAGTTTTGATACCTTGAATGAAGGATCATAATTTATGATCTATTATGCAAAAGAAATGTAGTGAAATACTGTATACCTTCAGGAACTTGATCAAATAGGAAAACATCTTTACTGTGTGCAAGTCAAATTCAGTGTGTCCAAATAAAGGTCTTTTATCCTCTTCTTAGCTATAATTTGCAGTAAGGAAGAAAATAAATCATTTGGGGAAGTGAGTTAACTCTGCTTCAATATAAGCTATTTTCAATAATTGCAGCTTGGAGTGGAGCTAATAGTACAGCACATATTACTTGAATATTTGCTATGGTCTGAAGAATAGAAGTTGAGTCAGTGAAACATTATTGATAAAAACACCAAATCATACTACCTCTGATAAAGTTGGTTTTTGTTGCTTCCCCTACAGGAAAAGAGAAATTTAAAATAATAGAGAAACTCTATTTTTAAGTTCCAGGAGGAAGGAGATGCCAGTCACCAAAATACTGAGTCAAATCACTGATATCAGTGATATCAGAAAAGAGATGTGTTTTGAAGTCTGGAGTTCTACTCCAGAGCAAGTTATGTATTGTTGTGTATATAGAAGCAACTTGATAATTGAAGTAAATTGGCTAAAACTGCTATACCAGGCTAAATAGTCACCCCTACTACCAAACTCATTCTGGTACTTGCCACCCATGTAACACAAGGAACTGCAGGGCTGTTTTTCATTCCTGCTGGCAAGTTCTTATTTTCCTGTTAAGAATGAATGGATGATGCTGAAATCTCTGAAATATATTCATTCTGCATGACAGTGTTTTGACATTTTTTTCTTTTTCCTTTCTTTTAAACTTTATTCACAATTCTTTTAAAAGGAGGGATGACTGGGTGAGATGGATTTCTTGGTGAAGGAAGAAGATTGTCCTTCGCTGGTGAGCAACTGAGCCGGCTGAAGAAACTTCAAGATGTGGCAAGGAGGAAATTTGCAGCATGGAGCTGTGAACTTACAGCTCAAGCAGAGGGACTGACAGACAGTAGCGTGAAGAAGGGCACGGTCAGCCTCAGAGCTGATGGAAAAACCTGTCTGAGGGACAACATACAGCACAGTTCAGTTCAGCCCAGAAAGTAACACAGGTATGTAAACTCAAGCCTGGAAGCAAGGATCTGCCTGCAAGGACCCAACGGGCAGGGAGAGTAAGTATAAACTTTCTCTATTTCTATTCTGACTTGTTAACTTCAACTTTTCTGGTTTTTTTTTTTCTTGATGTTTCTGGTTTTGTTTTTATATTTTCCAAGCATTCCAGTGTTCTTCAAGGAATGCAGAATTAAGAAAAGGTCTAGAGACATTTACTTCAGAGTTGTAGCTGACTCAGGATCCCATTCACTAGGGTTAATGACCTTTGATTAACACAATTTGCCTGGCAGCGAACTCTGCTCAGTACGAATATCCCTCTTCAGTGAAACATTAGTGAGCAATTAATATTGTTGCTGCAGCCCAGATACAAAAATGCACAGAAGCATGATGCACCAAGAGCCTTCACAGTAGGAGACCAATACTGTAGTGTGAGTGATTAAAAAATTACTTTTAATAACTGTAAGAATGATTAGTGCCAGACTAGACCAATGGCATAAAAGAAGACATGAGAAGCATATAAGTGAATTCCTGGCTTTCACAACTTGCCATGTGTGGGTTTGTATGTGGTGGAGCCAAGGAATTTGGTACTGAAATAGCAGATCTGTTTATCAGATGTGGTATCTGAAGGTTCCTGTGAATAAAGGTCACTTCATATACAGAATATATGATTATATAAAAACAATTGTGATGCTGTACTGGGCCACAGCTTAATTTCCTGCTTTTCCACAAACTTCCTTTGTGGTTTTTAGTAAATGTTATTAAGCCCGTGTATTGAATGATATCTGGATGCCTGCCTGCACTTGAATTCATTAGGATCTAGTCACCTAATTTTGCATTTCAACTTTTTTTTTTTTTTTTTAATGCCAAGGATTTGTCTTTTTTACAGAAAATTTGTTTCTTTTTCTAGATTACTTGTGACTGTAACAGTCTGTTTCCAAATGAATATTCAAAGGCATCCACTGAAACAAAATAACATAAAGCGTCATAGAAATTTGTAGTTCCTTTTCACTTTGTACAGTCATTTGCCCTATGATTAATTGTACAGACTGAATATAGAATTAGAAGCAACTCTCAGATAAAGTTGCCTTTAGTTGTTCACAGGGAGAAAAAATATTCAAGATTATTCAGGCTTTTAAAACCAGATAAGTAGATCTGTAAATTTGCCTGCAGATAATTTGAAAGGAGAATATTAACAAAATATTACAAACAAGTCAGCCCACTGACAGATGCCTTAGGAAAGAAGAAATTTTTATTTGAGGGACTTTTATTTCCAAATTTTAATGAGTTTTACTTCTTGCCATTTTGAAATTTCCATTTTTAAATTTAATTTCAAAGTAATAAATTTAATTTTTTTGTTTTCTTTCCAAAATTGTCTTCACCTGGTAAGTTTGGTGTGCAATTGTATGCCTATTTTTGGCTAGTTCATGCTGAAATAATTTTTTTTAATTCATTGTTTTATAATAATTTAAAATTATCTAGGACTTATGCAAAACAGCTGATTTTCAACAACAAGAAGAAGATAAACTGACATCTTAGAATATTATTTTAATATTTTTTTTTAACAATGGCACTTTTTGAGCAACTGCTTGGATTATATTATTAAGCCATTTCCTTGATACTACTGACATTATATTAGCTATCTCTTTCTTCCAGCATTAAAAAATATGTTCTCTTGGGATTGTGCCTGTAGAAGTGAGAAGACTTTGCAATTCCAGAGGTGACCAGAAGCCTGTTGTATTTAACCATTGAGTCTCAGTTATCTTGGAAAGACAAAGGGGGTGGAAAAGGAAAAAAAAAAAAATTTTCTTTCCCTTTGTATCCTTGTGCTTCAAACTAGGAGCATGATTTCTGCCCCCCCCCCCCCCCGTATTGTACTCTCACCTTTAGGTGAATAATTTAGTTTTTTGGTTTTCTGAAAGAACTTTGAATTGCTTAGGCAAATGTACCAGAAACATCTGGTTGAGAGAAAGTGAAAGCTTTTGAGATATTTTTAAGAAAGACCCAGCATTATATTTATTAGAAATTATATTTTCTGCTTTTAAATAGTAACAGCATTGTAGAGCAAGTATTACATGTCTTAAATTATAATTCTTTGGTGTTGAAATCTGTTAATGAGTGTGATCATAGCAAAATGAAACACTACAGAGATATACAAGATAAATCATTTTTGATGGGCATTGAATCTCAGGCTAGAGAAACTGTATTACTACTGTAATCAATAACATGTCATAGAAGTTTCTACATTTTGTAAGTATTCATTACTCTTCTTGCTGGTAACAGCTTGATAAAGATTCTTGCTGATGTTATCTTTACATGTTTTCTTTTGTCTATCTTTAAAAGAAATGATGATACTCAGCTGATAGGTGATTTAATTAGGGCACAATTAGGGCTAAAAGCCAAATCCAACTATCATATCTACACTGAAATCCAGCTTGTAATAAACATTAGTCTGACTGAAGCCTTTACGTTCTCTGGATAGCAATATATAACTAATTTTGTGAAAGGTAAGCTATGAGCTCAAAGGTGTATATATATATGTATAAATTTTCTGTTTAAGAACAAAAGTCTTGAAAGGTAATGGAGCTGGTTTTATTGCTTTGAGTAGACCATCATTTTTATATGATAAACTTTCTTGGTCAGGTTAGATTACTTCTTTGTTTTGCCCCGGAACGAAGACATTTTAAACAATTCCTATGTATTTTTCTCTTCTTTTTCTCTGCAAAACTTGAACCACAGAGTCCATTCAGGAACAATATTTTTTTCTCTCTTCTTGATCTTGTACCTATCTTTCAAATATCTTCAATCTTATCCTCACTTTCTTCTGTGCCTATTTTCTATTTCTAATTTTACTTCATCTTTAAAATTCCCTTGCCATTATTACTTGGTATTCTTTATGAAACAACTCAT
This sequence comes from Strix aluco, assembly GCF_031877795.1. Classification (NCBI taxonomy): domain Eukaryota; kingdom Metazoa; phylum Chordata; class Aves; order Strigiformes; family Strigidae; genus Strix; species Strix aluco. The sequence continues at coordinate 63,041,142 of NC_133931.1, read as the reverse complement.
GCTAAGTGGATTTCTTGTAGAATATGTTTAATTCAATGACATGGATGACATTATCCCAATAAATTTAATTCCTTATATTAACAATTTTAAGTTAAAGAACAATGAATAGCCTTAAAAACTGTAACTAGAATTTTATCACCTTGGAAGCCACTGAGGCAACGTCAGCCTAAAAGTGATATTAATATTTTGTATACAGCATTAAGAATCTTTAAGATTTCTGAAGTAGATATTCTAATAATCATCATGACTAAGCTGAGTAGTATTGCTAGTTATGTAGATACATCATTTAGCTTTTAATTTGTAAGATAAATAATTAGGCAAACCTTTTTTTCAGTATTAACCAGTGTGCATTCTTTAGATCACTGTTATCTCAAATATTCCTGAAGTAATCACTGTGGGGTTTTTGATAATTTTGGTTTCATTTTTTGCTCTTCTTTCCCAGTTCTACAATGCTAACATTGTTTTGTTCTGTGTTTGTCTGTGATGTATTTTTTGATACAGTACTTTGTTTTGCAGACCAGCAATCCATGTACCTGCAGCACAGGTTATTTACAGACACTGACCAATAAGTCTCAGAAATATTGGTGCTTTATTCAGCCAACAATGTGTAACACTGAACCCACATTGTAAGCAGTAAGTGAAGTGTTGACATCAGTCCTTCAATTTTTCATCATTTGTCCATTGTCACTTTAAGCTCTTTGGATGACTGAAGTAACAAATGAGTTGTCTCTTCTCAAGCTGATTTTGTTCCTTAGTGAAGAACTTGTCCTTTAGTCCCATTTAAAACATCTTTATCTGATGCCAAGCTAAAGTTTGAGTACCCAGATTTGCTCTTGGCAGATTCTTTTTGCTCTTTTGTCCAAAGGCTAATCCAGATCTGTATAACTAAAATTTAGCTGATACATCTGTGCCATATTTTTCACTGAATCTCAAATATTTGTCTCATTGAAGTTCCCTTGGGCATTTTATTCTGAATGAAAGAACTTATTCCCACTACAGAAGAAAAACTTAAAATGATATGTAAAATCATGTATCTGCAGTATCGTCTCTCCCATGATGAGGGGCTGAGGGACAGTAGTTAGTTCAGCCTGGAGGAGAGGGCATCTAACAGCAGCCCACCAGTGCCTGTGGGGAGGTTATCAAGGGGATGGAGCCAGGCTTTTCACAGCTGTGTGCAATAAGAGGATGAGACAATTTGAAAAAGTTGAAATAAGAAAAGTTCAAGCTGCATATGAAGAATAACTTTTTCCCCATGAGGACAGTTCAGCAGTGAGACAGGCTGACTAGTGAGACTGTGCAGTATCTGTCTTTAGAGGTTTTCAAGGTCTGACTGGACAGTCTTGAGTAACCAGGTCTGACCTCAGAGATGGCTCTATTACAAGCAGGAGGCTGAACTTGATGACATCCTGAGGTTCCTTCCAACCTGAATTGCCTGTGATACTGCGAATCATTTTTTAAATGCTTTTTCCTTATTATCTCTATATTCTTTAATTTTTTTTCTATATTTACTCCATTATTTTACTTCCTCTTTTGATTTTCTTTGTGTTAACATGTAATTTCTCTGTTCCTGCTCTTTGATCTCTGTTCTCTCCCCAAATTTCAGTCTGTTGTTTTTATTTTTGATTTTTGGGGGGTGTGGGATTTTTTGTTTTTTGTTTTTTTCTTTTCTCTTATTAGGCAAGGTGATGATATATCCTAGTTTTCATCATTTTGTTCCTACTTCTGTTAGTTAGTATGATAGATTAAACATAGCTATGCTTTTCCAAATGTATAAATTTAAAAATATAAAAATATAAATTCAATTAAATTGAATTAAAAAAATGTGCAGATTTTCAAAGAGATAAGGTTGTGTTTATAACATGATTTTTCTTTGTGTAAAACTAGAACGGATTATTATGATTAGAACCATAAAATTATAGAATGGTTTGGCTTAGAAGGGACCTTAAAGATCATCTAGTTCCAACCCCCCTGCCATGGGCAGGGACACATTCCACTAGATAAAGTTGCTTAAAGCCCCGTCCAACCTGACCTTGAACACTTCCAGGAGCGGGCAGCCACAACTTCTCTAAGCAACATGTTCCAGTGTCTCACCACCCTCACAGTAAAGAACTTCTTCCTTATATCTAATCTAAATCTATCCTCTTTCATCTTTAAATCACTACATGCCCTTGTAAAATGACCCTCCCTCTCTTTTCTGTAGGCCCCCTTTAGGTACTGGAAGGCCGCTATAAGGTCTCCTTGGAGCCTTCTCTTCTCAGGCTGAACAACACCAACTCTCTCAGCCTGTCCTCATAGGAGAGGTGCTCCAGCCCCCTGATCATCTTTGTGGCCTCCTCTGGACTCGGTCCAACAGGTTCATGTCCTTATATTGGGGGTTCCAGAGCTGAATGCAGTATTCTAGATGGGTGTGATGGTTTAGCCCCTGCCGGGGTCTGAGACCACGCGGCCACTGCCCCTCCCCCACAAAGGGAGTGAAATACAAAGCCCCGAGACTGAGATAAGGACAGGTTTAATACAACAGTGCAACAGCAGCACAACAAACAATAACAATAAGATAGGATAACAATAAGATAAGGGATAACAATGAACAGAGAAAAGTATATACTGATACAGCAAAGAGAGAACCGGCTGCACCAACCCACGCGATCACTGATTCTTCCCGCGCTCACGCCAGGATGTGACGTCAGCATGATATATGAATAACCCGGCTAGAGCTCCCCCCCACTGCTGGGGAAACTTAACCCTATCCTGGCTAAACCAGGACAACGGGGCCTCACGAGAGTAAAGTAGAGGGGGAAAATCACCTCCCTTGACCTGCTGGCCATCCTTCTTTTCACAGAACCGTCTAGGTTGGAAAAGACCTTGAAGATCATCCAGTCCAACCATTAACCCAACATTAACAGTTCCCAACTACACCATATCCCTCAGCGCTATGTCGACCCTACTCTTAAACACCTCCAGGGATGGGAACTCCACCACCTCCCTGGGCAGCCCATTCCAACGCCTAAAAACCTGTTCTGTAAAGAAATGCTTCCTAATATCCAGTCTAAACCTTCACTGACGCAATTTGAGGCCATTACCTCTTGTTCTATCGCTTATTACTTGGTTAAAGAGACTCATCGCCCAGCTCTCTGCAGCCTCTTTTCAGGTACCTGTAGAGGGCGATGAGGTCTCCCCTCAGTCTCCTCTTCTCCAGACTAAACAACCCCAGTTCCCTCAGCCGCTCCTCGTACGACATGTGCTCCAGACCCTTCACCAGCTTCGTTGCCCTTCTCTGGACACGTTCAAGTGATTCAATGTTCTTTTTGCAGTGAGGGGCCCAAAACTGAACACAGGAATCGAGGTGTGGCCTCACCAGTGCCAAGTACAGGGGCAAGATCACTTCCCTGTCCCTGCTGGCCATGCTATTTCTGATGCAAGCCAGGATGCCATTGGCCTTTTTGGCCACCTGGGCACACTGCTGGCTCATGTTCAGCTGGCTGTCAATCAACACCCCCAGGTCCCTCTCTTTCTGATTTTGATGCAGTCCAGGATATGGTTAGCTTTCTGGGCTGCAGGTACACATGTCTGGGTCATGTTGAGCTTCACAACTGACACCCCCAAGTCCTTCTCCACAGGGCTGCTCTCAATCCACTCATTGCCCAGCCTGTATTTGTGCTTCACATTGCCCTGAACCACGTGCAGGACCTTGCACTGGACCTTGTTGAACTTCATGACCAAGTCTGAATTTTGTCTGACTTTCCTCTTGTATAATAAAGGCAGAAGATTTCCTTATGATTTTAAACTTTCATAATCTCATTTTTTGTGCAGCTCTTCCTCCTTTTTCTTTGTAATAAATACACATTTTAGAAAGAAAACATGAGAAAGATGACCTAGACTTGCTAAAGGTATCTTGTGGATGTTCTAATGGATTTGCTATTTAGGTTTCTGGCAATCATGAAGATCAGTACTAACCACACAGATGTAAATCTATTGTTCAGCTAAATTAATTAGCTGTGTTCTTATGTTGTACAAAGACTCACAACAGAGTATTTAAAATGTATATATATAAAAAACCTTAATTTATTAGGATCTTGGAATAATGTGACAGTTTTGTGGGGAAAATAGGATGGTCCGTTGCTGTTCAGTAGTGACAGGAGGCTCCAGTGTGAGTCCTTGTAGCAGCAGCATTTTTAGCTGATTCAGATGAGATTCTGCAAACTGCTCTTCTGTTCAGTTCTTATACTCCAGCTGCCTATGGTCGTATGTGACCACCTCAGCAATACATGTAATTCATTGCTATTGATTATGTTAACCACATACAAGAACTGATCCCTCTTACTATTTCTGCAGGAACAGTTTTTCTTGACTACTTACAAATATCTTATTTATGTATAGTGTGACTATTTCTGCAGCAGGAACCACCCAGGGGAGACTTTGGACACTTCATCCAGGATGTCAGTCAACATTTTTAAGCATACAAATCAGACGAGACAGAGCAGGAGCTGCCTTGGGGAATTTCAAGAACTGTACAAAATTCCCATCTGGAGGGATCCTATAACAATCAGTCAAATACTTGATGCTGAAGGTTCAATCAATCACCTTGTTTCCAATTGATCTCAAACCTGTCCCTTATTTCATCTGTGCAGTTCCCAGATCACCAGAGGACTTAATGACTTAAGTGCACTCACTGGGGGTGCTAACTAGCCCAGCTCTGATACCCAGCTACAGAGTTGTAACTAAAGAACAAATGTGATTTTCATACTTATTATTTAAGCCTGATAGCCATTGCCACACTTACTATATTAAGATATAAGAAGGGTGGGACACAGAGGATACAGTGCTACAAGTAAGAGGATTGTTTTGCCCTGTCTGCTGCTGAAGATTTTTTCCCAGTTATGTTATTGATGCTGCAGATTTTGAAGTAAGGTGAAGGGGGTGTGCCTTTCCACTCCTCTCCTTTCTGGTATCGGAACATATAAACAAGAAATGGTGTCCAGTTTCTCCATCACGTATGCATGCTTTGCTAAATGAGTTCATAACAATTTGTATGTTATGGTACAATAAATGTAAGAAAGAAGACTTTTTCTTGCTGCTCATTTAAGCACTTAGAATCCTCTTTGGAAAAAACAATATTATTTTAACTGATTCTAAAGATGTACCACATCATCACTCAGAACCTCCACTTTTTCTTATGAAAACAGACAGTGATTATCATTTTATAAAGAGCTAACTAGACAGAATATCTGCAGCATGAATAGAGGTGGTTTGAGTTTGAGATCACAAACTTTCCCTATGGTTTTGATGGTATATCTCTTTAGCTGTAACATACCAACTGACTGTCTACTCTAGCTTTTGATTATTATAGTTCCATAGAAACAACCATCTGGACGTATTTCTTTGTTGTTTTTTTTTTTTTTTTTTAATCTTACATATTCTGGGGTAATAGATACATACTAATCTTCCCAAAAGTAGACCTGCTTTAATATTCTAAAATTTGTATAGAAATTAATTTAAAGCTTCACAGGTAAATATTTTAATTAGATTTTATTTTAGTTGAACACTTTTAGAATTTAATCTAATTCCCTTACATATTTAACACCAACTTAACTCAAAAAAACCTCTCCCAACTGTAACTGGGTTTGAATCTTTAAAAATGCAGCTATGTCCCTGGAACTATTTTCCATTTTCCTTTCATGCAATATGTGCATTCTGCTTTTGATACCTTTTAGATGTTCAGCACTAAGCATATGTTCGAAGAAAAGTTGTACAAGACTATAAGGAAAAGAAGTCCATGCTACAGTTTTGTAAACCCTTGCTCGTTCTTTTTCTTTTTGATCTACACCAGCATACCAATAGCACAGATTGCACCTTCATATTCTTCATATAGTGCAATGGTAAAGCTAATTTCTGCTGCTTCATTTGCATTTTTAAAATTTTGCTTTCTTGCTCTCTTAAAGTGAAATGTATGCTTTTATAAAAACCATATCACCCAATTTTAATGTTTTGTATGTATACTTCGGGAAGCTTGTTTAATTATTCTGGACCAAACTTTGTGATGTGTGGAGAGCAGATAGTTTTGCTGACTCAGGAAAAGGTGGTGTCAATAAATAAGGAAAATGCAGGACTACAATCCCCTAGCCCTTGTTGCATAGATGAGCATTTTTTTTTTTTTATTACTTTATGGGCTACAGATCATCTGGGATGTTTGATTAAATAGTTTTACTCTAGTCTTGGTCTCCAGAGGTAAGTTATGAAATACTAAAACAACTTTTTTAGAATGGATTGAGGGGATGGAGGGTGTTCTTGCTTTCCCATTCCCATGGTGACTGTGTACGGTGCACAACAGAGAGCAAGTTCTGGCACATTGTGGATTTCAGAGACTGTTTCTGTCAGAGCATCTCTTGTCAGCCAGTTCCCTAGGACTGTACTAATATTAGTTCAAAGAAACTGGCTTCATCTTCTTGACTTAGTGGGATGATAGGAAAATGTTTGAAAAGAAGAAAGCAGTAATACAACAAAGGCACACTGGCAGTGCGATGGAGTCTATGAAAACAATGAGCCCTCCAAACTTAAATATAATAAACTAAATGCTACTTTCATGAAAATACATACTTTCAGTCACACATCTTTCATGATGTTTCTTTACAGGTGAGTCAGGGTATGTAGTCTATGCATAATTTCTGAAGAAGAATATCCATGTTCATTTTTGTGTCTGCCTCAAGGGGTTTTGTGGCTCTCAAGATATGAAGGTACCAGATGTCATGAACTATGCGAGTTGATAATCAAAAGAAGGCTGAGAAATTAACAAGTTCAGTAAGATGTAAGGCACAGTCCTATGAGGTAAATACCTCCCTTCTCTTTCTCTAAGCATGCCCAGACTTTTGAGATGTCAGGGGAGATGCTATAATCAAAGGTGAATGTACTTTAAATCCATGCCATTTATAGGCTTTTTTTCATCACAATATTTTTTTTTTTTTTTAATTTTAAGCAGTGTCAGAAAGAAATTATTCATTAACATACCAGACTCCCCAAGCTGACTACTCACTTCAGAAATGTTTGAAACTAAGTTAAAAAATATTTTGTTAAACAAACTAACTTACTGTTATGGCTGTGTCCTTCCAGAACAGCAGAGAGAGCTCATTTTCTGCAATGAGCAGATCCCTTTAGGTTCCTTTCATAGAAAGGAAACCTGAATTTCAGACAATTTAGAAGCAAATCTTAATTCATCCCTGATTGATTAGGTCAGACTAAAAGAAGCTGAGAAAGGAGTTCCTGCAAGGGCTAGGAAAACTGATGTGGCCTTTTTCATCTTGCCGTTGTGAGGTGGAGCGAATCATAGAATGATTTGGGTTGGAAAGAATCTTAAAGATCATGTAGTTCCAACCCCCCTGCCATGGGCAGGGACACCTTCCACTAGACCAGGTTGCTCAAAGCCCCGTCCAACCTGGCCTTGAACACTTCCAGGGAGGGGGCATCCACAACCTCTATGGCAACCTGTTCTAGTGTCTCACCACCCTCAGTAAAGAATTTCTTCCTTATATCTAATCTAAATCTACCCTCTTTCAGTTTAAAACCATTACCCCTTGTCCTATCACTACACTCCCTAATAAGAAGTCCCTCCCCATCTTTCCTGTAACCCCTTCAGGTACTGGAAGGCTCATACAAGGTCTCCCTGGAGCCTCCTCTTCTCCAGGCTGAACCACCCCAACTCTCTCAGCCTGTCTCCATAGGAGAGGTGCTCCAGCCCCCTGGTCATCTCTGTGGCCTCCTCTGGACCCGCTCAAACAGGTCCATGTCCTTCTTATGTTGGGGGCCCCAGAGCTGGACACAGTACTCCAGGTAGGGTCTCACAAGAGTGGCGTAGAGGGGGAGAATCACCTCCCTTGACCTGCTGGTCCCACTTGTCTTGATGCAGCCCAGGATACGGTTGGCTTTGCATGAGAGTCTCTCTCAGTAAAGGACCTCAGTGTAGATGGAAAGTGTTGAATTCAGGTAATCAAAGCCAAGTTAATGGCAGACAGATAGATGAACTAATGCTGGGGAGTAATTGACAGTCCAAGAGCTTCTCTGTTGCATATGTTTTTCCCTGCTTTAACATGATCTTTCAGAATTGCCATGCTGATTACCGTTCCCTCTCACTGTCTCTGGAGATAAGTTTACTTCTGGCATGTCTTTACAGGAAAATTATTTCCTCGGGTCCAATAGATGGATCTCAACTTTGATACTCCATTAGCATGAGATTCCCTGTGGTGAAAGGGAGGAGGATTTTGATTTTTCTCTTCTGCTATTAAAATTCCTTTCTTCCCCAAAAGAATATGTCCAGTACATGACAAAAAAAAAGAACAAATGTCATATAATGGAGTTGAAATACCTTTTGGTTTTTATATAAAATTTCAATTCCTAAAATAAGATAATAGTTTCATCAATATATTTTCATTATTTTAATAAAAATGTTTTAATGCTTTCAATTTACTTTAGTTCTTATTATCTTATTTATAATTTTTATTTATTCAAAACCACATACCACCCAGACCTTACCCAAATGCAGGTAGATGGAAAAGATTATTGAATTTATCTTTTGTTTTATTTACAGTTTGATCATAGAATTGGAAATGGTCTAAAGCAGCTGCTCTTATTCTACTCCTTCCATGTTTTAATCAATATTTAAAAGTAAAAATGTAAAAATCCTGACCATCAACCTGTAATTAAATTATGAATGTGCCATGAAATCAAGAATAAAATAAAATTATTAGGTTTGGCATTTGACTAACATTTGAATGTGCAGGTAAATCCTAGTGCTTTGTGCAGCTGATGAAGCAATTCATTTTACAGTTTGAAAAGTCAAGAAATATAGTGACTTGCCAAAATAATTGTGTCAGAGGATAAATGCCAGTCTCAGACTTGAGTTGGTAAGGCATAATGAATTATTTAATTAAACTATGCTGTAAGAGTATTCATGCTCTGAAAAACAATGTTGCAATTTTGAGTCCCTTCTGTATTTTTAGATGTCCAATGTAAAAATTATTATCCTCCAATGGAAAAATACAATATTTTCATTCACAATGTACAAAGTCTTATAATGAGTTAATAGGAACTCAAGATTGTAAGCCCTGTATTTTGTCAAACAATTGCTTTATTATTGGTACACTATATTTTCCTTGGACTTCATGGAGCTGAAAAACTTAATAACTGTAACAAACCTTAGCTTGACAGCTATATACTGAATGTTATTGCTACTACTGTTTATACTTCAAGGAATAAGCTTTACGTGTTCAAAGTTACTGTAATGTACTTCAGGGAATGAGCTTTGTGTGGTCAAATCTACCATAATACTATACCTTTCTGAAGACATGGTCTTCAAATCTCTGGAGGGTCCCTTTAATTTCTGTTAACAGAGTATGTTCAAATAGTCCATGCCATGCAACATTATAATGATGTATTTTCATAGCAATGAAATTTTTGCAGCTATTACTTCTCAGCTGACTTCTGTCTCTGCTGACTGAGGATGTTTGGCTACCACTGTTAACTTTCAGTAGTTTATAGTCACTGGAGAAAGAAACAAATATATCTTTAGATATCCTATTTATTTATGCGTGTGTGAAATTTTAGGAAAGAGGCAGAAATACAGTAAGTCTTTGAAATCAATTGCTGAAGGAACTGTATAATTAGAAATTTAACATTCAAGAAACTACTGTGAGCAGTAAAATTGAAATACCATAGTAAGTAATGAGGCTACTAGGAAATATTATTTTAATACAATGTACCAAATCTTGATGAAATCCTAACCCTGAGGTGTGGGGAGCAGGAAGATACAAACTCTTTCATTAAGCAAAGAGTTAAATTTTATATGAAATTATCTTTACCCTTAAAAACCATGAAAAGCTAAGGATCAAGCAAGATATTCTCTTACATGGTGTAGTCATAGAAAAGCTGCTCAGATGAGCCATTTGCAACCTGGGTTTGCATGCACTAGATATCTTTCTTTGTGTATGTCTCAAAACCTGACTGGATTCTAACAGTGGACAACCGACATAAACCATGACCACATGTATGTATATATGATGATATCAGCCATCTGACATAGCACCAGTGAACAACTGCAAAGTTTTCAAAGCAAGCAGACACTTCTTTAATCAGAGATTAATCTCATGAGAATAACTTTCTCATTATTGTAACAATAGTAGTCTTTTAGTTACATACTTCAGTGATTCTGAGAGTAGAAAACAATTCATCGCCAAGCTGGAGGTGAGCAACACAAAACCCAGAAGGAATTTATGCAACAGTATTTGAAAAATTGTGTATCTAGCTATTTCTACTCTGCCAGTTATCTTGCTATCTAGACGATACTAACCAGAACAGTAATCAGTATTAATTATCCCAAGCTCTGCCAGGCTGGGAAACCCTTGGTGTTATTGCAAAGAAAGATGAAACTTGAAAAGCAATTTGAAAAGAAAAAAGTCCTCAGAACACAGCCTCTTTCTTTTGGTTTTTTTTTTTTTTTTTTTTTCTTCCTCCAGCTCCTTTTCTACTTCTCACATGTACAAGTTGCTAATTAGTGTATCATTAATGGGAGACTGTGCTCAGTAAATCTTTCTATATTGCGTAGGGGCTTGAGAAACATCCATATCAGAGAAAAGATTGCCTGTTCTTCCAAAAGATGTTAATACATTCTAACTGCATGATATAAGCTCCTGCTCATAGGTAACAAAAGTGACTTAAACTTTTAAGACTGATACAATATGTGTCTTTAAGAAATGTGAAGAAAAAACAGAGGTATGACAAATCTATAGGCAAAGCTACCTTCAAAATCTTGTAAAATAGGAAGCTACGTGACCTATGACAAAAAGGTGGCTCTGCTACTCTATCTGGAGATAGAATAAGATGAAAAACTCTGGGTGGTCTTGAATTCTTCAACAACAAGGTGTTGGCCCTGCACAGTACTTTCCCCTGTGTTTAGCCATTGTTTAGGGAATAACTGGTCATTTTACAAGTAGCTGGTTAAAGATATAAATAATAGAAAAAGACAACCCTGAAAACTAGCTGCAACTTCCTACTTGGAAATTGGCTTAAAGTAAGCTAGGCAATTGCTCAGTAAAAGCTTTTGGCATGTGACATCTGTAAACATAAGGTGAGATGAAATTTTGCAAGGGGTGTGAATTGAGTCAGTTGTCATAACTAACATCAATAAAAATATATATAAAACAACTGCAGTTTCCTTTTCTTCAGTTTGTTCTTCATTCTCACCACTCTTTAATGGATTTCTGATGCTGGGGCAAGCAAGCTCAACCTATATTGTCCTTTGCAAGCTGCAATCTTTAATTAAGTTTCTTTCTTATTATATCTTCTCTGTAGTATTTTGGTTATGACCAGAAATCTGATTCAAACACTCTCCTCCATTTCTTGCACTGAAAGTGTGAGATTGAGGATGTTGCTGACCCAAAGATATGAAAACTTCCATTGTGCAGATTTTTGATATGTCTCCACTTTAATGTCAGATTTTAGGTTGCCATTCCTCACAGCACCATGACACTGAAGCTAGCACTGATGCGTGCTAGTGCCACTCGGGTCTTGACATCAGTTTTTTAGCAGGTCCTGAACTGCTGATACAGAGTTTTTCCCCACTCTGAAGCTGAGAAGTCATCTGATGGTTGCAGCCACTTGGGAACAACTTTTTCAAAACAAGCCAGCACAGAAAGGATGTGGAGTGGAATGAAAAAGACAAATTTGTGAAAATTTCTCCTTTGGCAGCATTTGTCTCTCAGTCTCTCTGGTTTCTAGTTCAGGGCTCTTCATTTACTCCTACTATGGAAGATGAGGTCTGGCACCAGGGAGCAGATGCACTGCACTGACCTCTGCTCCCAAGCCCTTCTCTTAGCACTCATGCCTGGGAAATGTGCCAGCATGTTACAGCTGCTTCCCAGTGCTGGGAAGTTGAGGTCAATATCTATAGCGGACAGGAGGACGGTGAAACCAATTGTTATCCCTATAAAGGGGATATGCTACAGGTCTATAAGAGGCTTCATGTGTCCAGATCTTAGTCAAGATCCAGGCAAAATGTGCCAGCTAAAAGCCTTTAATTATTAACAATCTCCACTGAGGTTGTATTTCTAAAGTCAAAAAACCCAAACCAAAACACCCCTCCACTCCCAAACCTTCTTATTTAAAACCTGAGGGAAATGATGAACAGCAGACAGTGTACAACACTGGAGGGAATTATTTTGTCATAAATGGAGGTGCTCTTCCATTTGATTGCTAGACTAAATCCCTGTCATCTGGGATGAGGGTGCCTGGAGTGACAGAAACTAAAGTCCAGATACCATATTTTGGTCCCAGTAGTTTGAAAATCAAAACAGGTTCGTACATCAATTCTTTTTAGGATCTTCCTTTATTCTTTACAGGGCTAATACAATTGTGATTCTGGTGAATTTTAACTGATGATTCTCCTTTTTTACTCAGTGGTGAGATATATTTTCTTTTTCTTTCTTATTTTCTAGCTACATTTGTGTATCAAAAAAGTTGTTCTTTGGCCTGCATTCCTCCAATAGGTGTCTAAAACAGACTATGAAACAGAAACAGTCACAGAAGTGACCTAATGTGTTACAGTCATATACATAGATGACTGGTTTTAAATCTGAGAAATGAAGTCTGTTATTCTCATTCCTAGCCCAGTATTTTGTCACTTACTTCTCAGTGTTTCTTCCTGTAGTATAATTATTGTTCTGAAGGTTTGTTTTTTTTTTTTTCTGTTCTCCATTTTGTTCTGAAACAGTAATTATTACTTCACAGGGATGGTGGGGGTGGGGCAGGATTTTGAGAAATGCACAATTTGTTCTCAAGAATAATTCTGACCTACTGTAAACTACACTAATCAGTTTCTGTCAACTATTACAAAATTAAAAGTTACAGATCTCTAGCTCAACTATATATTTTGGAAATTTTTTTACCTTTATACTCTAATAATGCTCCTCTTGCTTCATTTTACAAGATTACCTTCATTTTATAACATTTGACTTCCCAGAGCTCCAACTAATAAGCAAGTAGTTTCTTGAGGGTTGTCTTTGCCTCCAAGTTGTTTTTTTTTTTCATCTAGTCTGAGAGTTTTAAAGCATATTAGTTTTTAGAATATGTTTAAAAAGTCAAAAGTGACATGATCTGTGGTCTGGAATCTGTGCTCATAGAACTTTTCAAGAAAAATCTGAATTAATGCGGGGAGGAATGGTTCTCTGTTGATGTGCAAATGAACTCTAAAGCACCCTGCACTGCAATAAACTATGGAACTAATTGAGGGATCAAATCCATAATTAATCCTTTTTATTTTGTTAAATTTCTTTTTATAATCTCTTTCTCAGTTATACAGTAATCAAATCTCTGCTATAAGTTTATGTTGCGCTGAATACCTAGGCAAATCCTACACTAGGATAGTGGTTCTGTCATAAGCTTGTGAATAAGAAGCTACTTACTCCACATCAGTATAAATTTTATTAATCTGTACGTAAAGAGAAACCAGATAAACTTAAATAGCGAGCACAAAAAATTCAGTAAAACACAAATATTTTTGCCAGTGCATGTCATATTTCCCATTAATTATGTTGGTGATGTTGGGGAAACTGTCATTTCACTGGTCAACATGGATGTTTGTAAGCATGTATTACGCCTTGGGGAAATTTTAAAATTACACTCTTCACTCTGTCTTTAAGTGAATTTGTGAATTTATATTTTCACCCAATGATACTTCTTGAGAAAATCTCTGTCATTGCTGTAGAACCATGAGGGTTATATTTATTTCCTTCAAATTAACTCAGGGTGACAGGCAGATGTCCCCAGTATTTTCCCATTTGGTCTACAGACATCAAGGAACAATGCAGATGTGTAACTGCACACAAAGACGAGTTGGATTTCCCTTGGAAAGTTCTTCAAGGCAGCATATTAGCTATGAAAAACCCTATAGATGCATGAATTTATTTTCTTTCTATTCTAATCTTTTAGTCATGAGTGTGAATGCTTACAATGGAGCTTTGTATTGTAGGGTTAAGAACCACCACATCAAAGCATTCATTAGGAGGCTATACAACTGCAGGGGCTCCAAAGTAAAAGGGTTTGATTCTGTTTCTGTTTCAAGCCTGTGTTATACAATATGTACTCTTGTTCAATACTTTTTAGTGCCTTAACTCCTCTAGGCTTCTGTGTTTCTCCCTGCACTTAATTACCAATGGCTGAGTTTGTTAGAGAAGAAACCTGTCTCCATGTAAATAATGCACCAAAACATTTATGAGCCAAATTTTCTATGCCACATCTTAATTTAATACTGAAATGGGGTAGTGCTTTATATAGCTGGCTGGAGAGTTTGCCTTCTTAGCTATCATTTTATTGATTTCTTTCTTAAAAAGTAATGTAGAAAACCATAACTGAACGTGTTGAAGCAATTTTGTCTAAAAAAAGGAAGCAGAAGTAGTTAGAAATAAAATGGTAATTCAATTAAGATGTTTTATACATATTTAAATCATTTTAATATGATTAGAAATTTCAGCTTTATTATAAAAAATAATATAACTGCTTACCCCACAAGCATTTTCTTTTTAATTATTCATACATCCTCTCTCTTTGCTCTTTTCTATTTGTGTGGGAAGTTGGGTGCTTGTTGGATTTTCTCATACTCAGAATAGCTTTCTGGATTCCTGCAGCATATATTATGTATTAGCTGCAAATGTAGCTTCTGTGGCTAGTCATGGTCTCTTAAGAATAAATTCAACTACTCTTAAGACTCAAGATAAGCAGTCTGGATATGAATAGTCTCAAATGTTTGGGCTGCTTTAGTTTTGGTTAGACCCATCCGTATTATGAAATTTGGAATACTGAAGTTGGTTGACACTGAGATACTAAAGTTTAGCTTGTGTCAGCTTTATCATTACTTTATGTCAAATTGCCATTTCTTAGATGGGGAGAAACTCCTTTTAATACTCTACCCAGTTTGACTGAAGGGATAGTCTGAATACTTCAGATGTTCCTGGGTTTCTTTACTGTGATAAATCACCTGTTGTGATCTAAAAACACTTGCAAGTGAAATCACTTTCACCTTTTGTAGGTGCCATGTCAGATCAAAATGTTTCAAGGAACAAGGATCAACATTTATAAACTTTTTAAAGGATTTAAACTGATATTTAATTTTGTTCCCTTTGAAGTCCTGTTAGTATGTCTTTTTATTTATTTATTTATTAATTTATTAATTTTCTTCTTTTTTTTTCCCTGAATAAAACTATATCTGTGTACATGCAGCTGTGGAACTAAGCTCTGTGGAACTGAGATCTTTGCCAACATGTGGGACTGGAAAGCAGTGCTGACTTCCTGAGGCTGCTTCCACAATCAGAAGCATCTATGCGTTAGTTGTTTTGTACATAAAGATCTATAAAGCACATTTCTCCATTTAGCTCAGGCATCAAAAGCCACAAAACACCTCCAGTATTTCATTATGGGATTCTGTCATAGTTCAAAAGAAGAAAAATCATCAACTATAATAAGCTACAGGAAAAGAAGAGGTGAAGGTTATTTCAGTGTTAAACCAAGAAGTTTACTTGGTATGATGCTAAGAGGAAACCATGTTCTTTGCTATAGATTAAGGCAAAAAAATCTAATCCAACGAAGATTTAAAAAATATATTATTTTTTCCAAAACAACTCTCATGATCACTTGAATACTGAATGAATGAACAAGATACACCAGCTAAGGACTAGGGAGGAAGTGCAGTACTACTGGGAGTTTCCTGTGCAATATCTTGTCCATAATTGATACAAGTTTCTATTCCTGCAGAGAAAAGAAACCTCCACCTGAAAAGTCAAATTATGCTTGAAGGAAAAGTGGTTCTGTAGGGTGTGAAAATTCCATTCTGGTCCATGTAAGCAACAAGCAGAAGCTATGAAGCCTGTGGTTAGTGCAGTATAAATATGGTGCAATAGAATAAAATCAACAAAAAGAGACAAAGTTTTCATTCTGTGACAGTATGGAGATAATAAAGAATTGGAGATGTTAACATGCAGACTTTGATTCTAAGGTAAGGACTAAGAAATCTATAACTCTCATTCCAGGCTTAATCTTATGCTTTGCCATTGTACTTATATTTATTAAAGGGCAAAAAATCAATACTTCTAACAGAGTAGAAATGGTTGTACATCTGCACCTTCCTGGCTGAACAGGAAGGTAGTTCTGATTATGGATGGAGAGAAAGGAAGGTATATGGAAATTGCTCTGACTGAGATCTTCAGATGCTTTGGAACCAAATATAGATCAGGCTAAAATTTTATTATATTGTCTGCAAATCATCCAGCACAGTAAAATTATTATATTTGAGGGTATATGTATGCATCTGTTCATGTGTGGTCTAAATAACTTTTTCATGCAGCATAGTAAAAATAGGGGATAAGTATCGGAAAACTCAGTAGTTATGGCTTGACTTCATGTATAAAAATGTGATTATATAATAACTTTATATTGCAAAAACTTTTATTTTAGGAAAGATTATTCATTTCTGCCTTGAGCATTTCATTATTTCATAATTGGTTTTGCATATCTAGTAATTGCAATATTAGAGCAAATCCTCATTTGAGAACAGATTATTATTTTTCTTCTTAAAAGCAGGTTACTCTATTTCAGCTCCTTAAATATTTCAGCAAATTATATGGAATAGTATATATATATATCCTATATGTCACTTTCCATTTTAAGAAGATGCATTTGAGTGCAGGCAGTTTATGCTCAATGATAGGCTGCTCACAAAAACTTTTACACAGATAACTGTGTAATTTCTTACTGAAGAAGTCTGAAATAGAAGGGACCCTTGCCTACTTTGATCCCAATATGACATGTAATAACAGCATCACGTTCTCATATCTGAACACACGGTAGATATTACTTGTATGCTCTGTGGAAACCATACTGCTGGGATAGGAAAGCAGTGAAAGACACTGATGCAGATCCAAGTTATTCAGTTGTATAAAACAGGAACGTGACATGATTTTGTTGATTGGTACAAGAGACAGGAGCAGGTCAGTTTAATTTATTTTTTAAATATTACTTCTTGAAATGTTGGGTAATTGGAGCTGTAAACTGCCCATTTTGTCTGCCTGGCCATTCTTGTCTTTATTTCCCTGTAGATGTGTGCCAATTTTAGAGTGCCATAAAATGGTTCCATCTCTAGGGAAGATCCAAGGGCTTCCCAAAATGTCCTGCAATGGCAGGGGGTCAAGTTGCCGTGGGGCCTGAAAATCCTCACAGACTAACTCACTTTTAATTTCCCAGTTTTACGTGTGCTTCTTTGGGGGTTTTCTGATATTAAAAGAGGTGGGGTTTTTTTCCATTTTTTAGGGAAGGGAGAGAGAGGAATGGAAAGGAGCAGAGAATTCTTTTTATTTTCTGTATGGAAAACAACAAGCTTTTAATGATTTTAGTTAGTATATTTGAATTAGAAGTTGCAGAATATTTTGCACCTTCTTTCAAACTGCTTAATGTATTCTGAAGGGGTCTGAAAGTATATAACATATGTATGTATATACTTTTTTATTTTTCAATCACAAATTACTGAGGGAAATGCAAGGCCTGAACAATTCTAATGTTGAGCTTCATTAAGAAACTCAGTCAAAGCTTGCAATAGTGTCAGTAGGTGAGATATTCTTTGCAGAAGCTCTGTGCTTTTCTTTTCTTTACAAGCTAGTGGACGTCTGTGGATTCACCATAGCTCTGCTGAAGCCATATCACCAATGCTTGGCAAATTAATAGATTGTTTTAGCTTTCAGGATTATCCACATTACTGGTGGGAGCCTGCCAAAATACATCTCCATCTGTCAACTGCATGTAATCTTTGCCTACCATTTTAGCACTAAGAGATATTCTTGAGCATCTGCAAAGAATACTTTCTATTTTAAATGTTTCAGAAATTGCCCATTCACTGAGTCCCATATGGTTGTTGCTCTGTTACCCCATAAGGACTAAGCAAAACAATAAGGTGTCATTACCAAATCCATACCAGCCTGTTTACTAAATTTTTCAGCCAACTTTTACACGTTGACTGCTGTTGATTCATCACAGTAATGTATTAATTAGTGTTCTTAAAGCAAAAGGAAAAAAATGTGCTGGTGACAACAGCTGCCATGTATCAAGTGGCAAGAAATGTGATAAACAGGTCAGTGAGTGCTTTTATATCATCAGTGCATTTTCGACACAAGCTAACTTGGCAACATTGACTGAATAATTTAATCATGTCTTTTTATGAAGTAGTTTCCAAAATAATAAATTGCTGCAGCTTAGTAAGTTATTGAGCACTCTTTCCTCAGCAGATCTGTGGGTTTAAAAGTCTCCTACTTCTCCATTCCTCAGCAGTGACAGACACTAGTGTGTTCTTTAAAGCTTGCCACTCTTTGTAACATGTGCATGCTTTACTGATTGTACAGTAAAGGCTTTTGGTATAATCCTATCTTTCAAAATCCATAAGTATATAGCAAAAAACCTTATTCTGTTACAGAATCTATTAACACCACATTTCCCAGTTGCTGTTACAGCTCTTTGTGACATTTCTTAAATACTGGTAAGCAGCCTCATCTCAGCTATTAGCAGAAAGACCTGGTGTTGTGTAATGGTGACACTTATGGAAACTGTTAGAGGAAAATTGCAATGGCAGCTCACCTGTGTGAAAGACCAACACTGCATTCTTAACAGGCAAGGATTTTCCAACAAATGATTGAAGCTTTTGTGCTGTTTAGTGACAGCTTCTGCCAGGTCAGTGGGTGGAGGAGTACGTGCCCAGACACCCCTGCTCTTGGTTGAAAGAGTATCTAGGAAATAGTAACAACGGTCAGCAACAGGCCACAGGCTAACTTATTTCTCTGAAAGTCTACTTCTTCAGGTTTGAAAGAGAAGGTAAAGATAATAAATGTTGGATTCATTATTTTGATAATTCAGAAATCGCGATGTATTCACTGTGAATATTATTTGAGGAAAGATTGCAACATTTCACTCAGCATGCAGAGCTGGGAGCAGACTGGAACAGAGATTTTCACTAAGTCTTCATTCCCTCACATCCTTCCACCCTCATCTGTGTGCTACAGCAGTAACTGATGTAAGCCTGGACCTTGTGGGCAAAAGCATCTTATTGTGCATCATCGTGACAACTGAGACAGTGCAGCCGTTTTGGCAAGGAGTTTGAAAGGGCTGCCACATTACGTTGACTCCCATGTGACACAGTCCATTTTACTAGAGAAACTGAAGTCCTCCTTCTTCCCACCCCACCACCTACCTGTTGCACCACCAAATGTCAAAGAGTTTGAGGTATCCTAGTGATCTTACTTGAGGATGTCATGGTAGCTCAGCATGTTTGATATTCTGGTTTTGGAGAGATTATAGGAGAATATGTTGATCAGAACAACTTAAATGTATCATATAATGGCATTTTTTCAAGTAAGATAAATAGGTCAATCCTCTTTTCTAGCTATTAAACTTATTTAAAAGTTTTCCTGAAAGCAGGAATGTTGCTGCTTAACAAAGGAAGTATTTCCTAAGTGGTCAGGAGAGCTGATCTTTACTTTTTTTCTTCTCTCAATAAAGAAATGACTGCTAGAAAACAGAGTGACAAAAACTGACAGTTTTTATTTTCTCATCTGAACAGTCCTTTCTACATTCTTTATGGAATATCAGAGACTGCTGGAAGGAGATCTTCTGGTTATTGAAACTTAAAACTGTGTTAGTAAGTTAGATGAGTGTAAAGAAGCAAGAGGGCTATCTAAAGAAATCTGTGCAGTGAATTTTGACTGCAAGAAAATTTTAACTGCCAAGACTTGGATTTGACTAGATTGGCCTAGGGTCACTGTCAGCAGGAATTGCAATGAGCAAGTTTGCTCCAGCAGAAGCCAGAAAAATATGGATTTATATTTATGCTTGACCAGCATCAGCCATTAAGAGAAAAAAATGAACCTTACACTCTGAAAACATGGTAAGCCTTCACCACAAATTGAAATGGATACTAAATTGAGTCTGCAGAGCTTATTATTTGTTTAGTGCTAGAGGTGTTCATGGCACATTATGGACATGTAAGAAGATGAGGTCCTTGCCGTAAGGAGCTTGCAATCTAAGTTAGATAGCAACAGATAATAAATTCAGACCTTGATAGTGAATGAGTGAAAAGGAAGGACAGGATGCCAGATAAGAAAAGGGGATAATGCCCTCAGGAGAACATTCTTTTTAGAGGATTTTTTTTTTGGCGGGAGGGTGTAGTGTGCCTGTGTGGGTCTTTCATGTATTTCTTGCCAGTCTATTAGCTGATTTTGTTTACCTTTTTATTTTAGGCTTTTTCGAAGGTTCAGATCTGAGTATCAAATAAATCATAATGTCAGTTTGAAGTAGAGTTAAATTAATTTCTTGAAATATACATATTCAGGGGCAAAATCACAAGAAAACATTAGAAGCCACTTAGGAGGAAAAAAAAATCTTTTAATCATATACCTAAATTCCTTTTTTCCCATGAAAATATAGAAACATCAGATATTTTTTTTTGTTTGTACTATTTTATAAATTCTTTGAGGTACAGAGGATCTTGTGTCTTACTGGCAGTGAGATTCCTCTCCTTAATCCCTTTTCAGTTATCTGGCATTTTATGTTTGCAGCTTTTTAAAAGAAGAAAAGGATATTTAAGTTTATAATAGTTTGTAGAACAACAAGCTAAATCAATATTAATCAAATTTGTTATTAAAATTTAAAGTTGTCTGTGAAGGGAAAGGAAGGATGGAGAACATGTTCTGATATAGAAGCTGAAAGACCAGTTCAAAAGCAGCAAAAGTTTGGTGCTGTGTCCGCCCTGGGACTTCTCCCGTGCCCAGGAGGAGCTTCAGAAGTACAAGCTGCTTCCACCAAGCCTGTGTGTTTCTGTCACACCGGCAGAGGCAGGCTCAGCCGTGGGTCAAAAAGAGGGACTGACAGATGCTGTCACTGGCTGGTGGAGGGTCTTTCCCCCCTTCAGTAACTCTGCCTAGTCATAGAGCACATAAACATCAACCTGCTTGCTATTCCTTGTTGAGACAACGTAGACCTCTGCAGGAAAAGAATCACCAGAATTTTTTACAGGTTTCAGAGGTATTCTTGCAAGAATTTGTAATGCATTCCCACTATTAGTTGCAGTTTCATTATCGTATGCTGCAATAAGTCATTAACCAATATTGTCCATGTAATTTTTACAGTGGCTATCTGCAGGCTTGGGAGTTAACAATGCCTTGACAAACGTCATGAAGGCTGTCTTTGTAGACATAGAATCACAGGCTTTAGGCCGAAGACATATTGTCTGTCTTTTGGAATAATGCAGTCTCTAGAATGTATTATTGTTTGAAATAGAATATAGCACTTAACAAAAAAATCTCCTCCCAAATTAATCACCTGCTACTCTTAATTTTAAAATTGTTAGTGATAGAAAAGGTCCAACAGAAGCTTTAGTAAGTTATTTGATGGTAAATTTCCCACAAATTTGGTTAATTGATTTTTTACTTTAAATTCCAACTCATTTCTAATCTGAGTTTACCTATTTTCAATTTTAGGTGCAAGCTGAATGAATCCCATAATCTTTACCAATAAATTTGTCAGATATATTTAGCAAGTTCATATCAAGACATATACAGAAATTTGTACTACTGAATGGATTCATAGTCATAAAAATTAGGTGAATGGGCAAAGCTGCTAAATTCTGTGATGTTGACTAATAACAGGAGATTACTAAAAGTGGCTGCAAAATCTTGCAGAAAAGGGTCAGACTCCTAAATCATCTGCTTATCTATGAATGAAAGGGAATGCAAAGCAATGTACAGGAAGGGAGAAAAAGTACCAACTCTTCACACATAGATATGAACCCTAAAGAGGCTCTTTTTCTCAGGAAAGAGATCTTGAAGTGACCAGGAAAATCCTCTGAAAACATTTACTCAGTTTGACAAGTTAAAAAGACAAAACTAATGCTAGATTTTCAGGAGAAGAAACTGGGAACAAAATGTAATTATTATGCCAGTATATCTATGGTGTTCCACATCTTGAAACTGTACTGCTTCTGCCACCCTTCTCAAAAGGATATAACAGATAAAGTAGGGAAAAGAACAATTCATATCACAGAACAGCAACTGGCTTTCTTAAAAGCAAAGGTTACAAAGCTCAGGAATCTTTATTCTGCAAAAAGATGGTGAAGGTCTTTAAAGCATGACTGTTACAGCAAATCTGGAACAAGTAACAGACACTGCTTCTCAGAGTAAGAGAACTATTGTCAGCCAATGGATTGCTCTGAAGCATTAGATTTAAAACAAGTAAAAGACAGTATCAGAAATTTTCTGAACTTGTGTGGGACTTTTTGCCATGCGATCCTGTTGAGAAGTCACAACCTGGCAGATGTAAGAAAACCAAGCTGGGCAATTGCTGTAGCAGGGAGGGGGAAGGCAGAGAGGGAAAGGGTGATTATTTTCTCCTCTCAGGGGGAGAGCATGGCATTTGCTGGCACTACAGTATGGTTTGCATTGACTGCAACGCCTAGGGACCTAGCAGGACGAAGTGGAAGGAATAGGTTACTGCTGCGATTGGAGACAACTCAAAATCTGGTTTTGCATTACCTGAAGTCACACCACTTGCTGCTGAATGTTCTGCACACACTGGGCAGTGAGTGTGATAACAATATATTTATTGCAGAAAAAGTGCTACATGCTGTTCTGGATGGTTTCGTATATGCACACACACACACATAAATCTATATATAAAAATTGTTTTTTTCTTTCTGCAAGAAGCCCATTCATCTAGCTGGTTCCCTGTGAGGGGAAGGTGGGCCTGGATTTTCTCCAAGGTAGAGAACATAGTAACCCAACTTCTGGTGTTGCTAAACAAAAGAAATTTAATGATGTCTTCAGGTTGGCCTCACGGACAAAGTGACACACTGGGTAAAAGTTGATCAGTTTTGTATTTGGAAGGCGGACTTTCAGAAATCAAGGTCAAGGTCAAAAGTTTCTTTTTTTCTTTGGGAAGAGAGCAGAATGAGTGGATTTGGAAAATGTTACAGAGGGTTTGTCAGCAGGATTTAATACAGTGTCAAAATGAAGGGATAAGAAAAAAAGAAAAAAAATGACTCATGCTTACCCTCTTATCTGACATATCCTACAATCTCAGTCTGCTCTAAGGGTGTATACTTCCTCCTGATAACTTCTCTTTCAAAGGACAAATCCTACCATCAGATTATAGGTTAGGTCTAAAGTAATTGACTTAATTGAAGCAATCCAGAGACAGAAGTACAGAGCTGATGTTAATGGCATTCTTTCACACTTCTCATATGATTTGGGATAAGAATTTTCCCTGTAACAGGGACCACATGTGGCAATATACAAAGACTGACTGAGGTAGTGTAAATCCGTTAAAAATCCAGATGACTTCAGAAGCATGCTGTGCTATAAGGAAAACTGTTTTCTATACGCTACGTTTCTCTGTGTCTGCCTAGTACACCTTTTCTGGCTTTGCAAGAATGTGGTAAACACACTGACTTTGGAGTGGGGGTTGTTACTGATGTGTGAACAGAGCATGAACTTCTTAACATCATACCTCCTGCACATCCAAGTCGGTAGCTGCAAAACATGTGAAAACACAAGATACTATTATCCTGCCATTTTAGTTGAGGAGAGATATGTGGGTGAGAGAATAGTTGTGTACTATTTCTGTCCTATAATGTTTCTGTCTGTCCAACATAGCATGATCAGTGCTATGTTGCTTATAGCGGGGATTGTTTCATGACAGGCAGAGTCAGCCTCTCATTTTTCTTCTTCCTCCCCCCAGCTTCGTAATCCCTAGACTTCTAAAATGTCTAAGGTAGCTTGTACCACACCACGTGAGTTATGATTAAAACCAGGGAGGGGGGGAAATGATGTGGCTAACAAGCTTATAATTGTGGAACCATCAAGTAGTCCTAGAAGAGATATAGATTATGTGGTATAATGACAATGAGTTTGATATGTAAATTACACTGTTTCACTAAATCTTGTCCTTAATAAAGCTATGGTCTCTCCCTAAAGATTGCGGTCTGTAATTTAATGAATGGTTGGCATGCTTCTTGGGGCAATACATAAGATTGGAAAATACATTGTATTTTAATATAATACAAGGCAATATGGATGTTGTAAACTGGAATTACATGTTGTTGACAATTATCAACCTTATTTAATTTACCTAATTAAAAACATGCCAAATGGATTTGAAATAGCAGTGTTTTCAGTGCTAAAGACTAGATAGTAGGTTTTTTTATAAAAAATGACCGAACTATTTATGGAAACAGTCTTTTAAGGATATTTACTGTTACACTTGCATTAAATAATGTTATACATCTTACATTTATCACTTCTGTGTTGATGTATGTCCTGGTCTAACCAGGATAGGGTTAAGTTTCCCCAGCAGTGGGGGGGAGCTCTAGCCGGGTTATTCAGATACCATGCTGACGTCACATCCTGGCAGGTCACATTTTCCTGGCGGGAGCGCGGTGCACTCGTGGTTTTGTACATCATGCTTTCCACTGCTGTATTTGGTAGCTATTTTGCTCTGTTCATTGCTATCACTATTACTGTTATTGTTGTTGTTTGTTGTGTTGCTATTGCACTGTTGTATTAAACCTTTCCTTATTTCAGTCTTGGGGCTTTGTATTTCACTCCCTTTGTGGGGGAGGGGCAGCGGCCGCGTGGTCTCAGACCCGGCAGGGGCTAAACCACCACAATGTATAAAAATAATTGTTTAATTTTGAGAGAAATGTCAGAAAATTATTATATTAACCTACCAGTTCTGCACTTTATTATTATTCTTTGTTATTCTTGTGTTTATATAATCTGTAAAATGAAGAGAGATTGGATCCTGAGACTTGCCATGCTGCCAAAATTTATTGCTCTAAGTGATCTGGTCTTTCTCAATCTTTGACAAAGTCCAGAAAGAGAAGATTTTTACAGAGCAAAAATTAGGTATTGAATACTATGGAAAGTCTTTTGGCTTTTTGTTTCTGTTTGGTTTTGGGGTTTTTTTGGGGGTGTAGTGGTGTTCTGGTTTGTCTGTTTGTTTGTTTTAGTATATATTTTGAAACATTTATACCACTCTACAGTGCATCCATTCACTTATTTGCTGCACTGCCCAGTGGAAGAAGGTAGCCTTAACTAGTCTGTTCTCTGATGAATTACGGGACCAGGCCAAGGACCTCATGTGGCTTTACTTCAGTTTGTGGATAAAGTTGCAGAGATCTTGTTGGGTTTTTTTAAGTTATTGACTCACTAGCTTGAGCAATAATAATTTGAAGCAAGCTTTGCTGAGGGTGAATGTCTTTCCTTTAAGCTTGTCATAACGATTGCTTTTATTAATCTTATCACTTGGATTCTCATCATTAAGTTCACCCTATCAATTCCTAAAAAGAACAGTGATCTAGGGGGCATTATTGCCCCATATATCAAAGACCTTTCCATCTCACTTTTTTTTCTTTTCTAAACATTCCTCTTTTCATTGCTCTTCCCAGTTTAATTTTTAAAAGTAATTTTATGCTAAGAAAGCACAGCTGTTTTTCTGAGAAAAGAAAAAAGGAATCGCTCACATTTTTCCTGTAAATGGACCTCATTACACCTGCTCTATGAATACTTTGGAGTCATTGTTTGGTACTGTGTACTTTTTTCTGTGCAGTTAAAATTGTTAATGCTGAAATTATTATCCCTAGAAAATCACTATGGACGAGCAGGTCCAGATTTTATTATACTATTGTGTATGCAAATCTAGGCTTAGTTTTATAACAGGCATTATGCCCAATGTCCACAAACCCCATTAACCATTAAAAATAAGGCTTGCAATAAACATCTTAGGTTATTTCAATAAAAGAAGATTTGCAGGAAACTATATCTTACAATATCTTTCTGCTGCTTAAGGTATGTTGTTGCTCAGCAACAGCATCTATTTGGACTATAGAATTAGATGGTAAGTTAAAGGATTCAAAGGAATTAAACTGTTGTTTTCATGCCAATAAGTGAATAATACTAGATTACTCTTTAAAAGTACCTCAAAGGATGCTGTATGTGAGCTCTCCTTCAAAAGTTGAAAACTTAAGCAGAGGAACAATGTTTGCAGTGTAAAATAGAAGAAAGGTGATTCTGGTGATTAGGTCTATAGATCTTGCCTTATTGTGGTAGACCTGACTGACACAAGACACAAATGTAGTGCTCTTACTATCTCATAAAACTCTTTGGCAGTATTCCTATAAATATGGGGTGCTCTGCTCTTTATGTTTTTAGAAATTAATACAATATTAATAGCATAACAATAGTTATTATCAAGGCCATGAAATTTCTTTTATATTTTAAAAAGTATGAATTGAACTTGAAATATAATTTTAAGAGTCCTTATCAATATCTGTCATCTTAAAAAACCTGGCAAACTAGTAGTTACTGATATATTAATTTACTTGAATATTCAGAATATTGGGTATTACTAATAATTGCACCTCCTATGCACAACAGCAGTGAGCATACACAAGATTGAAAATATGATTCATGCCCCAAAAGATTTGCAATCTAAGCACATTTCAGAGCTGGAGAAATTGGATGAAAAATAAAAATAGCTTTGGCATCTATTTTTCAGTGATCTATCACTGAGTTCTGAAAGCTGAACACTGAAATATCTTTCAGTGCACACTTCCCTATCTTTCTCCACACAAGTTAACTGAGATGTTTGGATGTCTGCTTGTTCAAAAAATTTTCCATACTGTGAAATACCTGGTTAAGATTGGTTTCCAAGAATTGCAGAAAGAAAAACTATACCTCTAATGTTTTAGAGACTAATAAATTCAGTAACTGAATCTTTTTTGTATTCATGTGAAGAATAATGTACTTTGATTAAAAACTAGGGAAGGATTATTTGTTTAATGTCTTAATTGTTTTTTGGGGTCAGAGGATAAATGAATCATATTTCATTCTACTGTAATTACTTATGGAGTTACTGATGGAGAGGCAGTAGATACACGAAATTTGTGTCAGATTATCACTGTTAGAAATCTAGTAACTTTCAATAATAAATACAGCTGAGCTTTCATGTGAATATCTGAAGTAAACTTTCAATTTTCTATTAACATTTTTTAGCATGCATGTGAGTTTTTATTAGCTTAAGTTAATTGGATGAAAAGAGTCTTAAAAACCAGTATTGTCCATTATTATAGAAAAATTACAAAATCTCTAATAATCATGTCAAAAGGCAGAAGTTTCTGAAAAATAATTTTCTCTTTATTTGCATAAAAAACAGTCTATGGAATCATTTGATGAGGAAACACTTCAAAGTTTAAAATTACTTCCAAAGGGTGTTTAGTAGTCAATACTTAAGGTAGGTGTGTTCTATTATGCAGACTCAAATAATATGCAATAAGGTGGTAACCAGTATTTCCTAAAGATAATCTCCATAATCTAGGTATTTACTATTCCTTCATAGCAATACAGAAGAATATAATATTGGATGTTAAATTAGATACTAAGGAGGTTGGCATTGTGAATACCAACCATCTAGGATTTATGAAAAAAATAGTTTGTCAAACTACCTTGATGATTGTTTTTTTAGGTGGTTGTTCTGCTTGACAAAAGTAATATTGATGTATTAGATTTATATAAGCAATTGACCTTGTGCTACAATGCATTTTATTTAAGGAAGCTGATTGATTCCAAATCACCCTGTTCATAATCAGTGGATTAAAAGCTGGCTGACTGACAGGTCATGAAGCAAAATTGTTAATAGGATTTTAAGACAGTACATCATTATTGAGATTGTTCAGATAGAGCTTTCTGACATTATACTATAAAATGTTCTTATTAGTTATGCTGAGTTGACAAAGAAGTAGAAGATATGTAAAAGATGTAGTAGTAATTAATCTGATCTGTTTATTTGGAAAGAGGACTACAAGCAATCAAATAACACTTATAATTGCAAACCAAAACTATGACTCAGTGAACAAAAAATGGAGGTCATGAATAGTATGAAAGGCTGTTCTGAGACACAGTGGCTCTGGGGCGTTCTTGGTATCAACTCAGCTGACTAGCCTGTGGATGATATAACAAAACCTACAGATTTATAGGTATCCATGACACAGGGACTGTTGAAGAAGGATGCAGAAGGTTGTATCCCTTGTGTATTTGGAGAGATCACCAGTGGGTATAGGACACAGATTTTAATGTAAAGTGAGGAAAAACTCAAAGGGTTTGTTGTAAATAAGTTGTTCAGAAGCACAATAATCATGATTTACAAATCACATACTCCACAGGCAGTGCTGTACAGTATATCAGTGCAGTCTTCTTACAGCAACATCATCAAATTGAAACTCTTTGTGACCTTGAAACTGTTAAAGTGAACATTGTTTATTAATATACTTGTATTTAAAAGTTATGCTGTTATTGAATGCAACTAATTTTTGGTTGGAATAAGTAGATATTTAAGTATGCACTTTTAAGAAGCATTCACAAGATGCAGCTGAAATCTCTTTTTTTGTGGAAAGAAACTTAGATGAAGCAATACTGGCTGAAACTCAGCCACTGTGAAGTAGACCCTTTTTGAACTCCTTCGGTCTTAGTGTTCAGTGAAGAACATGTTCACAATGGTGTCTTCAGAGACATCTTTCCTCATTTCTTTCTTTAACTCTGCTCTTTCACAATATTTTGTTTTAAACCAATAAATCTGTTAAGATTTGACTTAATAATAATAATTACATCCTTACTAATACAGCCATGGATTTTGTCTCTTAATTTTGGAGTAAGCATTAAACACCCTCTAATCTCTTATATGGTAATGCTTGTAATCAACACATTAAACTTGACATGATGACTATGACTACTGAATGTTAGGGGAGAGGATTAAATGGGGAGTGATGGCATAACAGTAATTTTTATGCATCAGGAAACAACTAACATATTTGCATAAGACTGGCTTCAGTCTTAGTTTCCTTAAAGCATAAGCACATTGCTCTACTTGTATTGCTTGCATAAACACATGCTAAAACTCCCTTGCTACTCACCAAAACCCCATTTTTTAGACTCTACTAAAGTCTAAATATTCATTAATATTTTTTCTAGACTATAGACTTTAATTTGCATAGAGCATATCAGTAACACTTTGAGACACTTCTGAGACCAATGTGGTTTTATTTTCAACACTAAATGTATTTTGACCAGACAAAAGAAAAACTAATGCATAGCTTAGAAATAAACAGACTTTTTTTCCCTTGAAATAGTCACAAAACAGTCTTAAAGTTCTCTTGAGACATCCTCTAGATCTTAGTGTGAGGCAAAACATTTGTTTTCCTGAAGTTTTTAATTTTGAAAAAACTAATATTATTTCTCTACAGATCCAGACTCTATCTGTTCCAGTTGAACAGATAGGAGAGATGATTATGCCCTGATTTGGCAAATATCATTGTAGTTTTTAAACTTCTGATAGTGCCTAGTGTTCATGACCACCATGGAATCCATATACTAACAACTTTTTAACTAAGAAAACCCATATATGTATGTTTAATATATACATATATATATTTTTGAGCTTAGTTGGATTTTAGTAGATGGCAGTAACATCATGAGAGATACTATGCAATAAAGGATGGAACTATGTTAGTTGCTTAATATAATAATATTAATATTGCAGGTAATACTAACATATCATGAAATAATAGCTTTTAATCTCATTTCAAAGCATCATGTTCTATTTCTCAAGAATGTCCAACCCATGGACATCAACAGGTAAATTCTGAATCCATCTGATGCAAGAGGAAAGAATCCATAACTTATTTTGACCTTTGATCATGTGTTTTAAGCATCTTCTGTTTTAACTTTTTGTGTAACTCTGTGTTGCTGTAAGCAGACAGAAGACCTACCAATGTACCATCACATTATTGATCTTTAAGTTCTTTGTTGTTTTGGAAGATATAGCAGTGCTTATATGCACAGCTCCAGATATATGCAAGCAAAGTTGTTGTTCTCAAAATTTTGCTACTAAGAAAGTAAATTTTTCCTGTGCTACAAAATGTCAAGTGTCTGTTGCTTAAAATAACCACTAGTAAACTTAACCCATCACTGTTGATTTAAGCAAACCACGGCACTAGGGAGCAAATATGGCATGAAAGTGACACTTCAGGTCTAAAAGGTTGATGTATTCATTCTAGTGCTGTCCTACATAGAAAACAGAGTAAATTAATCTCAAGTGTAACTCAGGATGACACCGGAGATAAAATCTGGCCTATTGTATAAAACAGTTTGACCTATTGTCTTCAGTAGTCTATAGTATTTCTTTTATAAGATATCTTTTAGTACAGACTGAATTTGGAAAGGTGAATTTTCTTTGGCAAGGTGTTGAAGCTCGTAAATTGCATTGTTCTGCAGCAGTGAAAATTTTGTCCGATTAATTTAATATCTGTTTCCATGCACATGAATCTTTTGTGAAATGGTTTCTGTAAGCATCGTAGTTAAGCATCCACTGAATAATTTCTGTGCTCAAGTGTCTGTTTGCAAAGTGTTCACCTTTTTGCTGTATTTCTTATATTGATGGTATGCAATTGACAGACGTGTCTGAATACTTAAGATTCTGTCCTCTGACTGAGTAGTTACAACATTCATTCTTTTAGTGGAAAAGTGAGTGAAAAGTGAACACTGACTATCATGAATGCCACATTTCACTTGCAAAGCAGGCATTTTCATGGCTACTTGCCATCTCCAGATGCTTTTTCAGAAAAGCTTTTGTTGCAGATTTAACTCCCTTCACTAATTATCTGTTGATGCAGCGTTCTACAACAGAGGGAGACAATGAGGGTTTTCCAATACCATCTTTTTACCACTGATTACAGGAATATATTGACTTTTAGAATCAATAATGTATCAAAATCTCTTCTAATTGTGTGTGTGCACCCATACATATGATATGAGGACAGATAACAGTTGTAAATATTGAATGGAAATAGAAGAATCTCTCTATTTCTTAGTGGTTGGAGCAAAATGTGCAGACTTCAGAGTGTTCCACTATTGAGCTACCTGTTTTTTATTTATTTATTTTGAAACACCAAAAAGAGTTGTTAGATTGCCAACCAGTAAATATAGCAAAGGGTAACATAAGTATAAACTGCCTTGTTTTGCTCAATTGGTCCTATTACCTGTGGTTCCCTAAAATTAACCATTTTCATATTTTAAATATTAACCTTTTAAATATCGATTATACTGTGTAGTTCTGTGATAAATATACATATATCTGGTCTAAGGATTTAGTTTTCCTTACTGTATCCCACCATTTTTAATATTAAAGATGACCAAAGAAGAGCTGGTGTGGAGTAACACCTTTTCTTTCAGCTGATACTGTCCTTACAGAGATATGGTGCTTTCCACCCTTTCCGTGTCCCTACTTTTATTGCCTGGACTTCCAGTAGCCCCAGCTGGCAGTTTCTGAAGGGCGTATCAAGTGATATCCAGCTAAAGCATCCAGACATCAGCACTGGAAGTATTCATGCATATAAACATATAGATATAAGCCTGTATATCCTCAATATAGAAGCATACTCAAGTTAGTTTTAAACTACTTACTGGCCACCGAGAACTTGTCACAACACAAGCTGGCAGGACAGCTGCCTCAGCACCCAGACTCTCTAGCAGCCACTGCAGCAGGGAGCTCTGGACTGCTGCAGCTAGACCCCTGCCATGTACGTTACTTCAAGCACGTTGTAAAAGCTGATGGTTTAATAGGGATGAAGCACTCTTTTAACTTGCATATTTCTGATCCATAATGTTTCAAGTTTTAACACACGTCATGCATGACTTCTAATGTGATTGTTTATACCATAAATGATCACAAGTTAAGAATCTGAAGATGAAATTTCCTTTCAGTGAAGTAGTTTATTTTTCTAGATGTGCCAGTAGATATCTGAAAGCCAATTTTGTAGCAGAAGGTGAAAAAGCCTATAGTAAAAATCAATTTGGATCATGGCTAGAGGTCTTACTTTTCCCCCCAGGTTACAGACGCATTTTACATTTGCTCATGAGACATCACTAAAAGACTAATCACTAAATGGAGAGATACCATTTTTGGTTTGTTAATAAATTAACAGAAAAATTGAGTATGTCTTTTCTCAAAACAAGAACAAGACGAATAATATATTCATTCTAAAATGGACTGCTCTTTTACACTTAGTTCCTCAGTCAGGGTTTGACTTCATATGACACTTTGAACTCCATTAAATTCAGTCTGTGCCTGTTTACAGACTGCAAAATGAATTGTAAAATCTTCCTTAGCATGGTACATAATAGTTGTGTACCACATTCAATCAGGTTTTCCTATTCAAGTGTTCCTGGAAAGAAAAGACAAAAGCTATTTCTCTGTTTATACACATGAGAAAGAAATAAATAGATTTCAGTTATAAAGTCCAAATCTGAACTAAGAAGTGAAGCTATGCAGGGAGAACATTAGGAGAGCCAAAGTGCATCTAGAGCTCAACCTGGCTACAGCTGTTAAAGATAATAAAAAATGTTTCTATAAATTCATTAACAACAAAAGGAGGATTAGGGAAAAACTCCCTCCTTTATTAGATGCAGAGGGAAACATAGTAACAAAGGCTGAAGTGCTCAAGGCCTACTTTGCCTCAGTCTTTAGCAGTGGAACTGGCTGTTCCCTGGACACCCAGCCTCATGACATAGGAGATGGGGAGGGGAAGCAGAATGAGGTCAGCACAGTTGAACAGGAGGTCATCAGAGACCTGCTACAGCACTTGGATGCACACAAGTCTGTGAGACCAAATGAGATACACCCAAGGGTGCTGAAAGAGTTGGCAGATGTGCTCGCCAAGCCGCTTTCCATGATTTACCTGAAGTCATGGCTAACTGGGGAGGTCCCATTGGGCTGGAGGGTGGCAAATGTGACACCCATCTACAAGAAAGGCAGAAGGAACAATCCAGGAAACTATAGACCTGTCAGTCTGACCTCGGTGCCAGGGAAGGTCATGGAGCAGGTCATCCTGAATGCCATTAAAAGTCATATAATGGACAACCAGGGGATCAGGCCTAGTCAGCATGGGTTTATGAAAGGCATGTCCTGCCTGACAAACCTGATCTCCTTCTATGACAAGATGACCCAACTATTGGACAAGTGAAAAGCTGTGGATATTGTCTACCTGGATTTTCAAAAAGCATTCGACACAGTTCCCCATAGGAATCTCATAGAAAAACTGGCTGCCCATGGCCTGGATGAGCAAATGGTCTGCTGGGTCAAGCACATAGAGTATCATCAGTAAGATTGCAGATGACACCAAGTTAAGTGGGAGTGTCGATCTGCATGAAGATAGGGAGGCTCGCCAGAGAGACTTGGATAGATTGGATCGGTGGGCCAACGTTAACAGGATGAGCTTCAACAAGGCCAAGTGCCAGGTCCTGCACTTGGTCCATTACTACCCCATGCATTGCTACAGGCTTGGGGAGGTGTGGCTGGAGAGCTGTCTGGAAGAAAAGAATCTCGGGGTTCTAATTGACAAGCAACTGAACATGAACCAGCAGTGTGCCCAGGTGGCCAAGAAAGCCAACAGCATCCTGGTTTGTATTAGAAACAGTGTGACCAGCAGAAGTAGGGAGGTGATAGTCCCCCTGTACTCTGCACTGGTGAGGACACACCTTGAGTATTGTGTCCAGTTTTGGGCACCTCAATACGAGAGGGATATCGAGGTGCTGGAGCGAGTGCAGAGGAGGGCAACAAAGCTGCTGAAGGACCTGGAGAACAAATCCTATGAGGAGCGATTGAGGGAGCTGGGACTGTTTAGTTTGAGGAGAAGGCTAAGGGGAGATCTCATCACTCTCTACAACTACCTGAAAGGACATCATAGAGAGGTTGGTGCTGGTCTCTTCTTGCGGGAGAATAATGGACTTGCACAACTCTATGAGAGTTATAAAGCAAAGCCATTTATTTTTCCAATAGTATATACTTATGGTCTCGCCAAACTCTTCATAATTAACAAATCAGCAATTAGACAGTTATCAACCTTTTCTCCTATCAGTATAAGACCACTCTAACAGGTGCTGTGCAGACCAATCATCTTCTTGTTCATGTGCTGTTCACACGGCGGTAGCTTCACACAGTTCAGTGCTTTTCCACAGTTCAGTGTTGCAGCTGTCCATTGTTTTTCCCTGCCACCTTAGCACAACTCAACAGTTTCTTATCTTTCTTCCAAAGCCTGTTTGTCATCAAAGCCTAGCTGCTTCTCAGAGGCTGTGCAGGGCTGACAGGCCAATGTCGACTTGCCTTTCTCCCACATCTTCTCACAGGTAATTAGCGATAGAACAAGAGGGAATGGCTTTAAACTCCAACAGGGGAGGTTCAGACTAGAAATTAGGAAAAAAATTTTCGCAGAAAGAGTGGTCAGACAGTGGAATAGGCTGCCCAGGGAGGTGGTGGAGTCACCATCCCTGGATGTGTTTAAGGGTCGTTTAGATGAGATGCTGTGGGATATGGTGTAGGGGAGAACTTTGTAGAGTAGGGCTGATGGTTGGACTCGATGATCCCAAGGGTCTTTTCCAACTGAATGATTCTGTGATTCCTCTCAGAGGAATAAAGATTACCAATATTTAAAATGTGAGTTTCAAGTCTTAGGCTAATTGGAGTGGTGTAGAGATGGGCCTCAGCTAGAACACTCTCTCATGAGTAAGCTACATGAAAAGAAACATGTTAAGTTTCCAAAGCAGTAACTAAGTGATAAAAGAGGCTGAAGTGATGCAGAGAACTGTCCTTTGGATTGTGCTTGAGTTAGTACTTTGATTGACTGTATGATCATATAACAATCTGTTTTCCCTCTGACTGGAGTCCTTCCTCATTCATTGCACAAAATTTGCCTGATACCCACTTGGCAGGTAGCTGTAAGAATTTTACCATCATAGTTCAAAATGTAGCCAAGTGCTTTATTTACTGTAAATCATGTTCTGATATCAGGATGAAATAATTTTCTTAAGGTCTTTGCCATCATATTGATCATGGTTGTATCTGAGTGATTCACAAAAGTCAATAATTACCTTAGCAGAATTAGACTGTGCTGGAAAAAAAGATAGATAACAGATTAACATTTATTTGCTAAGGTGGGCAAACCCTGATTTTTGTTCATGCAAACTATATTTTGATTGTCATAGTTTCAGCTGTGAGTAGAACTGAATGAAACTTACTTTCTGTTTCAAAGAAAACATAGATATTTGAAAAATAATTGTTGTTCTAGTTTAGAATGGAATATAGATTTATTTATTAAAAATTAAATAAAAATCTTGCATGAAAAGAAAATTTGTATTAGTAAAATGTCCTGGAAAATTTTCCTGTTGGATTTTCCTAAAGCCAAAGGGATCAGCCAACTGCCCCAACTTGGGGAAGCTTCCTGAGTTGCCTTGCCTTCAGTGACTGGATTCAGAGAGCCTGTGAGCTGTCAGAGCTTGTGCTGCAGCTGAGAGTCCCTGGGTTCCCCAGCCTGGTTTGCGCAGTAGAGCCCTAGCCTCCTATGGGGCTCTCCCTGCCTCAGTGCTGCCCTCAGCACAGCACCCTCAGAAGCCGGGATCACCATGGTTAGCGAGGCTAGGAACTTGCTGAAATACTCCTCAGCTCTTGCCCTGCTCTTTCTCTTGAGTTTCCTTTCTTTGGAAACCAAAGTGTTCAGGAGGTGTGGAAAGAAGGTCCAGACCTTCGTCTGATCTGATGTCCCCAGCTCCTGATCCTTATGTTTAGACACAGCTTGAGGGTTTCTTACCATATGTCACTGGCTTTGGAGGTGCGCACAAGAGTGAACCTAACCCTGAGAACCTCTGGGTACAGGGAAGTTTTCTGAAAATTACAGTTCTCAGACAATCCATAAAATGATATGACAGCTAAATAAGCAAAAATATACTTCTATCAGGAATATTATGGTGTAATACTGATTTCCTTTACAGAATAAATTCTGTGAAAATTTAGACAGATATTTTAGCATTTTTCATGTCAGTATTTCCACAGGCTTCATTAAGATGTCTCTTGTTGTCTAAGTATGAGATAAGAGGTGAAGATACTGTATATTACTTCAAGGAATGGGCCTTCCAGCTGTGATTGAAATGTCTGTTGTGAAAAGGAGCAGAGAAACAACAGCACACTGAAGTGAGGATTCCCAGCTCTGCAGGAGGCAAATGCATTGGGACCACTAGTGGTGTAAGCTGATGGGCATTTCTGATAACTGCAAACTGTTTTTCAAGTACTGGTACAATTACGGAGAAGAAATCAATGGTAAATTTGGTGTCTGTGGAGGGGAAAATTCACCACTTGAGCTCTTATAAAATATTTAAATACCCTTACTTTTTATCTGCAGCTTAAATTCCCCATAAAATACATTCTATCAGTACTTACCTGCCAAATATTCACATGCCTTAGCTTTGTGTTTTATATTAAGTTTTTATTTCTCTCAATTTGTATTTCAGATTGCAAATCAAGAAGCTTTCAAGATCATTTTGATTAATTTTGGGCACAACGTGGCTTCATTTCTTTTTTATGTTTTGATGGTAATTTACCATGGCATAAAAATGTTTTGCATTAAACTACACTCATGAATCAAGAACCTTTTCCATTAACAAGATCCATTTAAAGACTAAACCCACCTACAAATCAACTATTTTGTGTCAGATTCAGTAATTATTGTTTAGCAAGGCTGGTACAATGGCACCATGAATTATTTCAGTGTGTAGATGATTTAGATAAATAGAATGGAAATATTAATACAACTGGTACTGTGTTAAATTACCTGGCAGAGGCCATGGTTTAGGGTCTGTTATTCTCCAAAGTGGAAAAAAAAAGAGCTTTAGTTTATGCTGCTTTAGATTGCAACACTATTTCTTAAAAAGAGCTCTATTCATTAGGAAATAATCCATGGCTACCTTAGCTCTCTAGCTGGGAAGTAAAGTAATATCTAATGACTGGAGCCCCAAGGTGCTTTAACTCCAATTTATGTGTTTTAAAAAAATATATATTTATTAAATATTTATTAACTATATATATGTAAGTTTATGTATTTATGTATATATACATAAAATATTCTCTTGCTCATAAAGTTGTTTAGAAAGGCTGCCACATTAAAAGGACATTGGGTAGCATCCATTGAGTTGATGAGAGCTGTAAATAATGTATCTGTAACACATTTGCTCTGAACAGCCTTGTTGAGCTTATTTCAGTTGATTTCAGTGTCAAAGATATTTTTGTATTATATTCAATAGTTATGCATTATTTACAGTAGTTCCCTATGTCACATAATTATAAATAACAAAATTACCACATTAGTCTTGTAATTTCCAAAATGTGTGTCTGTCTTTGTCTCTGCAATTTCAGCAGATGTAGTCAATATAGCAGAAGAAACTATCTGAAAACATGGATGCAAATCAGACAATAAATTTTTGTCCTTCATCAAATACCTGAAAATCAGTGGCTGAGGCACTGGACATACTATTTTTATTCCTCTCTGTCTTGTAAATTTTGCATTTTTTTTACTATCCATCTCTTAAGTTGCTCTAATGTATTAAGGATATGCTTATGAAGCATTTTAAAGTTGATCATTCAGAGATACATGGCAGAATTCTGACAACAGAATTTGTCTTCCGCCATAAATATCGGTAAAGATACAACTGATTTTTTTAAAAGAAAAAGTCTGATATTAAACAAGGGTATTTTAGAAGCTATGATGAAATGTGTCTTATGCCTTGCTGTAGTTGCCATGATTTCAGTAGATGATGGTCAAGTTAAGCCTGTTTTCATAATGCTAGTATTTTTTAGTCATTAGCATGATATATAATCGTTAGCATGATTAGCATTTATGCTAGTATTTTTTAATCATGTTAGCAATTCCCACCAGTCAAGATTTACCTAGAGCTGCCTTATGTCCTCATAACTGTCTGAGGCAATTGGTATCTTCTCTTTACAATTAGTTTTGTTTTTCTGGAGTGAGGGAAAAGGAAGTCTTTTGCTCAATGCAAGTGAAGTGATCCCTCCTTATACCTGCAGACTGACATCAAAGCTCTGAGAAATGAGAACAAGCTCATTTATCTCAGTAGGTGATAACTTACATGCCCCCAAATAATTGCTTTACATCACGTTTCTCAACATGCTTTAACATTTCAGTGTAGTCAAAGTATGTAAAGCCATGACTGCTGGTTAGTTGCTTGTGGGGTAATGGGGGACCAGCTTAAGCCACAGAGGGTGTGGGATCAGGCTGTTTTATCTTTGAATCTGACCCGAGCTTTTATTTCACCTGTTGGATACCTTAAGAGGGTAAGAGCAAACATCACTCTATTTGTTACTTGGTTTGTTTTCGAGCTCTTAACTGGAAGAAGTGAGAGGTATCTTTTCACTTCACTTTCCTTCACTTCTTATGTATTTTCTGATCTCTTCATGCTCAGAGTGAAGGTCTAAGCTCTAAAATCTGTAATTTTCTGACTTGCCTAGAGTTCTGTCCAAATCACATGCAGAGATTCCATGACTGAGGAACACTAAGGCCATATGTCATGACTGTCTACTCAACTTACTTTTTTTTATTCCTTGTCACTAGACTTTGGAACAGCCTGATATGAGACCTGTCTTTCATCACATGCAATAGCATCAGTAGGCAGTCCTCAAAGGCCAGCACTGACAGGAGAAACTGATTCTGCTGCTAGAGCTCCTGATGTCTGTGGTGCAGCCAAACCAGAATTTGTGTCACCTTCAGACAATTAAAAAGAATTTATGTTTTTATTGAATTCAATTTGACAATAAAAGATGTTACTTCTTTTACTGTATGTGAGCATGTGAATATAGACAAACTTCCTTTCAAAGGGGCACTTTCAAACAGAAATCCAAGACATGAAAATTTGTGAGTTCCTTACTTTGAAACCTTTATGAAATTGCAGACTTCTCTCTGGTGCATATATATATTTTGCTTATGAAGTATTGGTGTGGCTTGCAGATTGACACCTCCACAAAACCTGTTTAATGCTGAAGGACAACATTGTAATTCTATTTTTTTAAGTTGACCTCTGATGGCTACAAGAATTTCTTGGTAGGAGAAGCACATTTCTTTAGTATATGTCTCAATAGAGCTACCCTTCCTGCTCCCAGAGGATTAACTGGAGCTCCCCTACCACTTGAAGTGGTTAACAAAACATGTATCTGACAAGCAAATCAAGTCAACTGATCCCTCTGCCTAGGTAAAAGCTGTTAAGCACAAATTCTAAAAATTTAAGGAAAGTCTTAAAATTTCCTAATAGATGATTATCCATAATGCTTGTCCATGACTTTAAAATTCTCTTTGAAGGGTGAAATACAAGACAACTGTTTTTAATCAAGGATATTCAGCAGAAATCTAGAAAACCTGCTAATGAATTGCAGACATAGAAATGAACTATTTAATAAGAAGGTGATACACACTTGAGTAGGCAGGGAGTTACATTTTTAGAAAGGAAGGAAAACAATGGTACTCATTACCAAAGTGTAGTTATATCACCTATGTTAGTATATATGCCAGGAATAACTTTAGAAAACATGTCTCTACTCTGCAGCTACATTTGTTGATTTGAAGGTCATTAATAACTTCCTTCCCCTTGTCCTGATTAGTTAAAATAAACCAGCAATGCTAAATTCCTCACAGTATTTGTTGACTTCTACTTCAGAGAAAATCTGGGCTTTACAGAAGCAACCTGATATGTGGTAGAATCAGCTGGTTTATGTACTACAGACTGTGCATGGTTTGGATTTCTCATTTTCCTAGTTATAGAAATAGGAAGTAGATATAGTGATTCTCTACCTCACTTCGAGAAGTTACAGATAATATAGCAAAGATGCTGAAATTCTCAGGTAGTGATATACAAGATGTACAAGTAACACAGAGAGCTAATGCTCCTCATTTCTGAGCAGCACTTTCAGCACAGCCATCACACATTGAGACATTGACTTTTTTGCTAACAAGTTGCGACAAGACCCCAATTTGGCCAGATCCTTGAAGTGGAACCATCTGCAACTCTTCCTTAAAGTGAGAGTGATGAAAATCACTAATGGCTCTCCAATTACTAAAGCTCTGTCTTATTGCAGCACAAAGAACAAGGAAAGTTTTGAAATAGAGAGAAGTCAGACTTGCTGGGTGAGACATTAAAAGGTCTGACAAAAAAAAAATTTCCCCAACCCCTACTTCTTGTATTCTTCTAGGGTGGGATCATTCCTCAAGTCCTGATCTCAATCTTGGCAATTTCCAATGATTTTTTTTTTTTTTTTTTCTGTGCCATGCAGTTGGTTATGCTTTTGCACCCAACTGTTTTAGGGAGACTTTACATCTTCGTTTGTCAGTAGACTCCCTCTTCTACAGTTCAGAAGGTTTCCCCCAGCTGATCATGCTCAGTGGTTTCCAGGGGCAACTCTATCTTTCCTTCACGCAGTTTGCAGCTTCCACTGCTCTAGAACAAAACAGTGATCAGACAGCTTTCCTTGCTGATGATAATCACTTTTTATATTTATACAGTAAACTCTAATCAAGCCCATCATACACACAGAGAAGCTTTCATGGAGTTATCTTGACTCTGGAAAGAGCCAACACTAGCAGCTCAAGCTTCTTGTAAGCAGGATTGAATGCAGGTGCACAGAGAAACTGCACATGGCCTGGAGTGGATGTATCACATCAAGCAGTGCAAATGTAGTGTATGTAGAGCATATTTGTTAAGTAAACATTCTGCAAACATTGCAGACTTTTTTTTTATTCAATTAAGGGAAAGATTCTTTTATGAGCTAGTCATCCTCTGTTTTGGTAGAGGTTGGTTCTTCTGGTAAAGCTGTTGTATGGTCATCTATTGTACCAAAATGTGTTTATAAGATCATAAACTAAAGGCATACCATTTTAGTGGTAGTATTTTTTTCTTGACTTTTGGGACCTTGTTTTTGTAGCCTGCATGACTTCACAAGACTGTACTCATATAATTTCTTCCATGCATGGAGATAGTAGTTGAGACTTTTGGCACCACATAAATGAATCAAAAAACATTGGTGCATGCAGAGTTTAAAGGTGAGGATGGAACAAAGGAGGTATGAAAATGAAAAGTGAGATGCCTAGAGTGCCACATGAGGCTGGAGACAATAGGCAGAACAAGAATAAAAATTTTATGTCATATATGATGAATTTATTTCAGGAGAGAAAGTCCACCTGGGTCTTATTGTTAGCCTAGCTATTTCAGCCATAAGCATGTTTATCGTTCTCTATTTCTCTATTCCCTTAGAAACCTGAAATTTCAAAAAGTCCAGTATTGATACAGTCTATCATTTTAGAGGAATACCTTTGCTGGTGAAATCATTCACTTGGTGAGGTTGTGTAACTTCAATGGCAAAATGGCTGGGGATCTTGTAGATTCACCCCCAGTGGTAAGGCCTGTTATAGACCTTTACATTAGTCTACCCAATGAGTATGTTAGTCATTAGCTCTTGGGTCAAGATCTGCCTGGACATTGATTGTTTATCAATCATAATAGATTCCTGATCACTGTGTGCAGTCTGCAGAAGGAAATAGAATTGAAGTGGAGGAATACAGAAACAAAAGTGGTATTTTGTTTATGTGCCTTCATTGGTATAGGAATATGGGTTTTTTGTTTGCGGAGTGGGGGCTGATTGTTCTTGAAGAGGTGATGGTTCAGTGGACCTGACCCAAAGCCTCTCAGAAGCATAGACAGAATTAAATTTTTTATGCCCCAGGAATGAGGGCTGAGGCTGGTTCATTTGTGTCACAGAAAGGAGTGAGAAACATAAGGAAAAGGGACAGGACTAGAATCAAAAACTTTTGGGAGGACCCTGCAGAGCAGGCTTTATCTCTTGCTGGTAGAAAGGAAAAGGCAGAGGTTGTTGCCTTACATTTCCCCTGCCTTTCCTTACCCACACTGTGTGAGGGCAGCAATATGAGCCTATCTTTATTTTTTTTTTTTTTTTTTCTTTTTTAACACCATGATATAGGCAAAGCAGAGAGAGGAAAGATAGTTCTCCTAGCAACTGCCTGATTTTGTTGTATTTAAATGTATTCCTAAACAACTTAAATCTGAATGCAGAACAGTGTAAGGTTTAAAATGATGGTGTGCCATAACCATAGTATGTTTTATGTACAAAGACATATACACACACTGATTTTTAATTACGCCTCCCCTCCTGATTTTCAAATTTTTAATTTAGTGTGTGACAAAATGTTGTGATAGCTTCATTCTGTATAGACTGATAAATATATATCAGCCTAAAGACCCACAGGTCCCTGACCCATCAGAGTTGGCCTTTCTCAATTTATACAACTATTTAATTGTCCCACTCTCTCCTTGCTGTAAAGAGAACACAGAATATGAAAAGAGGACTTTGGTCTATGTATTAGGCACATGATTCGCTATCAAAATCTTCCATTACACAGGAAAAGGACAGAATGTGAGAAAGCCTGGGCTCACTTCCTCTCCACTCTCCCTGCTGACCTGCAGGCTCTGCATTTATTCCCTATTGGAGGAGTACAACATGGGGAAGCTACTGGGTAGTGTTCTACATGTATTTTAAAAATAATTGGATAACCCACCAATTTAAAAAAACCCTAAACATATCAAGATG
This sequence comes from Strix aluco, assembly GCF_031877795.1. Classification (NCBI taxonomy): domain Eukaryota; kingdom Metazoa; phylum Chordata; class Aves; order Strigiformes; family Strigidae; genus Strix; species Strix aluco. The sequence goes on along the minus strand of NC_133931.1, from coordinate 62,998,542 downwards.
CAGTTTTACAGTTCAGATACCTCCTCAGCCTTTCAAATTTAAATGCAGAATGAATAAAATAAAACAACTAAAGAGAATTTATTACTTTAATTTCTTCTTGGACATGAGCTAATAAAACATGATCTCAAATACTGGAAAACTTATATAGTTTGAGCTGTCTTTAGTCCACTGATCCTGCACATAGAGACTGAATAACTGAAAAATTATTTTTTGAGTGTCCAATGTGTGGCAATGTGTGTAATGTGTTGGGAGTCCTGAAATGTGAAATGGGAACTAATTCAAAGATCCACTATAAATTAAAAACATAAAAATGGGCAAATTTCAAACTTTTCAAATAAACTGCAATTATAAATAAACAGTAACTACACCACAGTTCTATATGTTATTTCATGGAAGCTGTAATATTTCCTTTTGTAGGAATGACTTCTTGATTGGAGACCAACCATGATGAATTGTTAGTAGAATCTTTGCTGAAAGATGTGTGTGGTTCTGGGGCCTTGGGGGCTGAGAGAAGAGTAGGTATTAGGCTGTCCAGAGCTGCTGGCTCCCCAGCTGGCAATCTCAGCAGGGACACCAAGTACAGAATAAACCTCTCACCCCTAGAGATCTCCCCAGGTCAGACTTAAGAAAAGATGGCAGAATAATATATAAAGGTTTATATCTAACATTAACCATTCTTACATGTCCTACAGAGAAATGTTATCATCGGCACTTTAAGATGTTTGATGTAAACAAACTTTTTCCACAGATATGGAGCTTAAGCTTAATGACATTTTCTATATTATGACTGTAAGGGTTATCTGTGGTCACAGTTTTTCAGAAAACATTACATTTTAAACTTCTTGGGATCCTCACCTTTCCTATGAGGCATAATTAGCTGTACTTTATCTGTTGAGGTTTTGTTTTCAGTGAATTGTTAGAATCGCTCATTTCAAGTCTAAATGTGAAGCATCTTTCAACTTCCTTTCCTGCAAGAGGGACATATAGCCCAATAGCTCATTAAAATAAAACAAAAAATGCCACTGAGAACCTTAAAATTCATATTTTCTTTCATCTCAGTGTGTGTGAAGAAAGTTAAGAATCCACATTAGATTGGAAATTAAATTAGGATAAAAATATTTAATTCTGGAAAGGGCTTGGATGCTGTCATTGGTGTAAAAACCTGGAGAGAATAAAAAACCTGTCACTTTTCCCAGCCAGCAGGTGAGGGAGGGGGCACAATTTATATTTTTTGCTAGAGACATCAATTTTTTGATGGCACATCATAGAAGAATAAAGTTTAAGAATAGTGTTAGAATGTTAGAAACAAAGCAATAACACTGATGTCTTTTTCAATATATCAGATAATCCAGAAATTCTATTTGATTTACTTTTCCCTGTCTAATTAAGTCCAAAACCACAGATTTCAAAACATATCCATTAAGTTAACTGTATACTCAAATCTGAAAAAACTTTTCTTTCACATTCTGCATGGTTCTCCACTTGCAGCAGGGTTAAATATATGGTTCTGCTTAATTAGATGAGACCCCTCATCTAGCTTGTTTATTCAGTTGATTTCTTGTTGTGTGTAGCATCAATGGTCAGAATTTCAGATGTAGGAAAAGCCCCATGTTTAAAATTTCTCAAGATTTATAAAAAAGAAAACGAGAGGAGGGACTCCCAGTGCTTGTGAACCTTGATATTTTAGCCCAAATTTCCAATCAATATCTTAATAGAAACTACTGCAGCCTCGAGATCCCAAAGTGAGAGTTGGCATTTAACTAATCTAATCAGTTGAGAACATTTAGATCTGTGGAGTCAGAGCTATTACACTTACTGAAAAACAGGATATAGAGTTGGAACAAGGGACACATCCATCATCAAGAGCTGTGTCGGAGGTAGAGCTTTGGATCTTACAAATGCATTATTGCTTTACATGGTAAACTTTACTGCTAAATAAAGACAAGTTTATTCTATCATGAATTTTACTTACAGAGTGCTTCTTCATAAGATGAAGGAAACATTTTTTTGGAAGAGCTTTTTACTTCATTTCAGTTTTCCTGACAAACAGGAAAGTATATCATTATTGTTGTCTTAAATACAACTGGGGTTTAGAGGCTCATAAGTAAAATGTTACTTTCCACATCTTAAGGAGCTTTCACTGATTAATTTTGATTTTTTACTGTGTGCAGGAAAAGGATATCTTTTGGTTTATTTCTCTCTATTTCCTTTCCCTTCAGGGTGGAGGGGGGACAGACAGGGTGGGAAGAGAAGTAAACCGGTTGTGGTTTAGGCAATCTTCTTTCCCAACGACTAGAAGAGTTCAGAGGAAAAGTATAAAACTTCCTTTAATGGTACATAAAATGAAGCTACAAATCTTTTGGATTTTAATCTGGCTCTAGGAAGACCAAAATAAGGATCTCAGCATTAGTCTCCTGTTAGTATTGAACTGAAGCAAACTATTTTATATGTTCTACAGTGCACTTTTCTACTTATTGTTTTTCTTTTTTGGGACCTGAAAAAATTTGTCTAGGCCATGTGTGTGAGGTTGTGTAGGCTTTTTGTTTGTTTGGATTTTTTGTGGATATTTTTAAGATAGTCGCAAGGAAATGCTGGCAGGCATCAGGTATCTTTGCCTGTCTAATCCAACTTTATTAACTTTTCATTTCTGTGTTTTCTCTCTCTTTAATTTGCCTTGTTAAAGATGAAAAGGTTTTTAGAACCTTGTTATCTAGACTTCACTGTGATGTTGTACAATACCTCCCTCTTTCTGCTAAACTCATGGGGAAAAGTATTAACCAACAAAGAGTATGAGTACTAAAAAAAAAGAGTATTTTTTCAGTTAAATTATATTAATTCTGCTGTTGTATATAAGATGTACCCATTTGTAAAATATTCTAATTTACTGAAACAGGCTTGATTTCCGAGCAAGCAGAGTTAACCCTTTTTTAAGCTATACCTTAGAAAGAGGAAGGATATAAATCTTAAATGAGTTACTAAAATGTAGAACAACAGTGTCCTTTAACAACTTCTCAAAGCTTTATTTCAAATTACATTTAACTTTTTTCTATGCACAAAATAAATATGTGCAAAGTCTCATACTAGCTCTTAATATAGACCTAGGGTCTTCTAATTCAAAATCAAATAGCATTTGACATGCTGGCATTGTGTTTTGTTGCTCTGAGGCAATAATTACTCTACTGTCCTTTGTGGCTCAGGAAAATATTATAACCCAAGAATTAACAGACTACATGTTGATTATATTTTCCTGCTTAGTAATGCACATGCTGGTAAGAAGAATGGAAATGTAATGAAATTCCCCTGCTCCTGTTATGGCATGCCAATTGGAGGTCTTATTTTCCAGTTCTCGATGATAGACTTAGACTGCTTTTGCCTTTTGTGTCCTGGTGAGAACAGGACACAGTCCTTGTCTCATTTATAAGCTTCCTCATTCAGTGCTACTTTATTTGCATGGATTTTAGGTCAATATGTCTTTACCTGTGATCCACAAAGTTACAGTAAACAGCAGATAGGGTCAAAGGAGGAAACCTGTCAGTGTAGCCAGTTCTAAGGTGCAGGTAAGGGGTTTAGATTACCAGCAGCAAAAACTTGTCTTCTACCAGCTATTCTCCTTCAGCATATTATGTCTGTGTGTGCACATGTACCTGTATTAAGTAATCGTTTCCCCTGATCTCGTTAACATTTTTTGTGTCATGTGAATGATCCAGCCTTTCTTCCTTCAAAATGTCCTGGACAAGTTATCAGAAAATATCCTGTCCTGTCTAGTTTTGTCAACATTGTTCTGTTTGCCACTGCTTTGTGGGGATATATGTCACCCAGAAGGCTTAACAGGGCTTTCCAAAGTTTTTTGATGTTGTTATTGTATTTGTCTAAAATATAGGCATTTTTTATGTGATTATAAAGACATCATAGTCATCTTGGTTAGCTTAACATAGTCATTAAAAATAAATAAACAAAAATAATTTGCATATGTAAACATAGTTACTGAACACTTCTACAACATATTCTTGTTCATATACCTTTTAACCCAACAGACTCTTTCCTCATTTTCTTGGGCAAGTGAGGTGTTGTTTTGTGGTTTTGATTTTTTACTATTCTTATTTTAAAATATTTTAAAATAAGAATAAATAATAAATATATGTATTATTTAATAAAAATTATAATAAAATTAATAATAAATATATTTATTATTTAATAGATATAATATAAAAAAGATAGTAATTTAAAAAATATATTATTTCTTTTTTGTTTGTTTTTATTTTTTATTCTGTCCTAGAAGGTACATTTGATACTTGTAAAGAAACTTCAATGCCACTGTTAGATATCAGAAACTAATTTTGGTTAATTGAGTATTCTAAATGGTTAATTTTTCATTTGAAACAGTCTATGTTGTTCATTACCCTTTGATCATTAGATGATCTTACAATTCCCAAACCAAATTTACCCTGTAAATTCTGGTATATGTTAAGCTCCATTCAGGATTTAGAGGCAGGTTTCATTTTTTCTACAGCAACTAATCAGAAATGCTGCAACATGTTGACTTTTTCTCTGCAGTCCCAAGCCACGTACTGATTTTTCATCTTCTTCTTGTGTGACTGGATGATTCATGAGTCTGATTCCTGAGATGTAAAGTTGCTGTTACTACCTTCAGTTAAATCTACTGGAAGCATACCAAATGGAAATAATTATATTAACAATTAAATAGTTAAATACATTAGAGAAAAATTGAGCTAACTAGTAGCAAAAATCAACCAACAAGGTAAGTTTAAAAGGTGCAAACCACCTCTAGTTTTAAGCTCAGGGTCTGCCTGCCAATTGCCCTATGGCTGACCTCTCTGGGAAGGGCATCAGTATGGATTTCCTAATGATGGTGCTGAAGAGTGGCACTCACCTAACATGAAATCATCCCCTTGAGCTGATATAAAAGGCACCTCGAACGTGATCCATTGCTCTGGAGACTTTGCACACACATGTGTGAGGTTAAACGCAGCAATGCTAAAGACTGCTAGGGCAGTGGAAAGAAATGAGAAAGGAAGACAGGAGCAAGTGGCCCTGGCTTTACAAAAGCACTTTAATGTCAAGGCAAGGAGGGAATATCTGCTCTGTGCCTGTGTCCCATTTGCAACTGAGGGGGACACTGGTGTGCTGCAGAAGAGGAGCAGGTGTTTGCACTGGATGTTTGGAGCAGGGGGACTGTGGGGTGCATCACAGCTCGCTGTCCTGTGGGGTGGCTGCACCTTGAGAGCGATGATAAACACTGAACCCAACACACACTTCTTCCACTGTGTTTTGGTGTGGTTATATAAAAAGAGACCTAATAGACTTTATGAGAATGAGTATGGTATACTTTTTTTCCTCAGGAGAGAGATAATAAAAAGTCATGGAAGTGGGTATTCAAAATCTTTGTATAAATATTTTTAAAATTTCGATGAAAATAAATTTTAAAATAACAACAAAAATTAGTATAATTAGAGGGAACTTTGCGATGTTGCTTTTCTGTAATTAGGCAAAACACACTGGCAATAATTGAAAATATATATGCATTTTGAAGCCCCTAGAGTATAGGACATGACAACATTAATGAGAAGTTGAGCTATACTAAAATAGGTTGATACGCTTATGAATTGTTTCAACATGTAACTAAAGTTTCATAAAGCCAAAATGGCAATGTTTTTTTCCATTTGTATTAAGATTTACAAACTCGAGGGAGGCAATAAAAAAAAAGATAAAAATAACTGTGGTATTGCAGGAAAGTACAACTCATTTGTAATTCTTACCCACTGCATTTTTGTCACAAAGCCTATTGAAAAGAATGGTCTAAGAATGATGTTGTACCCAAAACTACTGTATTTCATAGGCCTTTCAGTGATAAGAATATCAGTCTGTGAGCAGATGCCCATCATGCTTTGCCTTTTGCTATAAATATTTATCACTTAAATATTGCCTGTATAATTTAAAAGGCCAGTATAAAAGGCAGCAAATGAATGTGTACAGCTTCAGCATCAAGAAGGTTAGTAAATAATATCATCTTCAATTTACAGTTGTGGAAACTGAGGTATTACAACCTTTCTCAAACCACAGTCAGATTCAAGGAACCCACCCAGGGCTAAAGCTGTTAATTTATATATATTTATCCAACAGACTCAATGCACGCATAAAAAACCCATCAGATTTAACAAAGCAGAGCTTTCATCTTTCTCCTGTTTCAGCTGCTGGGTTGTACTGCAGTCAGGGATGCATTTTACTCATGGTATCAAGGAGCTACATATGACGCAAAGTGAGTTGGATGATGCATACGTAAAAACAGTTATTCCAGAATTGGTCCCCACATGACAGCTCCATTTCTGAAGTTTAACATCTAGAGGGGAGAACGGCTTCCAAATAACTATGATGGTTAGTAGATTGGGGAGGTGGGATTGTTTATTTGTTTGTTTGGGGTTTTTGTTGTCTTTTGTTTTTTTGTTTGTTTGTTTGTTTTTTATTTTTATAAGCTGACAAGCCCTAGGATGTAAGAGAGTTCTTTAAATGTAAAATCAGAGAGCTAAACTGGAATTCTTAGCTTCTTGGAGAATTTCCTCTTTAAGATTAGTTTAACACCGTGCTTCTTATTTAATTTATTTATCATGAAGAAGAAATGATGAGTTAGCAGTCACCCTTCCTTCTTTCACCTTTTTTTAGATGCTTTACTACTTTAAATATTGTTTCAAAATGGTGTATAATAAAAAGGCTACTATGGTTGGTAGATTAATTTTTTAGCCAGTGAAAAATAATGAAATTCCTTTTTTACCTTAAAACTTGCAGGAAAATTTTAAATAATTCAATTTATTTAATTGAGAGCTAAATAATTAATATGTTCTTGTTGTTCAGCTTCACATGTATTTCTATTACTGCTGAAATTTATAATGTGGAAATTCTACACTCATCTTTTAAATTTTTTTCCTCTCTCCTTATTTGACTGGATTCTTTTAACTGAAAGACAATCCCTTCAACAATAAATTATGTAAACTTTAATAAAGAGAAAAGCTAGTTAGATAGTTAAATGTATAAATCTCACTCATCTGACACCCATTGTGTCATTTTATTTGTGACATCAGGCTTGCCTGTTTGGAATTTCATATTTCCAACAGAAGAGAATGTAAGAGTTCTAATTCAAAGCATCAATCACAGAAAATGAACATAACCTAATGTCACTGCTGAATCAGGCCATCAATTTATTGCTTTGTAAAAGCAATCAGCAAGCTATCAAGCAATAAAGTGTATGAGATAAGTGCTTCTTTTGAGACAGCACAGCCATTGACAATGATATACTGATGGAGAACAGCAACTATTTTCAGCGTAGTATGCCTATTACTTGTTAAAATCTCTGAACTGTTCAACAGATGTGAAATATGTTTCTTATTATTATGGACCAATCTAGTTTGTTTAATAGGCTTGTATGCCACTTAGATTTGCTGTCTTATTTAATGATGTTATATTTGCACTCTCTGGCTCTTTTGTTTTAGTTGAGGAAAGTATGACTTCAGTTTTTCACTCGATTTTCTGAGGAACAACAAATACTTGGACAATGTTTGTTTCATTTGCTTATTATGGAAAGTGCTACAGAGCAAATTGCAGAACCTTTCAAACCCTGTCACGATACCACAAGACCAAATATTTTACACTGTGCTAACAAGACGCAATTGAGTTTTTCATAGACATCTAAAATGCCCACCTTTAGTAGTGATTATTTTTCTTCTTTACTCCCATCTCCTGTTTGCTTATGATAAAAGAGGGAGATAGAAAAAGAATGGGATAGCATATAGTCAGCTCACCTGATCTGTGCTGATGAGGTGCATATACTATATTGGTATACTGAACCTTGCAACTGTTATCGGCTCTAGGCAGGAGGTCTAGAACTAACAATCTCATCTGTGTCATCGACACTGAGAAAAGCTGATGTGGCCTCAGGGACAATGAACTGTTAGAAATACAGCATTAAAAAAGTCCTCGCTACTCTTGATAGGTCCTAAAGGATTGCTGTGGTAGTTGGTACCACACAGTTAAATTTACTAGCGTGCTATCAGAAGGTCTGATGGGATTTCCAGAAGAATTTTTAATCACTTAACCTTTCCCATTGCATTAAGATCACCTGTCAGGGGCCTCCTTTCTTAATGATTAACAAAACCCTCCATTGTCTCCACATTTTCTTTACCTTTAAAACTTCAATATATTCTTAGAACAGTTTCGTATCCCAGGGAATTTGTAGTCCCTTGTTAGCACCATATCTTATTTGCCTAAATGCACAATTTTAAAAATCTGAATGACTGTGGATTAACCCACTGTTTTGTGTTATCTTTTGGTAGGATTTAATATTGGTGTTTTTAGATAAAGAAAGTTTAAGTTCTCAAATATAAAGAAATGAAGGATTTTCCTGTATAGTTAATCAGTATATGGGTTTCTTGACTTTGAAACCGGGTGGTTTTTATTTTTTCTAGCTCTGTTCTAAAAAGTGTATATTCAACTCCCATTCACAAATATGAAGTAAGTAAACATCACAAAGTTCATTTGAGGATAAACATTATGGTTATTAAATTTGTAAAAAAATGAAAACTGAAGAATAGATATGGTAACTTTCTCTTATGGTAGCATAATGAAGCATGGCAGACTGGGAATAGGAATCACCAATCCCCACTCTAAGTCCTTTTCCTCAGTTGCAAGGAGTTAATAAAATACACTTTTGTACTGGATCTGGCTGAGCTGGAATTGTTTTTCCCCTATAGCAGCCCTCATGGTGCTGTGTTTTATGTTGTGAGCTGGCAGGGTGTTGATAGCACACTGGTGTTGTGGCTACTGCTGAGTAGTGCTTACACAGCACCAAGGCTCTTTCCGACATTTCCCCTCCCACAGTGGGACGGTGTGGGCAAGATCTTGGGGGGGGACACAACCAGGACAGCTGACCCGGACTGACCAAAGGGATATTCCATACCATATGACGTCTGCTCAAGTATAAACCTGGGAAAAAGGAGGAAGGGGGTGGGGTCACCTTCAGTCCTCCGAGGCAACCACTACGCGTATTGGAGCCCTGCTTCCTGAGAAGGCCCAACATCGCCTGTTAATGGGAAGTAGAGAATAAATCTGTTTTCTTTTTTTGCTTCCACACACGGACCCTTGCTTCACTTTGCTTATATTAAAACTGCTTTTGTTTTAACCACAAGGTTTGGGTTTTTTTGGGTTTTTTTGGGGTTTTTTTTGTTTTTTTTTCCCTATCTTATTTTCTTTCCTCTCTTTGCCCTGTTGAGAAAAAAAGGGGAAGGGGGGGGGAAGTGATGGAGCGACTTGGTGGGTACCTGGCATTTAGCCAAGGTCAAACCACCACAGATCTCAAATGCCCTTGGTTCAGATTTAAATTTCTAATTGTTAGCTAGGTAACAAAGTTAGGTAAATCACAGCTACGATAAGCTTCAAAAAGCTTTAAATACACAGGACACTTTGAGGTCCTGAACAGCTGAGTCTGATTTTGCCAACAACTCAGGCATTTTTTGAAGTTATCGCTCCATTATACCATGACTTTCTAGAGATAAATGGTTTTATCAAGAGATTGGCTGGCTGAAGCAAGTACATTAAATACTGTGGCTTGATGTCAGTAACCTTCCTGGAATGGAGGGGAAGCTAACCAGGGAAGACTTTAAGAAATACATTTTTAAATGTTCTTTCTAAACTTCTCAATAAAAATCTGAGATGCGATTCTGTGACTCTAAGTACATTTTGCATTCAATTAATTTTTAATCTATTTGTCAAAAAAATAAATCTACTTTTAAGTGTCCTCTATAGGATATTGCTACTTTTATTCCTCTTCTTATGTTTAACTGCAGTATTTATGTTTCTGCTTGATGGCACAAGGTCAGTTAAATTCACATCTTTTTAGCTTGTTATGTGTTAAGAAATCTGATTAAAAACTCAAGTATGCTTTTAATATAATATTGTTTGAAAATTCACTAATGAACATACTTGTCACCCTAGGACTAGGAAGCAGATTTTGGGGAAAGAAAGGGTAAAAATTGCTATATATATTTTTTTACTCCAATGTTATTTTTTCAAAATACTCATTTTCCAATTTTGTCTCTTTTGAAAAGGTTTACATGACATATAAAAGTCATTCTCTTTTGAGAATAACAATGCCTACACAAAGCTATTATATATTGGTTTAGCTTCACTGATAATTTAGTACTTGTAAGCATTTATTCTGTACACATGTCCTGACATTACTTGTGTTTTCAGCTTTACATTAAACACTAAAATCTAACGGGATATGTAAGATGATAATGCTTATCTTTATACTCTCAGGATTTGGGAATTTTTGCCTTTTCCAGAGAGATGCTAAGTCTTCGGAGTCTGCTTGTCCATTCTGTAAAAGAAAACCAGTTTGATGATGTCCTGGTTTAGCTAGGATAGGGTTAAGTTTCCCCAGCAGTGGGGGGGAAGCTCTAGCCGGGTTATTCAATACCATGCTGACGTCACATCCTGGGCCCAAGCACGGGAGCGAGAGAGAATCGGTGAACGCGTGAACGCGTGTGTTATGCGATCTCTCTGCTCTCACTGCTGTATTGGTATATATCTTGCTCTGTTCATTGTTATTACTGTTACTGTTATTGCTATTGTTGCTGTTTATTTTGTTGCTGTTGCACTGTTATATTAAACCTTTCCTTATCTCAGCCCCAGGGCTTTGTATTTCACTCCCTTTGTGGGGGAGGGGCAGTGGCTGCGTGGTCTCAGACTCCGGCAGGACCTAAACCACCACATATGACCTGATGGTTGGTGCACCAGGGGATTTCATTTATTTATTTATTTTTAACTACTTCTGCATATGTGTTTGAGGAATCAGGTTTAAAATGAAAATAAGAAAATAAATATATCTCTTGCAAAACAAGTGTTACTGAACACCAAACAAGAGTGGCTTCTTGTTATTTTTTCACTTGTGTTACAGATTTAATCATCTCTTCTGGCCTTAAATCTACATAATGATGTCTAAAAAAATGCTTAAAAACCCCTTGATTTCTTTAGTTTAAATGTCTTAAAAATGAATTGAAAGACCTACCACAGAAAATTAAAGAATGACAATTATTAAAACCAGCAGAACATCTTACCTTATAGGAAAACAAATCAATAAACTCTTAAAGTTTTAAGTCTGTTTTCCATTTGTTGCTCATGGATTCATGCATTCAAGAGAAACTAAATGAATCCACTATCAGACATGCTATGAAGAACCAGATGAGGTAAGGTTGTTTTCAATTTATGCAATGATCCATTAAAAAGTATAAATGTTTACAAACAAGAGATACAGATGACCTAGCAAAATTAAGCTTCATTTGGACTATAATTTTAAGCAGCACACAGGAAAAAAATAAACTTGAAATGATGTGGGAAACGGTGCACAGATTGAGAAATACTATTAATAAGAAAACTGAAGAAACTTCTAATTTATGAATATTCTGCCTGTTCCTCCACGAGAACTGAAAATATATTTGCTTGTCACAAATACATGTCCTTGTGCCATTCATGGTAAAATGTGTGGTTTATATGTCTGATCTATTAGGTTCTGCAAAGAATATGCCTTCAGCACACAGCTTTGCCTCTTTTTATTGTTCAGGTTACAGCCATCTATGCTGTAAACTTTGAAGGTTTCTGATTCAGTTCACTGTGCTCCAGCCTTCAGAATAATCTTTTCAAAAACACCTGAATATATGCTTCTAATTTGTATGATGCAGTTGTGTACTACAGCAGCAGCTTTAGCCTGGTTTCCTGGGAAATTTTTGATGTCTCTCTGTTCATCTTCACAGCTTTGCAATAAAATAGCAGAAGAATTAGATTAAACAGTTCTGCCAATTTTAGCAATAGGCATTTGTTGCTGACAAATGATGAGGCCTTCACTTTGTGAAATAGCTTTCTTGGAAACTCGCTTTTGCAGAAAAAGACACCTACTTTATTCCTCTGTAAACGTGGTCTTGTGCATGAGTGTCAGAAAGCCCATACTGATGCAATCAAAGCCTTCATTGTAATATGGTGGATGGATAATGGATGATTCTACCTCTGGGCAAAACAGCAGAGCGAACACTTAGGATTCTTTTCAGGTAATGGGGCTTTTTTTGTTTGTTTGGTTGCTTTTGTATTTTTTTTTTTTTTTAGATAATGATTCTAAGGCAATGGAGTTATTTGCTCCCCTTCAGTCTTATAAAATCTCTCTGCTGTATCCTTAATAGTCAGTGTGAGCGCATCATACATGTAATATTTCTTAATAGTCACAGAAGCTCTGCACAAAGAGCATAACTTGAGAATACCTTTTATGTAAAAGAAAACCTAAACTGGAATTCCGCAGTCTGTTAGCTGACCCCTGCTAAGAGTACTGAATCTATGCCTTCAGGTCAGTAAACTAGTTAAAGTCCAAATAAAGGTAATGAGCAGCCACATAGCCTGTTAAACAGACTTCTTTTGAACACCTGTTTTCTTGAACATAAGCGCCACTAAAAACAAAGGAGCAAGCCTGAAGGAGGTTGTTCTCCATGCTGATGAAGCCATCTAGAGCACTTGTAACTCAGGATTTATTTAAAGACTACTCTTACTCAACACCTACACTTTCCCAAGGAGAAGCCAGCCAAGTCTGTCTAAAGATTCTTCTGCTTATTACACTTTTGTCCTAACATTTCAAAGTTGTAATTTCTTATCTTGTATGCCCATTTTATAGCTGTTGTAGAAATCTTAATCACCTCTTTAAAATTAGATAAACAGGTGTGTAACTTGGGATATTGATAAAATTTGGAAATCTTCTTTTAAAGAGGGATTAGTTTCCTGTAGTCATGGATACTCCTTAGCAAATGCATGATACCCTATTTACTTTGTCCTCTTTTTGAATAAAAGTCCGTCTGGAAACAAAGAAAAGTAGTTTTGTTTTCTACGAAATGCCATTATATCTGATAGCACTGCAAATGGTACAGGATAAAGAAAACTTTAGATAGCCATTTTCTGCTCTGAAGGAAACTATTATTCTATGAATAAACTTTAAAAAAAAGATCAGAACCTGCTCTATGTGTCCCTTTAACACAACAATATGTGTATGTATGTATAAATGCATGTAACATTGAAGTTGTTGAAGAACTACTTGCTGATATAGATGCTCAGCGGTGTAAAATTTGTACAGTATTTGTTTTGGGTTTTTTTCTCAACTTTTAACAGAGACCCACAGGGTTTATTTTACAGCACTAAAGAATGCTAAACACAGTACTTACCAACTGTATGAGCAGGTGATTTTTGACATGTTTTGTAGAACTTGTGGTTGGATCTAAATAAAACTTCCTTTATGCCCTTGATTTTTTTTTTCTTTCTGTTTTTCTCACTGAAATTTTTGAGAGATGTGTTAGTGGCCATTAGATTCTCATGTCTTATACACATTGTACCTGCATGCAGAATTTTTCAGATTTATAGACAGATACCCCATTTTGAAGATAATTTACATTTGCAATAGAGGTAAAGTACCCTGTTGTATAACAGCAGACTTAAATGATTTAGCAAAATATAATATGATGCCACAGCTGTCACATCTCTGAACAGCTTCTACATCTCATAATAAAGGACTGCTACTATATTTAAAGTCAAAATAATTATGCGCCTGAGAAAATGGCCTGTGGTAAACAAACTTCTATGGCATAAGGAGAAAAGCAGATGTCTAGTTAGAAAATTAAAATTTCATAACACCGAGTATGCTAGATAGTCACAATTCTGTCTTCACCACTTCACCAGAAAATTATAATGTACTTAAGATCTTTTTTCATAGATTTATGAGTCAATGTATTTTTTTCCAGGAAGTTTCAAATAAGTTCAGGGAAAGGGTAAAATGATTTTTCACCTTTTTCTTAATCATTTGTACTTCGATTAATTTGTGATTGAAATGTCTGCAACTCCTATTTGATATGTATCTATATTTTACTGAATCATGGGTGCAACCTAACCAGAAAGGCATTAAAAGATTTGGTGGTGGTTGCCTCTAGATTCATGTTTAAGGTTCATCTTTCTTGAGAGTACCTCTGTAATAAAACATTAGAAGTGGGTTTTTTTGTTCTTTTTTCCCCCACCATTTCTTTCTTGAGTAAGAAACCTTCATCAGAATAACTGCTTTTTAATAGCTAACAACTAAGAGCCTAAATAACCAATTACCAGAGATTAAAACTGACAGAGACAGGTAAACCAAGACTAGGAGATCTATTTGTGAGTTTTCCTTATTTGTTAGAAGTCTATAATTGAAGATAGACACAGCTTTAGTAGTTACAGGTTTTTTGTAACATTTCTAAAGTAATTACTTCTTTGAAACAAATGTGCACAAGTGAAATTTATGCTACTACAAGGTCTTTCTTCATTAATGTATCTACTTTATTCTACAAGGATTTCTTGTCTGTTCACAAGATTGATTTGAAGACCAACATCTGCTTAAACACTTTGCTCAAGAGAGAATACAAACATTCACTTAAAGCTATTTGGAGAACTAGCTGAAGCTTAACAAATTTAATATACAGGAGTCGTTAGAGGAAAAGGTTTCTTTTTTTTTTCTTCTTTGACAAAACACAGTGACAAGGACTCTTTCTATAAGAAAGTCATGTTGGAGATGTGCTTTTATGTTTTCAGCAGGAATATTATCTTCTTGATAGGGAATCTATATTGACCTGACCCTTATAGAACTAGGAGATGCAGTTTTTATTATTCAGTGGAAGGCAGATTCCTTTTGTAGATGTTTTTTGTTTCCTCTTAGATGTGGTATGTGCAGAATTTCTGATTCTTACAAGACCCTACAGGTCTGTGGAACTGGTTCTGCTCTCCTTCCACTGAGGTCTCATGGGCTGAGGGTGTAGGAATAAACAACTCTTTTTTATTCACAGGATGATTTTAAAAGACCTGAAGAGTTCTGTTAGAGCTTTTGTAAGAGATACACAAAATTTTAAATATTATGTCAAAACTTTTCCAAGGATCTGGGACTTACTCAAACCCAAATAAAATGAAGAGCACTCTGAGAGTAAATTTGATGGTACCTGAAATAACTACATGTGACACGATGAAACTTCACCTCTAATAGAACTTCAAAACAGGTGAGGCTTTTTACTACCATAGCTTGCTCTGTTATCGCCTGCAGATGAATTCCTATTTATTTACCTATTTATTTATTGAAGACCACAAAGATCCAATACTGAAATATTGAATGATCACTCCAAAAATTAACTGTCAAGAACATTCCCTGATATGGAGTCTTCTTGGTGATGACACCCTAAAATTGATCCATGTAGGTGTTATAGTGAACACATGTTATTTCTAGTTGTTCATGGTTTAACCTTGGTAGGCAGCTAAGCACCACACAGCCAGTCCTTAAGCTGTGGCAGCCCCAGCCAACCACCACCACCTGCACTCCTGTTTTGTTGTTGAACATGACATCATATCATATGGGATATCCCTTTGATCAGTTGGGGTCAGCTGTCCCAGCTGTGTCCCCTCCCAACTTCTTGTGCACCCCCAGCCTACATACTGGTGGTGCCATGTGAGGAGCAGAAAAAGCCTTGACGCTGTGTAAGCACCACTGAACAGTAACGAAAACATCCCTGTGTTAACCACATGGTTTTCATGACAAATCCAAAATGTAATCCATATAAGCTACTATGAAGACAATTAACTCTATCTCAGCCAAACCCAATACACTGGAATTTTCTTTATGTGCACTTACTTATGGATT
Organism: Strix aluco; assembly: GCF_031877795.1. Taxonomy (NCBI): domain Eukaryota; kingdom Metazoa; phylum Chordata; class Aves; order Strigiformes; family Strigidae; genus Strix; species Strix aluco. Next base: position 62,982,800 of record NC_133931.1, on the reverse strand, counting down.
CTTTTTTCCAGAAAGTAGCTCCCAATTAACACAAAGAACAAACAGAGGCTTTATTTGCAAAGGAGCTTTCTAAATACAAATGTTTTATTCTTAGGATGCCCAAGAAGTAGTGGATATGCAGAAATATTAGAACCCTGGGAGCAGTGTCCCCTTTCAGTCCACACTATTTCCCAGAATTTGCACAGGAAATTCGTCTGTATTTCAGATGCAAATATGAAAAATTTGTCTTATTTGGATTTTTTCTGCTTAGTCTTGTGATTTTCCAAGTCAGTGGTACTTCCAGACTGCTCAGTCAGGTAATTCATGAGGCAGTTGCAAATCTTTAGTTACTCAGGCAAAATACCAGCTTCCTCTTAGCTTGATTAAAAATAACTGAGTTTTAAAACCTGATTAGTTCAAAATGATCCTATAATATACTTCTTTCCCTGAAGCCTTAATACCGCATCTCCACCTTTTCACTTCCTGCAGACCCCAAGAATTTCAGTACATGATGAGTGACAGAATTAAGGTTTATTGCAAAATGGAGAGTAAATAAAAGCTCTGAAAGCAAACTATAACTTCTCTTTCCCTTCTCAAAAATGTCAAACTTATCACAGGTTCATACAGTGGTAGAGTTTAAAGGTACTTCTAATTCTCTGAATGATGAATGTTCTGGATGAATTGCTTTTAGATTAGGATCTCATGTATATGTGGTAGAGCATTGCACTGAGGTTGGTTAGTCCTGATGATCCTGACCTCTAATGTAAGGGGGAGAAGCTGCACCCTGTCCAGGGAAAGGGACTGATGTTTAGCCATTGGGATGGCAAGTGAGAACATGGTTCCCATTTGACTAGATGATGTTCCTATTCTAGGCCAATTCCCATTAGAAATCATCCTTAATTTCACAATGCTCATCAAATGTATTAGAATTCACAAGGTTCATGACATCATGGCGACAAATAGGACAGGTGGGATGCAGCTGTCCCAGAGGGGGAAAAGGATTCTGGGGCAGGAGTTAGCAGGGCTTATTGACAGGGCTTTAAACTAGATATGAGGGGGGACGGAGAGATAACTGGGCCTGTTAGGAATAAGCTCAAGGGAAGCATGCCAAAGCTTGAAGGATGGGGAACGGGTGAGGGCTCTCCCTCTGCCACTTCATTTCAGAGAAGGGAAAGAAGTTTAGGAACCATGGAAGCACCTGAGAAGGGTCTGGTAGAGAATGGGGCCCACACTCACAAAAAGGTGTTGGATTCATTATTTCATCTCAAGTGCATCTATAGCAATGCACAAAGTATGAGCAACAAAGAGGGGGAGCTTGAAGCCATGATGCAACACGAGAACTATGACATAGCAGCTATAACAGAAACGTGGTGGGATGTCTCAAATGACTGGATTGCTGCAATCAATGGCTACAAGCTCTTCAGGAGGGATAGATAGGGAAGGAAAGGTGGTGGAGTCGCCCTGTATGTAAGAGAATTCTATGACAGTTCAGAAATCAAGTATAGTGATAGCGGGGTCAAGAGTGTTTGGATTAAGTGAAGGACCAATAAAGCAGACCTTGCTGTGGGAGTCTGCTATAGACCTCCCAACCAAAGCAGTGAGGTGGATGAAGCTTTCTATAAACAGTTGGTAGAAATCTCACGGTCACTTGCCGGTGTTCTTGTGGGGGACTTTAACCTCCCAGGTATCTGCTGGGATCACAGCACAGCAGAGGGGGAACAATCCAGGAGGTTCCTGGAATGTGTGGAGGATAACTTCCTCACACAGCTGGTGAGTGAGCCGACCAGGGAAGGTGCCCTCCTGGACCTGCTTCTTGTGAACAGGGAAGAGCTTGTGGGGGAAGTAAAGGTCAGAGGCTGTCTAGGGTGCAGTGATCATGAAATAATTGATTTTTCAATTCCTGGAGAAACAAATAGAGGGGTTAGTAAAACTGCCACCTTAGACTTCTGGAGGGCTAACTTTGATCTGTTTAAAAGACTGATTAAGAAAATCCCTTGGGAGGCTGCCTTGAAGGACATGGGATTCCTGGAAGGCTGGACATACTTCAAGAGCGAAGTCTTAAAGGCACAGGAGCAGGCTGTTCCCTCGTGCCGAAAACAAGCAGGCGGGGAAGGAGACCGGCCTGGCTAAACAGAGACCTTTGGGTGTATCTCAAGAACAAAAGGAGAATCTATTGCCTTTGGAAGAGGGGCCAGGTCTCTCACGAAGACTATAAAGATGTAGTGAAGCTATGCAGGGAGAACATTAGGAGAGCCAAAGCACAGCTAGAGCTCAACTTGGCTACAGCTGTTAAGGATAATAAAAAAAGTTTCTATAAATTCCTTAACAACAAAAGGAGGATTACGGAAAATCTCCCTCCTTTATTGGATGTAGAGGGAAACATGGTAACTAAGGATGAGGAGAAGCATGAGGTGCTCAACGCCTACTTTGCCTCAGTCTTTAGCAGTGGAACTGGCTGTTCCCTGGACACCCAGCGTCATGAGCTGGGAAATGGGGAGGGGAAACAGAATGAGGTCAGCACAGTTAAACAGGAGGTGGTCAGAGATCTGCTACACCACTTGGATGCACACAAGTCTGTGGGACTAGATGGGTCACACCCAAGGGTGCTGAAAGAGTTGGCAGATGTGCTCGCCAAGCCGCTTTCCATGATTTACCTGAAGTCATGGCTAACTGGGGAGGTCCCATTGGGCTGGAGGGTGTGACACCCATCTACAAGAAAGGCAGAAGGAACAATCCAGGAAACTATAGACCTGTCAATCTGACCTCGGTGCCAGGGAAGGTCATGGAGCAAGTCATCTCGAGTACCATTAAAAGTCATGTGATGGATAACCAGGGGATCAGGCCTAGTCAGCATGGGTTTATGAAAGGCAGGTCCTGCCTGACAAACCTGATCTCCTTCTATGACAAGATGACCCAACTATTGGACAAGTGAAAAGCTGTGGATATTGTCTACCTGGATTTTCAAAAAGCATTCGACACAGTTCCCCATAGGAATCTCATAGAAAAACTGGCTGCCCATGGCCTGGATGAGCGAACAGTCTGCTGGGACAAGCACTGGCTGGATGGACGGTCCCAGAGAGTGGTGGTTAATGGAGCTAAATCCAGCTGGCAGCCGGTCACAAGTGGTGTTCCTCAGGGCTCGGTGTTGGGACCATTTCTGTTCAACATCTTTATTGATGATCTTGATAAGGACATAGTGTATCATCAGTAAGATTGCAGATGACACCAAGTTAAGTGGGAGTGTCGATCTGCATGAAGATAGGGAGGCTCTCCAGAGAGACTTGGATAGATTGGATCGGTGGGCCAAGTTAATGGGATGAGCTTCAACAAGGCCAAGTGTCAGGTCCTGCACTTGGCCACAACAACCCCATGCATCGCTACAGGCTTGGGGAGATGTGGCTGGAGAGCTGTCTGGAAGAAAAGAATCTGGGGGTTCTAATTGACAAGCAACTGAACATGAGCCAGCAGTGTGCCCAGGTGGCCAAGAAAGCCAATGGCATCCTGGCTTGTATTAGAAAAGTGTGACCAGCAGAAGTAGGGAGGTGATAGTCCCCCTGTACTCTGCACTGGTGAGGACACACCTTGAGTATTGTGTCCAGTTTTGGGCACCTCAATATGAGAGGGATATCGAGGTGCTGGAGAGAGTGCAGAGGAGGACAACGAAGCTGGTGAAGGGCCTGGAGAACAAATTCTATGAGGAGAGATTGAGGGAGCTGGGACTGTTCTGTTTGAGGAGGAGAAGGCTAAGGGGAAACCTCATCACTCTCTACAGCTACCTGAAAGGACATCGTAGAGAGGTTGGTGCTGGTCTCTTCTCACAGGTGATTAGTGACCGAACAAGGGGGAATGGCTTTAAACTGCAACAGGGGAGGTTCAGACTGGACATTAGGAAAAACATTTTCACAGAAAAGTGGTCAGACAGTGGAATAGGCTGCCCAGGGGAAGTGGTGGAGTCACCATCCCTGGATGTGTTTAAGGGTCGTTTAGATGAGATGCTGGGGGATATGGTGTAGAGGAGAACTTTGTAGAGTAGGGCTGATGGTTGGACTCGATGATCCCAAGGTTTTTTTGCAACCTGAATGGTTCTATGATTCTATGATTCCATGTCTTTTGTTCTTAATACTTAAATTCAAATCAACAGTGACACTAATAAAGCTTGCCTTTCTAACAAATTAAATCTCATCTATCTTACCCCATTTCCCGGCCCACATCAGGAAAAGCACCTCTTTTCCTTCTATCCCTTATTAACCTGCCAGGGAATACCCTCAAATACTCTGTCTGAATAAATTCCATTATATGACCAATTTTGGCTTGAGTCTCTTGGTATCCCGTACTCTAAACAACAGAAGTTCAGCATAAATACACATGGATAAAATTTTCCTAGAAACTTGAAACAAATGGGACCAAAGGACTACTGAACAGTCTCATAAACTTGTTAATTTTTTGTTCAATATTGATTTAGTATGTCTGAATTTGTTTTAATATCTCATTTTTTACAAAATGATCATTTTTAATTATGATTTTTCTGCTTTTTATTGCTGTTGTTAGAAACAGTTATTAACCAGAAGCATACCGAGTAGTAGAAATGATCATGAAAAAAGGAATTGCAAAGAGCTTCAAATTAATTTTAAAACTTCATAACAAAGTAAGGGAGTTTGCTGAGTCATTGTAAAAATGTAAGAAGGGTTTTTGGGGAAAATAACCTGCCTTGGAAAACCACTGTACGTCTTTAAAAGGTGTGGGAAAATCCAAACTGGGAATTCAAATTAAGTTCTGTTACTCAAACAGGCTTCAAATACAGACTCAAGAGCCTGAGAGTGTGTGGTCAAGAAACACCATTCAGCTGAACACAGAAATTCCCAAATTAGCAAAACCTGCTTTTGCAGGACAATGGGAGTTTTTCAATAACTTTGAAAAAAAAAAAAAAATACTGCCAGGAGGATAGATAGTTTTAAATTTAATGTTGTCTTAATAACTTTTAAACCCGGTTCTCATTACTCAAATTAAAAATTTACACATATTTTAGGACAAAGCTTAATATGTAATAGAAATTTTCTTAATGTAGATGTTTAACACATATATCAATGAATATTAATTTTGCCTGAGTAGCATCAAAGCTTGTTTTCTTTCAAAGTCTGATAATAGGTTTGTAGTGAATATTTCCTTATGTTTTTTACCACCCACTCCCTCATCACATGCAGAACCTCTCAATCTTTCTTTTTGTCATGTTTGCCTCCATCACAGACAAATACAGGCTGTTAGTTCTTGTCATGAAATGAAAATGGCTGTATTTGCTGAAGCAGAGTTTAACCGGTGATATTTATCTTAAACTATTGAAACCCATTCAAAACTTCCTGTACCATGAGTTCTGCAGCTTTGTGTATAGACATAGAAATTGTTATACACAACAGACGAACTGCATTTTGGAGCCTTTCAACAGTAGACTTTAACAGTAGACAATATTAATGTTTTTACCCTCTAGCCTGCAAATAATGCCTAAGATTAATCTTAAATTATGATCATGGCTAAAGTATTTCAAATAAATAAATAAATAAATAACCTACAGGAAAAAAGGATAAGGACAATGTTTGAACATTATTGTTACCTAATGTAAACTAAGATATTCACTTTGGTTTTAGGATGTTGTAAGAGCCTGATCTATCACAACCCTGTAGAAACCACAGAATTGCTGGGAATGAAGGGCTAACAGTCTTCTCTTTAAAGGGCCTTGTCTACCTTGAGACCTTCTGTGGTAACACAGATAAAATGTGTCATAACGTAATGAAACACATAGTAGTGATATAAGATTGGAGAATGATCATTAAAGTTTTTGCAGCATTTTTACTATTGTTTGTGTCTGTATCTTTATGATCTTCATTGCCATTTGGTTTGGTTTGTTTTTTAAATTTTATATCCTTACATTAGAAATGTTCATTGCACAGTCATAAGACAAACATTAATCAAGCAGCCCTTATGAAATATGTTATTATGTTCTGAAATTACAAACTCTGTCTAATTAACAGTCTTGCTTCAATACTAGCTGGTACTGGGACAAAGGACATTACATCAATTTTGTCCACATTTGAAGTTTTCAGGAAACCTAATATTCATATTTTCTTCTTGCTCTAACTTTTGAGACCATCACCTGGCTTCAACCTGCTGTTAGGCATTGCACAAGTTCTGCTAGGAAGGCTGTTGAAACATTATATACTTCTCTCCTTTCTTTCTATACTGTAAGACTGTTTCCTACCATTAAGTTATTATATGTTTCCATAAAATGCATGTTCTGTGCATTTTCTGAACATTACTTGTTCATGTAGGATCTAGCAAATGAGTGACTGAACTTGTGTTCTTTATTGAACTATAAATAACTGAACAGTTTAAAGTCTGTAATGCAACACTATGTAAAATGAAATGAAGGACAACCGCATAGACTCTCTATTCTGCCTATTTTCACCTGAAAGATTTTTTTTTTACAGTTACACTCCAACAAATTGCAAGCCTAGAGAAGGATGACTTCTTGCATTAGATTTTTAGATGCTATTATAGCTTACTTTGATGACTGTTTCTCTTCTCCTTCCCCTTGCTCTTGAGTTCAAATTGCTCACTTAGTCCCTGGCTGCAAGAGTGCTATACTATTTCCTGGTCTTTTAGTCAATCATCTCCTATTCAGAGGAATAAGTGCTATTAAGTACTGCTCTGGTGTTTTGACATTCAGCTCTAAAATTATGCTTTTTTCTTGTTATTGTCTGGGGGGAGGGTGGTAAAGCCTCATTGATTTTGTAGTTCTTGACCTGACTGTAGACTGAGCCTTGAAAGCCAGTGTTAAAAATTATTAAGGTCTGTTAAACATGATAGGAAAAGTAATGTTTATTGGATGAATGTTGGAGAAGATAAACATGATCCTGTGGGGTATGAGCTGAGACAAAACATGAACCTCACAGTAAATATATTCAAGGGAATATATTCTGTCCTTAGGCTGAAGTAATCTGGCATCTGTGACTGCCTTTCTGTAGGGACCCATTATAGTTTGAATTCCAGTGGTGCATGTTCTGGGATGCAGAACAACCAGTAAGTATATTTACTTTATATCAACATTGGATATAAACAATATAAACCTCCTTGGTCTCTTTATTTGATCATATTACAAATACTCCAGAGGAAGTATTTTTAAAATTTGCTGTATGCAGTGCAATAATCTTGAAACTGTAGAATTAAAAGGCAGTGGTTTTTTTCTTCACTGAAAGTCTACTTTTCTTGAAGTTTCCTTTCTTTTTGAAAAACTATCAGATTTGAAAAAAAAAAAAGTCCTTATATAGGTCTTTGTGTGTTATATGTACTACTACAGCTGCTTGTATATTCTGCCTGTTTTTTCATTTAAGTCTCTTCTGATCTATGTTCAGAGGGCAGTGTAGTTTAAAGTTCAGTGAAGTTTTGATAAAGTTCAGGTGAATGTGAAAGTTTTTTTTGTATTATCCCAAATATCTGTTTTATATTTGAACATCAAATCTCTTCCAAACACAGCTCTAATTGATGAGTTTTCATAGCAATGAATAGAATGTAATGGAAATAGAAAGCCTCTTATATAGCATTTATCTTCTGAGTCAATGCAAACACTTTTTCCCAACAAAAATAGAGTTAAAACTCTTCGTGCTAGAATGCTCATAGTAGTTACTGTGACTCTTTTTACTGACTTAATCAATTTAATCTGGCTATAAAGATGATGATCAATTTAGTGAACATTTATTGCCCAACCATTTCTTCAAACCCAGGTCAAAACCTCAAGGTTATAAGACTCCGTAAGAATCTACCATGTCTGTAGGATTGTGCAAGTAGGAGTCTACTGACACAGTCACTCAGGAAAGTAAAATCTCTTTTTCCATATGGTCACATATCTTCCTCTTAAAATCAAAGTATTTAATGAAAATGTATATTACACTTTTTTAGACATTCTTTGTAACATTCTAATGCCTGAGGAAGACACAAAACTTTCTGCTCTGTCTCTCTGTCTCTCATGAATGAATGAACGAACTTAGCAAGTTTCTTCTTTTCTTTTTTTTTTCAAAAAAAATATTTATAGTTTAAGGCTGTCCTTGTGTCCAAATCACTAGAGTAAGACTCCAATACATTCTTACTCTGCTGTATGCATGCAATGGCACAAAATGATCAGCTGCCAACATATACTATTTATAATGTGAGTTTCAGTGGAAACCTTTCTTGTAAAAAAAAAAAAAAAAAAGAGGAAACAATACATCAAACCCCCCTGTTCATTACATCTTTAAGAAACACTACTGATCTCCATTTAGATTCCAACCCCACTACATACATTTCCTGGCAATTTCTTTGTCTTACAGCTACAAAAACTACAAAAAGCCGTACTTACAGATGCTGAAGAAGGACAGGAGCAGACTTTGCAGCTTAAATACATTTGGCTTTTTTCCTCCTTCCTGCTAATATACCCTCAGACTATGCCAAGTCCTTGGCAAAGAAGTTGAATGTGAAATAAACGTATTCTTAAATCATTTGATGCTGTTGATCATTTTTGTTTGCCAGTAGTGAGTCAAGCGGACAAATGTAAGATGTTTTCTGAATTGAATTCAGAGACCTGGCATACGCTTTGTAGAACCTTTCATGTTCACTAATATAAATAAATTTTTGCATAGTGAGTAATAGACATCTTTAAGTTTCACATGAGCAGATAAAGGCTTTTAGTTCTCATTTTTTAACTTTACAAATGTTTTCTATGGTCCTGTGAACTCTATAACAGTTTTCAGCATACTAACTTGATTCATCATGATTCATTTACCCAGGCAATTGTGTTTGTAATGAGCCTGTGTTTATGTATTTCCTGTAAACATAGATATCAGTTTCTCATAATATTTATGCAAAATATTCTCAGCATCCACACATCAAGACACTTCAGTGAACTGCCTCTTTCTCCAATTACAGGGCTTTCAGCTATATTTGTTGGAAATGCTGCACAGTTTATCACCTGCTATGCAGGATCACCATGTAGTAGATATAAGAAACCACTTCTTTTCCCACTGTGGATCCTTTTTTTTGGATTTGTATATTAAATTTCACACTATAGAAGAATATTGATCTTTTTTTCTTTTCTTCAATTTTTCTTTTTTTTAACTCAGGTTCTGAAATCAGTGGAAAAAATGGATGTTCTGGTTTAAATTGTGCAAGGAACTACAGATCAAAGTGTATATTCACAGCAGGAAATCAGAGGATATTTTTTCATTAATTCTGTCCAAATCACTACTGTAAGTCACAAAACAAATCTATATGGAACAGAACTTTTAGCCTTTTTCACAAAGTTGTTCTGCTATTGTCTTGAATGAGATACGTGAATAGGATTTGATCTATGGCTTGTATATGTGGGTGTTTTTTTGTTTTTTCGTTGGTTGATTGGTTTTGTTTTAACTGACCATGATCATTATCAGTTGAGATCTCACTGTCTAACAGATCTAGGAAGTCACTAAACCTTGTTTTACTGGATCTAGCAGCAAGAGGAAAGTAGTTTAGATCCTAAACAGTTCCAGATAGCACCTGCCAGAGGAAGAGGATGGTCATACTCCTACTTATTGTAGATAACATTTTAATGGAAAATAGATGCTGGATCAGACCAGACAGTCCTGAAATATGAACTTCGTTCCTCTTCCTTTACAAGATGGTAAGAATATACTGGAGTTGAAGTTTTGAAGAAAAATTCTTTGTTCAGGAATATGTGAGGCCATGTCTAGATCTTAGAGAAGGGAAAGTTTATTTCAGCCACAAGTTTTATGAGTTAGGACAACCAAACTTGAATAGTCTTTCTTAGTGTTCAGAGAGAATATTCCTTGGCTGAGTTCTAGGTTTCTTAGACTAGATAGGCTTTAGCTTTTATGAGAGTAGGATAAGAAAATTTTTTATAGCCAGTTTAACTATCTACATAAAGAAGTATTTTTGATTTTATCTCTTTCACCTTCCTGGTGATAGAGGAAAACCAGTTCTCTTGCACAGAGGAAAAAAAAATGTTTTTACTTTTAAGAACTTAATTTATTGTTGCTTCATGTTAAGAAAGTTGTATAACATGCAGTATACAACAGCTTATGAGAATGAAAAATGAACAGAGAGAACTGGAAAATGTCCTGCTGAAACAAAATCACTTGCAGCACCATGAGCAAATCTTCATGCAGATTACTTTTCTCAAACTGCTTCTTCTACCCATCCTGTTGTCTCTGAAGGAAAATATGTTGAAGCTGGAATTTGTTGGTGTCATCATTCTCTCCTCTACTCTTGTATTTGCAGGAACTTGATTCTTATTAAATCATTAATGACTATTGGAATGGGGCTCATTAAGGACTTTTGGACATCAGGCCACATTACCTTTTTTTCAGTCCTTATTACATTTTCATGACTTCACTTAAGCCCAGGTTACTTGTTTACTTATACTAGTGTACTTTGCCCTGCTCACCTGGCTACACCCGTGTTGCTTTATCTAAACAGCCCACAGGCTGTTCTTCACTTAGACCTGTTGCAGCTTTAGACTGACCTAAGCAAAATGAGAGTGAAGCTGAGGTATGACACTGGGATCTGTACTCTTCCTAATGCTCAAAAAGTTTCCCCTCTCCTTCAAGAGATGATCATTTCCACCCTCCCTTGGGTTATTTTATTCTGGTTTTGTGCACTTGGATGCATCCCTTTATTTCTAATGGGAGGCATTTACTTCAGTATCATTCTGTTTCTTTCTTCACTTAGGCTTTGATCATGTAAAATGTAAATACTTCCTATGATAATACAGGTCTGTAGCTATACCTGCAATGTACTAGATGGACTCCTTGTGCTGAAATGTTTGTTAGCCCTGCACTCTATCCTGTTGGAAGAATATTTGTCTTGTTTATTTTGGAGTCTCACAAAACTGTATTATCCATTTCCATTGTGCATTTTTAAATCTGTAACTTGTTCTAATCTAAGCCTGATCTTCTCCAGACACAATGCTCTAAGAATTCAGGGTCCAAATTTCTTATAAGGTTTGGGGTTTTTTTGGAGAGGAAAATACCACTTTGGAGATGCTGTGATTGTTTTCTCAGAAAAAAACCCATGAATATATTTCTGAAAACAATTCTGAAAATAACATTTTGAATTTTTATAATTTCTATGTATTGAGTTTTCTACAGAAAATAACATTTTTCTTCAGTAAGAAAAAATTGCCTCAAACACCTTCAAATCTTGGAATTAACATGTGTGTGTGTGACACTAATCTAATTCCAACCTTCTGTAGTCGATTGTTTGCATCTTTTTTTTTTTTCCTTCTGTTTTCCTTTTTTTCCTCTGTTTTCTTTTCACTCTATGTGTGTACGTGGATTTGTATTTGATTTGACTGGAATTTCTAGTGAACCAAGAACTTCCTCACTTGCCCAGCTCTGCCTAGGACTTCAAGAGATCTTGAGGACTGTAAATTCTCCTGTTAATGTAAGATACACCTCATATAATAATGGAAATATCCTGTGCAAAAGATGATTCCTTAATACCAATTTCCCTATTTCTGTGTATCCTCAAAAACTATTGAAATTTGCCAGTGCTACCGGAGACCTCAGAATTTAGATGATGTTAAGGCTAAAGTTGGTCAAAGTTTGCAACACACATAAAGATTGTAAAAATATTATTAGACTTCTGTTGTGTGGTTTGGTTTTTTTTTTAACTATCTCATCATATTTTCAAAACTAAGGAAAGCAGAAATATTTTATTTAGCCACTTACTGGTTCACAGTAATTTTAATGGATGCATTACATCTCTGCCTTTTTACTGGCCTTTTCCAATTGTATTTTACTTTTTATTTGATTTCTCTCTCTTCTGGGTTGCATACTCTTTAGCTTTTTTTCTCTTTTTTTAGCTATCACACCTCTATGATACTCCTCTATCTTTGATCAGGCTAATTCAGATCTGATCTGGAGATGCTCACACTTAGCATATTGCAGTATGGTTTTTTTCCCCCTTTTTCTTTGGGGAGGTGTTTGAGGTTTTTACATTTCTGTTTTGACCTTCATTCATAATAGTACTCACTCTGTGTTCTGATGAAACACTCAGCCCTGAACATTATATCCTTACTGTTCAGAGTATAATAGATTTGAAAACTTTAACCTGAAAGTTAACCTGAAAGCTTTGGGCTGAAGAAGGGACAGCTATTCTGTTTATTGTGATCTCTGTAGCACAAAGTATCTGCTCTGAAAAGCTTATAGGTGATGTCACTCCTGGAAGCTGTGATTGATCGAAAATGCTGTTGTGTTCATGGCACTGCATCCTCTTCAAAGGATATCTCAGCACAATTAAGACAAAATCAGTATTACTGGAATAAGAAATTGTGGTGTAATGTAAAATAGTGGCACTAGTCATCTGCGTAATGATGGGATGTTTATGTTTCATATCTGACACTTTCACATCTTTCTTCAAGACGGAGACAAAATGCATGAAAATTGCATCTAAGCATAAGCAAGCTAGGGACTTACCTATACGTTTGAGAAATGAATAACTCATCAGTCAGAAAATGGCTCAAATCCCATAAAGGTCAAAATTATATTTTCACACTTTGTCAGTACTTTTAGCAAGAGGAAAACAATCATAACAGTGTTCCAGTTAAAGATATTTTCAATTGCTTTGTTCATACTATCTGAAAAAGGACAGAAAATTTTACAAGCAGTATTTCCTGCACAGAAGGTAACTCATCGAAGATTTCAAATGAGTTGTCAGATAGTGTAAGCAAATGTATATTCACAAAGTTTATTCTACTCTTATTTTCATTCAATTTACTCTCGATTGGTTTAATTGTATAATGTTTCTCATTCCTAGCACTCACTTAACCTTACTATAGCTGGAAGGATTTCTTCTTCTCTAATAAAGTAAAAGAAGAATGAAAAGAGAAATGCTCATCTAAAGTGATCTGAGCTGGTTGTCTGAGTGTCACAATAGAGACACTTTATGGAATTTTCTCCCTGTGCTAAGTAGAGGATCTTTTTAAATGAACTGGAATTTTTCTGTAAAAATCAAAAGATGATTCTCTACCATTCTGATGTTGTATTGTCATTACTGTCAATAAAGTAATTTCTACATGTGTATTCAAATGTTGCAGATAAAACATCTTAGTTTGTGGATTAAACTGCATGGAACATGCCCTGTGCTTAGGAAGCTGTGATACTGGTGTTAGGTGATCTTCTTCCTCATAGAAAATATGAGTAATTCGTAAGTAATCATTAAAATAGTCACATTTCTGATAATCGGTGATTTGACTTATGTTTCAGGGTATTTTTTAAATGCTAATTGCTATTTGTTCTGGTGGTATGACAATGTGAGAGAAAATGATATGTTCAATTAGATGTTCTGAAACCATTTGGATTATTTCTATTCCTGTACAGTTAAAGCCTGAAGAATTGACTGCTTTGATCTTATTGATCTCACTGATGATCTTTGCATTAATCTTTATTGTTGTAATGAAGATATTTATATTATTAGTGCTCCTCTTTCTAGTTCACCAAATAACTCTTTCTGGCTTGCTCTTTCCCCCTACCCTGTATTGCTCATTGTTGAAATACTGTGTGTATTCTGGCAAAACAGCATGCACAGCTGCAGCTCAGTGGTCTCGTTATGTTGCAAGTCGTTTTAATGAAAGAAAAAAATGCCGGTATAAGGCAAAATACTACCTATATAGCCACAGTATGTTACACTATTGAACATTTCTCATCCTTGCTTTCTACAAGGTAGAGCATCCTAATGCAGTTTCTTAGGTTGCCAGTGTTAAGGAATGTGGTACATGGTTGATCATGGGACAGAAAGCAATTGCTGCAGACACTTTAGTCTTTGTGTCAAATTCTTAAATTGATGTCAGGTAGCCTCTCTGACATGCTGTGAGCTCCTTACTGTAACTGTTTGAATGGAATAGGATCTGCAGTTTTGCCACACTACTGTTGCTACACTTCACAGTTACATAAGCAAGGTGTAGCTTTTCAGGGAAAAATTAATTAGGATTAAATAAACATCTTTGGGAGAGACAGTACTGAAACTAAAAAGTGCAGTCTTTCTCCCTGCAATTCCCTGTCTGTTCTTCAACTAAACATTTCTTTTAACATTGCTATTTGACTTAACTGATTTTAAAATTGTAAGCCTTTTAGTTGGCTCACTGAGCCCCATGACACTAAAGAAGAGTATTTCAGTATGGGTTGTAACATTAACTCGCTATAGCAATGTATGGTCCTTTAAGAAAGACCTCAGAGGATATTTGAATCAGACTAAGGGAAAAGAATGGTAGCTGAATAGCAACAACCCCAAAACAAATGATTTAAGAGGAATAGCAACATAAAAGATCTCCTGTGTTAAGGGCCATATAAAACAAACACACTGTCTAGACAGTATTCAGACTGCCTATATTGATAAGATGATATATTTAAAAAAATATTTTCATTGTCATGACATTGCATACCAACAGAAAATAGCAACAACAGCAACTTAAAAATTTTATACCATTGATGAGAACTCAATGAGTGTCTTTTCATGTTTTGTTCTTAAATTTTATTTCTAGCTTTATTATGTTAACATTTGAGGTGATATTGTCTCTGTTTCAGACATAGGATATTAAAGAAATAAAGCATTAAGCCATTTATTCAAGGTAAGATAATGAACCAGTGGCAGAGTCATGAGGGGAAAAAAAAAGCAATTTAGAAAAAAACAGGTAAATTCACTCTTTGTCCAGAATACTCTTGATTCTAGGCTGATACTTTGAATATACTCTCCATCACAGCTTGCCACCTTGAGCCAAATCTATCACATTAAGTTGGTGAGAAGGAAAAACATGTAAATAGAAAATGCTGCAGAGATCTGCAATATATATCACAAGAGTTCATTGAAGTCAGTAGGTCTTTCATAATCATCTGGAGAGAAATTAAGACTTTGGTTTATATGGAAGCCAACATGCTTTTATCAGGTACAGTAGTTCACACAATTTGTTCTTGAAAGCACAAGTCTGTGTCACAAGTATGAATAATGGCAATTTTGCTGCACACTGCTCTCTTCAGGTCCATGTGCTTTCTATCTACTGCTTGTAGGCTACTGTGAGAACGGGGTTTTTTTTAAACAACTATTGCTTATTCCATCAGCTTCTCTTCATGATATCACTGAAGTTACAGACATTTATTTCTCTCATATTAACAGTTTCACAGAGAAATTTGTGGAGAAACTGGTGTAAACAACTATGAATAGTGGGGTTTTTTGCCTTCAGAAATATCCATTTAATTGCTAAAATTGATAAAATAATCCTAAAAAAGGAACTGAGCTTTGACTCCAAAATGTAGGAAGATTTTGGGGGTGAGGGAAGATGTACAGGGCATGTGTGTGAAGAAGGATTAATAAATTAACACTTTGGCTTTATTTGCATGCAAAATATTGGAAAAGCACTCGAAGCTCTATTCTGACTTGATATCATGTAATACCTTGGTTTATTAATGTGATATAATGTGACACTGCACAATATAATTAATCATGTAGTAAGTTAAGCCAAGCAGTTGTCAAAGGAGGCATTCTCCCTTTACAGATATACAAATGCAAAAGGATGACCACCACCTATAACACACAGATTTGAATATCTTGCTTTTCTTCCTTTTTCTGGCTAATGATGAACACTGGTTGCTCACAAATGAGCAGTTTTTCCTGTTACTTTCAAAAAGAAGCAGATAGCGAATAATTGGTCTTGGGATCAGGTCACATCTCTAGAGCTGGCAGAGTTTCAAAGGAACTGATTCATAGCTATTATTAAGGAGAAAAAAAGAAAAATGTAAGTCTTTTGCATGATCACTCTGTTTATGCGCTATAAGAATAAAACACAGTTTCAGTGTTGATAAACTCCACCTTGACTGGTAGCAAAACCAGGCAATCTCAATAAAGTGAAACGAATTACAGAAACCCAGAGTCTCTCAGGATATTTTCCATATGTGAAAATTAATGGACCATTATCCATCGAAAGATCATTAGTTTCAATGGCAGAAGAAAGGATATATTTGGTTCTATTTATCTAATTTATAGAGCTCATGAGACAACATTACCTAGGAAGGTGATGGGACACATTCCTCAATCTCTGTAAGACTATATGTAACAACCTAGTGCTAGAGCCATCTTTATCATGTATTTTGTGCAACCTGCGCAGGCAGTGTTATCCAACTGAAGTGTGCTTCTTCACACAAGCAGTACATCTGCCTTCACTTGGAAGCATGGGTTTTTTTTTCAAACAATAAGGAAGGATATACAAATTCTGTTTTCACATTACAGCAGCTGCATGTGGCTGCTGTTGTATAAGAGCAATTAAAGCCTGGCACGGTTGCCTTTTTCTCAGATGTTTATGCATTTGGCTTATTATTCCTTGTATTTAATATTACACTTAACTTTGTAGTTTCATAGTTTCTGTTTTGCCTGTTATGAGTCTTCTTCAAGTTAGGTCATAAAATTAATAGGGAGGACTGAGCCAAACTGGAAGCAGGTAACTGATTTTACAGAGCTTTAAACTATCATAGCATGGTTTTCACATAACCACAATTCAACCTATCAAGTAGGATGATCTGTTGCAAGCTGCCTTGTAATCTTCTTTTTCTTAATCCTGTTCTTTTACTCACCTTGCACTCCATGGATATCCACGTGCATCAGAAATCTTAACAGAAGTGTAAGATGTAGTAAGGACAGCAAGTAACATTCAGCTAAGTGTATCTGTAGGGTATTCCAGTAGTAGCTTTGCTACATTTTTTTCTTTTCTATAGCCTCTTTTGCTAAATGAGCAAAATGGGCATTTCATGACACCCTATATTTAGCCCATTATAGATGTGTCTTCATTACTACTAGCTCAATGGACCTGGTTTCTACAACCTAACTGCATAAGTTGCATTGCAAGTGTTTTTCTGAAGCAGGCTGATTACACTGACTTCAGTCAAGTTATTCTAGACTCCTGGTGATGCTGATGATTGCTGAATGGCAAAGAAATTGTAAACAGCACACATATAGAGGATGTTCACTCCCTGCCCCTGCTAGCGTGATGGGGGAGAGAACACAAAGATGAAAACTAAAAAATTTATGAGTTAAGGATAGTATAATAAATAAAAGAAAAATTAAGAAGAAAGAAAACAAAACAGAATAAATGATGCAAAAGCAATCCCTCACAGCTTCCTACAAGTAGATCAATGCCCAGTCAGTCTCCAAGCAATGGCTACCTACCCAAGCTACTTGTATCCCTCAGGTTTATTGTTGAGCATGATGTTATACGGTATGGAATATCCCTTTGGTCAGTTTGGTTCAGCTGTCCCGGTTGCTTCCCTCTCAACTTACACATCCTCAATGTACTCACTTCTGGGACAAAGTGGGAAAAAGAGGAAACCTTGATGCCATGTAAGCACTGCTCAACAAGTCAAAACACTCATGTGTTGTCAACACAGTTTTAGTCACAAATCGAAAACATAACCCCATATGGGATGCTGTGAAGAAAATTAACTCCACCCCAGTTAGAGACAGTACAGAGAAGACCAAATTTTATTTGCAATTGCAGTGCATATGATAGGATATTCCTGTGTGCTTGGTGGAATGTTAATTATGTTGGTAGACTGGCAGAGAAATCAAAAAAGAAGATTCAGCCTTTATACAGCAACAAAATATGTAGGTTATAATTTTTTGCTTTATGAATTATTTTTCACTCTTGCTCATTTTAAATACACAGTTTTTCTTGGGCCTGCTTTTCCTCCTCCTCCATCTCTTTTCCATGTTTTCCTTTGTGGTCTTTGTACAATTGTCCTGCATTTCTTTCTTTGAGCAAAATCTTATTGCTAACCCCTCCAATGAACTCAAGCTGTTGAAATTAGCCTAATGAGCTACTTTTCCTGTTACTGGTCTTCTAAGATTCAGTTAGCTTAGTTTATGTGCATATGCATGTATTTCTTTCAGTCAGTGTTTCAGGCTGCTTACTTCCACAACTACATTAGAAATTTTCTTTCACATCTGAAGAAACTGTGAGAAAAGAGGTTTACCTTTCAAAATATCACATATATTTTAATATTACCATTAGTAAATAGTTCCTGGTCCTGATGTCTTCATTATAAGTACATCTTCTAGGGTAATCTATAAATGTCTAATTACATATCTTTTCTTCTTGCTCCATAGTTTATTATTAGAGCTTTGTATATTTTAAAAATATATACTACTAACTTAACTGTAAATATTTTACAAACATTATTTTTTATGAATTTGCAGAGAAAAGGGATTTATACTTATTTAGGTGTGCATAGCATTTGTAAATCCATTAAAAGTGGGATAAAATTACTTTAGATAAATTTACATGTTGTTATTTTAAGATCTAAGATTTTATGAGCTACAAGATCTAGAAATTAAAGCTGATTTTCATTAGAAAGCTAAAATGTCAGCTGATTAATAGGATAAAGGACGCATTATTTATTCTGATACATGTATTGGACCTTCAATGAGGAACTGTTCAATAAAATACTATAACCAAATCTGGAATGTAGGCCACTTTAATTTGAGTTCATTTTAATTCATGTTAAGGTGAGAAAAATTTTCCATTAACCTAGAATAGGTTTCCAAATGTGGTAGTTTCTTAATGTGACCAGATGTTAACCTCTAGATAATAGATTGCAGTGTGAGGAGGTCAAATTTCAAATAAATTCAGCTATTCTCTTCACCATGTATACACTCAAAAAGACATTGAGCAGGCTGATAGTATTCTCATGTTGTAGTGAGCACCCAGAGACAGAAGTACTAATTTTAAGAGCTGATGTGGTGAAGCAGTAGTAAGATTAAGCTCTAAAGTGAAAGATTTTACAGTGTCTAGAAATCTCAATTTCCTTCCATTCCTTCTAACTCTCTTGCATTGGGCAATAATGATTTCGAATCCGATCTGCCTTGGACGACTAAGTTACATAGCCCATTGTGTCAGATTGTGTCTTTGCTCCTGTGAAGTAGTCTATACTTTTTTGCAGATGACCATGAAAGTTACTGGTGACTAAGCAGGAATGGCTTTGGGACTAAAGTTGTGATGGATTGCCAAGTTCTGCTTCACCCATTCAGTCCAGAGTAGGAGTGGGATTTCTGTTTGCAGTGTGCTAGAGTAGAGAGTGACTGTAACAGGTAAGGGGACAACTGAGGAAACACTGATTTTGGCTTTTATATTTTCTTCTGCTTTCAAGAGTAAAGGCTGCTTTCTGTTAAAAAGATTTAACTAAAAAAAATACATAAATAATTTGTTTCTTCGCACACATCATCATTTTATGGCATGGAGTCCAGTACCAGGCCACTCTGTCCTCTGTGCATATTTTGCTTTCTGTCAGTGAGAAGAATCTGTTTCACTTCTAATCTTTGAGTGTGAAGTGTTATAGAAGATACAGTTTATGTATCTAATTCAGAAGATACAATTAAAAAATATGGAAATTAAGCTTTTCAATTCAAATTGCTTGATCCTTTTCAGATGTTGACAATAGTCACCTGAGGGCCATAGGCACAGCTTGTTATTTTTTATTTTAAAGTTCCTTCTCATTAAACAGTGATAAACTACATGTAATATGCAAATAATATTTTAATCAGGGACTAGAATCAAGGATTTTTCATCTCTAATGAGTTTCTTCTCATGATTTCTCTCCAGTCCAACAAACATGGAATTTCCTTTTCCTTTAACAAGAGCAGAGTTCTCTCAAGGAAGTCACATCTGTAGCTAGAGTAGTGCATCTTCTCCAAAAAGAGTGCTCTAGATGTTCAGTATCTGCAGTATCTTGACCCCAGTGCAGATGTCTGAATAAAAAGACTGATGCTTAGGAGAAAAGAAAAAAAAAAAAAAAAAGTAGCTTCGTCCCTAATAGGTAGAAGTTTTGAGGAGCATATCTGAGTGGAAAGGATTGAGTTTTTTCCTGTGAGTTTCCTTTTTCCTGTACAGTGTCTATGTGTCATTGGCTGCATATACAAATAGGGAGAAGGAGTGGACCAGGGATAGTTGTTTACATCTATAGTCAGTAGAAAGAGACATGACTCCAGAGAGCACATTTCATCTTTTCCTAAAATGGATAACTAAATCCTGCAAAATGTGTTCTAGAAATGCCTAGTTCGCTGCACTGACTATAGAGAAGTCTAGGAGAGCAGATTAACAATCAGAGGGATGGAACACCTCTCCTATGGGGAAAGGCTGAGAGAGTTGGGGTTGGTCAAGATGGAGAAGAGAAGGCTCCAGGGAAACCTTATTGCAGACTTTCAATACTTAAAGGTGGCTTATAAGAAAGATGGGTACAAACATTTTAGTAGGGCTTGTTACGACAGGTGAAGGTGTAATGGTTTTAAAATAAAAGAGGGTAAATTTAGACTAGATATAAGGAAGAAATTCTTTACTATGA
This sequence comes from Strix aluco, assembly GCF_031877795.1. Classification (NCBI taxonomy): domain Eukaryota; kingdom Metazoa; phylum Chordata; class Aves; order Strigiformes; family Strigidae; genus Strix; species Strix aluco. The sequence goes on along the minus strand of NC_133931.1, from coordinate 62,962,425 downwards.
GGTAGTGAGACACTAGAACAGGTTGTCCAGAGAGGTGGTAGATGCCCCATCCCTGGAAACATTCAAGGTCAGGCTGGACAGGGCTCTGAGGTACTTGATCTAGTTGAAGATGTCCCTGCTCATTGCAACGGGGGGTTGGACTAGATGACCTTTAAAGATCCCTTCCAGCCCAAATCGTTCTATATTTCCATGATTCTATGATTTGTACCATGAATGCCTACTCTTAGGTGAGATGCCTCTAGCCTGCAGAATGGGTGGCACCAGGCAGTTCCCTGCCAAGGATGCTGGCTGCTATGAGTGAGAAAAAAAAAAAAAAAAAAAGAGCACAATTAAAAAAAAACAAAAGAAGAAAAGGGGAATAATTTATTTAGTTTAGGATGAAAGTTTTCCAGACATATCACACTTCCTCAGAAATTTCAGACATCAGTGAAAAATAAGTTATGATGCTTTTCTGCTCAAGGAAAATAATTTGGAACATAATTCACAGTTGTGTAAGACAATTACTGAGATCGATTGCATACTATAGATGCCTTGCTATAGTTTGCCCTAGTCTTTCCTACTGTGCTGATTCCAAGTAAATATGCTCAGCTGAAAGATACATGCAATGCAGAAAGATTCATCTCATTATTAAGAGCTTCATTCCTGATTTAATTTAACCATGATAATGATATATAACTTGAACCTGCACATTAAAATTGTCTGGCATGAAAGAGAGAGTGGGCCGAAAGAGAAGTCATAGCTGTGTGAGTGAGAAGATAAAGGAGGAAGTGGCAGTGTTGGTGGATTTTATTTAATCAGTGTGAGGAGAGGGAATAGGGAGTTAGTCAAGCCCTGGTTAGTGTTGACAAGAAAAGGGAAGGAGGGCAAATGGATCATCCAACCAGCAATCATAAAGAAGATTAGTGTGGGGCTGAGTTTTCAGAAAGTTCACAGAATCATGGAATGGTTTAGGTTGAAAGGAACATTAAAGATCATCTAATTCCAACCCCCCTGCCATGGTCAGGGACACTTTCCACTAGTTCAGGTCATTCAAAGCCCCACCAGCCTGGCCTTCAACTCTTTCAGGGAGGGGGGAACTAAAACATTTCTGGGCAACTTGTTCCAGCGTCTCACCGCGCTTATAGTGAAGAATTTCTTTCTTACATCTAATCTAAGTCTACTCTCATTTTAAAATCATTACCTCTTGTCCTATCACTATATGTTCTTGCAAAAAGTCCCTCTCCATCTTTCTTGTAGGCTCCCTTTAGGTACTGGAAGGCTGCTATAAGGTCCCCCAGAACCTTCTGTTCTCCATGTTGAACAACTCCAACTGTCCTCATAGGAGAGATGCTCCAGCCCCCTGATCATCTTCATGGCCCTCCTCTGGACCCACTCCAAAAGGGTGATCTTCTTATGTTGGGGGCCCCTGAGCTGAACACAATATGCCTGGTCAGGTCTCATGAGAGCAGTGTAGATGGGGAGAATCACCTCCCTCGACCTGCTGGCCACACTATTTTTGATGCAGCCCAGCATATGGTTGGCTTTCTGGGCTGCAAGCACACATTGTTAGGTCATGTTGAGCTTCTCATCACTTCTGCACCACACAGCTTGGAGTTGTTGGCAAACTTGCTGAGGGTGCACTCAATTCCACTGTCTGTGTTGTCAACAAAGATGTTAAACAGCACCAGTCCTAATACTGACCCCTGAGGAATACCACTCATCTTGGCTGAGCAGGGGGCCTTCCCCTGAGCTGAATATGGGCTTCAGGCAGGGAAAGAGAGATTGCTGCATCAGGAGGCCTTATCCTTTTTGGTACCTGCACTGTGATGCCTCTAACCGCTTTCCTACCCTGCATTTGGATATCTGGCATAAGGTGGGAACAAAAGAGGTTACTGAATTGGAATTGTATCATAGATGAGTTTTTGACAGGAAAATTTGGGGCACCAGAGATGACTGGTGTCTGCAGAGAAACAGAGAGGGAATGGGTATTAGAAAAGAAATTGAGTGGAATTAGTGATGGATGGGTCAAATACTTTAGGTCAAATAACTTAAAATTATTTTAAACTTATATTTTAATAAACTTTTTAATATTTTAAGAAGTACAATAATGTTAATAATGGCTAATTCCTGTTTAATTTTTTCAGTAATAATTTGAGTACTATAAGCCATCTTTTCCTTCTAGGAGAGAAAATAAATTAGAACAGTGCTGGGAGCTGGGCCACATCCTGACTTTGTTGAAATTTTGGAAGGGATTCAGAAAAACAAAATATCAAAAACATCAATGGGAAAAACAGTCTAGGAAGGCAGAGGAATCTCAGAAACATATGCAAAAGTTGTTCAGAATCTGGAATTTCCCACAAAATGGCAATTCCAGCAACATGAAAATTATTTGAGCTAGAGTGAAAACAGAAAGTATTGGGATCAAACAATGGATTCTAAGCAATAGATTCCTCTTATCAGAGAACCATAGTGTCCTATTTGTCCTGTTCAGACTCCGCTGACTTTTGAATTTCAGCTGTAATATACTTGTAACAGATTGCTGCAGCTACACTGTAGATCAGATGTAATCACAGACCTCTGAACAGATTTAGATAATGTCTGCATTCAATGAAACAATGGTATTTAAAGGAAAACTATCAAAAAAATGTAGGCAGAGATTAATTTCATCACATATATGCATTACTATTCACCCAATTTTAATAGCTAGAACATTGAGTTTATTTCTCTAGCTGTTTTGTGATATTGTAATACTATTAATTTCTTTTTCAAGATAAGGACTTGCAATATCTTCAAACCATGTATAATGAACAATTATTTTTAATATTGTAAATGAGTCTTCAAAGTAGTGATCAGTTTATATTTTGTCAACAAACATTCTAATTTTCCTTAAAAACATTTGAGTCACTGTATTTCTAAAAGGGAGAATAATGTTGCATAAATAGAAAGCAAACAGTCCTCCCCTACTCTTACACACATCTGTCTGGACATAATACTTTGTATGTCTAATGCAGTGTTGCTGACATTTGATAAGAAGCAAATTATTATGCAGTAAAATAAGAACAAATTATGTCATTGTTTAAATACAGATATGTTTTAAATTATGCAATTGCATGTGCATCATAGGACACCTGCTTGTTAATTTCATATGCAAAGTATTTAATGTATTTCTATGTAAACTTACCATAAATTAGCACTCTTTCGATGGATTATAAATTACATGTATTATTTAACAAGGTCCACTGTGAAACACTTAATAAAATATATATGTAGAAAATGTTGTGCTCAGCCAAATCAGATTTGAATGGTTGAATTGATTCATGAAAATTGTAGGAGAGGAACTGTGTCCTTCAAAAAACAGTACATAGAATATTTTCTAGAGATTACTCTTCACACTGGAATATCTTTGCTGATCTAAAGCTGCTTTGTAATGATATGTTTCCATCCTTATGAGAACTGTGTTTTAATTAATGTGATTTACCAAAAAGATATAATTGTTGTCATCAATATGATGAATTAGCCTGGAAATAAAAAATAAGTTTTATAAATTAAGTTGATCAATGCAGAACTTTAATTATTTGTAAATGTAGTTTGCCTCAAGATGGCAGGTTGATGGAAAGCTTTGCAGTTTGATGTTTAGACAGATTATTTTGAAGACTCTGTTTCTTATCTTAATACAACATTGTCCATTCACTTCGCATACAATCATTTTACATTGGACCTTCATTAATCCATTGAGTCAATTGTTCGCAGATGCTTTTTTGTCTTTATTGAAACAATTGGTTGTTGTTTTCACTATGTGTAATTTACTTTTCTTTGAACTGAACTTGGCCTTATAAATAGGCTGTGGAAGAAATCAGTGGTGATATTGAAATACAGTGGTATTATTTGTCTCATTTCTTCTGGCTAATTTATAGTGCAATAGACATTTTACTCAACTAGATGCAGCCATGCTGAGGATGGAAAGTATGATTATTATTTTAATGTATAATTAAAACAATAAACAAATCAGATGTGTGATTTTTGACAGCAGTGGGCAATAGAAGAAGAATGTATCTTGGGGCTTTGGAACTGTGTAGGGAAAACAATAACTAATTGCTGATTAAAAAGTAAAGACCTGTACTTAACTGTACTAGGATCTCAATTACATGGTACAGGGAGGCAAATGATGAGTCATTCTGCACCAAAATGTTCATGGTCAGTATTAATAGCTATAATCATCTCCTTTCCCTCCTTTAATACTTCTCTACTCAGAGACTATATGGGGCTCAAACTGCCTTTTGCCCTACAGTAATCTCTGGGTGATAGCACTGATCTTTCATCAGTGGGGCCAAACAGGACCAATGTGGAGAAAAACAGGTCTCCAGATGTTACTTTTTTGTATAATTTTGATTGTCAAGGTAACGTATTTCTTGACAGCACAATGCAGTGAGTATTGATCTTTACCAGAGCTGTCTTATTTCTCCTTGAGATTCCTTCCCCAAAAAGAGAGAATTTTGTGATACCCCTGAACAGTCTGCACACTTACCTCTACACAAATGCACTTTTTCACTTTAGCTGTGTGAAAATGCATAAGCTGTCCATTAAATTAACTCCTTCAAGTTTTCTGAAAAAAAACACCCAGCAAAAAATCTCCTAGTATGAATTAGAATCAATATGTACCTTTCTTAAATTGGACTTTACAACTGATATGTTCCAGTAAGAACAGTGGCATCAGGAGGAATTCGTGTTAGATATCCATGTATTTCACTGTAGAGACTCTAACTGTTGTGGGACATCACTGAGGCTGTGTTTAAAAGTTTTGTATGTTCACCTAATTTATGCTTTTACAATGTATGCTAAATCTGAGGTTAAGGTGGTATTGGTCAGAACAAGAATTTCCTACTACAGGACTGACAACTCCTTAACAATAGTGTCTGTGTATGCTAGTATTAATATGAAAACTGTTCATGTTGCAAAATATAAATAGCCTTTATTATATTAGAATGCGTATTAGACAGGTGTTAAACGTCTGCATAGTGTTCAGGTAATGCGTGCAGGTAGAAGATGCCTGTTGAGAAGTGTGTTTTGGCAGATCACATTTACCAATCCAATTATCATTTATTTTATGAAGCTGTTTTTTCTCTTCATCTAATTTATAAATGTGTTCCTGTGGTCCTAAAACACAGGACTAAATCTGAGAGTATTTTAAGACATTTCTTGATTTGTAAGGTATGGGGCTGTGAAAACGTATATTGTCTTTGCAACCACTATGCACAGTATCTCATTATGTGGCAGTGCTTTTAATATATACTGTAATCGCAAGTACAGGATATTTGTTTTACAACAGCAACACCCATGAAACATTTGAAAAATTTCGTGTTAACTTTCATGTAAAAAATGGCTGAAGCAAATATATACTCTCACAGGTAAAATCAAATTGGTAGTAGAAACAAAAGTCTTGCATCTTTCTGGGGGTAAACACACAGACTTAGTAAGAAATATATATATGTAGATTAGTACTTCCCAGTTCCCAATTTTTTTAAGTATTTGTATTATTCCCTTAGTTCAGACTCAGCATTAATACTTACACTGCATCACTCAAACCCTCATACACACAACTTCATAATAAATACTTTCAGTAAGTCAAGTAATGAAATAAAACATGACTTATTCTGATAGTAATAACAATTTTTAAAGAAAAAAAGTCATGTAACAGAACTGTTTCCTGAAGTGCTACTTCAATTGAAAACCTAATTGTTTAAATAGAACTCAGTTTCAGTTCTATTACACTTGTTATTTAGCACCACAGAAAACTACCAGGTATACAGGAAAAGAAAAAAAAAAAAGTAAATATGCCCCCCCCTCAGATACAATTTTTTAGTGAAAAACAGAAGCAAAAAGAAATCTTACATTAAAAAAATAGATCATTCTAAAAGACAGACTTTTCATGTTTTCTTGCTGAAGTGTATGTGAAGTATTAAAGAGTGCAAATATTTTCTTACATCCAATTTTTTACTTTTTAAAAGGATTTTCTCTTTCTTACAACTATACTGACCTGTGTTTACATAGCTTTCATTACATTTTAACCCTTTCTTTTTACCTTCAAGTGCACTTATTTAGGATATTTAGAAGTCTTTTGTCATATTCTGGTTGATCTGTTTCTATGTGGCTTCATAGTTATGTCAACTTTTCACCATACAAATTTTTTGCCCCAAAATACCTAAGAAACATAATTACCAGACCTTCTTTTCCCTGTTGAGAGGAAAGTGGAAAGGGTGCAGGCTTATTTTCCTTTTCTGCTCCTTCTATTGCAAATAATGAGTATGTCTGAATCACTGCAACGATTAAGTACTCTCAAGTATTTTTGGGGACATACACTTCTCCATGGCACTGTGTACTAAATTAAGCACATACTTTCATTTCCCTGTGGATGTTTTTTTGGGCACTACACTTATTTTTGTAGCTCTTTGGGTCACCTTGTGCAATCTGTCTCTTCTTCTTGACCAAGTGTTTTACTAATATTCATAATTTGAAAAGAATCCCAGAGGCATGCTTCGTTCTTGCAGGAGTGGGTCATCATGGAAAGAAGGCTTAGTTATCTTCTTCCCACAGAGTTCCTGGAATTGTGAATCTCAAGTACAGGAAAGTGTTTAAAGTCCTGAGAGAAATAAGTTTTATAATAGATTTCTTTCTTGACTTCTTTTACTGAATAGCATATTACTTATACTGCTTTTATTTTCTTTGAAGATACTTGTTACGACCCGGACTGTGAGCCCAGGGAATTGTAAAAGTTTCATGATCCCCTTGGGTTAAAGTAAGGTGAAATGGCACCAAACAACCAGTTAAAATGTTTTACTTGTGGTGGAAACAACTTAAACTTAGAAAAGGATAATAAGCGATGTGGTCTCTTGCTGATAAATCTATAAGAAAGAGAAGAAAGGAAAGAAAAGCAAAGAAAGGGAGAGAAAGACAGTTAAAGAATCCAGATCATCATTCCAGGTTCCAGCATTGTCATTGTAATCTTGGCTAGTGGGTGCACACCCAGCAAAGTTTTCTGTCACCTTTTTAAGTTCATCTTATCAGCTGATTTGCATACTAGACAAAGAGAGGCAGGTATTCCATGAACTCATTTGCATGAGGGACGAGGAGAAGGTGGAGCTTGGGTTCTGCACATGCATCGAGGGGGAATGGGCTGTATTAACGCTTTGCTCCAATTGAGTCGGTGGTCATCACCTCATATCCTGCCCCCCCCCACCCCCCCCACCCCCCGCTTTATCTTTTCCTCAGTTTCTCTTTCTTGGGCAATTATCCAGCCATTAACTCCATCTGGTGGTGGATGTTTTCTCTCTTATCAATCTTTTAGCTCTTCTTCAAGGCTATAGTCATAAATTAAAGTGTAGGCATTAAACCCAACACGTGGTTTTACTCAGTCTGTGTCTCCCCCTTCAAGACCTGTCTAGGGAATTTGGCTATACAGCTGCAAGGGAGCAGAGCCATGCACCCTTTGATACACTCTGTGCTTCCCTAGGCAGATAATTCATTCCTTAGACTAACCACAAAGGCCACAATTTGTCCTTGAGGCTTTCCATGTAGATGAATGTTTGAGGCATTAACTCCTTCAGTTCCTAACAATACTGAACTATCTGAATTTTTGTTAACTTTGCCACATCTTAGCCTGTACAAGATGCCATGTGCATATTAAGAAATAGAGGGTGATAGAGTAACATTAATGAAACTGAAATGATGGTTGTATATTGTAAGAGGACTATTAGGTGCGCATGCACCAGGAATTTAGAATTGCACTTCTAACAAGGCGCAAAGCAACATATGTAAAGCTAACACAATATACAAGGCATGTGTCATTCAGAGGTCTTTGCAATATGTGTGAAGGTGAATGCATTTGCCTGCATGAGATAAGATGGTAGGAATTCAATGTAAAGTTCAAAACCACAAAAATCCTTATCGTATCCCTGTGTGCAAACTCTCAATATGAGTAGTATTTCAAGTAAAGAAAAAGATGCTAAATTTCAGAGCAATGTGAAGAGAACTCACTACTAGATTAATCCTTCAGAATGAAAACAGTAAAGTTATTACTTTATTGTGCAGTGAAACTTTTAATTGCAGTACTGCAGAACACATTTTATATCATTATCATTCCTTACCTCTGATGTTTAATTCAGATTTATGTAGTTGTGTCATGCATGGGAATGTCTGGATTCTGTCAGATCCAGCTATAGATGAGTATTATGACAGTCCAACAAAGTTGGGCTCTTTCCTGTCAATTTAGGTAGTAAAGTGAAAAGATCTGCTGACTTTCTAGTGAAATCACTTCTCCGCTAATTGCCCCCCGAGGAGTAGAGTGTCAGCAACAAATCCTACCAAATCTTGCATAATGATTAAAAATGGAGAAACCAAGGCAGCTGAAGTAAAGGTCACTGTATAATCTCCGTTTATTGAAACAAATAGAGTTAATCGCAGTGCTCCATCTCTTGTAGACATCTTAGCATGAGTTTTTTGGGGGGGTTGGGTTAGGTTTTTTTCTGTTCTCAAGAACTGAAAGTTTCCAATTTTTTTAACATTGGGCTTAATGTTCTGTTTATGAGTTTTCTGCATTGATAATAATGAGATGTTCGTACCCTTTTCCTTACATGAAAATTAACTTCTAAGCAAGGCTTAATTATGCTTTTATTTATCAATGACTAAGGAAACAGTCATTTAGAGAAAAGAGAAAAACATGGTGAGCAGAATAATTGTGGAGGTATATGGTGATTACATTATACTCTTCTGTACCATCATAAATTTGGTTGGATGAACAAAGTAATTTTATTCACATTAGAACAAATGTGGAATAAATACAATCATGTATATATATGGAAAATATTGTCTGAAGAGGTCTTGGTTAACACAGTGTTATTCAGATATCCAGAAACTGTTGCAGCACAGTGCTGTTTCACAGGACATTTCTGTAGTCCTGTGTTTCTGTTTCGGTTTTAGATAACTAAAAGTGGGAATTCTGATTTGTCAGGATTTTTTTTAGTAGGAATTTGATTTGGGTTTGAATTGAACCAAATCCAGTAGTTTTCAGTGTTTCACTGAATTTTCAGGAAACTCTTGTTTCTGGGGAAAAATTATTATTGACTTGAAAATGGGAAATAAGATTTCTTCTTTGGGGGATGAGGAGGTTTTGCTGGAAACAATTTATTTTAATATCCTTGCTGACTCTTTGCAATCTGGCAAGACTTATCCTCTGCTACTGGATTCCTAAAAGCCTCTCTCAGAAGGCAAGACTTGCTGAGCTGCTTGGAAGCTGTATTTTACTTTAACCTCAGATCATAATGGACCCAGTAGACCTTTCATTTGTTAGTTTCATGCTGATTCAGTCATCCTGAAGAGGCTAAACAGTTTAATAAAGCAGACATTAAATTTCTGAAAACTGAAGGTACAGAATATAGGAACTAGCTGGATAACTTGGAACAGAAAGCTTGCTGGGGAAACTAAAATGTAAATTTTGCCAGCACTACTCTTAAACTGATTTCTTGGCTGCTCTGGTGTGCCTCAGTCTGAATGTGACCTAGATAACCTTGCAGAGATGATGACTCAGTTTGTGTGCTGCCCCACCACTGAACTCAGGATCCTCACTGAAACTCAGGACTGGCTGCTATCTGCCTGTTTTAGCCCATAATTGTGAAAGACTACACTGCCTGCTTCTTTTAAATGCAAATGTTTCCTCTCTGTGACTCACATCTCCCACTGCAGGTTTTGTCCTCTCCTTTCATCTGTTTTAAATGGTTTGTCTTAGAAGTTTTGCAGTGAAAAAATATTACTCCCATCTGGAATCATGATAGGTACTGTCTGTATGTGTGCCTAGTCTGGTGTCCAGTGTGTTTCTTCAGAACAAATTCAGAACAGTCAGAACAATAGAACAATCAGAACAAACAAATTTCAGAACAATAAATTCCATTTATGAGAAATTTCTCCAAGTATTTTTCTCATCAGCACAGACCCACTGATGACCAGCCTGTGTCTCCCCTTCTCAGTGAATGTCATCTTGGGGCTAACTGGTGTGTTTCTAAAGGAATTAGCTCCCATAAAAAGTATCTGTTGATGATATTAGATACTGTATCTGTTTCACAACAGCTGATAGATACCATCAGTGAAATCTATATGGATTATGAATTTTACCAGTTCCAGGACAGCACAGGTAGGCCTGATGTGATAGATGTTTCTAAACTACAGAACTGTCTTTGAGGCAGCACCTGTACTTTTGAATAAAGCAGAGGCAAGGTCTGTTCTTTGGCCCTGGGGCCACATGGTATGATCTGGACCTTTCAAAATACGTGGCACATGGTCCTGGGTCTTTATTAGGCCATTTGAAACTATTAGTCTTATAATACTACATAGAAGCTCCCCTTCTCTCATGAATATGTACACACACACACACATATATATATCATAGAGTTTCAGAGCGCTGTGTGCTGGGAGCAGTCTGTGGTATGTGCTATTCCAGTGGTCAGATGTTGCTTTGGTGCAAAACCATGCCAAGGGTCATGATAGTAATGGAGTGAGACAGTCATATGGCAGAGCTGTGGCTGAGATTTTCTAGCTTACTAAGTAGTATAGACAGACTCATTGATAACTCTACAAAGTCAGAAGCTATTGCAGTCCAGACTCTAGCCTGTTTGTGGTGTTAGAATTTTGGTGTTCCCTTCTTTGGAGACAAACAGCACTTTGTGTCCCAACTTCTGGGGGTGTGGCTTGAGGAGAAGAGCTAGGACAGTCTAGCTGAGCTCTGTCTCCAAATCGGGCTTGTCAGGCAAATGGATCCTGAGCAGTCAGAGGTAAATAAAGGCAAAAACTCAGAGGGTTGTTTACTCTGAAGATGACTAGTTGACGTGTTTGCCCGAGAGGCAGGAACTCAGTGCTCTGAAGATCTGCTCCGTCTGCACCAAGTCCTGGCCAGGACTGTCAGCAGTTCATTGATCTCCAACTATATTAAATTAAACATTTCAGGCTCTCTGAATCAGCAATTTCAGCTTTAATTGTGTTTTCTTAATTAAATCCTGTTAAATAAATTAATCTTTTCTGCAATGTATTACAAGTTGGCATACATTTTAGGTATTCATAGCTACAACTACAGCATTGGAGAGAAATGTAATAGCTCACAAACTTACATTGGTTTGATAGAGATGTTTATTTCTAGGGTTCTTTTTGGTTAGTTGGGAGTAGGGGCTTTTCGTTTGTTTGCCTGTGGGTTTTTTGGTTGCTTTTGCTTTGCTTTTTTGTTTAGGGTTTTTTGTGTGTGTTTTGTTATCATTCAGCTTATTTTATATGTTTCCATGTCATCCAGAAGTTGGACAAGTGTGCAACAAGAATGGCAGTGGCAGTTTTCTCAGACCTGTCAATTCTGAGCTCAGAAATCAAGTATAGTGATAAGGGGGGTGAGAGTGTTTGGATTAGGTGAAGGACCAATAAAGCAGATCTTGCTGTGGGAGTCTGCTGTAGACCTCCCAACCAAAGCAGTGAGGTGGATGAAGCTTTCTATAAACAGTTGGGAGAAATCTCACGGTCACTTGCCGGTGTTCTTGTGGGGGACTTTAACCTCCCAGGTATCTGCTGGGATCACAGCACAGCAGAGGGGGAACAATCCAGGAGGTTCCTGGAATGTGTGGAGGATAACTTCCTCACACAGCTGGTGAGTGAGCCGACCAGGGAAGGTGCCCTCCTGGACCTGCTTCTTGTGAACAGGGAAGAGCTTGTGGGGGAAGTAAAGGTCGGAGGCTGTCTAGGGTGCAGCGATCATGAGATGATCGAATTTCCAATCCTTTGAGAAACAAAGAGAAGGGTTAGTAAAACTGCCAGCTTAGATTTCTGGAGGGCTAACTTTGACCTATTTAAAAGACTGATTAAGAAAATCCCTTGGGAGGCTGCCTTGAAGGATATGGGAGTCCAGGAAGGCTGGACATACTTCAAGAGCGAAGTCTTAAAGGCACAGGAGCAGGCTGTTCCCACGTGCCGAAAAACAAGCAGGCAGGGAAGGAGACCGGCCTGGCTAAACAGGGACCTTTGGGTGGATCTCAAGAACAAAAGGAGAATCTATTGCCTTTGGAAGAGGGGCCAGGTCTCTCACGAAGACTATAAAGATGTAGTGAAGCTATGCAGGGAGAACATTAGGAGAGCCAAAGCACAGCTAAAGCTCAACCTGGCTATTATTAAAGATAATAAAAAATAATAAAAAAAGTTTCTATAAATTCCTTAACAACAAACGGAGGATTAGGGAAAAACTCCCTCCTTTACTGGATGCAGAGGGAAACATAGTAACAAAGGCTGAAGTGCTCAATGCCTACTTTGCCTCAGTCTTTAGCAGTGGAACTGGCTGTTCCCTGGACACCCAGCCTTATGACCTAGGACATGGGGAGGGGAAGCAGAATGAGGTCAGCACAGTTGAACAGGAGGTGGTCAGAGATCTGCTACACCACTTGGATGCACACAAGTCTGTGGGACTAGACGGGTTACACCCAAGGGTGCTGAAAGAGTTGGCAGATGTGCTCGCCAAGCCGCTTTCCATGATTTACCTGAAGTCATGGCTAACTGGGGAGGTCCCATTGGGCTGGAGGGTGGCAAATGTGACACCCATCTACAAGAAAGGCAGAAGGAACAATCCAGGAAACTATAGACCTGTCAGTCTGACCTTGGTGCCAGGGAAGGTCATGGAGCAGGTCATCTTGAGTGCCATTAAAAGTCATATAATGGACAACCAGGGGATCAGGCCTAGTCAGCATGGGTTTATGAAAGTCAGGTCCTGCCTGACAAACCTGATCTCCTTCTATGACAAGATGACCCGACTATTGGACAAAGGAAAAGCTGTGGATATTGTCTACCTGGATTTTCAAAAAGCATTCGACACAGTTCCCCATAGGAATCTCATAGAAAAACTGGCTGCCCATGGCTTGGATGAACGAACGGTCTGCTGGGTCAAGCACTGGCTGGATGGACGGTCCCAGAGAGTGGTGGTCAATGAAGCTAAATCCAGCTGGCGGCCGGTCACAAGTGATGTTCCTCAGGGCTCAGTGTTGAGACCATTTCTGTTAAACATCTTTATGGATGATCTTTGTAAGGACATAGTGTATCATCAGTAAGATTGCAGATGACACCAAGTTAAGTGGGAGTGTTGATCTGCATGAAGATAGGGAGGCTCTCCAGAGAGACTTGGATAGATTGGATCAGTGGGCCAACGTTAATGGGATGAGCTTCAACAAGGCCAAGTGTCAGGTCCTGCACTTGGTCCACAACAACCCCATGCATCGCTACAGGCTTGGGGAGGTGTGGCTGGAGAGCTGTCTGGAAGAAAAGAATCTGGGGGTTCTAATTGACAAGCAACTGAACATGAGCCAGCAGTGTGCCCAGGTGGCCAAGAAAGCCAATGGCATCCTGGCTTGTATTAGAAAAGTGTGACCAGCAGAAGTAGGGAGGTGATAGTCCCCCTGTACTCTGCACTGGTGAGGACACACCTTGAGTATTGTGTCCAGTTTTGGGCACCTGAATACGAGAGGGATATCGAGGTGCTGGAGTGAGTGCAGAGGAGGGCAACGAAGCTGGTGAAGTGCCTGGAGAACAAATCCTATGAGGAGCAATTGAAGGAGCTGGGACTGTTTAGTTTGAGGAAGAGAAGGCTATGGGGAGACTTCATCACTCTCTACAACTACCTGAAAGGACATTGTAGAGAGGTTGGTGCTGGTCTCTTCTCACAGGTAATTAGCGATAGAACAAGGGGGAATGGCTTTAAACTGCAACAGGGGAGGTTCAGACTGGACATTAGGAAAAAATTTTTCACAGAAAGAATGCTCAGACAGTGGAATAGTGTGGCAGGTGCATCCGCTCAATGAAAGCAGAGCTCCTTGGCTGCTGAAGTGTAGCAGCTTCTGACTGCCTTTGTTCTCGGGGCTTCGCAGTAATTGTGGCCTTTGGCCAACGGGAGACGCTATTGACTACAGGTCAGATTCGGCCTGGGTATAAATGGAGTCCCCTGGGGGAACCATTTTGAGCTCGTCCCCTGGAGCAGCATGCTGCGGTTGAGGACTCTCCCCTTGGGTCAGGACGCTGCCCAAGGAAAGTCCTCGAGGGGCCTCAGCTCGGGACGCTGCCCTGAGCAGGTCCTCGAGGTTGAGAGCCCTCACTTGTCAGGTGAGTGATAGAGTGTTTTGGGTTGCCGTTAAACCCTATAGCGTTTTTTGTTATGTGTTTTAGGTTGCTGTTAAACCCTAAAAAGTAGTTCTGTTCTCCTCTCACAGACATTTGAACCTGTAATTTGAGAGCTAGTTAACTGTGTTAATAACTCATTTTTTTATTTTTGGTGGTTGGTTATTTATTTGAGACCCTTTGTAACAAATAGTCTGCCCAGGGAGGTGGTGAAGTCACCATCCCTGTGTCCTGGTTTAACCAGGATAGGGTTAAGTTTCCCCAGCAGTGGGGGAGGAAGCTCTAGCTGGGTTATTCATATGCCATGCTGACATCACGTCCAGGCGCCAGAGCGCGGGAAGAATCGGTGATCGCGTGGGGTTCGCACCGCAGGGTTTTCTCTCACTGCTATATTGGTAGATATTTTGCCCTGTTCATTGTTATTACTATTATTCTTATTGTTATTGTTGTTGTTTGTTGTGTTGCTATTGCACTGCTGTATTAAACCTGTCCTTATCTCAGATCGGGGCTTTGTATTTCACTCCCTTTGTGGGGGAGGGGCAGCGGCCGCGTGGTCTCAGACCCCGGCAGGGGCTAAACCACCACACCCTGGATGTGTTTAAGGGTCATATGGTATAGGAGAGAACTTTGTAGAGTAGGGCTGATGGTTGGACTTGATGATCCCAAGGGTCTTTTCCAACCTGAATGATTCTGTGATTCTGTGTAATTTTACACCTATTATCAGTCCTGTTGAAATTAATTATTTCAATAGGACCATGCATGTATATGACTGTCTGTAGGATAACTATTAAATAGCTTTTTACCACCTTTTTGGAAGGTGCCAGAGAATTTTCTCTCTCTCACAATTTTTGGCAATTTGGAGTTGTTTTTTTTTTTTTTTTTTTTTTTTTTAATGTTCCCAAAGCATTATAAGATCTTAAGATGAAAGACAGTAGAGACAGTCAAAGCATCCATGCCCACCACCTCCAAAGCAGCCTTCTGCTACAGCCTTTCTTGGCCTGCTAATGTCTGGCATGGAGCCAGTGGCTGTGTAATGAGCTGTGTGAAGGACAGGTAGCCTCTGGAATTACAGAAGAGAATTGTGACAGAATAAAAGGAAAGATGAAACTAGTGTGACCTCTGCTCATGAAGGAAAAGACTGTAGCACTTGCTTATTGTAGTCTGGACTGAATAGATTGGATCTTGACCTTAATTTTAGGTTTCTTCAGTTGAAAAAAAAAATATTTTAACTATGTTTAAATAAAAGGAAAATGTTATTTCTAGGCATTTAATAAATGGGAATGTTCTTCACCAGCAGAAAAAAGATTATACTAGGGTTGGCTCTGAAGTAACCCCTTTGTTGTTTGAAGTCACAATTCTTCTCTTTCAAAAGGATGCAAAACTTTTATATTCAGTTTCAACATAGCAAAATGACTGATAAAGTAGATAATACTCAGTAAAGCTGCACCATGGGACAAATACACAGTTCAAGAAAGATCAAAAATTAATGGCCTAAGGAGATCTGTAGATATTCTAGAAAAAATATTCATAAATCCCCCTCCCTTTTCATTTTCTCAAACATATTCTTTTACATAAGTGTAATCATATGTGACAAGTGATCTTCTAATGTTATTTACTGAGAGGGAAAGTAATAAAAAAAGAAGTCCTAATGTGGCTTTAGTGATGAAAGTCAGTGTCCCCCCACTGGACTTAGTGGTGCTTCATCAGTTTGTATCAGCTAACAAAATATAAAATGGAAAATAGAAACCTGAACCCTAACAAATTTTAATTTGAAACAGGCATTCATTGTCTTTTTAGGATGTATTCTAATGGATGTTCTAGACCCCATTCTCTTTAAAAACAATTACAAATGGAAAGAAAATTCTTTTAACTCAGTGGCAATATATCAGCATAGAAACATGATTAGAATCACAGAATCACAGAATCGTCTAGGTTGGAAGAGACCTTGAAGATCATCCAGTCCAACCATTAACCTAACATTGACAGTTCCCAACTACACCATATCCCTAAGCGCTGTGTTGACTCTACTCTTAAACACCTCCAGGGATGGGAACTCCACCACTGCCCTGGGCAGCCCATTCCAACACCTAACAACCCATTCTGTAAAGAAATGCTTCCTAATATCCAGTCTAAACCTTCCCTGGCGCAACTTGAGGCCATTACCTCTTATCCTATCTCTTACTATTTGGTTAAAGAGGCTCATCCCCAGCTCCCTGCAACCTCCTTTCAGGTAGTTGTAGAGGGCAATGAGGTCTCCCCTCAGCCTCTTCTTCTCCAGACTAAACAACCCCAGTTCCCTCAGCTGTTCCTCGTATGACATGTGCTCCAGACTGTCCTGGTTCAGTTAGGATACGGTTAATTTTCCCCAGCAGTGGGGAGGGAGCTCTAGCCGGGTTATTCAATACCACGCTGAAGTCATGTCTGGGCGCCCAAGCACGGGAAAGACGGGTAGACGGCTTTTTGTTGGGTTTGGTGCTCTTACTGCTGTATCTGCACAGTATATCTCTTGTTCTGTTCATTATTATTACTGTTATTGTTATTGTTATTGTTATTGTTATTGTTATTGTTGTTGTTGTTGTTCGGTTTGTTGTTGTTACACTGTTGTATTAAAACTTTCCTTATCTCAACCCCGAGTTTTGTATTTCACTCCCTGCCCCATCTGGTCCGAGGGTGGGGGAGGGGCAGCGGCAACGTGGTCTTGAGTCCCAGCAGGGACTAAACCACCACACAGACCCTTCACGAACTTCGTTGCTATTCTTTGGACACGCTCAAGTAATTCAATGTCCTTTTTGTAGTGAGGGGCCCAAAACTGAACACAGGAATCGAGGTGCGGCCTCACCAGTGCCGAGTACAGGGGTGAGATCACTTCCCTGTCCCTGCTGGCCACGCTATTTCTGATACAAGCCAGGATACCATTGGCCTTCTTGGCCACCTGGGCACACTGCTGGCTCATGTTCAGCCGGCTGACAATCAACACTCCCAGGTCCCTCTCTGACTGGCAGCTCTCCAGCCACTCCTCCCCAAGCCTGTAGCGCTGCTGGGGGTTGTTGTGGCCAAAGTGCAGCACCCGGCATTTGGCCTTATTGAAACACACAGTTGGCCTTAGCCCATCGCTCCAGCCTGTCCAGATCTCTCTGCAGAGCCTCCCTACCCTCGAGCAGATCAACACTCCCACCAACTTGGTGTCATCTGCAAACTTACTGAGGGTGCACTCAATGCCCTCGTCTAGATCATCAATAAAGATGTTAAACAGGAGTGGCCCCAAAACCGAGCCTTGGGGGAGACCACTTGTGACCGGCCGCCAACTGGATTTGACTCCATTCACCACAACTATTTGGGCCCGGCCATCCAGCCAGTTTTTTACCCACCGAAGCATGTGCCATTCCAAGCCGCAAGTAGTCAGTTTTGCCAGGAGAATGCTGTGGGAAATAGTGTCAAAGGCCCTACTAAAGTCAAGGTAAACAGCATCCACAGCTTTTCCCTCGTCCAATAGTCAGGTCATCTTGTCATATAAGGAGATCAGGTTTATCAGGCAGGACATGCCTTTCATAAACCATGCTGACTAGGCCTGATCTCCTGGTTGTCCATCACATGACTTTTAATGGTACTCGAGATGACTTGCTCCATGACCTTCCCTGGCACCGAGGTCAGACTGACAGGTCTATAGTTTCCTGGATCGTCCTTTCTGCCTTTCTTGTAGATGGGTGTCACATTTGCCACCCTCCAGCCCAATGGGACCTCCCCAGTTAGCCATGACTTCAGGTAAATCATGGAAAGCGGCTTGGCGAGCACATCTGCCAACTCTTTCAGCACCCTTGGGTGTAACCCGTCTAGTCCCACAGACTTGTGTGCATCCAAGTGGTGTAGCAGATCTCTGACCACCTCCTGTTTAACTGTGCTGACCTCATTCTGCTTCCCCTCCCCATTTCCCAGCTCATGACGCTGGGTGTCCAGGGAACAGCCAGTTCCACTACTAAAGACTGAGGCAAAGTAGGCGTTGAGCACCTCATGCTTCTCCTCATCCTTAGTTACCATGTTTCCCTCTGCATCCAATAAAGGAGGGAGATTTTCCGTAATCCTCCGTTTGTTGTTAAGGAATTTATAGAAACTTTTTTTATTATCCTTAACAGCTGTAGCCAGGTTGAGCTCTAGCTGTGCTTTGGCTCTCCTAATGTTCTCCCTGCATAGCTTCACTACATCTTTATAGTCTTCGTGAGAGACCTGGCCCCTCTTCCAAAGGCAATAGATTCTCCTTTTGTTCTTGAGATCCACCCAAAGGTCTCTGTTTAGCCAGGCCGGTCTCCTTCCCCGCCTGCTTGTTTTTCGGCACGTGGGAACAGCCTGCTCCTGTGCCTTTA
The DNA here is from genome assembly GCF_031877795.1 of Strix aluco. Classification (NCBI taxonomy): domain Eukaryota; kingdom Metazoa; phylum Chordata; class Aves; order Strigiformes; family Strigidae; genus Strix; species Strix aluco. The sequence goes on along the minus strand of NC_133931.1, from coordinate 62,943,913 downwards.
AGACTTCGCTCTTGAAGTATGTCCAGCCTTCCTGGACTCCCATATCCTTCAAGGCAGCCTCCCAAGGGATTTTCTTAATCAGTCTTTTAAATAGGTCAAAGTTAGCCCTCCAGAAATCTAAGCTGGCAGTTTTACTAACCCTTCTCTTTGTTTCTCAAAGGATTGGAAATTCGATCATCTCATGATCGCTGCACCCTAGACAGCCTCCGACCTTTACTTCCCCCACAAGCTCTTCCCTGTTCACAAGAAGCAGGTCCAGGAGGGCACCTTCCCTGGTCGGCTCACTCACCAGCTGTGTGAGGAAGTTATCCTCCACACATTCCAGGAACCTCCTGGATTGTTCCCCCTCTGCTGTGCTGTGATCCCAGCAGATACCTGGGAGGTTAAAGTCCCCCACAAGAACACCGGCAAGTGACCGTGAGATTTCTCCCAACTGTTTATAGAAAGCTTCATCCACCTCACTGCTTTGGTTGGGAGGTCTACAGCAGACTCCCACAGCAAGATCTGCTTTATTGGTCCTTCACCTAATCCAAACACTCCTAACCCCCTTATCACTATACTTGATTTCTGAGCTGTCATAGCATTTTCTTACATGTATTAGAAACCGTTTACTAGAATTTATTCACTCTGTGGTGCTAGCTGTTGTATCTGTCATGTAGGTCCATTTTTATTCCATATGCCAGAAAGTTCTTAATTACAATTCTCACTGTGATTCAGTCCATTTTTTTCTGCCAGACGAAACCTTGACTGTTGAAGTAGAAGATCTTTTGTGTGTGAGAGTAATGTGACAGGGCACACTGGGTCTGCAACTATTTCGCTGACAAAGTATTGCAAGAAGAGTGAAAATTGAGTGTGAAGAAAATGGAGAAATGCTTGCTGCCTTTATTGTGACAATCTCAGTGTGGGATACACCTAGCTTTTGTCAATGCAGGTCATAACGTTTATACGATTTTTGTTTCTGATCACATCTTCTGTGCATTTACTGTATTAAGGAAAAACCGATTATCCTCCTGTTTTATACATTTCCAGCTGGTACCTCCAGGACTGCAATGAAAAGTGTAAGTTATGTACACACCTTTATATGTCAGAGTGTTAAGAAGGAAGGAATTGCTGGGTCAGATGTTGCAACGTAGAATTTCTGACCTTAGAGACACTACCCAACAGTAGTTATCAGTTTTATAATTATCACTAATTGCTGAACTTGTAATTTACATATTCTCTTACCTTTTGTTTTTCAGGCCTTCCTGTGTATTTACCGTTCTTAGAGACGCAGTTTTAAATTATGTGTTTAAAACTGTGAGGAGAACAGAGACATAGAAAGGGTAAGATCAGAATTTCTACGGTCGATAAGTATACAAGGAGAAAAGAGTCCTAAAACAGTATTTAACTGTTCTACAGAGTTCTACATTAGCAGTTAAGTAGTTAGGCTAAATTTTATTATACACTTCAATGCAATAAATATGTTGACTTTTAATTACTTTTTTAAGTTCGTGTTAAACACATTATGTGATTATGGAAGAAAAGAATTCCTGGTTTCTTCACCAAATTCTTAGCGACCTAAGGCTTGTTTCACCTGAGGAATGAATTTGGCCAAAGTCTGCATTATTATATGATTTTTAAAATTCCACTGTCAGGCAATTCAAGGAAGATCCTCCTCAGCTGTCTCTGTGTACAACAATGGAGATGTCATTGCTACTCCAGCTCAACTCTTGAGTAATACAAATAGTACAAAATAATACCAGATTCTTTGTAAATGAGGTATTTGTGTAAGACTTCCAGAACATTTCATATGAAGGAGATGAAAATATTAAGTGTCAATAATATTAATTTAGTTTTAATTTTTTAGTAGAGTAACTTCTGTGATTGTCTTGGTTTCTCCACCCCCACCCCATTTAGACTACAAATCAAAACGGTGAAGGTTATTGTGCTCCTAAAATCTTGGCACCTCTTTGTTTGTTGTGGGTTTTTTTTGTTTTTTTGTTTGGGGGTTTTTTGGGGTTTTTTTGGTTTTTTGGTTTGTTTGTTTGTTTGTTTGTTTTGTTTTTTGGTTTTTTTTGTTGTTGTTGTTGTTTTGGGGTTTTTTTTTTGGTTTTGTTTTTGCTTTTGTTTTTGTTTTTGTTTTTTTCCATTCTGTTGTACTGAATTAATTTCTCTGATGTGAACAGAATTATGTTGCCTTAAATCAATTAAATTGTGCTGTGTTAATCTGTTGGTAGGTTTTTATAATACCATCATGTCATGGAGAATATTACGGTTCTGATTTTCTCCCTCTTGCCCCAGCTTTCATTTCAATAATAGATGTGTAAATACCTCATTATGAATCAGACATAATGTGTAGAATCAAACTCTTGATGGTTCATAGTTGATTACTTAACATGTAACATAAATAAGAAATGCAGTATTAAAATTATACCTGTATTCAAACTTCTTGTAGCACACTATAAAAAATCCCAACACTGAGGCATACAAAGAATTACTTCAGCCCCATTAAATATGTCTCCTGAAATACTGTGGTTCAATAACTGCATCCTTACTTGTAGAATGCTATGCTGTACACCTGGAGATGGCATTTAAGTTTTATTTATTTGGTAAATTAGCTGATGTGTTTGTTTGTCAAGTTCTTAATTAGATGATGGAAACCCAGCTACAAAATTAATTGGGTAGAAGACATAGTGGGCTTCATTAAAAGTTTTTGTCGTAAACTTTAGATATTTACTTCCTGGATTCATTTCCCATCTGAAGTTGTTTTAACTCTATCTATTTTCATTACTGATTTTTTTCTTGCTGCCTGAAGGACTTGTCTTGAATACAAGAAATTCTTATATTCTGTAAGTCCTGTCCAGCTAGGCATTGATCTCATCAGAATTCTTAGGATAATTATTGTTTACATTGTTTGATTGTTGTCTCAGAGTGTAGCTACTAGATCAGAGAGAAATGAGAAATATGAACACATCTTAAAAACACTGTCACCATGCCCCTCCCTTCTTCCTGAGCTTGGCTTTGTTCCCTATGTTCTCTACCTCTTCCCTTGCAGCAGCACAGGGGCCATGGGGGTTGCATTCAGTTCATCACCTGTTGTTTCTGTCACTTATTCCTCCTCAGAGGGAGGAATCCTCACAATCTTCTCCTGCTCCAGTGTGGGATCCCACCCGCAGGAGACAGTTTTCCAACATGAGTCCTTACCATGGGCTACAGTTCTTAATTAACTGCTTCAGTGTGGGTCCCTTCCATGGGGTGCAGTCCTTCAGGAACAGACTGCTCCAGTGTGGGTCCCCCACGGGGCCATAAGTCCTGTCAACAAACTTGTTCCAGCATGGGCTTCTCTCTCCATGGGTCCACAGGTCCTGCCAGGAGCCTGCTCCCGGCTCATGCTTCCCACGGGGTCACAGCCTCCTTTGGGCATCCACCTGCTCTAGTGTGGTGTCCTCCACAGGCTGCAGGAGGATTCTGCTCCACTGTTAACCTCCATGGGGTGCAGGGCCCAGCCTGCCTCACCATGGTCTGCACCAGGGGCTGCAGGGGAATCTCTACTCTGGTGCCTGGAGCACCTCCTCGCCCTCCTTCTACACTGGCCTTTGTGTCTGCAGCGTTGTGACTCTCATATTCTCACTTCTCTCTCCAGCTGCAGTTGCTGTTGCACAGCAACTTTTTTTCGCTTGTTAAATAAATTACCACAGAGGCACTACCACCATCACTGATGGACTCGGCCTTGGCCAGCGGCGGGTACGTCTTGGAGCTGGCTGGCATTGGCTCTATGGAACACGGGGAAGCTTCCAGCAGCATCTTGCAGAAGGCATTCTTGTAGCCCCCTGCTACCAAAACCATGCCATGCAAACCCATTATAGTGTATCTGAATGCTTCACAGATAGATGAAATAGACTTCAGACCTTTTACTACATATACTGCTATTATATATTAAGTATTTATTGACATAGGTTTCAAATCCTAGGAGTATTGACTTCCAGTTTTGGGCTGTACTACAGGATCTGCTTTCTTTTAGGACCAATTAATATTTAAATAATCAATGCTTCAAATAGTGGATGCTTTAAAAGAATAGGGGTCTCTCCAAGTCTGAGACAACAGAACAGGAGTTTTGGGACTACCTTTTCTCTGAAAATTAATCTTTTTCCCTGTTGATTCAGGCATGGTATGTCCTGTGATGGAAGAAAAGGTGAGAGTGGAATCCAGTTTTCTGCTACTTTGACAAGCATTTCAAGCAACCCTTATGTTTCCTTCTCTTTTTGTTCCATTTTGAAAAGAATCTTTCACTGAAATTGAGAGGAGAAAAGGAATAGGCGTTCCATTCACCCAAGAACTTCTGTAGGATTTCTGTATGAATTCACTCCCCCTACTACCCACCTCCAGCCCAACATTCATTTCCAAGAGTACTCTGCATACCTGGCTCTGGGCTGTGCAGGGGTGATGGTTTCTTCTTTCCTTTCAGCTGGAGCTGAGTGATTTCATACAAAAGAGATTCTTTGAATTGCACTGAAAAAGAGCAGCCATCTGTGCTCAGAGGAAAAGAGGCAGGTTTTTATTCTATGAAGAAGTTTTGTACTTTGTTTTGCACGTTCATACAAGCATTTTGCTTTAGCTTCAGCAAGTGCAGACAAGGCATAAACTTCCCATCTGCTATTATTTATCCAAACAGGAAATGAAATTTTAATGGTGGGCACTTAACTCTCTTCATCCATCTTGCAAGGGAATTTGGGCACCTAATCTGGTTTTGTAAATTCTAATTTGAATTTGTGTCAGTGTATCACTACACACAGAGCCCATCATAGACTATTCTGAAAACCATGGAGATGATGGACTAGCTGTGGCAACACCTATAGTGTCTCAGTCATGGTTTATGAAAGTCTGTGTCCCAAATGGTTTGATATCCAAGTAACATCCTGTTAGTGTCTATGAAGTGTCCTGAATCCTGTAAAAGCTAACCAAATAATCAAAGTGAGAAGTCAGTGTGGGTTTTAAAGCAGTATTATTTTGTCCAGTGACAAAAAGCCCTGCTCAGTATTTGTAGTGCATCTGGGTCTTAGCTCATGGGTCTGCATGTAGTTGTGCCATATGAGCTCATTTAACAACATGTGTCATCTCTCTATCCATGCATCATGAAGAGCACAACTGAGTATTTTAGGTACATTTGTAGATTGTTGCTGCAGCTCTGATCATTAGACAATTTATTTAAAACTAGAAAAGACCACTTATCATAAGCTCAGTCACAGAATGTCAACTAAGATTCGCAAACATCTGGTGTACATCAATTTTCTGTTTGCGCATATAACCAGAACCTCTTATCCCTTTTTAAAAAAAAAAAAAAAATAAAAAATCAAAAATCCCTTTCTGAGGAGTGTGGCATGCTTCTTTCCCTCAGAGGAGAGTACGTGTTTTTTGTTAAGGAATCTCTGCTACATACTGATATGTTTAATAGGACATTGTGTACAGCAGCTGTCTCCTAGGGGTGGACCCCCAGCTGTTCCAAAGTGTACATCACTTCCCTTTACCTGCATTGGACCTGCCCTCAAGAATCCTCTGTTTTAGAATTTGCTGCTTTCTTATCAGCCAAGTATCTTCTTACCGGAACCGTCATGACTGGAAGCATGACCAGTTTTCCTCACTGGGATTGCAGCCTAAGTAGGTGTACATTAAAGTTCAAATGGACAAAATGGCTGCAAGGATCATGCAGATTTTTGTATCTAGAGGAAACAACTGACAGTCAAAGAAAACTTGTCTCTGGTTTATTTTACATTAATCCTCTAAATTCCCTGTTAAATTTCTTAGTATTTATTTCATCTAAGTATTCATATATTTGCATTTTTAAAGGAACTGAAACACTTCAAGATTTGAGGAAATCACAGTAGAAAAAAAGCTGCTGCTACATTTCTCCAGATGAAAATAATAAACTAAATGCTTTCCATTAACAAATTCAGCAAATCACTTCTCAAAACTCATTTAGCTAATGTTCTATTGAAAATGTAGAGTATTTGAGTCATATAATTGATTATAATGGTAATTAGTTTATTGCCAGATACTGCATGTCCAACTCTTAACTTGTTTTCCATTCATGCTTATATTTCAACTAAGATGCTAAATGCTAAGATGCTAAGATGCTACAAGCTGTCTCTGTAGCAGAAGTATCGATAAACAATTTTCAAGTCATACCTTTGTTCATTCTGTCACTTAATCATACTCAAGAAGCGAAATATTTTTAGATTCAAGCTGTCTCTGTCAGAGAAATTACTTTTATCTGATGCTCTCACTGTTGCATTCATCAGGGAATCGGAGAGGTGGAGAATGTTCAGAAGAGGCTTAAGTAATAAAGCACTGCGTACTGCAACAAGAAGGCCTATTTCATCTACCCCAGTCCTCCCCTCTGAGACTTTATCTGATGAGGACATTCTTTTTGAATCCCTTGTTTTACATTTCCACAATGGAGATTTGGACTTATTTTACCACATTAACACCCAAAGTCTTCACTTAGTGAATAAAGCTACTTTCTGTCTTTAATCTATTTATTATTCCTGGAGAGGGATTCCAGCAAAGGGAGGTTAGTGTGCAGTGCTACACCCCGCTCTCCTCCTAGTGTCTGCAACTCATGTAATTTATCCAAGCTACAGGTCAGATGGATTAATACTGATCCACTCACAAACCGGATCTGGGGGCGTATTTCAACCACAGCGGGACTTGTAATGAGATCTTGTCCTTCCTTTCTCTCTGTGTAGCTCTGACACTGGCCTACACTCTAACTGAATAAAAACTTCATTATGCTTATCTGTTTCTTTCTAATGATGAAAATGAAGAGGAATCATGAAGCATGACACATTACAATTTCTAATACAATTACCAATGTAATTCTGACTGGAATCTCTCTCCAGCACAAATTTTGATACATAAATGAACCAGACTAAAAAGATTCTCAGACAATTTCTATTATTATATAGCATGCCTACTCCGAGCCTTGTGTGTGTGGTTCATATCACAGAATCACAGAATCACAGAATTCTCTAGGTTGGAAAAGACCTTGAAGATCATCCAGTCCAACCATCAACCCAACATTGACAGTTCCCAACTATACCATATCCCTCAGCGCTATGTTGACCCTACTCTTAAGCTCCTCCAGGGATGGGGACTCCACTAGCTCCCTGGGCAGCCCATTCCAATGCCTAACAACCCATTCTGTAAAGAAATGCTTCCTAGTATCTAGTCTAAACCTTCCTTGGTGCAACTTGAGGCCATTACCTCTTGTTCTATCGCTTATTACTTGGTTAAAGAGACTCAAGTTGAATTACCACCAGTAGCAGTGTAGGGGAGAAGAACAGAGGATTCTGACACTATAATGTAGGCTTATAAGCATGTGAGAGTATTGCAAGGCAGTGTATTTGTAAGTAGGGATGTTAGGAGCAGAAAAACCACTTACAAGACAGCATCACAGGTGAAATCAACACATTGGTCAAGACAAGTAAACCCAGATAACACTAATTTATTAAATACTCATATACATTTATTTCCTGCTGCTACCTATACTCTTACCACATACAGTAGTGCAAACTTAAAAATAAATACTGCTACACTTTATATGCCCTCAGCTTTTCTTAAAAGCCATTAAGCAGGTAAGAATATAAGACTTTTGGCAAGGCTAACAATCACCAAATTATGAAATGACTGAGACTAGAGGCAACCTCTCCAGGACATCTGGTCTAACCTCCCTGCTCAAACAAGGCCACCTAGACCCAGCTGCCCAGACCATGTCCGGACAGCTTTTGAGTGTCTCCAAGTATGGAGACTGCAACCTCTCTGTGTCACCTCCTAGATGCATAGGCCCAGCTCTCATCCTAGAAGCAAGATCCTTGAGAGTATGTTGAAATAAACATGTGGCTAAGGCTGATTCTCAGAATTGCTCTCAAGGAACTTTAACAATCTGAGTTTGCAGATTTAAGTCTGCTTTTTGACACAATCCCTTCAACTGACAGGGTAACACACAGAGAGCATTTTGCCTAGGTATTCATGCTTTTGAAACTTCTTTGCAAAACAAACTGAATTCTAGGTCTTTACTTTCACAAACCTGTCCTACACAGTGTCTTCTCTTTTCTTCTACTAAAATCTCTGTGAGTGGGAAAAAAAAAAAAAAAAGAAAGAGGAGAAGGGAAAAGCACTGATAAATAAATAAGTATCGTTACAAAAATAAAAAATCCACTGGCTGTTATTGTTAATTATATGGCTGGGACAAGCCATGTCCTGGGGTATTCCTTACTACACATGTTTATTGCAGAAGGTTTGTTAAAGTAATTCACCTGGTTTTATCTACATGGTATCTCACAAACATTTCTGAGCTCATTCTAACTACATGCAGAGCTGAAAAAAAGTGATGACTGCATTAATATCCAGAAAATGTTGGATATAGAGTCTATGAACATAAACCACACTGAGAAGCAGGGTATTATAGTTCAGATTTGACATGCATTAACATGGTCACATAGCTCTTGGATCAAGGCTGACATGCATCCTTTCAGAGAATGGACATAATATCTGTCACTGTATACTATGCAGGCATTTTCTTTCCCAGTACAAAAATAATAATCCCAATGTAATTGTGAAATTTATAATTCATTCTGTCTGTATCAGATGCTCAGATTTTCAACTTTGTAGAAATCTGGATTATGGTCAAATATGCTTCTCAAAGAACAGGAAAAGTAAACACAATATTAACTACCAAGGCTGCTGTAGAACACTACATTCTCTATTTCTCTGGGTTACCTGGGGAGGATTTATTATCAGATGACAGACAATGATTTGCATTTAGTTTCTTAAGAGATTAAGAGAGTCTTAAAGCATCACTTATTTTTAGAGCAGAGTGATTGATTGATTAACAGTAGTGTTCATCAATGTGAGGCAAAACTGTAGTTTATTGAACTATCTAAATGACTGCCAAAATATTTCTACAGTAAATTAACAAAGAGAAAAAAAAAAAAAAAAGAAAAAGGAGATTGATGATGACAGAGCTACATCCAGAAAAGAAATTGAGGTGCTGTTGTTGTAACAAACTGGAGTTGGGAATAACTTTTTGTGTATATATAGATCTATATAGTTTAGCTAATTTTATAATATATATACTGCCCAAATTGTAGTTACTTTTTGTTATTAGTGTCATAAAAATCACCAAAGTCCACAGTCAGTTTTCAGATGATGTTGGACTTTACATTGTCTCATGTAGGAGTTCCTTATGTTTATAAAACACACAAATTACAAATATCTTAAAATGAAATGAAAGAACTGTGTGAGATACTTCAATTATACTGTTTACTTTTTAAATATACGTTCTTCTCTTTTCAGGTTCCAGAATCTCAGGAGATTTTATTACACTTCTTTCCAGCATGCCCAGTGGAAACTGTGATTCTTATGTTTGAAAGTTACTCTTGTCTAGGAGAGAACTCTGCAGAATAACAAAAATATAGACACCTCACAGTTATCAGACAGAGGGTTACCAAAGTTCAGCAAAACAAAATAGTGGAGAAAGGGTACCTTTTAAGCTCTCTTTCACTTTGAGTTACCAAAACTGTTCTTTTGTACAACCTTTTGGATCTTACTGCATACCTTTAAGACATGAGAGTCCTCGTTTCAGGTCTCTTCTGCTTAATATGTTCAAAATCACATAATCTGCTTTTTAAGAGTTTTTTTAACTAAAATGCAGGCTATTTACATGGTGTATGTAAGGAGTTATCACATTACAAATGCAGTTCTGTAGGTCTTGATCTGATCTTCACCCTACACTGCTTATACAATTTTGTCTGCTAACATTATATATTTCTGAATTAAAGAGACTGGTGGTATGTTTATGCTTTAAATGTTCCCACAATATCAAGTGCTTCTGGAACATAAGGGCCTTTGGGAATGACCTAGGCTGTAGAAGCTTCTAAACTTAAAGATCCATTCTTCATTTTAAAATTTAGTACATTTTGGAGCTTGCAACTAGATTATGAGACCTAGGTGATTTAAGTGCTTACAGGCTTCTAATTCTTTTAGGATAAGATAAGAGTTAAAAAGAAACTTGGAGAATCAGATCTTAGATTTAGGAAGCTGTGAGGTTTCTCTATCTCCTTTAATCTGGTAATTTAAGTATTATTGTTTCAGACTTGAATGACAACTCTTCAAGTTATTTTTGTTAATGACAACTTAATGTAATCCTAAACATGTTGCTATAAAATTACAATAGATAATCCCTTTTATTCTTTTTTTAAAAAAGCAATTCCTTGGAAATGCTATTTGAAAATAGTTTAAGACAATTGTCTTGTAGAATCTGTCTGGTATGAGGAATCAGACTGTTAGTCTTTGAAGCTAATTGAAGACATTTCAACTACCACCCAAATAAGAAACAACAGGCCTACAAAGAGCCCTGGATTGAAATGAGCATTTTGAAGTTAGTCCCTCAGATAAAAACAACCCAAACCTCTGCAGAAAGTTAATAACAGAACTTTCTCAGGTTCGGAAGTAATCAGGGGTTTCCACTGGCTCATTTTTTCATCTCTACTTCATTTGTAGTTCTCTTGTTTTATGCATAATTGAAAGTATGGAGACACTCCAGTGAAACCAGTTCACATTTGTGGCCAGACCAAGCTTGTGAGGATTCCAAAACAGAGTTTCAGACAAACTTACAGGAACTAAACAATATTTACCACCCACCTCTTGACACAAGTCTGTAGTTTTCCTCCATTTTCAATTGCATTATTCAAAAGATAGCTTTATAATTCTTATTTTTTTGAGTAATATTTGTAGAGTGGTGCTGATAGTGAAACAAGGACTTAAACAAGGTATATTAAAGTGAATGAATGTCTTCCCCTCATTTTCAGTAGGTATGGGATCAAGACTCAAAAGATACGTGTCCTGTATTGCACTGTTGTTTCTGGGAGTAAATTATTATTAATTAAGGTAACCCTATTGATTAAGCTTCCATGGGGCTTAAAGATAACTTCCTAGTTTTACTTGACCTATAGGGGCTGAAGATTCTCTAAAACAGTATATTTGCATCTCTTTGTTAGCTTACGTGAGGACTGTAGCTTGATAGAAAGCGTCATTACTACATGTGAACTCTTGTACATGGCTTAGAAAAGGTAGGAAGTTTATTGCCCCAGACCTCACAAACTTCTGCTGTTTACTTAGATTAAAGCAAACTAGAAGAGGCAAGGGAATCTTTGGCAACAGGTTGGCCAACTTGGTGAGGCAGGCTTTAAACTGAAGGATTTGGGGAGTGGAGTCCAAATGCTGTCAATGCTCACACCATTGCAATCAACTGGGGAATAAGCCAGGCCACCCAGAGCAGCTGCCTCCCAAGATGAGAACCAGAAGACCGATCACCTCAAGTGTATATATACCAAGACATGCAGCCTGGGGAACAAACATGAGGAACTGGAGCTCTGCGCCCAGTCAGAAAGCTATGATATCACAAGAATAACTGAAACATGGTGGGACAACTCACATGACTGGAGGATCGTGATGTAATGGCTATAGGCTGTTCCATAAAGACAGTCAGGGAAGAAGAAGAGGAGGAGTCGTGGTCTATGTTAAGGAGAACCTTGAATGTATAAAAGTCAAATACGGCAATTGTGGAAGTCCTACTGAATGCCTCTGGGCATCTTCTACTGACCTTCAAACCAAGATGATAAGGCCAATGAAGCACTATTTGGGTCACTTAAGCAAACTTTGTGTCATCGGAACCTGATTTTTATACATGACTTAACTACCCAGACATTTGTTGGAAGAATGCTTTCTCATACAAATGTTAGATGTGCCAGCCAGGAATGAGGCACTGCTTTGTAATATCTGAATTAATGATAGCCTTGGCTGCAGTGATCACAATATTTTGGAATTTGGGATCCCGCTGAACGTGCTGAAGGTTAGTACTAAGACAAGATTTTAGGTTTTAGAAGAACAGACTTCGGCTCCCTCAGTTGGGAGGGATTCAACGGGAAGCTTCCATGGAGCATAAAGGAGCTAGTCAGTGCTGGGATTTTTTCAAGAACGTCCTCCTGGAATGACGAAAACTGTTCATCCCCTTTAAAGGTAAGGGCCTCCCTTGGCTTCACTGCAAGCTTCTGGGTCTGCTCAAAACCAAAAAAGAAGAGTACCAGAGATGGAAAAGTGAACAAATATCCAATGAAAACTACAAAGGCATTGTCAGGCAGTGCAGAGATGCCGTTAGAAAAGCAAAAGCTCAAGTCAAATTGAAATTGGCCAGAGATGTCAAAAACTACAAGAAAAGATTCCTCAGGTATATAAACAACAAGAAGAAAAAGGAAAATATTGTCCCGCTGTTAAACAAAAGAGGTGAATTAGTCACCAAAAACACTGAAAAGGCAGAAGTTCTTAACACTTTCTTCACCTCTGTCTTTACCAGCACTGTTGGTCTCCAGGCCTTGGAAACAAAAATCCAGGTCAATGCAAACACAGACCCACCCTCAGTGAAGGAAGAATTGGTCTAAGAACTATTACAGGATCTTGACTCCTACAAATTGATGGGCTGTGAGAGACGAGAAACCAGGCCTGCGAGAAACTAAGAAAAACAGCCTGAGAAAGCAAAAGTTGAGGCTGATCAAAGAAATGCCTCAAACACTCGCAAGACAAAACTATGAGTCACAGGGTGCATTCTGTGGAGGTCGAAGCTGATAAGGCTGCCCGAATAACACAAGATGGGACTGGAGGAGGGAGCCCTGTGAAGACAGGACGGCTCTGCTCTGGTGCACCTGGCCAAAACTTCAAGGGCCATCTGTCCGGTGAATGACCTTTGCTTCATTATCCACGAAATTCATATTAAAGTTAACACCCCTCAATATGCTAACGAGGGCTAACATGATCATGCTAATTACATCGTCCCATGAAACACCTCACCCCTCCCCGTACATGGGATACGTAGGTATGTGGGTCGACCTAGGGGATGGACCCAAGAAAAGTGGGTATAAATCAAGAAGGGGGGGGGGGGGGGGGGCACGGCCCGGGAGAGAGAGAGTGCAGTGAAGTGAAGAAGATGGATGCCAGCGAAAAAGACGTATGTCTCCCGTGCCTCCCGGAACCCTCGTCGGCAGGATCAGCGCAGAAACCTGGACCGGTGATCTGTATTTCCCCATTCCCTCTATCTCCCTCTTTTCCCTTTCCCATTAAGAAATGCAAGGCATATTATATTGCTTGCCACAACCTGCTATATACTTAGCCAACTATCATGTCTTCAATTAGTACATTGTGAGTAGTTAATAAATGTTTGGACTTGGAGACTTGTTGTCCGCTCCATTGGGGATTTGCGAATCTGAGTCACTTGTCCCCCTTGTCTGAGCGGGACGTGACATGGGCCCTGACATTATCCACCAGATCGTGTTAAGAGAGCTGGCTGATGTCATTGCAAGGCTGCTCTCCATAATCTTTGAGAAGTCATGGAGATTGAGGGATGTCCCAGAATGCTGTAAGAAGGCTAATGTCACCCCCATCTACAAGAAAGGATTAACTAGTATCCAGGAAATTACAGGCCCATCAGTTTTACTTCAATCCATTGGAAATTTATGGTATGAATCCTCCTGGGGGCTATCACAAGTCAAATGAAACACATGAGTGGGATAAGCCAGCATGGATTCACCAGGGCAAATCATGCTTGACAAACCTATTTGCCTTCTACGACAAAGTAATCTGCTTGGTTGATGTGGGGCGAGTGGTGGACATTGTCCCTGGATTTCTCCAAGGCTTTCAATACAGTTTTCCACAGCCTCCTCCTAGAAAAACTGATGCCTTACTGGATAGACAAGTGGTCTATGTGGTGGGTGAGGTACTGGCTGACAGGCCGCACCCAGAGGGTGGTGGTAAATAGCTCCTCTTCAAACTGGCAACCTGTCAGAAGTGGGGACCCACAAGGAACAATACTGGGCCCAAAGCTGTTTAATACTTTCATAAGTGATCTGAATGATGGAATCAAGTGTACCTTGATGAAGTTTGCTGATGGTACTAAACTGCATGGGGAAGTGGACACTTCAGAATGGACAGCCACCCTGCAGCAGGACCTGGATGGGCTGGAAGAGTGGGCTAACAAGAGCCTTATGAAGTTCAACAAGGACAAGCGTAATGTCTTGCACCTGGGAAAACATAATCCATGAGTGCAACACAGGCTGGGATTTACCTGGCTGGGGAGCAGCTCTGTGGAAAGGGGCCTGGGGGTCCTGGTGGACAACAAGCCTAATGTGAGTGAACAGTGTGCTGCAGCAGCAAAGAAAGTCAACAGGATGCTGGGTTGCATCAACAAGGGTATCATCAGCAAAGGTAAAGAAGTTGTTATTCCACTCTACTCAATGCTTGTCAGGCCACACCTGGAACACTGTGTTCAGTTTTGGTCCCCACTATATAAAAAAGCTGTGGACAGGCTGTAGAGAGTCCAGAGAAGGGCCACAAAAATGATCAAAAGACTGGAAATCCTGCTAGATAAGGAAAGGCTGAGAAAATTGGATTTGTTCAGCCTTGAGAAAAGAAGGCTTAGGGGAGACCTTATCACCATGTTCTAGTATCTAACAGCTGGCTACAAAGAAGATGGAGACTCCCTTGGAAAAGACAAGGGATAATGGGAGATTCCAATTGGACATAAGAGGAAAATTTTTCAGAATGAGAACAATCAGCCATTGGAATAATCTCCCCAGGGAAGTGGTAGATTCCTCAACACTGGATACTTTTAAGATTTGGCTGGACAGGGTGCCGGGCCATCTTGTCTAGACAGTGCTTTTACCAAGATGATCCTTGAGGTGTTCCAACCTGGTGTTCTATGATTCTATGAAACTCCTTAACAAAATCCAGTATTTGAACTACAGTTGCTAATAGGTACGATGTTGAACTACATTTCATTTGCTGTTGTGGCTAGTGTGACAGCTATCTTAGCATGGCATTTAGGAGCTTTTCACAAGTTTTGGTAATACTTAAACTATTACTCCCATCATAACCCAAGAACAGAAGAGAAGCAGTACTGAAATAGAATCAAATGTCCTTCTCCTCTGGTCCTGTCATCAAAAGCAGGTGCCTAAGAAAGATTATAACAGGGAAAACATGAATAGTACTCCTCTGAGTATTCTGCCAGCCTTCAAGTATTTGTGGCTAAATAACTTTCTGCACTTCCCTTACACTTCTCAGGTACCTCATAGATTTTCAGAGAGAGACTGTACATCACTTCTTCTGGTTCACTCATGTCGCCATCAGATCTCTAAGGCCTTGGATAAGAATTCTCTGCTCCTGGACTCTCATTATTGTCTACTTTGTCTGTAACTTCTAGGGAGCTTCAAATTTAAATACCTCTTCTGAAATCCTTTCCTGATTAAAAAAAAAAAAAAAAAAAAAAAAGGCAAATTAAAAAAAAAGTTTTGGTGTTCTGGTGGGAAAATCTTCACATGTTCTTTCACAGTGAACACAGTCACAAAGTGTCTATTCAATTTTCTGCTGTGACTTTATTTTTCCTGAAGGCTCCTTTTATACCCTGATAATCTGTGGGATTTGAAGTGTCTCAGACTTCTTGTTCCTGATGTTTTTAAAGAAAAATTATTAATTTTTATGTATTTTGCTAATTGTACCTCAAGCTCTTCTTTCATCCAGTATTATGGAGTTTTTTAACTTTCCAGATATTACTTTTCTTCTATTTTCTTCATTTGGACATGATCCCAGTTCTTTAAAGACTGCTTTCAAATAACTTTCCTTGCCCCTGCCTTTTAATCATGCTTACTTCTTTTCTCAGGACTTTTATGACTAGTAGAGATTTGTTCTATGCTTCTAATACTACTTGCCCAAGAAGTCTCCAGGATACATGTCAGGTTTTAATTCTCTTAATTGCCCTTATAAACCTTTTTTATAACAACCTTTCAGATTCTTAAGCTCACATGGCATTAACTTGTGGAGCCACGGAAGTGAAGCTTCATTTTTATTTAATGAATTCATGTGTTTTAAGTGAGAATTTATTTTCTTTTGCTTATCTCTTTTGACTTGATCTTGTGTAAGGATCAGTGCCACAACTGCTATTATTAAATTATAGTGATGCTAAGGAAGGAGGATACTCTCAATTTCTGGGGTTTTTGTTAGTGCACAGTTTCTTTCCCAGGCAACGCATTAGGACCAGTTACAGTACATTTATTAGTCAGCCGTGACTGACAGTGTACCTGCAGCTGTTCTAGGTGTAAAGAAGATGATGACTGTTAGGACTGTTAGTGTCCCAATGGGCTGTCTATCTGTTTAACTTTTAAAATGTAACATATGCTTTATAATGCTTTCCTCTAAAATCGGATTGTATGTGGGAGATGGTATTTTTCAAAAGATTTAAAGATGCCTAGGGAAATGCTAAGAAGGAATCCTAAATACTAAGAAGGTTTCCAAATGACACAAGTTTTGTTTCCAAAGTTCAGTTTCCATAAAGTAGCAGTGAAACTCATTAAATCACTTATTTTCATATTTGTCCTTGGGTCAAATAGCTGTTTCCAAATCTTTCTTTCCAAACCACTGTGATGTGATAAAATAGTAGGGCTTTTTTTTTTCTGTCTTTCTCTAATAATTAAATCAATGGTGTTTTGTTTGATGACAACTGCTGAAGAAAGTGAGATTTTCTTCTTACATGCTATTTTAAGAAAAATACTCTAGATCTATATGTTGATTTGGATTTTATAATTCCAAGATTGTTTTGTTTTTAGTCCCTATGTTTGGAAGACTTTTTTTCTCTTTCTGTTTTCTGCACATGCAGATATACCATTGGGGGTGACATAAGGTAGTTTCTGTAAAAAAATTGAAAAAATATTATTTCAGATGTCCAAAATAAATGTAAATACTCTCACATTAAACTAATTCCCCTTCCTTTGCAATGTATTAAAAAAACTCCACAACTATTTAATACTTATTTGAATACAAAATAACACCAATATGGTTGATTTGAAGGAGAGGAAAAATCCTTATAAATTTACAGTTTATTTACTACATTAAATGTATTCAGTTCTGTATTGATAAACCAGAAGGTAGCTGAAGTAATATCAAGTTTCCTGTAGAAAAGGAAAAAAAAAAAAATTGAAAGCTGCAATTTCTAATGCCATACTCTACTTGTGAAGTTAAATGTTGTAAGTAAAATTTCCTACATAGATTGTACTAACCCAAAGAAAATAAATGGTGCTGATAATAAACATACATTTCCTAATTGTCTTAATAATCTACTATGTGGGGTCTTTTGTTCAGATTTTTCAAGAACTTTAATGTTTTCAGGCTGCATTTGATAATGAATTTTATGGATCTAACACACAAATTTTCCTCTAAAATTTGCATAGGTATTTTACTCTGACTATCTTAGATGAAACAGGAAAGTTATTGCCCTGTTCTTATCTCTAAGGACTATTTTATAACCACATATTTTGGCACTTTTTTTTTTATATTCAGAACAGGAAATTCCTTGTCAGATCAGCCCAAAAGTGCCAGTGACCATAGTGACACATGCAGGGACTTCTATGTATTTTGGAACCAGCTCAGACTTTGAAAACACTTAATATGGGTTGGGAAAAAAACAAAAACAAAAACAAAACCATGAAATAACAAAACCCCATACTAATTTTTATAATAATTTTATTTTTCTTAGTCCTGCTAACATTACTTTAAAGCCTTTTATTAATGTAAAAATAGGATGTTGTAGAATACTCCAGACTCTTGCCTTCAGTAAAATCTTCAGGAATTAACTGAAAATGTTAAATAACTTGTAGATGAAACTGATGCTTTTTACTACCTTTAATTTTTTTACCTTTTAATTTCATTTGTGATTCTTAACCTCACTCAGTAGGGCATGGTCTTCAGAAAATTATGATTATCCAATCCACTTTAAAACAGTTCACATTGAAAAGCCCTAGAAATGTGGAAAAAAGATGGTCGCTCTTCCAGTCTAGTGTTAGGCGACTATACATATTGATACTTGACCCCAATCTTTCTAGGGTTTTTTATAGTTATATCTATGCATAAAGTAAACTAGCTTTGATAAAATCATGAACCTGTCCTTAA
Source organism: Strix aluco (assembly GCF_031877795.1). NCBI lineage: Eukaryota > Metazoa > Chordata > Aves > Strigiformes > Strigidae > Strix > Strix aluco. The sequence continues at coordinate 62,925,892 of NC_133931.1, read as the reverse complement.
GTTCTTGCTCTGTGAGAAAGTAGCTGTTTATTAATGAGTCTTGTTTGTCTGCCTGTTTTTCCACAGGGTATTTCTGTTCCATGAACCATCTTGACCTTTTGCTAGGTCCCTACTTAAACTTTGTTAACAGCAGCTATTGGAAGAGTTTGTCAGGGGTAATGAAACACTGTTTTCTATCAGTAGATCTCATCACTGACAACAGATGGCAGATTTATTTATTTATTTATTTTCCAAATGCATAGAAGGAAAACAAGTAAGGGTCTGGATAATATTCCAAAGGTCACGCTCCAGACTCACACTTAACACCTTCACTGCAGTTCCTTGCCTGGCACAATGTAACAGGGTTCAATTAATATGTTCTCAGTATTTCAGTTACATGTAAGAGAATATATTAAAGCATGTAACCAAAGTTTAGCATACTTCTACAAAAGAGATGCCATGTTCCTTATCAGAATTAGTCTCAATACTTATCTACAATTTTAATCATGGTAGACTTTCTGTTAGCTCTTCTGCTTAAGTCTTAGATCTTTTTGTCAAATCTATTTCAGTATGTTCTCTTGAATGACACCAATTCTATTCTTTTTAAGTTGTATTAATTCATCTTTAGATTGCAATACCGTATTACTGCCTTGTAGTGGTAATTTCACAAGATATATCTATCATTTCCTAAGAACTTTTTACTCCAAAACACTAATGAAGTTTGCAATCAATGATATTGAATAGTAATTATCAAATTAATTTAAATATATTTCAATAAATTGTGGTAGTCATAGATTGAAGTACCAAATGTTTGAATTTTTTTAACACAGAGGTCTAAATAAAAAACACAGACTCCTATGTGTGTATATATATATATTTCTTTTTAAAATGTCCAAATTTCTATGCAAACCACCGATACTTTTGTTTTCCTCTCTTGTGAATCTTTTGCATTCTCAGATAGTAAGCTTTCTGAAGAATTTCTAACATCTAAGAGATGAACAACTGCCAGCTTTATTGCTTTGTACTATTCTGGATCAAACAGAAGAAAACTGAATCTAGGTGAATGTAAAACATTATTTTACCAATTAAATCAAACTTCTATAAATAGAAATCATCACATGTGAACCATTATACAGCTGTATGGAATATACTTTACAGCGATAAAATTGTTCTTTTCAGAAGTCCTAACAGAATAAAATGGATTCGCAACTTAACAAAACAGTTGCAATAACTTATACACATTGAATAATTTCATCATTTTTAAGAAAAGATTAAACCTTGTGATGGAACGTTGGTTGCCAGCATACCGTATTATGCTTAAAGGCCATATATTAAAACTGTTGCAAAAGTCTTCTATGAACATCTGCACCATTTTAGACAACTTACATTTCTTCTAACATGAGGATTCCTGTAACTTTAGCATCAGATCCTTACTCAGAGTGAACATCACTTACCTCTTGCTCTCTGCAGCCTCTCTGAGCCAAAGGTGTTCTATTTTAACATCTTTATCCTTTTAAAAAATGTTTTTCTCTGGTTGATATGACCATAACTCATACAATAATTCTAACATAAAGAAAAGTGTAACATTTTAAAACAATTGAAACTATGAGCACTGAATTACTTTGCCTAGGCCATTTAATCCTTTTTCTTTAGTGCCTTCCTACAAAAACAACAGAAGTTCCCATGTGTTTAGTGACTCTCTGAGAATACTAAATGATGTTTACTTTATTTAAGATAGAAACTGTAGCTTCGTTACCTGACTAAATATTCTGATGCAGGTGAGTTTGCATACTGTATAAGAAAAAGTCTTAGAATAAGTATGAAAAGCATTTTTAACATTACTCTGCATTGTCCTAAAAATCTATTAGAATCTTAGGCATTGAATCAAATAAACTATCCCCACAATAAAAGCTTCATTTGAATATTCTGTATAAACTCAAAGGATCATTTGTCTTTTTAAAAGATGATGTTCTTTGAAATACGTTTAGATGTTGTGAGAGACAAGAAACCAGGCCTGCGATAAACTAAGAAAAACAGCCTGAGAAAGCAAAAGTTAAGGCTGATCGAAGAAATGCTTCAAACACTCGCAAGACAAAACTGTGAGTCACAGGGTGCATTCTGTGGAGGTCGAAGCTGATAAGGCTGCCCGAATAACACAAGATGCAGCTGGAGGAGGAAGTCCTGTGAAGACAGGACGGCTCTGCTCTGGTGCACCTGGACAAATTTCAAGGGCCATCTGTCTGGTGAATGAACTTTGCTTCATTATCCACCAAATGCATATTAAAGTTCACACCCCTCAATATGCTAATGAAGGCTAACATGGTCATGCTGATTACATCATTTCATGAAACTCCTTACCCCTCCCTGTACATGGGATACGTAGGTATGTGGGTCGACCTAGGGGACGGACACAAGAAAAGTGTGTATAAATCAAGGAGGAGGAAGAAAGGGGGGCGCGGGGGCCTGGAGAGTGCAGTGAAGCAAAGAAGATGGATGCAAGCGAAAAAGACAGATGCTTCCTGGAACCCTCGCCGGCGGGATCAGCGCAGAAACCCAGACCGGTGATCTGTATTTCCCCATTCCCTCTATCTCCCTCTTTTCCCTTTCCCATTAAGAAATGCAAGGCATATTGTATTGCTTGCCACAACTTGCTATATACTTAGCCAATTATCATGTGTTCAATTAGTACATTGTGGGTAGTTAATAAATGTTTGGACTTGGAGACTTGTTGTCCGCTCCATTGGGGATTTGCAAATCTGAGTCACTTGCCTCCCTCGTCTGAGCAGGGCATGACAGATGTACAGTGTTAACTATTTTTTCTATCAGGCAGCATAGCTAAATAATTCTGGTTTTCTCTAAAAGATTTTCTCACTTTAATGGAAGTTTATAGGTAAATGAAATATCCTTCCATCCATAAGCTTTCAGATATCTTTTTGGTCATATGTATACTTTAGGTTATGCCCAAAATGCAGCATTTCCAATTTGACTGTTCACTAGAACCTATATATAAAAAAACCCCAAACAACCAACCCAAACATTTGCAGTAAGTACATACATCAGCAATCCAGTGTTTCTTTCTCTATTTTCACTTCTGGGAACTAACTCATGGAAGTGTTGTTCCAAAAAACGGTTTGTTACTGACCTTTCCTTCTGCTGAGATGTTTCCTTTTGTACAGGTTCTGTCCAACAGCAAAGTTTGCATGAGAGAATAGATATGGGAAAATCTTCATAGTTATATTTCCTGTAGACCTGGAACAGGCTTTTATTACGGTGTCAAGGGATGTGTGGATATTAAAGACCAACCATTGGCTCTCTGAAAAGTCCGTGAATGGGGAAACTAGCTCATGACTCTTCAAGCATTTACTCTGCCTTCTAATACTTCTTACTATAAAAGAGAAATACTGGAGAAGAACAAACCGGTTCACAGCTATTCTGTGGAACTTAGAGAACTTGTTTTACCTGATACACTCTGTATTAAGTGTGTCTTCTATATTAGGAAGAAAATTAACTCTATCACAGCTGAAACCAGGACAATTAATCTGCATGCTTGTTCTTTAATTATTTATACACCTAGGGTTTCCCTCTTCTCCTCACAGTACTATCAATAAATAACAATCCTAGTATCAAAATATGCCTTTGGCATGTTATAGCAATTACTGGTTATAATCACAGTCAATGCTGATTGCAAATTAACTTGTTTCTAAAAGTCATCATTGTAGAAATTACAGCCTGACATTAATATTAAAAGGTAGAACTAATAATATTGTTTCTACAAGAGGCTTGACACTTTAAGGACTAATCCATTTTACCATCCATCAAAGCACAGTTGTTCTATTTATTATCTCTTTTTTTCCCCCCTTCTCTTTCTCCATTTATTTAAATTTTGCTAAGTTCATAACTGTTCTTTTTGTTTGAATTTTGATCACTTATTTGTGTATCATTTGTCTCAATTTGAAATATAATTTTCTAGTATGATATGTTATCATGAATTTTTCATCTCTGTGCCTTATTACACATAAAAGCAAATGACAGTAAACATTAAAAAAAATCAAAATATTAATGATCTAATTAATACTGGTTCCTTAAGAAAACATGTTGAATAACAAAATTCAGTATTTTAAAACTGAAGAAAGGGAAGTGTAAATATAAATCTACATAAAAATCATTACAATCTTTATTTGATTATGACAGTACTGTTCCAACTGGGTACTGTATCGAACTGTATAAAACAATATCTTGCCAAAAAATACAGCAGTTCCTTTATAACCTCTTACTTAAACATTGTTTCTGCATGCGTATGAGTTCTATAACTCAGTGTATGCCCAAATAATATATTATTAGTTCACAATCTTGTACATCTTTAACATAAGGGTATATATATCCATTCTAGAAAATCATACAAGTGAAGTAACATTCATTCTTTCTTTTAATGTTGTATATAGTAATAGGGAAGTATTTAATAACACAGAACTTGAAATATTACTCAGCTAGTCCATCATTTTGCTAAAGGTTGAGGCTATATATACACCTTAGATATCCCTAGTCTTTGAAATCTAATAGAGATTACATCTCCTCAGACATGCTGCTGCAGTGCTTCCCATTCTCATAATCAGAAAGCTTTTCTCAGTCTTGAGTGTAAGCTACCCTATCCCACTCTCTTTTCTTCTACTAAACCCCCTTGCCCAAACAATATTCCTTTCAAGATGGTTTAAAACTACTGTCTTCCTTCTCATGAAACCCAAGTTTCTTAAATTTTTCTTGAATTATAACCACAGTTAGTAGAACTATTATATCCTGTGTTTTCCATCTGATAGTCTTGCTAGCACAGCCCAGAATAATATTTGTCTAATTTGTAGAACATCAAGTTGTTGACTCTTATCAAGCCTGCAGTCTGCTCTAGACCATGACATGTTTCGTTTGCTGCCTGCTAGATATTCCTAATTTTGTATCTGTTCACTTTAAAAGTGTAGAACTTTGCAGTTTTTATTTGATATGATCTTGTTGATCTCATACCTTTCTCCACTCTATAAAAATTATTTTCATCCTGTCCTGAAGAGGGTTTGCAACTGTACCTATCTGTTTACCATCTGTGAATGGTCTAAGCACTGCCTTTAGTTCATCATTTATGTTGCTAACAAAGGATTGAGCTGAAGGCCCTCTTGAAATATAAATTATAGCAGATACCTCTGTAGAAATGTTTTAACCTATTATACATCTATTTTTTAGTAACTGAATGTGAATAGGGGGTTGTTTTTAACATTTCTGTGTAAGGATGAAGTGTCAAAAGCTTTATATGGCATTTTCACTTCTGCTGTCGTCTTATAACACTACTCTAGCTACCATATGAAAGGAGTAAATTGGATTTTGCTAGGTTTTTTGGTTTGTATTTTTTTGCATTTTATTTTGTTTTGGTTTTAAGTCTTCCTTACTATTCCCTCTAAACTTTGAAATGAATATTTGATGTTTGGTTCCCATTATCTGTATTGTTACAGACTACTAAGGGTAACTGCTTGTAGTTCCTTGTCATTCTCCTCCTCTCCCATCTTTAGAAAGATAGCCACCTTATGTCTGCCCCTTTCCTGGTTCTTAGTGACTGATACTATAACCAGGTTTATGATAAAGAGATTATTTTTGCTACCATTTTGTTATCATCACAGATATAATCACTTTGCTTAACAGATGCTGTCAGAGTTGATATTTGTTCATTGGATATTGTTATCTTCCTCAAATATCCTAACTGGAGTATTTGACCTAAAGCACTTATAAATGACTTGTTAACATTTTCTTGCACTGTACCATGGAAAGTGAAATACCCATACTGATTTATGCTTTGCATCGTACAAAGACATAACAATTTACCCATTGTCACAAACTGTTCACAAACAAGAAACTGTTCATAAAGAGGATGTCTCAAACAACTTGAGTGGGATGTCCTGTGGGGGAGAAGTAGAGCAAGTTCTGCAGCAGTGGGGCGGTGGCCCGTTTCTCTTTCCCCCCTCCTGTGTTTTCCCAGAGACAGAACTTGCCTAACTGTGCAGGTACAAACCAGAGAAACTTCTGGAACAACTAATTGAGCAAGCACATGAATAAGAAAACCCCATGTGTGTCTTTGTCGACCCACAACCTGTGGACAAATCTGGCTACTCTGCAACAGTGTGGGATCCAAGGGAGGTGATTCCCCTTTTCCTATCCCCTCCTCCTCTCTTTTCTCTTTCCTCTTTTTACTCTCTCTCTCTTTCTTATATATATTCATGTATATAAGTTTTGTACAAATTGAATTACGATCAGTTGATTGGTGATGGGTTATTAGGAAAATAGTTTCATTGCCAAAGTGCCTTTATTCATTCTCCGGACGGTTATCAGTTAACTGTTGCCAAATTGTCTCCATTCATTCACTAAAGTAGTCAATTAATAAAGTCACCAGCACAATTGTCCTCTGAGTCATTGCGGTGACTCGACCTGCCTTGAGGTTCTGCTGAGCAGAGACCAGCTCGTCCACCAGCATGCAGGCTCTCAGGGAATTCAGAATATTCACCCTCTTCATAACCCACCACGTGGGATAAGACACCCAGTATGAAACCTCTTTCTATCTAAATAAATGTCTTCTAAGAATTACCCAATAGTTAATTCAACTAGTGTCTGCCAGAACATGTTAATGAACTCCTCTTAGAACGTACTAAAATTAACACCATCTAGGTAGCTTATTGGATTTATTTGCATGGAAAAAGCATTCTGTGACACACTTGTGATGCAAGCAACATTATTTCCCTTCTTCAAATGGGAAAATTAAAGCATAGACTCTGCAGTGGTTTGTCAAAGATCACCTCAACAGACCAACAACAGTGGAAGGATTTAAAGCCTTCACATGCTGAATTTTCTTCTTCTGTTAAAACTAGAAACTTAAATCAATAGAGTCAAAGTATTGTTGTATCTGGGGATCCAATGTTGCAGGTGTTGTGGGAGTCTCAATTTGCAAAACACAGTAAATCTATAGGAATATAGATTTATTCTATAGAATAGAAATCTATTGAAAACTATAGAGATAGGAACAATTAGGCAAAAACATGGTAAGAGGCTTGTTTCCTTCAGAAAATAAAATGAAAATATCTAGGATGTCTTTTAAAGTTTTAAAAAATTATTACCATTTTTTTATAGTTAGCTCCGTGCATGGTTTTCATTATGAGGTCTGAGAAGTATCATTTAAAAGGAGTGTCTGAACCCAAGGGTAAGAGGAGAAGGAATTGGGAGAAATAATGGCTTATGCCTCAGTTTTTAGTATCAGAGAAACCTCTGCATAACTTTTGAAGCCCCTCTGACTTTAGTGGCGATTTCTGTAGTCTTTGCACAATGCACTGTATGTAATAAGAAGCCATGAAATAATCTTTTGAAATATGAAGACACTTTTAAATTCATTGTAATTATAATATCTTGTCCAATCCACATCTACTAAAAAAGGTGTCTATTTCTTTTTGATTGAAGATAAGGAAGTCTTTTCTTTTCAAGTAAACTAGTGATACGTCTCACAATTAATGCTCCACAATTTTTGATGGTTCATATTTTTCTCAAATTTTAGACACAGTGACCAAAACCCAGAAAATTAAAGGCTTGGACTTCAAATTCATTAGAATAGGGAGATCTTCTAAGCGCATAGAGGAAATGGATCTCTTCTGGTTTACTGACCCTTTGTGTGTGCTCTGACAAATACAGGAAAATAAGAGGTTTTAACATCTGTATCATCTAGGAGTAATATAGCTGACAGTAGTTTACCTGACTTCATTACGCCTTGGTCCACAGTCCATTGAAGATATGGGACATCTTCCTCTTAACTTGTCACCATGTGTTTTTTTCGCAATCAGTGATAACATTCAGACTGTGACTTTCATTGTTAGTCTCACTTTATTGTATAAAAATCTCTACAAATAATAATTGTAACATGGAACATCTGTAAGTTTCTTGTGACATCACTTTCCTATATCAGAAAGTATTATTCTGCAATTACCTTTTAGGGTTTTGTGCTACATAGTAACCATATTGTTTCTGCATTGCAACTTCTGCTATAAGTGAAATACCCTTGTGCCTGTTAATCTTACCTCCATACTGATACCAATATAAATATAAAATGTAAATTATCCAAATATTGGCAAAACTTGAATGTAACAAACTTAAGTCAACCTTTAATTTTGACTAACTGCTCAAGATTAGTTTACATGCTCTTTACTCATTCTGTTGACTTAAAAATTAACTTAAAATTAACAGATCTTGAATTTACATAAGAAATTGAAATAGTTATTTCAGAAAGAGCCCTTGTTCATAATAAGGCTAAATTATTTCTATCTCTTTTTTCCATTTAAAGGTTTTATTCTGTGTTCATGGTAAATTGGACGCTATAGTTGAATAAATCATGACTATGACAGTGAGAAATTTTTAATGACTTACTGTATCATTTAAAAAAAAGATATTAGTTGACAGCCTAACTTTTTGATCTATGATAGCTAAAAATTGGCCAGGTTTTAGAGTTCTTTTCACACTTTTTAAAAATCTGCTTACTACTAAGAAAATAATTTATTTACATTGTCCCCTCTCACCCACCCCTTTTCGGGGGGCATAATTTGCCAGAAGTATTTAAAAATTTATCAAATGCATGCTTTTAATAATGGTGGATTTATATCCTCTATATCCCAGCTGAAATGTTTCCTTTCTATTTGGGAAGACAATATACTTTTTTCAGTAGCAGTGTTTAAAATTAACAAAATAAAGGATCAATCACTGTTTAAATTCTTCTCACCAACTGTCATGGACTTCATTGTTGATTCCAGCAGCGATTCAAAATGGTGCTCATCAGCCAGGTTGATCTATATGCAGCAGAAAAATTCTTTCTTTTTAACATTTCTCTTCTTTTGTCCACAACTGTTTTCTTTCTTTTTAGTTATTTTTTCAGGGCTAAAACCTGACTTTGAATTACAGAAATGTTATAAATTTATATTCTTGTTATCTGTCTTCTTCAAATTAGAAGATCTTAAGTGGAAGCACTGACAGAGCTGCATATGCTAGTTTCTGAATCATACTTTGCTGTGCCCTTACCATTTCTGCAGTCTTTTCAAGTTAGTATACAGATAGATCTTTTCTAATGTGCAATGTAAACAGTAGGAGAACAATGCAATTATCTGTACTTCTCCTACGACTGTGTAGAATTGAGAAAATTGTTCATTCCTGGTTTTAGAAAATGTACACTGCTAATTGTCACAGGAAAATTGATAACTCAGGTATGCTTTTGGGAGCTATGTAAGACATGCTGAGAAGTCAAAAACTGACTAGGAGGAGAAACACCATAAACTAATTTCACAGATGTATTTATGAAATACTCCATCAATCCCCAATTGGCTTAATGTGTGAACACCTGTGGTAGAGACAAGCAAATAGTGTTAATGAAAACATTAAAGAAAAAAGCATGCTGATGTCTTTATAATCACTGTCCTAGGACGGAATAATATATCTATATTACCTTGACAAAGTTTGTTCATCTGAACTTGTTCCAGTATTTTTAGAATCAATGGGCTGAATCCCTTTAGACTTCAATATGTACTGTCTTAGCAAGACTGAAAATAAATAAATAAATTGAAGCTATATAGCTACTACCCTGGATTGTGGGAGATCAGACTTTAGGCTGCTCAAGGAACTAGTTAGTAAGGTTCCCTGGGAATCTGCTTTTTGAGTGTAATGGGGTCCACAAATGCTAGCTATTTTTAAAGAGTGATCTTTTAAGAGCGCAGGAGTAGGCAACTGTAATGTGTTGGAAGTCAAGCAAGAGGGGCAGAAGGCTGGCTTGGCTGAAGAGGTATCTCCTCCACAACTTAGGCAGAAAAATGGACTATGGGTCAGGCTATACAGGAGGACTACAGAGATGCTATTCACCACTCCAGGAAGAGAATTCATACAGCTAAAGCTCAATTGGAGTTGAAGCTAGCCAGTATGTTGGATAACAGAAAAGAGAGGGTTTAAGTATGGTGACAGCAAGAGGAGGGCTAAAGAAACATTGGTCTGTTACTTGATGAGGTTGATCACCTCACAAATATGGATGAAGATAAAGCAGAGACATTTAATGCCTTATTTACTTCTGTCTTTAACACCAGTGATGGGCCCCGCGACTCTCAGAGCCCTGGGTTGGAAGACCATGACTGGGGGAGTTATAAGCTCCCAGCTGACTTTAAATTGGTCCAGTATTTTCTGCTACAACTGAATGCACTGAATGAAGTCTGTGGGGCCCGATGGGACTCATCCCAGGATAGTGAAAGAGTTCACTGATGTTATTGCAAGACTGACCTTAGTTTTTTATCAACAGTCTTCGGAATCTAGAAAAGTCTCAGTCAACTGGAAGCTGGTAAATGTTATTCTAGTTTTCAGGAAGGGCAAGAAAGAAAACCCTACTAGTTATATCTCATTTTCGTTCTTGGTAAAATTATGGAGATTATTCTGGGAGTTACTGAAAAACACTGGAAAGACAATGCAATGATTGGTCAAAGCCAACATGTGTTCATGAAGGGAAAGTCATGGATTATTAACTTAATATCCTTGACAGACAAGGTTACCTGCCCAGTAAATGAAGTGAAGGCAGTGAACATGGGGTTTTTGGGTTTTAACAAAGCTTTTGATACTGTCTCTTCTGGGAAAAATGTACAGCATATAGCTAAACATGCACACCATATGATAGGTGGACAACTCTCTGAAGGGTCAGGCTCAGAGTTGTAATAATTGGAGCTGGCTGGCAACCAGTCACTAGTGGTGTTCCCCAGGGATCAATTTGAGAGCCAGTTCTCTTAAATGTTTTTGTTAATGGCCTGGACACAGGAGATAGGTCACTCTAAGTAAGTTTTCTGAAGATACTAAATTAGGACGAGTCGCTGATTCCCTTGAGAGCAGAGAGGTCTTACAGAGAGATCTTGATAGATTAGAGTGCTTTGCAATCACCAGTCATACAAAATATAACAAGAACAAATGCTGGATTCTGCACCTAGGAGAGTGTAGTCCTGGATGACTGGATGTACATATAGACTGGGGGACAAGAGGTTGCAGTGCAGCCTTGCAGAAAGGGATCTGGGGCTTTTAGTTGATAGTAAGCTCAGTATGAACCAACAAAGTGCCCTGGCAGCTAAAACAGTCAACTGTATCCTGGGGTGCATTAAGCACAATATAGCTAACCAGACAAAAGTGATTATCCCACTGTACTTCATCATTGGTGTTGCCTCACCTCAAGTTCTAGGTGCAGTGTTGTACTCCACAATGTAAGAATACAAAAATATTAGAAATGTGTCCAAAGGAGGGCAAAACAGATGGTGAAAAGAATAAAGAGCATGAGTTATGAGATGTAGCTGAGGATACTGGGTTTGCTCAGATTAGAGAAGAGGAGACTGAGGGGTAACCTCATTGCTGTCTACAACTTTCTTGTGAGAGGGAACGGAGAGGGAGGTGCTGATCTCTTCTCTCTGGTGTCCAGTGACAGGAAGCGAGGGGATGGCTTAAAGTTAGATCAGGGGAAGTTCAGATTGGATATTAGGAAAGAGTTTTTCACTGAGAGTGTAGTCAAACACTGGAACAAAGCCCCAGAGTCATGGCCCCAAGCCTGTCAGTGTTCAAGAAGCATTTGGACAACACTTTTTGATACATCATTTAACTTTTAGGTTGCCCTGTGTGGAGTTGAGAGTTGGACTCAATGACCCTTGTGGGTCCCTTACAACTCATGATATTCTATAATTCCTGATACTATGATACAGTGTTCTACATACCTATTCTTTTTTATATTTTTTCCATCCAGTGGTTTGTACTTAGACATTTTTGAGTGCTTCGGCATTAAAACACCTCTTAGGTAAGAACTTTTGACGTATAGTCACAGGCTGTCTGGAAAATCAAACTGCTAAGCAACACAATCTCAGAATAGCTGAAGTTTGAAGGAGCATTGGGAGATCATTTTGTCCAACCCTCTGTGTTCAAGCAGGGTCAGCTACAACAGGTTGAAAAGGGTCATATTCATTCAGGTTTTGAATATCTCCAAGACCAGAGACTCCACAACTTCTCTAGATAACCTGCTTCGGTGTTGAGCCAAAAAAGTGTTTCCATACATTCAAATGGGCATACATGTGTTTTGATTTATGTTGGATATCACTAGATATCACTGAGAAGAGTATGGCTCCCTTGTCTTTAATGTCCCCATCAGGTATTTCTTATCTATGTGCTCCCTGAGCTTTCTCGTCTCCAGACTGAACAGTCCCAGTTCTCATCTTTTCCTCATATGAGAGATGCTCCAACACTCTCATCATCTTTAAGGCCCTTCACTGAACTTGAGCCAGTATGTGCTGGAGAGTCTAGAACTTAGTTTGATTCCCACCTTCTGACATTTATCCATGAAAATGCCTGTGAGAGAATACAAGCTGCCTACCCCTGACAGATATCTTGAAATAGTTGCAAAAGAAAGTATATGAACTAGCAGCTGTCTTTTGGGGGAATTAATACGTAAACTTAATGCCATATTGCTCTGCTTTGACCTGTATCAGAGGTTCACGGTGCATCAGTGTGCTAGGAAAAGAAATATGGCTAAGTGAAAAACAGGGCCATTGTTTCCCCAACTCATTATATTAATCAGTCTGGACTATAGGAAGACAGAACTGTAAGCTAGCTGACAGAGAAGATCTTTTAAGAAGTCATAGCAGCAAAAGCTTAATTCTATTTTCAAGACATTATCCAACAGTTGTTTCCATTCTCTGACTGTCTTTTGTATTTTATTCCCATCCCTTTTGTTTTCAACACAGGACTGCAGACTGTCTTGCAATTGAATATTCATTGATATACATTTTTACCCATCAGCAATACAGATTTTAAAATCAGTGTTAACTGTCAATTTTGTTGATGATGCACAAGGCAGAATAGAGCACAGCTTGTGGTTTTACAGCTTTTTGTCAGCACTATTGACAGCAGTAAAACCCTGGAGCAGAACTGACAGAGGAAACAGATATGTGCACTAACAAGATGTTATTTTTAGAGTTTCTTTTCTAGCTCATAGCTTTTTACTGGCCATATTTTAATTGGTCCATTGCCAACATAAAAATGTAATGTTTTATAGCTGTAATCAAATGACATTTGGGAACTATCTGACCCAGTAATATAATTCCCCTTCTGTCTCAATACAAGTACACCTAATTAAATATACTCCAGTCTTCTCCAACTAACAGACATGTTTCATCTTTGACCAGTCTATAGGCTTTACATTAAACACAGTCTTTTGATTATACAGCAAAAAAAGTAATGAGAGAAAGATAAGGGGGGGAAGCTTACATTTTAATCAATTTGAAACACTGCTATTTTTTTTTCTCAAATTATATTTTAAAAGAAGTGTAGTTATAGAATTAAAAAACCCACAACCTCTTGAACAGATTTTTTTTCTCTTCTAAAATAGTGACTGCAACTTTCTAAACTTCTAAAAAAAATACTGACTGTATTAATATGAAATTTTCATTATTGGAAATAGCAAATTTTAAGTATAAATGGTGATGGTATTAGTTTTCACATACTTAATAACTAAATAGCAAAGCTTTAATGATTTCCAAGTGGAGACCAGTGACAAGTGGTGTTCCTCAGGGGTCAGTACTGGGATGAGTGCTGTTTAACATCTTTGTCAGTGACATGTACAGCAGGATTGAGTGCACCCTCAGCAAGTTTGCTGACAACCCTAAGCTGTGTAGTGTGGTCGCCACTCTGGAGGGAAGGGATGTGCCATCCAGAGGGACCTGGACAGGCTTGAGAGGTGAGCCAGTGCAAACCTCATGAAACTCAAAAAGGCCAAGTGCAAGGTCCTGCACATGGGTCAAGGCAACCCCAAGCATAAATACAGGCTGAGTGGGGAGTGGATTGAGAGCAGCCCTGTGGAGGCTTGCGGGTATTAGTGAATGGAAAGCCAACAATGTGTGCTCACAGCCCAGAAAGCCAACCATACCCTGGGCTGCATGAAGAGCAATATGGCCAGCAGGTCCAGGGAGGTGATTCTTCCCCTCTACTCCACTCTTGTGAGACCCCACCTGGAGTACTATATTCAGCTCTGGGGCTCCTAACATAAGAAGGACATAGACCTGCTCAAGTGGGTCCAGAGGAGGGCCACAAAGATGATCAGGGGGCTGGAGCACCTCCCTTATGAAGACAAGCTGAGAGAGTTGGGGTTGTTCAGCCTAGAGAAGATAAGGCTCCAGCAAGACCTTATAGCTGCCTTCCAGCACCTAAAGGGGGCCTACAAGAAACCTGGAGAGGTGCTTTTTACAAGGGCATGTAGTGATAGGACAAGGGGTAATTGTTTTAAACTGCAAGAGGTTAGATTTAGATTAGATATAAGGAAGAAGTTCTTCACTGTGAACGTGATGAGACAATGGAACAGGTTGCCCAGAGAGGTTGTGAATGCCCCCTCCCTGGAAGTGTTCAAGACCAGGTTGGACGGGGCTCTGAACAATGGATTCTAGTGGAAGTTGTCCCGTCCATGGCTGGGAGGTTGGACCTTTAAGGTCCCTTCCAACACAAACCATTCTATGAGTCTATAATGAAAAGCTCTTTTGTGAATCATTAACAAATCTAATCTCCTAGAAATTTCACTTCATTGTTTATATCTGTTAAGCATTTGATCATACCTTGTTTAGCCAACATGAGAATCCATATTTTATGATCATGCCTGCAACCCTGCTTTTCTCAAAGAGAAGGAACACAACAGTAAGAATAGTGTTGCATATTTTCACATTGTAGTTCTAGGATTGTTTATGTGCGTGTGATGTGTTCTAGCATTCTTTATTCAACACTAGTGAGGTCACATCGGAATGCTGTGTCCAGTTCGGAGCTCTTCAATACAAGAAAGGCATGGACATAGTGAAGAGTCAATTGAAGGGCCACAAAGATGATTAAGGACATCTCTTCTATGAGGAAAGGCTGATAGAGTTGGGACTGTTTAACCTGGGGAAGAGAAGGCTCAGGGGGTGATCTCATGAATGTTCATAAATGACTGAAAGGGAGGGTGCAAAGAGGTCAGAGCCAGGCTTTTTTCAGTGGTGTCCCGTGACAGAGTAAGAGACCATGGGCACAAACTGAAATACAGAAGGTTCCCTCTGAACATCAGGAAACACTGCATTACTGTGAGCGTGATCGCTGGCACAGGTTGCCCAAGGATGTTGTGGCGCTATTCAAAAGCACCTGGACATGGTCCTGGGCACCTGGCTCTAGGTGTCTCTGAGCAGGGGGTTTAGACAAGATGAAATCCAGAGGTCCCTTCATCTGGACGTCCTTCCTCAACCATCTTGTGCTTCTGAAGTTATCATCAAAGTTTCCTAATATTTCCCCTTATAATTTCAGCTGTTCTTCAAACTTCAAACATCAAGTGAACATTTTCCCTGTTGGTATATCTGCTTCTGAGTAATGACATTATGATTAAAATAAAAATTAAATACCACTAATAAAAAAACCCCAAAGCTCAGAATCTTATTAAACAAGGTTAAAGGAAAAAGTATTATTTTGCAGGGAGAGAGAGAAGGAGAGAGAAAGAAGGAGAGGGAGGGAGGGAGGGAGGGAGGGAGGGAGGGAGGAAGGGTGGAAGAGAGGGAGAGGAGGAGGGAGAGAAGGAGGGAGGGAGTAAGGAAGGACATTACTATTCTAAAATATGAAATCAGACAAAAGAAAATTTTTTCAGCTGCAGCCCCATAGATCAAAGAGGTCAGTAACCTGACTGAAGCCTCAAGGGTTACATGAATGGCATAGAGCAGAATGTCACCCTGCTTGATTTGTTAGGCACACAGATGGTGGCTGTCGAGAGCACACTCCAGAACAACTTGTACAGTACAGTAGCAGGGCAAGCCACTAATCATATATTGCTCAGTTAATCAATCATTCAGCTAAGAAAGAACAGATGGCACAATTCAGAAAGAGCCAATTACAAGCGTACAAAAGGGCTCATCGGTATTTCTGGCCTATCCTTGTAATCTGTAAAATAGACTTGTCTGGTTTATGGATTGGCTAGCTGTTCAAATTCAAATTGAATTCACTGTCATGCTTATCTCTTCAGAAAGATAATTTAAAATTAATGTATTGCTAATAAATTAATTATCCATAAACTCAGATAAGAATGAGAGTCAATAATAAAACCAAGCTAAACTAAAGAAACTTTGGAGTCCTTGTAAGAAATTGATAGAGTGATCAGTTCCAACAGTTCTTACAGTGGTAGCACAAAGATGGGTGATGGCCGTAACTTGATATTATTTCCAGAGAGGCTGCTATGTGCGGCACATTGTATGAAGTAGTTTGAAAAAGCCCTAACATAAAATAAGGAGATTCTGGAATTTGATTTGGAGCCTTAGTCCTAGAGTACTCTCATGAAAGTCATTAGGGCTCATAAAACTCTGATTCCAGACATGTCCAGAATCATTTCAGTTTCACAGAATATCCCATTACTCATCCTTCCCTCGTTATCATTGGACTTCACACATTGACTGTAGGTCTTGGTAAAGTAGCTGTTCCACAGAGTAAACCGTCAGAGGTAGTAAGGTGTGATAGCAAGAAATATTTGCCTTTATTGTGGTGAATTGGTTTCCACTTCCCCATAAACAACTTTATACATGTAATAAACATTGGCTGAAACTTCTGAAATGGACAGGGATCCTATTCAACCACAGGGAACAGAAAGCTCAAAATTAATTATGAAATCATGTTCATCCTTGTACCTCCTCTTTATCTCTGAGGAGAAAACCAGGAATAAGTTATCCTCCAAGGATTAATAAGGTTTCACCATTCATAATGAAAGAACAATCTTAGATTTCTTCGGTAGAGGCATGGAATCCGGACATCCCACATCTTACTATTTTGTTCTATTAACCTATGAATGAATATCAGTGGCTCCAGTTACATGGTAGATCAAGCCTTTTTGTTTAGAAAGAAATGTCCTAAGAACTTCAGGAGAGTGTATGTGTCTGTGGATCTTGCCTGTATGTCATACTATCACTAAACAAAGAAGGTAAAATCTGCCACATACAGTCAGACTAAATTTAACCAACTCCACTGCCTCATCTTGAATAGTGTCACAACAGCAAAAGTTGGCATTTTTAAAATAAATTTTAGTTTGGTTTGGTTTTGTGTTTTTGTTTTTTAAAGGCAGAGGCAAGTAAGCTGTCATGCTTCCCTTAGACTCAGTGACATATCAGATACTTTCAGTCCTGTGTTCCTATTAAGTCAGTACAAGTCTTTCTCTGGACTTCACTGTATCATAGCCTGAAATCTTTACAAGCAAGGTGGAAGGGGAGATTGAAACTTGAGAGTTATATAGTGTAATCCTTCTTCAGCCCATGTTATAACAATTGTGCACAGCCACATTGCACTCATTTTGGAAAAATGACTTGCAAGGGAATACATCTAAAACCTGTGTCAAGAAGAACATAGATATCATATGGTTTGTAAGTGGTTCATTTTTCAATGTATCTGCTCTGATAAGAACTGTTGATTCAGTATTGCTGGAACCTGAATGTACCAGTATTTGGCAGCCTAGCTATTCCAAATGGAGACTACTAAACTGTGCCCTCCAGCTGTATGTATTAAGGCTAAAAGAGAGACAGAATATGTTAATACAACTTTTAAATCCGTATATTGAAACCTATTTTCTTAACTAATGAATATTTTCCTCCAAACAATGACCTTTGTTTTGGAGATAGAAATAGGATAGAGTACAAAAGATGTCAACATTAACCCTGTAATGAAATTACTACAGCTGTCAATTTACAGTTTGCTCAGGTATCATTTTGTAAGTCATAACTGTATGCCTGAAAATAATTTTTTCTAGAACTTAACACTGCTGGCAATAAGATACTTAGTTTTTCACCCACAATCTATAATCTTCCTGACACACAGAGGATAAGCAATAGTAAAAAATATCAGAAATAACATCATCAAGGATCTTCAGAAAAAAAATCAAGTTCTTTAAATCATAGTAATCACTACAGTCATCAAAGTGGTAACTTTTTTGGTGAGTAGTTATTTAATGAAAAACTAGTATGAACTTACAGCATTATTATTTCTGATTAATTATTCAGCAAGGTAAAATTTGGTTTGTAAAACTAATTAATTCTGCAACATCTTGCTATTTCATGCAGCTCATTCACTTTAATGATCATTGCTTTTAGTGCAAATGAAACTTGTGTAGTTAAAAAAAAACCCTGATGCTGTTTGCATTTTAGTTACTTAACAAATGGAAATGGAGAATGGATTTTTAAAGTCTTTTCCTTTCTCCTTTTTTCACATTTCATTCTATTTCTAGGTGTAAGTACCTTCAATTACAGATTTCTTCTAATTGCTTAACTGCATTTTGCAAATCACTCTCAATGAAAGCACATTTTTCATGGGTTTTATTCCCAAATAAGCTACCAATAATCACTGGAGCAATTAATCAATAATATTATTTCCTTCTGTCAGACCAGTTCTGCTCACTGGGGTCTCTGCCTGTGAAAACTTATGTGTTATGTTATTGTTCTAGTCTGAGATCTATACTGACTACAGTAGAATAAATGGGTAATCACATTTCTAAGAAAGAAACAGATCTCATTGATTTCTAAAGAGTTGTACCATGGCCAGACTACAGAGTTGGAGTATGGCTTCTGGATTTAGAAAGACCAATTTCTGTTACAATGACTTCTCAACAAGGGTTTTCCCAGGGCTTACTCTGAGCTGGTTAGACTGAACAGTTATAGTCCTTCCAAACTTTTAAAGACTTATTATTACAAGTATGTATTACTGTCCTATGTGTGCTACAGTAAACTCAATTAAATACTTGTTAAGGTAAAAAAACCTAACCAAACAAAAAAACCCCCAACAACAAAAAAAGAAAGAAAAAAGAAAAAAAAGAGCTTTTTAAAAAATAAATTAATCAAGTTTTATGCTGAAATAAGTTACTGATAGAATTCTGATTGTCTAACACTGATATACAATTCAGGTTTTGCCTTACTGAAATTTAGTCACCTGGCTTCTTGTGTTCTCTCCTCCAAAGAGACAAGAGCCACAGAAGGCTTGTAGGGAGTTTGTTCAACCTTGCTTAAGATGAGTGTCTCTCCTTTCCATTAAAGATGCAAAAAATGTTAGCTCCTCTCTTTCCAGCTGTACTACAATTTAAAACACATTTCAGAAGAATGCTCTCGCCATGTCGCCACTTTTCACCCCTCCTTCTCCAGGATGAGCAGCTGTATAGGCAGGAATACAAGATGATTTTTTCTAAACCATTTCAGGAATGCACTCTAGCAATCATGCAATAGCTGCTAAATTCTTTTTCATGTCACATCTCTCTCTCTCTCTTTTCCAGTATCCTTTCCCCCGCCATCATCTGCCCAACACAATTCTAAGATCAATCATGGCATGCACTTTGATACAGTCATGAAATGTCTGGTATTTCTGTCTTCTATCACTTCTTGTACTAAATCTGAGTACACAGCCTGGAAAACCTGGAAAATCAGCAGGCTGGATGAACCATCTGGGATGTGGAGAGTGTTAGGCACCTAAGTAGAGGCAAGGTTTGGGCAGACTGGATCTTACTCTCTAAGAAAGCTCATGAAGACATATACATTTGCCATAAGAAGCTACATGGGAAAGATGCAGTGCATCATTGTTTTTCTTTATGGTAACTATTAATCACTGTCACTTCTATATGAGATAAGAGAAAACCTATTTACTTCACACTTGCACAATCCTTCTCTGGCTTCAAAGCATTATGTTAATGCACTCTAGCGACCATACTGTAACTCCTAAGGGCCTTTTCAAGTTGCACATTTCTATCTTTCTTTTCATCTACCTTGCACAATATGAAGATCATTTCAACTCATGGAACCTTTTATAAGGCTGCAGAAAGTATCACATCTCTATCATGTATCACATTTTGTATTAAACCTGGATACAGAGTACATTTTAAAACCATCTATGATTGTTTATAGACATCATTTTTTATGAAATATTTTACTTTACATATATTATGATATCTTAATCAAACTTTTTACAGATACATACTTTTTTTAAAAAGTGTAGCCAGTAATTCCCGATTTTATAGTCTCTCTGGTCCTTCTTTTATCTTACAACTGGATGAATGAGAGGAGTTTCTGTTATATTAATCCAGACTTTGCGTATCAGTTATCAAGCTGCCCTGAAGTAGAGAGCCCAAGTTTCCTAGACTGCTTCCTGTTGTTTAGTGCCCTGGGAAGTACAGGACTCTTTATGAAGATAATTTCCACATAATCATGTTCACAAACAGATGAGTTTAATACATATTTAACAAAATATGTAAGTTACATTATCTCTATTTGATTCATTACTTCTTTTGTATACGTAGGTATATTTGCTCAGATTACCATTTTCTGTTAGTTCTGTTATTTTCTGAATTTTTTTTTTTCAGCATTTCCTCAGACTCTACAGGTAAAGCATCAACATCTACCACCCAATACATGTAGCATCAGCACTTGACAGAACTGTTAATCATCAGAATTACTCTCTTTGTGAAGATTTTTCTCTCTAGGCTGAATTAAGAATGGATTATATATTTTGATGCTGTTAAATCTATTATCTATTCCTACTAATGCATATCCAGAAGGACATGAACATTATTCCTGCAGCAGATCATAATAGCAGACACCTTTGCACATTTAGTACTGGTAGACAATATAGGTTCTTGCTCAGAGGCTATTTAGGTGAGGGGAAAAAAGATAATATGTGTTTTCTTTTCACTAGTTAGTAAGTAGTGATTTTTTTTTTCAGCATTTCTGTAACATAGTCACCATTGTCAGTACCATATTCATCTAAATCATGTGAGGTGTTAATTTAAAGTGTTTGGGAGGGATGGTATAAATCTCTGCTTTTCAAGTCATGTTTCAGTAAGCTTATTTATAAGGAGTTAGACCTTTGATTTCTTTAATGTCATGCATAAAGCAAAGTTTAAAATGAGCATGATCTTATCCAGAAATACACTCTAATAAAGAATACTACTGAAATTCTAATCCATTTGAGATTTAATCAAATAACACACATTATATACTTATACGTCATGTAAAAGACACAATCTTGTCATTATCTTTAATTGTTTTCTTCAGGCTTTAAGAATTGGTTTAAAAATAATTCCCTGAACTGCAGGGGTTGAGATGTTTATTTCTACATGATTTTTTTCCTAAACAGTTACATTAGTTGAAAAATTGTTTATGTTTTTGTCAGTGAGAAAGTTGCTTATTAGCATCACTTAAGAAATTACAGATTTTGAAAACCAGTTACATGATCCATGCTTACAAATGTAGTTGTCCCTCAAGATACCCAACTTTCACTTATGTTCTCGGTTCAAGCAAAATATATACTGAAGGTCACCTTTCTAACCACTGAATTAGTCTGTAACCATAGAAACAGCTGAACTGACCGCTAACTAGGATATTCATCCTGATAAGGAGCTCACCAATTCTGCAGGGGCCTGGCTGTTTGAGGTTCAGCATTTCATGTCCATACGAAATGTGACCAACTCTCAATGTTTTTTAAGCACAAGGGGAAAGTAGATTCATGTATCACACTATGTGTTGTCACTATGATACACTTCTCCAGTCACTGAGTAGATACAGTTTCTTGCCTTTTCCCCTTTCCTCAGTTGTTCATAAAGTACAGTGATGCAAGTTTTGATTATGAGAATTTATAACATGAGTGATATTCAGGACTGCTTAAGGTTGGGTCAGAACTGAAAATGAGTCATTGTTAAAGAGTTTGTATGAAAATAAACATTTTTCTCTTCACATTCTACCAAGTTTCTGCTGAGGACTTTTTAAGGTGATATGTTTAAAATTTAACATTAAAAACCAATCTGTGTTCTCCCATTTCAATGAGAACTGAGGCTTGATGGTTCAGAAATGCTGAATTTTATGGGATCAAATCTCTACACTGCTGGGGGCTGATATTCAGGTTTCTTCCTTTTTAAAAAAATAATAACAAGGTGTTTTCTTTTTTTTTTTTTTTTGGTTGTTGTTTCTTTGTTGAGGTTTTTTTAAGCTAGAACTGTACATCTATTTAGGGGACACACTTCTTAAGATTTATTTGTTGGTTCGTTTGCTTATTTTGCCTAATGTAGATACTTACGTTTTAGAGGTGTGCTGGCTTTTGTATGCAGACTTGCTGCTATTACCTAAGTCTTCTAGATACAGAATATCAGGATATACACGTTTAGACTGATCTTCAGAACAATTCACTTCTAAATGTTACCTGAGTTAGTGAGAGTTAGGCAGTCTCGATTGCTCTCCAAGTTTATAAGATTATCTTTGAACTTCTATTCAACTCAGAAACTCGAAGAGTGCAGAAACTGGAAATAAACCAATTTAATAAGCAGCTGTGTTTCTGGCTTCATACCGGGTTATCAAGAAAGGGCTACAGCTTGTCGTGTGGTTTTACCCAAGGTCTTTTATTTTTGCAACAAGGTAAAAGTCATGCACCTGATTAAGAAGGAAAAGATGAAGGTTTCATTTGAGTGTGAAGCAAAGCTCAGGAGAAAACATTAAATTATTTTATGGGGTTGCCAAAAAGGATTATAAGAAATTGGTTCTCTGAAACACGGATTATGTATGTGTGTGTGTCTGTGCCTGTAGATGTGTACAAAATCATAATTTCTTACAGATAGAATATTTTTTTAAAAATTGTTTGCTAAAGAAGCAGATTCAATAGGTCTGAATTCAAGTATCCTAGGTTGACTGTAGTATGGGGGAAACTAACAACTAGGTATTTCCCATGTGTATGTTTTCAAGGTGGTTACTTTTATAAATACTGTTGTTTTGGTGAGGGAGAAAAAAAGAGGTACTGAAAAACTGTGGTATTTCAAAAAGAAGTCCCCATAAATAATTGAACACAAAATACCACATATATTTTCCAATAAGCTTGTTTTTATTCTGAACTGTTGAGATCCCCAGAATTATCATACTTGCTACTGTGAGTACAACAACAGTTGTGAAAAACTTCACTCTTGACGTGATATAAAAAAAAATGACTAGGAGGCATTTATTTTATCCAAGTGGGAGATATAAACTCTCACTGAATTATGGACCTTAATTTAAGATGAGTTTATCAATATTAAATAATAGACTCTAATATCAAATGCATTATTGAAACTTCTCACTCCCTTGAGTTCTTTTCAAAGGGGTTTAATGAGCAACAGAGCATGAAACTGGTTTTCTAACTACAGTCTTTAATTTGATGCTTCCAGGTTTTTTTATTCTTGTGATTTATTGATGCAAAATGAAGCCCCATTCAGGTCCTTTACATACCTTCATGACAGAGTTTAAAGTATTGATCATCCTCCATGGCAGTCATCTGATGCAGGAATTCAAGATTTCTTTTCTTTATTTTTGGGGGGGGTTTGGTTTGCTTTGGTTTCATTGGTTGTTTTGTTTTGTTTTGTTTCTGGAGTAGAACCAAGTGAAAAATTCACATTAAAAAATTACCTAGAAAATATTTACTCAATGTTTTTATAACTGAAGTTATTAAACAAAGAAGCAAACAAGCTTTTTGGTTTTCATGCAGTTAACAGTTCTACAATATACAGAAAGATAGATCACAAGGTCAAAGACTAAATTCAGTTCAACAATTTTATACTGTATGGCTGCAGGTCATAAAAATCAATCAGGAGACTGTTAAAGCTAAAGAGAATAAAAAAGTAAGAGCAATAAAATGCATACAAGTGGGGTTGTTCTATAAGTGCCTAACAGCCTTTTCACTCAAAATAAACTTTGCTGGCAAACTGTGGTTATTTGAACTTTCAGAATGGGAAGTGTGCAAAGAGCTCATTTTGGTAAAGTAATGGTAATCCCACATAATGGGTCCACACAATTAATTAACAGGAGAGCAGCCTACACAGCTTCCCATGTTGAAGAAAAATTCCTGTTTATCCTAAGAACTTTGTCATCAAGATGAAAAACTTTTAAGTTATAGGTCATAGGGATTTCATATTAAGTGGGAAGACTAAAATTTTGGAATGGAGAATGAGGGTTAGTTCCGGGGTTACTTCCAATAAGGAGTTTATAAGAATGAAGAGTAAACCTAAAGAGAGAGCAAAACTTCCTGTTACATGTCATACATATGTTTAAATCCTTCAAGTTCCACAAAATCAGGCATGACCAAAAATTAGCCATCAGCATCCTAGTTTGTCTAAGCATTTGGAACTTCCAAGGAGTCAGGTCAGAGTTAAGGCATCAGTGCTCCAGGAAAAGTAGCCTGTTACCTGACCATTCTTTGACATGCACTTTATCAATATTTCTCATCAGATCTGAAATATTCCATACTTAATTTCTGCTGATTAATAGTATTTTAGAGCTGTGTGAATGTCTGAAATGTCTCTACTATTATATCTTCATAGATGCAGTATGAATTATCTGCATTTTGTATCTTTTCTCTTGCTAGTGCCCATGAGTATTTCAAAGTGGTTTATCTGTAGAAATTCTCATTAAAAATAAGATAGGGAAGTATTCTTGTATAGCCTCTGGTTGTAGTGTCATACTTAATTTCTGTCTGAGTCCTCCTTCATTTGATGCAACAGTTAATGGGGAACATACTCACATAATCATAGGGTATTCATTATCACGTTTTTCTATCCTTGCTCAAGAGGTAATCCTAGTCTTTATCTTTACAGAACTGCTTTGGTTTGGTTTGGTTTGGTTTGATTTGGTTTTATCATAGCATATTGTTACCGCAATAGTGCATCATAGTTACTAACTTTTATTCAGAGCAAATTTATGCAGGATGAGAAATTTCCTTTTTTTATGGATATGAAACTGCAAGAATGAAGAGTCAAAGGGTAGCAGTCTTCATTTTTCAATAGATTTGCTATCATGAAATAAAGAATATAGATAGTCCCCCTATATCTAGTACATCACTCAAGGAATGAAAGACTCATTAAAAATCTACAGTATCATCCACAGACTCCATAAGTGATATAGAGAACTGTTTAGAAGAACAGAATTTAGTGGCTTTAACTATGAAAATTTCTCATCTATTCTTAGGTGCATATCTTACAGTCTTGGAAAAAAATAGCTGGAGATTCTACAGGGAGCAATAGCCCTTGCTATACAATAATTCTCCTGCTTGAGCACTTAATGAGACTCAATTCCTCTAGGAAAAAATAGCATTGCTTGAACTTGCTATAACTTGCCAGAACTTCTCGTCACTACTCTAGACACCATCTTTAAGACTGTTTCATACGTGCAGCTCCTCCATCCTCTTACCTGTGACAGTGTGCTTAAAGCCTATGCAGGTTATGAAGCTTTTTTTTACTCAAGCTCTTGACTTTACAGTATGAATAAAGTAGTTTGGCAGAAACTATTCTTTCTTTTGCAGATTTTGGAAAAAAAACCCAAATCCAAACATAGCATCATGTGATTTTTCAGTAGTGTTGATACATTTAAGGCCTCAGCTACTTGATCTGATGCTATAAATAACTGCATTTTCGTGGGTAAAACTGTAGAAATTGAAGAAGCTACTGTCCCCACAGATTAGTTCCATCTATCTGCCAGGGTCTGTGTGTCTGCAGCTGAGTTGTTTGTATCAGTTGTGTGATATGATTTGAATTCATTTCAATGTGAAGTCAATCACAGTACTTTTATTTGCTTTAATTGTAGTTTCAGCTGCTTGTGCACAGAAGTGTATGTAAGGTTCAGTCACAGGACAGTGACAAATGGCCATGGGACAGTAATACTTTCTGTAGCCCTTGCAGGACTATCACAAATATCTGTCCTAATTTTGTGAATGAGATACAAATTACAAAGTATCTTTCTGAATGAGTTTTATGGACTATGCTTGCAAAGATTTTTCCAGGAAGTTGAGTGAGTTCTACCTGTTCTATATGCCAATGGTCAGCCATGTAGAACTGCAGGAGTGTAAAAGTGTACACTGGTAAATCTAGGCTTATACTTCCTGCCCTGCAAACTGTTGCTGAGTCAGGCGTGTTGCTATACATATAAATGGTTTCCAGGTCCTTGAAGGTATAGGCAAATCGATTTCAGATCTTGGAGGATGAACAAGACTCAGTTACACTGGTCTGCAAAAATGTGTGTCTACCTGCAGATACCACTGCTGTCCTCTCATGTCTGTTCCCTGCTGCTCAGGCTTCCTGTCCCTGTTCTGGTATAAACCCTACTCTTGTCCTTTGACTCTCTCCAGTCTCTGTATACTCCTGCATACTCCTCATGGTTTCAATTGAACCATGGACAATGTAGGCAGAGGTATTTTCTGAAATATGTCTTCTCCAGCTCTGTGTTATTTTAGTATGACTAAGGTCTTCATCTGTGCCTGATTTTTCCCAGTCCTTATTTAAGAAGTGTGGAGAGTAAAATATGCTCTGATTTCTGAGATCCCTGAAGATCTTATTTCCAAAATCAAGTAGATCTCTGTTGTAATAACTGATATTATTCAAAGGTCTGTAAATTCAAGTGGGTTATTTTAGTATAAAAAAAGGCTTTTCTCTTTTAGTGTCTGTTTCATGGCATGAGCATACTAAAACAATTTAAAAAACCCTATATGAATATTCTGTAAATATGGCAGATTTAACGTTCCTTTCATTCAGTCTTGCTTTGTTCTTAGTATGACTGAGTTATTTCTGTTGAAATACATGGAATTTTCTTGAAGTATAAATCTTTCACCATTTCAAATGGTCAATATTTAAAAAAATTAAACATTCTGAAATAATGAACAAAAAATTTCAATATAGAAATATGCAATAAAAGGTATTTCCTTTGCTATTATCATGGACCAGATCTTTCTCATTATATTTATTTAAATAATCTCTTTGTTTTAAACAA
Source organism: Strix aluco (assembly GCF_031877795.1). Taxonomy (NCBI): domain Eukaryota; kingdom Metazoa; phylum Chordata; class Aves; order Strigiformes; family Strigidae; genus Strix; species Strix aluco. The sequence continues at coordinate 62,899,073 of NC_133931.1, read as the reverse complement.
AAATTTACTAAAGTTATGGTAGAATGATATATTTATATTTGGTGCACATGCATGTACACAACATCACTGTTCACAGAGAAAGAAAGATTATAACCCAACTTCTCATATAAAACTATGGAGCAGCATATAAGATCACATATTGTTAAGACTTTATGCCTTTTCTAACATGCACTACCCTAAACTTTGAACTAACCTCAAAATTAAAGTTAAAATTTCATTTGTCAGATACATGAAGAAAGTACATTGTAGATATTAGATTTCACCCTCCTCTTCCCCCAAAATGTGAGTGATACCATTTGCAAACCTCGTTCATTCTTGTTAATTTCTAAGATTCCAAAAGTCTCCTTGGGTAAGAGCAGCAGAAGATGCAAAACTGAGACTTTTTAACACATCTCTTGTTGAATTTAAACTATGTCTTCCCTAAGTAGAAATTGTTTCATTTCTCCTATTTGCATCACTCTGAATACATTTTCCTTGTGTTTGCGCTGTAGTTCTCAGGGAGGTCAATGGCAAAAATATGCAAATGCCAGAAAACTTTGATATTACTGCATCAAGAGTGAAAGCCTGAACTTTAATTCAGTGACTTTCATATGTGAATACAGCTCAACTTTCCCAATGGGGTTATAATATGTTTAATTAAAAATGAAGTCCATAAAAGCTACATACAAACCAGATAATCAAATTAAAACATCCCTGTCTTGTAGCTTTACCTTCTAAAATTACTGATAAAACTTGAAAGGAATTTTGACCTCTCAACTTTTGCTTCTTCAAACCAAACAATTTGTTGTTTGTTTGCCTCAGGAAGATTGGTTTCAAGCTTAAAAAGCAAAGATCTGTATTATGCAAATCGTACTTTACAAGTCTTGCTGTTCTTTCTTTTTTTTCCCCCAAGTCACCAAAGAAAATTTAAGAAGTGATCCATGGACCACCATCAAAGTAATTAGTATTCAGTTAATCAATATAAATTTAGTTATATATACACTGCTATTCATAGGTGTTGTGGGTTAACTCTGGTAGGCAGCTAAGAACCACGCAGTTTCTCACTCATTCCCCCCAACAGTGTGGGGAAGAGACTCAGAAGATCAAAAGCAAGAAATCACCCATGAGTCAAGGTCAAGAGAGTTTAATAAAAGAAGACAATCTGCACATGCAAGCAGAGCAAAATAAGGAGTTCATTCACAACTGCCCATTACCAATCAGCTGTTTAGCCGTTTCCAGAAAAACAGGGCTTCACAATGCTAAAAGTTACTTTGGGAGATAGATGCTATAGCCACAAATGTACCCCTTAGTTCTTCTTTTCCGAGCTTTTATTGCTAGGCATTGTGATAGACAGTAAACTGTTTGTTCATCAAATTCCATTAAAGATACTGGGAGCTCGTGACATGTTATTCCATAAACTATGTAAGCCTAAGCTTAATCTTAACTATTACATTGTGTAACGACTAACTGACTGCAAGTGCTTATCTAAGTTGAAATGCTGAAGCAAGGACTCCTATTGTACAAAAGATTGAAAAGAGGGAGAAGGGAAGAAGGACAAAGGGGAGAAAGACAAAGGGAAGAAGGACAAAGGGGTAATGTCTATACTCTGTAAGATATAAACAAAAGCTTTGTGAGCCACTCTCAGGAAAGCAGGAAATACGAGGAGTTGGTGACGCGAGGAAGACCCAGATGGAGCGACCCCCTAGCTGCAAAGTGCGCAGACGCAGGGTACACCTCTCAGAGAGACCCGATACCGGAAGGCGGAGGATATAAGAAAGACGGACCCTCGGGAAGTGAGCGCGCGCCGTTGGTGGAGCAAGGACTCCCCGGCCGCCCAGCGCTGTTTTGCTTGTTGCCGCTTGCTAAGTAAACAATTGAAATTTTGATTGGCTCTGACTCACATCACTTTGAGAAATCTACTTATAACAGGCATGGTGTCATATGGTATGGATATCTCTGTGGTCAGTTGGGGTCAGCGGTCCTGGCTGTGACCCCTCCCAGCCTCTTACCCCCAGCCTCCTTACTGGTGGGGCAGAATGAGTAACAGAAAAGGCTGTGATGCTGTGCAAGCACTGCTCAGCAGTAGCTAAAAAACTAGTGTGTTATTAACACTGTTTTGATCACCAGTCTAAAAGATAGCACTCTTTTCAGACTGCTACGAAGAAGAAAATTAACTCTGTCCCAGCCAGACTCAGTACACAATAATTCCGTACTCTGATTACACAGCTGTGGAAAATGAAACCAGTCGACTGTGCTTTGTAGCATAAATTAATGTTGTTACCTATACAGAAATTTGGGGGATGTATAATGACTCTTCTTGAGAAGAGAAATGAAAACCAAATACAGCAGTCTGTGAAATGTCCCCTGCTGTAACTGTTACCTCTCCACTATTCAAAAGGTACTGAAACCAGAAAGAGAAATGTAACTGTTTTCCAGAGTATATTGATCCAATAATCAGACTGTATTATCACTTTCTGACTGTATCTTGGTCTCCCTTGTTCAGTATAAAATAAAAGTAATACATGCACCACCCATCTCAAACAGGGAACAGTGTCTCTTCCCTCTGTTTAGACCCCATCACCCATAGGTGGGGCTAGTATCTGCTGAAGTTTTCTGAACCATTTGTTAATCACTTCTAATATTTGTGCCAGAAACTCTGACAATGCAACCACCTGCCTTGTAGACAGCCAGGGCAGTGACAAGAAAAAGCACAGAAATATCATGCTAAATAAAAGCTCTACAGATGAGCATCTTGTAGCCATTTGGCTCTGTGTGGGGCTCCATATAGCCTCAGACATATCACTGCCCTTCTTCATAGCCCCACATTTTCCTGTACCTATGTACTCTGTGAGCCAAAGCAATGTTGACACACATATCAAGACTTATATACATAAGCAGATTGTAACCAACTTCATTGATCCACGAAGAATGCAACGTAGTTTGATTTTGCTTAGGTTTCGTTCACTGTGAGTGAAGCTGAATGATCCATGGGGTACATGGGAAATGCTGTTGTTCACCTGACACAGCATGGCTTGTGAAACTGTGGGAGATGCAGTGCACATCTTAGCTTTAAGATCACAAGCCCTCTACAAAGACAAGACAAAATTAGGGGGCAATGTAAAAAGTAAGACACAAGAATGTATCTGCACAGTACAAAGCCCTAAATCTGCTACATTTGAGATTGTCTTACACAGACATCTTAAAAAATCTTTTCATAATTACATGAACACCTTTGAATGTTTTATATTATCTGTTTCTGTGGTCTCTTAGGTACTGTGCTTGGTGTCAGCTGTAGGTTTGAATCTAAACAATAATGATAAATGTTGCACACTTCCAGTCTGCAAAACAATAAATGTCAGCTGCACTCAGACTGTAACTCAAGACAATTAACTGGGAGACAAAAAAAATTGCTTTTTCTTTCCCCTGTTGTCAGAGCTGTAAACTCTTTGCCAAATTGCCTTTATAAGAATTTAACTTCCCTACTGATTAGTTTGACTCACATTAATTTAAAAAATATCTCCACTACAACTTACTAGGCTATAAAACTATCCCTTTTCCTAGCATGAAGTCATTGTGGTTATTATTTTAGTTTGAAGCTTTGAAAAATAAATAAATAAATAATTTTGAAATCCCAATAGAAATAATGCTTCTACTTTGTAATCTTCTTATCAAAATCTCCCTCTGGTATCTTAAGGTAGTGTTTAAGAAGATCCCCCCCCCCCCCCCCCCCCCTCCACTTCCCCAACTTGTTTTAGCTACAAATCTTATGCTTACAAAGGAAGAAAATATTCCACTTTACTGACTCCAAATCTGGTTACTTCTTCTATTTCATTCTAAGACTATATTAGTCCTTTCTGACCATATAGAAGAATACAAAATTTGTTTCCTGGATGGTCTTTTTTTTGTCTGATGTTTGAAATTAGTCATTAACAAATTAATAATTAATAATATTTTGCATGGATCTTTGTATAAAACTAATAACCAGTGCTTTGGAATAAACAGAGGAAAGACAGTGGAAGAAATTCAAACCTCATAAGGGAGCACAGGACAGTTAGATGGTGTGATGAGTGAAAAATGATTCAGCTTTGTCATTCAAAAGAGGTGGTAGTGGCACAGATGTACAGAAATGGCAGTTTCAGATTGGCATACTGAAATCTTTGGAAATTGAGGAGGGACATCAGCTAAAAGGATTGGACTAATTGGTTTGGACTGTAGACTCAGAGGCGAACTGGTGACCTTGGCTGGAACTATACAGCCAAGCAGAAGGCAGAGGAGGGAAAAGGGGCTGAATGAGTGGGGAAAAAGTGGAGAGTTGATTGTGTCACTGGTTAGTTCAGTAATGCACCATGTGATATCATTCTGTACTGATGTGCTAAACTGGGCAATCTCTTCTTTATACTAATGATGATGTGGTGTTAGCACAGCTGTTCACATTTTTTTAGGACTATCTTTCTTCTTCTAGAAATAAAACAGTAATGGATTAAAGAGCTTCTCTTTCCTTTTAAGAGGCAATACAATTGTTTTGTAATATCAAGCTAGGGTGTATCTAAGAGTAAAGTACAACACATTTTACTGTCCTTTAAAGATAATTTGACTGGCTTCATTATCCTGCATTTACTACTTATAAAACCTGACTTGTAAATAGCAGTGTACTTCATCAACACCAGCAAAGCTTGCATAAATAACAAAGTTATGAGTCTAAAATGATAATTACTGCAATTTAATGAATCACATAAATCATTTATAATGAAGGGAAATAAACAACGACTCAGAGATGAACACATTAATAACTTAGGGTGCTTTTTTTTTTTTTTCCAAAAACAATGAGTAGTTTAATTTATATGGTGTGTCCATAGACAGTACAACTGAATTCCTATCAGTGAAATAATTAGTAGTTAATCTAAAGGGATAAACATATCTAGCAGAGTCCAAATTGAAAAGTTACTATTAAAATTATCATTAAGCTAAGAACATTACTATAAGATTATAGTAAATGACCAATATGTTTGTAAAGATAATTCGACATCTTGAAGAGATCATTTACCAAACATAACATCTCTCAATCCCCTACCAAGCCCCACAAAATGATTAAAAAAAGAAGTTGCAAAGTGGGAAATGGAACATATTTAAATAAAAATTTGCATATCGACAGGAGAAAATTAAAAAAATTAACTGTGATTCTCTTTGCCTACAGTTTCATTTATGTATGTTGGGTGAGTTTGTCCTGGGTATGACTCCAATTAATAGAGATTTTGGGTCAGGACCTTTATGTGACATAATGGTCATTCAGATGGTGATTCAGAGCAGCACCCATCTTCCTCTGTGAGGTAAAGAGATGGTAAACAAACACAACTGCAGTAACAATATTGAATACTTGAGTTTGAATATTTCAAATACACTTTTTTAATGAATGCAGAGAAACCAGTTTCAATGTATATGAAAAGGTGACTGGATTTACAAACCATTATGGATATTCAGAAGGAAACACTAAAGTAGTAGAGCATTTTTAACTTAAGTATGTTTCAAAATTATAATACGAATACTGTACTAGAGTCTCTAAACAATGAATAGTATAGGATTGCTATATTACATACAATATTTTAGCATATTCTTTAAATTCATAGTTTGCGATAAAATTATTCTATATTTTGAACACTCTTATTCACTTTTGTTTATTGATATTTATTATTACATTTATTGTCTCCTTATATATTTTAGCTATAATCTTTATAAACTTTCTATTTTATTTTTACTTAGTAGCCACTAAAAGATCAGATTTCTTGAAATGCTGCATGTTACCATTTACTTAAAATCATAAATGGATTAATCATATTCCAGTTCAAATTAGATGGGTAATCATAATGTGTAACTAAGTTAATGTTTTAGAAAAAAGTGCTCAGACATTATATATATATATAGGTTCCTGGTGAGTGGTAAAATGTCAAGGAGCTCTCTTCGCTGAGTGAAATCACTTTTAGGCAGGTTAAGAAAATTCAGGGGTCCTGGAGAGCATGAGCAAGTGTATCAGTGCTACTCTTACTTTTCTGTCACTTCAGTCCAGACTGCAGGGGATAAGTAAGAGATTGTAGGCAATACTTAGAAGCTTATGGTGTGGAGATCTGGAGTAACTGAGCAAATCCCATAGAAATGCATTACATTGTCACTAGTCCAGTTGAAACACGGCTGATTTTTTGAGTTTCCACTGCAATAATGACCACATCGTCTTCTCTGCTTTCCAGCTCCAGCCATCCAGTGCCAGATTTTTCTCTTGCTCAGGACAAAGTTAATTAACATTTTCGTTGGGTATAGGAAGTTGTTGGTGCTTTACTTTGCTTTTTCTTCATCAAGTTCAGCTCTTTTGTCAGAAACAACAAGAATACTCTTAGGTGTTATTTAAAGATAAGTATAAAAAGCATACAAATTATAAAATTAGGGGTTTCCCCCCCCCTTTTTTTTTTTTTTAAGTATTTAGATGCTAGTTTCATGGTGTTAATATAAAAATATAAAATAGAGGATGTTTTTCTTTTTCCTATTTTTTTTTTCCACTGGAGGAAACTCCTTTGCAACAAACAGGAGTACAGAGATCTAGAAGAAAGATCTCAGCTTACAGAGTTTACAGGTGTTTCAGCACCAAGAGTGATAAATTAAAATTGGCAGAGAAGAATGATTGGCAATGTGTCCAAACAATTCACAAAAGACAACAGGACACACCATTGTCTGTAAAATCCTTATGACTGCCAGAATCATTCAGCTTTGTACTTGATAACTCATGGAAAACAATATGTTTGTTCTGTTCAGTGAAGTAATATGAATTTGTAACTCTACACTCATAATTACCAGCATTAAAAGTAATAATGATCTTTGAATTTTATGTGAATTATTTTTGATATCAAGTAAGCTAATGAAAGCTGACTGTCGTTTCTAATACACAGTATGTCTGATAACAAATGTAACCATGCTGGTGAAAGTTTAATGTAGCCAGTTACCTCAGTATAAAAACATTTCAAAAGAAAATGAACCTTTATTCAAAAGACCTCAGAATGGCTTAACTGGGTAGAAATAGGCTGTTTGTGAAGCTTACAAGGACAAAGCTTATTTTCACCCTGATGAGTAAGTCATATTTTATTTTAATATTACCTCTACAGTTCACTCTAAAGATCTGTACTTATTTCTTCTCAAAGAACTTCTTTTTTGAGAAATTAGTATTGTATATAAATCTTGGGGCCTGATCTAACATGACTTTTTTTTAGTCATTCTCATCATTCAGATTGGTGGTCAGTACATGATGATTCAGTCATTTTCTTATGAAGTTGTTACAGCATCCAATGGATGAAATGGCCTAAAAATTTGTGACATACCATTTTAAAGTCTATTATATAAATTGTTTGGTACCAGAAAGGTTGGTGTCTGATGTAGCCATCTAGCTGTCATGCTACTGTAAATACATATTTATTGTTATATTAACCACTTCTAGAAGTTTCTGTGCTTTGAAGAACACATATTCATTTTGTACTATATGCTGTGGGGAGAGACATTGTCACAAAATAAACAATTCATAGGAATAAGAGGTATGATGTTAATTTATTTTTATGCTTCTGATGCCTTTAGAAATTACAGACATCTCACGCTTTCAGTTACCTGAGGACCAGATGGCTCTGCTTTGGGATAGTAAAAAATACAATCCCAAGACAGCATTCAGCAGATGTCTAGGCAGCAGCTCCAGCTGACCAGACAGGTTTGCTCTTCCACTCGACACACGGCCAAAGCCAGGAATGGTGCAAGGACAAGGGAATAAGCTGCAAGCAGTACGGCTACTGAGCATAGAGAAAATTATTTAAAGACTCAAAGCAAACAAACAAACAAACAAAATCCAAACCTAAAATCTATCCTACTTGTGATTTTTATTTTTTGGGAGGAAAGTAAAGGGTAAGAAAATGACATAGGGAAAGAAGTAATTGGATTTTCTTTCTTAATAAGAGAGAAAAAAAATCTTTTTTTTAGATACAGGTGTTTATTTCCTGGTCATCTACAGTAACTGAATTTCATTAACTACAACTGTTGCTTTAATTAAAAGTATATTGTCTATGTCCAGATAATATTTTGACTAGGTCTTCAGCAGCCCTAGATCAGCACAAGTCTGTTAGGCCAAATAGCATTTTGGGGTTTTAAAATATTTGGGGATCAGTTGAAACCACTTATATTTAATTTCTGATTGGTTGTTGTTATATAATCAATGAAAAATCAATGACTGACATTATAAAAGAAATCAGAACCTAAATAACATAACAGCTGGAATACTGTAAAGGCATTAGAGAATAAAAAGGAAAGGATTTTTTCAGTTAAAACAAGATGAAAACCCAAGAGATTTGGTTTTACTCACAATCTTCTTACATATTCTCTTTGTAACTCTGAGCAAGTTGTTCCCTTCCTCTCCATTTCAGTTTCATTTACTGCTGGATATCTAACAGATAGGATGAGAGCAAAACTAAGTTCAGTAGGTTCTACATCTGCTTCTGCCTTCCTAAGTCCAGCTATGTCTCCTGAAAGCCTTAGATACTCACCAAGCTCCTGTTGCTCTATGTTTCATATCATGATTTTCATGGAAAGGCAACACAAGCACACCTTTCAGGGAGAACTCATGAAGTACTGGTCTAAATGAGCAGAGGAACTGCAGCCTTGGAATGGTCTAGATGCAGGTGAAAATGCTTTGAGAAGTTTGATTGGAAATATGAAAGGGAGAATATTTTAAGTGTGCCCCACCTGTTCAAAATGCAAGTTGTTTTTGCTGACATGGAGTGTAATACTGTTCTTCCTGTTCTCCGTGCAGAAATAACATCAAAAAGTATCTCTGTGGCAGACCTTATTTTGCTGGCAATCTTACTGAAAACCCAGTGATGAAAGAATCATGAATAGTAAACCATTTTCTTACGCTTATTGTTGGTCCTTCCAGAATAGTTTGAAGATTTTTGGCAATGCCTCTACAAAATGATGCAATTTCCACTTGCTGTCTTTGAACTTCACTTTTCTTTGTAAAAATTTGACATCATTTGTTAGTAGTAAACTCTTATTTGTACTTTTTTTTGGAAGAAAAATGAAATCACTCTTGAGCTCTGGATTTTATTGTTAAATTGTCTTATGAGGAGGGATCATTCCAGTCAGACTGGTTTCAGCCTCCTAAACCATCTGTGGTTAGTGGTATTACGTACACAGGATTTGATCCTCATCTTTCATGCACAGACACATATTACGTCAGCATGATTGATTCCTAAATTTGAAGTGATATCTCATTCCGACAGTTTACATCAATAAGTTAGGAAGTTTTTAGATACTCTAATTGGAGTGATTGAACCATGGGCATAAATCCAAAAAAAAAGTGACATCTTTCTGAAGAGATGTCACTTACCAAATATATTTTTAAACTATATGTTACATAGAATTGATTGTTTATTCATATTTGTAGTGTGTTTGATATTTAATATTCACAAGAACCTGTAAATATGTATATATCTGTATATATATTTTGATTCAGCTATCATATTCTGATTTTATCTGATTAAAGACTCTCATTAACCTCTGAACTTTTGAGCCATACATAAACAGTAAGGTCTGAGATGACAATTGTTGCAGAGGATTGTAAGTCAGAACAAAAACATTATTTATGCATGAAAAACATTGCACCAACAATTTTTATAATGTCTTTTCAAGGCCTATGGAATCAAATTTGCATGAATAGGGTTCAAGCATCACAGATTTGCTTACACTCCCTGTGTGCAGTTGGGCTTTATACTTTTCTGGTAGATGTCGTGAGAGGATATTGGACCTGCACAACTCTATGAGAGTTATAACAAGCAAAGCCGTTTATTCTTCCAATACTACATACTTATGCTCTCACCAAAGCTCTTACTTCATAATTAGCAAATCAGCAATTAGACAGTTATCAACCTTTTCTCCTATCAGCATAAGACCACTCTAACACGCGCTATGCAGACCAATCAACTTCTTGTTCATGCGTTGTTCACGCGGCGGTGACTTCTCACAGTTCAGTACTTTTCCACAGTTTTAGTGTTGCAGCTGTCCGTTGTTTTCCTCTGCCACCTTAGCACAGCTCAGCAGTCTCTTATCTTTCTCCCAAGGCCTGTTTTTCATCAAAGCCTAGCTGTTTCTCAGAGGCTGTGCAAGGCTGACAGGCCGATGCCTCCCACAGGTAGATAGATCACGTTTTGGTTGCTGTGATCCCACCATTCCCTCCCATCTTTTTTTCTCCCACTGTCCCTGGCCAACAGAAAATAAGATGGGCAGTTGTCTCATTTGTTACAATACCAGCATCCCCCTAAAACAGAAGCCTGGAAATGCACTAAAAGAAAATTGTAGATCTTGGATCATTTGAAAGATGGGGCATGCTTGGTAGGGAAGAAAAGAAACAATCAAGGCAGTGGTTTATTTATGAAAATTTGGGTTCTGACTTTCATGGGAGAAGGTATGATAAAGAGATGTTTGTTCAATAACCCTTCCTATTTTTTTTCTGACAGCTAAACTGAGGCAAAAATAAACACATAAAGAAATCAGCGTTGATTTAGCCCAGTGTTCCCTTAAGAAGCTTAAGACTAGGAGACAGATAAACCGTAAAAGAGGACAAGACCATATCTCAAATCATCACTTACCTTTCAAAGAATATTTCTCCTTATTTGCTCACTTTTATAACCAATTTTATCTTTATTATTATCCCTGTTTTCTTATATTTCACATGGACTGGGAAAATCATCATTGAATTAATAAAAGTGGGAGAAAAATTTCCAAGCAGGAAACAATCATGCAATTTAAATCCTAAGGAGTGGGTTGAAGAATCACTGGTAATCATATATTTTGTTAGAAGAACTTATTCTACATAAACTCCCAAAAGAATGCAGGAGGAAGTACCTGAACTAGAATGTGTGGGAGACAACTTCCTGATGCAACTGGTGAGAGAACCGACCAGAGAAGGTGCCCTGCTGAATCTCCTCTTTGTGAACAGAGAAGGACTGGTGGACGATGTGGCAGTCGGAGGACAACTAGGGCACAGCGATCATGAAATAATAGAGTTCTCTATTCTTAGAGAGGCCAGGAGAGGGCTAAGCAGAACTGACATCCTGGACTTCAAAAGGGCTGACTTTGTCTTGTTTAGGCACCTGCTTGAAAGGATACCTTGGGAGACGATCCTGAAGGGTATAGGGGTCCAGGAAGGCTGGGCACTCTTTAATAAGGAAGTGTTAATGGCTCAGGAGCAGGCAGTCCCCAGGTGCTGTAAGAGAAGCCAGCGACAGAGAAGACCCCCCTGGCTGAACAGGGAGCTTTGGTTGAAACTCAGGGAGAAAAGGAAAGTTTACAGCCTTTGGAAGAAGGGACTAACCACTCACAGTGATTACAAAGAGGCTGTGAGGCTATGCAGGGCAGAAATCAGGAGGGCTAAAGCCCAGCTGGAAATTACCCTGGCTTCAGCAATCAAGGATAACAAGAAATGTTTCTATAAGTACGTCAACAGCAAAAGAAAGACCAGGGAGAGTATCCATCCCCTGCTGGATGCGGGAGGAAACATGGTAACAAGTGATGAGGAGAAGGCTGAAGTCCTTAATGCCTTCTTTGCCTCAGTCTTTAATAACAAGACTAGTTGTATTGAGGGAATCCAGCCTCCTCAGCCAGAGGACAGAGACTGGGAGAACAACCCCCCTGCAATCCAGGAGACAGTCAGTGACCTACTGCATCACGTAGACACACAGAAGTCTATGGGACCTGATGGGATACACCCGAGAGTGTTGAAGGAGCTGGCTGGGGTGCTCGCCAAGCCGCTTTCCATCATTTACCAGCAGTCCTGACTGACCGGGGAGGTCTCGACAGATTGGAAACTGGCCAATGTGACGCCCATATATAAGAAGGGTCGGAAGGATGATCCAGGAAATTACAGGCCTGTCAGCTTGACGTTGGTGCCTGGGAAGCTGATGGAGCAGCTCATCCAGAGTACCATCATACAACACATGCAGAACAACCAGATGATCAGGCCCAGTCAGCATGGGTTTATGAAAGGCAGGTCCTGCTTGACAAACCTGATCTTCTACAACAGTGCGACCTGCTTATTGGATGAGGGAAAGGCTGTGGATGTTGTCTACCTTGACTTCAGTAAGGCCTTTGACACCATTTCCCACAGCATTCTCCTGGCAAAACTGGCTGCTTGAGGCTTGGATGATCGCACGCTTTGCTGGATAAAAAACTGGCTGGATGGCCGGGCCCAGAGAGTTGTGGTGAACGGAGTTAAATCCAGTTGGCGGCTGGTCACGAGTGGTGTCCCCCAGGGCTCGGTTTTGGGGCCACTCCTGTTTAACATCTTTATTGATGATCTAGATGAGGGGATCGAGTGCACCCTCAGTAAGTTTGCAGATGACACCAAGTTGGGTGGGAGTGTTGATCTGCTCGAGGGTAGGGAGGCTCTGCAGAGAGACCTGGACAGGCTGGAGCGATGGGCTAAGGCCAGCTGTAGGAGTTTCAATAAGGCCAAATGCCGGGTGCTGCACTTCAGCCACAAGAACCCCCAGCAGCGCTACAGGCTTGGGGAGGAGTGGCTGGAGAGCTGCCAGCCAGAGAGGGACCTGGGCGTGTTGATTGACAGCTGGCTGAACATGAGACAGCAGTGTGCCTAGCTGGCCAAGAAGGCCAGTGATATCCTGGCTTGCATCAGAAATAGCGTGGCCAGCAGGGACAGGGAAGTGATCTTGCCCCTGTACTCGGCACTGGTGAGGCCGCACCTCGATTCCTGTGTTCAGTTTTGGGCCCCTCACTACAAAAAGGACATTGAATCACTCGAACGCATCCAGAGAAGGGCAACGAAGCTGGTGAAGGGTCTGGAGCACATGTCATACGAGGAACGGCTGAGGGAACTGGGGTTGTTTAGTCTGGAGAAGAGGAGGCTGAGGGGAGACCTCATTGCCCTCTACAACTACCTGAAAGGAGGTTGCAGAGAGCTGGGGATGAGCCTCTTTAACCAAGTAATGAGTGATAAGACAAGAGGGAATGGCCTCAAGTTATGCCAGGGAAGGTTTAGACTGGATATTAGGAAGTATTTCTTTACAGAACGGGTTGTTAGGCGTTGGAATGGGCTGCCCAGGGAGGTGGTGGAGTCCCCATCCCTGGAGGTGTTTAAGAGTAGGGTCGACATAGCGCTGAGGGATATGGTGTAGTTGGAAACTGCCAATGCTAGGTTAATTGTTGGACTAGATGATCTTCAAGGTCCTTTCCAACCTAGATGATTCTGTGATTCTGTGAACTGTCTTTCAGGTGTATATGTAATAATGAGAATATATTAGCTACTTAACCTACTCTTTTCAATAATAAAAAGGTTCTGATCAATTTAATTAAGTTCCCTCCCCTGTGTAGGGGATCCCTATAGCACATAAAGAGCAATTTAGACATCACTGGATTTTGATCCTCTCTTTAGAAAATTTGTATGTTGCTATGCAATACTTACTTCTGTGTGGCTGAAATCATCCCTAGGAGGAGAAGTAAGGTCAGGTGCCAGATTCACCACCACAGGGACAGACCCACATTCATATGGCAGCATGACTCCAGCACATGCAGAGCTCTTAAGGAGCAGGTGGTGCCTGGTGACAGGGATATGAGACACCTGTTGTGAAAAGTTGGGTTGCCTATACATTGTGGATGTATCAAAGACCAGAATCAGAGTCTGCAGCTGCGATCCTGTGAGCATGGTAGAACAGCATAAAGAGAGATGTGCTGGAGTTACGGGCCTCCCCATCAGTTCTGGTGATGTGACTTCCATTTTAATAATTTGAATTTAAAATTAAACAGAACGAAATAAGATATTTATGATAGCTAGTAGTAATTAAAAACATGTTTAAAAGTATGTGCCAGCTAGTTCAAGAGTTCTGTTTTGGCACAGGATAGCTTAGAAGCAGTTGAGAAAGACTAGATTAAACTTTGGTTGCTGCCAGGCAATTTTGCTAATTTTAATTAAACAATATATTAATTGCATGTGCATAAACTTAGTGAATATTAAGTAACTTAATTTCTTAACAAATATCTTTGCAGACCTGATCTTCTTTCAGTCACTAGAACTTTTTCTATTTCATTATTTTTTCTTCTTTATTAGGGTATGATTTGACAGATATTTACAATAAACTCAAGTCCATGTTGCTTACAAAATTCTGAGATACAATTTAATATTAATTTTAAAAAGTATATCACCATTTCAGAACCCTCCAATAAGATTACTCTGGATGCAGACTGGATTTTATTTTTTTTTAAATGCAAACCTGATGGAAAAAAATTAGTAAAGGGAGAAAAGTTTTTTTTGTCTCAGCTGCAAGGCCAGAGATAGCAGAATTCTGATGTCTGGCTGAGATCTGTTTGTGGTTCAGCAAGAAGCACTAGATCATTTCAGCAAGATTAACCTGGTTATACATTGCAGCTAATTGCCGTCTTTCAGGATTTTGTGACCCTCAGGTGTAAGTGATGTGAGATGTCAATAAACTATCTGTATCACTTAACCTTTTGCCAGATAATGTCACAGGAGTAATACATACCATACAAGAATGGGAAATGCTTCTCCAGCCCTAGTTAGTAGTGGGCTTTTTTTCTTCACAACACAGTTCCTGGAAGGCTCAGCAAAGATGCATGTAGATGCCAAGTGTTAGCATACATTTTATAACTCTGTTGTTCACTGGAGCATGAAAGATCTAACAGGATGCAAATGATCATCCCCATAGACAAAAATTGATCAGAAAATTCACAACTTGAGGCCTGCTGGTAGGGGATTACTCTACAATGTCATTCACTTGCAACCAAGTGAGTTTTGCTATAAATGAGTGAGAGAAGAAATATTGGGCTTTGTGAGAGCTAAATTGCATTGCATGGTCATAGTCAGCCTGTTGGTAAATGAGATTAAAGCAATTCCTATTGTATAGATCTGTCCAGAAACATAATCTAGGAGAAAACACTTAGATGAAAACTATAAAAACTACAGTTAAACTGTAAATCTAATCAACATCGATTGGCTGAAGCTTTAGGTTTTGTGCACTAGTTTTTTTTTTTTTTTTTTTTTTAATAGGTCTTACAGTAGGATTTGGAGGGAGCAAAACCACAATCATCATTGATTTTTTTTCTTTTTAATCTAGAGCCTACAAATATTTACAGAATTATGATTCCTTTCTTTTTTTTCTCTTTCTAATGATTTCCTTTCAAGACCTTCCTCAATATGAGCATCCACACATATTAAGCTTCTACAGTCTTCATGATAACAATATTGTCAGATTTCTGTTTTAATTACCATAATAACAGGGTAACACTTTTGTCATACAGTAATTATTTTTTAGAAATATTAATCACAACATTGAAATAAACAACTTTTTAATTGCATGATTTATACTCACCTGTAAAGTGGGATTGTCTCTGCAAAATAACACTGAGGTTGTAGAAGGTTTTCAGTAGTAGACAAGCATTGTGTTTTATGGATTTTTAGATCATTGTTCTGAGTTTGTCTACATGGATATATTACATAGTTGATTCTTTTTCCAGTATTATATGTGCAAATTGCGAATTCAGTATACAAAAATCAGAATGTATCCAGAATTAACAATGACTCTTAAATATTAAACTGCTCTCCTGCAGCTGAGCTGAATTAGAGGATGTATTACATTATTTTACTTTCATGTCATAAAGAATAATGATAATTTTTTTCTTCTTTTATTCATTCTGCCTCCTGCATGTGAGGATACACATAAGTGTAAGTTAAGATTAGAATAAAATATAGTGTTGACTGTTGGGAAATATTAAGCTGTATTCTTGACTTTGGAGGAAAGTACAGCATACTGGTCATCACAGCATAGCTAAATATAGATATTTGACATATTTGCTCCCAAAAGCAATGTGGCTGAAAAAAAAGAGATGTGGATCTGCCAAATCAGTGAGCTAGGTTTAGCTTGTGTCCTCCAGTGTTGGCTGGGGAGTAGTCAGAAGTGGTAGACTAACATAGAGACAGAAATACAGTGTTGCATGGCACTATGAGATGGGCTGACGGGGAAATGATGATCTTGATATGAGCCAGAAAGGGGATGACAGTGTTTTACTGCCAGAAAAAACTAAAGTAAAGAAGGACCAATGTCTGCCATAAATTACAGCAGATTCAGTTTGTCAGAGAAAATATCCAGAAGGAGCTGGGTCTTCCAGATGCTGAGAACATAATTAACAATTTCCTACTCTTTTCAGGCTTTTCTTTTAGGTACTGCCTAGCTTCACCTTTCTGAAAGTCATAAAGCAGTATGCAGGCCTTAGATTTTATTGTTCAGTTCCAAGCATCATTGGAGCCTGAAGTCAGTTTATGTGATATCTATAATAACAGATATTTCTAATTGGTGACAGATCTCTTGTAAAGCCTATTGAAAGTTAAGGGGAAATTGAAATTGCAACAGTAATTTGGGACAGAGGAAGGATGTGGTGTGGAGGGCAAGAAGGCCCAACTGCAGAAGGGGTTAAACTGTTTGGAAGTGAACTAAGCCAGAGACAGAAGGACTCCATGTAAGTGAGGAAAGGTTCTTTTGCTGATGAGATAAGTAACAGCTGCAGCATTTTTCTATAAAGATCATGGAGAGCAAGAGCTCAGAGGTAACTTTTAGTCAGCAGAACTGGCTCTGGGGGATAAACCAAACACCTGTTAAGGTGCCCTATTCCTATGCTTGTATAATTGGTGTGGATGCAAGTGTATATAAGGAATTGGCCTGTGCTGCATCTTTACAGATTCCTTGTGAAACCACTTATGGCAGTAAGAGTCTATCCGAAGCACTGTTCATTAAATCTCTTTATATTTAAGCACAAACTTGTGTTTAATTTTCCTCAAGAGTTAAAATAAAAGTTCCCCAACAAAAACTAGTAATACAGATTTTTCATTGACTTCAAAGGTTTTAGAGGTCAGGTTTTACCAACCAAACCAACCAAGTCATTGGATGTGGGAATATCTAGCTGACTTTACAGCCTGTCATGTGTTTAAATACAAATAAATACATAAGTGCTCTATAATGTTAGGAGGGATAGCTGGACAGAGTTTTGAACAAACACTACCCTATTCTCCACTGAAGAAGGTGGTTGTCATTATGTCAATGAGGTTGGTGAAAATTCAGAGTTCCTCTCCACAAGGAGAGGACCAATGCTTAGTTTCCATCTAGTGTCCATCTGACAACTCAGCATCTGACATTTGATGATATTTACAAAGTCCTGAAAACATGAAAGGCTTCTCTTATGTAATTTGAAGCATTAATTTCATTCAGGCCACATACATGTAATAAAATAGGCGAGATGAAAGAGTATAATAATTGAAGTACATGGTACTTGGTTTCTGAATTCCTTCAATCAGTCCAATTAAATGTATAACAGAAAATGCTCACTCTGAATTTTTTTAAAAATAAATGATGAGGTAATCTGCTGGAAGTAGGGAAATAATTTTGTGCCAATATTATTGTTTTTCTGCATTCATTTGTTAATTTAATATATTCCTGCTGTTTCAGCACTGAGCTGCATAGGGAGAGACTGAAAAAGCTGAAGGAGCTTAAGTTTTCATCTACACATTGTTATCAATATGGATTACTATGAAAATATAGTTTTAAAATTTAGAAGAAATTTACTAGTGGCTATTTGACGTATGCCTTAAGTTAACACAGGAATCTTAGTACATTGCTCGAAAGTTAAATTTCTTTCAAATTATCAGAAATGGAGAGTTACTAAAAAGTAACAAACACAGAAATTAAGATAAGAAATTATCAGAAACATTTTTCTGATGTGGTTTTTCTAGCCTGAGTTTAAGCATTCCTGAAGTAGTCTTACAGCTGAGAAGAAATTTTCAAACCCATTTGTAATCATCATCAAGTAGAAATGAAGCTGAACAGTCAAAACAGGTAAAATGTCTCCAGCTACTTGAGAACAGACTTTTCAACTAGAAAAATAGTCAGATGTTAACTGAATATTCACAATATTTAAATCCTTTCTGCTTGAACACAAGCAACAGGAGGTCAAGACCAATCTCCAGGACAACTCAATATTTTTTAATGTGTTTTTATAAATCCAGTTAATAGAAGACATTTCCACCAATGATGAAAACAGCCTCTGTCAACTAGTAATTGTAGATGACCAAATGCACTACAGTTGTCTACATCTTTTCTGTTGTACATCAATATTATCTTCCCTAGCAGTTTATCAGGAAAAATATCCTTCACAGGAAACACAAGTATGGAGAGGAAAGCAAAAACATGTTTGGATTACTTTGATTTTTTGTAGTTGTAACAACCAAAATGTGGATAAAACTGAATTCTACTGGCAGAGTTTTTGAGAGCAATTCTTCAAATCACAATACAGTGGAGGACTTCAGTGCTAATGAGACATTGAGCCCCTCAACTGTTTTCTTGTTACAATAGGCTTCTCAGCTCAGTTATGGCCGTACATCCCTAGCATGCCTTACATTTGGCATTGCTAGGGTAGTGCCAGATGTCACAATTCTGTCTCTCATGAATTCTGTCACCAGAGGACTATTAAAGAGCAGATTCCCTGCTGAAATATTTTTGAGAACAATTTAATTCTGTTTCCTTTATAAGCAGAAATTTTCATCAGTCTTCTCTCAATGTTTGTAGCTGAATATAGAATCATAGAATCACATGATTTTATTTTGGATTCTACTTTGCATTCTATTTTTGGATTCTATTTGAGTTGGAAGGGATGTTAAAGATCATGTAGTTCCAACCCTCCTGCCATGGGCAGGGACACCTTCCACTAGATCAGGTTGCTCAAAGCCCCATCCAACCTGACCTTGAACACTTCCAGGGAAGGAGCATCCACAGATTCTCTAGGTAACCTGTTCTGGTGTCTCATCACCCTCACAGGAAATAATTTCTTCCTTATATTTAATCTAAATCTACCCTCTTTCAGTTTAAAAACATTACCCCTTGTCCTATCACTACAGTCCCTGATAAAGAGTCCCTCCCCAGCTTTCCTCTAGTCTCGTGTTAAGTACTGGAAGGCTGCTCTAAGGTCTCCCCGGAGCTTTCTCTTCTCTAGGCTGAACAACCCCAACTCTCTCATCCTGTTCTCATAAGGGAGGTTGTCATGTCCCGCTCAGACGAGGGAGACAAGTGAGTCAGATTCGTAAATCCCTAACAGAGTGGACAATGGTGAGACAAGTCTCAAAGTCCAAACATTTATTAACTACCCACAATGTACTAATTGGATACACAATAATTGGCTAAGTATATAACGAGTTGTGGCAAGCAATACAGTATGCTTTGCATTTCTTAATGGTAGTGAAGGAAAAGGGGAAAAAGAAAAGGAGGGAGATGGAGAGAATAGAGGAATAGAGATCACTGGTCTGGGTTCCTGTGTCAATCCCGCCAGTGTGGGTTCAAGGAGACATCCATCTTCTTCACTGAGCTTCACTCTCTGGACCCCCCCACTCCTTGCATCCCCTCAATTTATACACGCTTTCCTTGGGTCCGTCCCTTAGGTTGACCCACATACCTGCATATCCCATGTATGGGGAGGGGCAAGGTGCTTCATGGGATGATGTAATTAGCATGATCATGTTAGTCTTCATTAGCATATTCTGGGGTGTTACCTTTAATATGCATTTGGTGGATAATGAAGCAAAGTTCATTCACTGGACAGATGGCCCTTGAAATTTGTCCAGATGCACCAGAGCAGAACCATCCTGTCTCCACAGGGCTCCCCGCTCCAGCTGCATCTTATGCTATCCTGGCAGCCTTATCAGCTTCAACCTCCACACCATTCACCCCATGACTATAGTTTCATTACTTGCGAGTGTTTGAGACATTCCTTAGCTCAGAGGCCCTCCACTCCCCCCATTATCTTTTATCTCTCAGCTGTTTTTCTCAGTCCTTGTTTCTCACAGGCCTGTTTCTTTCAGGACCTGTTTTTACAAGTCATCTCTCACAGAGGTGCTCCAGCCCCCTGATCATCTCCGCGGCCTCCTCTGGACCTGCTCAAGCAGGTCCATTTCTTTCCTTTGCTGAGGGCCCCAGAGTTGAACACAGTACTCCAGGTGGGGTCTCATGAGAGTGGAGCAGAGGGGGAGAATCACCTCCCTGGACCTGTTAGCCACACTGCTCTTGATGCAGCCCAGGATACAGCTGGCAAGCCACATAGACACATACTTCAAACAGCCTGTACTCCAGGCCAGTTGTCACTACAAAGAGACCAAATGTATCTCTAAATATGATGTACTTATCTTCAGTTTGCTTCAGAGACAGAGAGGATGAGCCCATAACAGGAAAAGAACTTGTACTCCTCTGACTCTTGTAATTTCTATCTTAGTCCTCAAACATCCATGCTTGTCAAGTTACCCTTTGGATTTTTGTCAGTTGGAAGAGGTTATATGAACTGCAAAATGCACATAAAATTAACACGTTGAATTCAGGAAATTGTATTTGGGAATTTATTCAGATTCCATTTGGATTTAGATCCAAATACAGAGAAATATAGATTTATATTATGAAAATATTCTATTGATTTAAGGTTCCCTTTATATCAAACATGAAACAGACTGCAACTTAGTAATTTTTATTTGGCAGACTTCCACACGGAATGTGAAATATACAATGTAAAGAGAGGGCAGTGCTGCTTCTTTAGCACAACCACATGCACTTAGAAATATTCTTTTGTTGGCATTGCATTAGATTTGGACACAATGATGCAAATGTACTGCCAGAGCAGACTAAAAACCAGCATGCTCAGTTGATGACATATGCCAATTACAGAATCCATTTTTCTGTTATTATGACTCCACTGGTGAGCGCCGAATGTGCTGGTTTTGGGGTTTAAGCATTCCACAGTGTGATTAATCAAAATAGGTGATAACTGACCCATGATTAAAAATCAATTAAAATTAAGAATTTTAATTACACTTCCTCCAAAATTAAGGAGATATTAACAGGTGAAGTAATAAGCAACACTGAATACATTATTGACCTACAAATGGTTTTCACATGCTTCTGAATATTCTATTTAGGACCCCTAAAAAAAGCAAACTCAGTGCAGTGTTATGAGAGAGCATGGGGTACAATTAAAAAAAGCGGTCACGGATGGCAAGAGTATATTCTGAAAATGCAGTATAACAAAGAAAATATCAAAGAATTGGCAAGAGACAAATGTTAGTCTAAACAGAAAAGAGTAATGAGATAAAGGAAATACGTCTCATAGAAGAATCATTTCTGAAGGACAGAAAAAGCAAAGAATCATTCTACTGAGATTTGACTACATCAGGGAACTGTGTGAGATATTAGATTATTAGGTACAAAGACTGTAGAAAAGAAAAACAACAGTAGGAGGAATTATAATCTCTCTAAAGAAAGAAATGACTTATTCACCAACCAGACTGAAACCTGGCTGTTGGTATTCCTCAGAGCCCTATTCCATGAAAAATAGTACTTGCTGTTCACAATAATTTCTCAGCCAAAACTTGATTTCACTGCTTTGCTTAAGAATTTTTCATCATTTATTTAACATCTCCCAGTCTCAGCCACGTTTTCTTTGAATAACTAGTCAACATGATCTAAACAATAGATTGGAAACCTGAAAGCATTTTATGTATACATTAAACTACATATTTCATGGGAATAATATGAAGGAAATTAAGATGGGCTAAACAACAGGAAAATATCCTTGACTTTGATTGCAATGTCTTCTAAAGAAATACTTGCATTAAAGTAACTCAAATCTCTGTTTCCCAAAGGTATGTTTGTACCAATTTAAGATTAATACTGCAGTAACATGGTGAGTCAAGACAACTTGTGAACAATATTTAAAGGCCAGATCCTGTTTTCTCAAAGTTCAGTAGTAAAAAATGCATATGTAGCAATGTGATATATTCTAGGTGTTCTCTGTAAAGCTCAAAGCCTTACAAAATTCAAGGAACTCAAGAGTATTAAGCCCCAGTTACCTAACCAAGCACACCCTTTGAACACAATAACCAAAACTCAGGCAATATGGATTTTCTTACAAGGATAAGATCTATACTGTGTGAGATAGGGCTTTCTTGGGGGCTCATCTGAAACCATGGAACAGTTGCTCCTAGACAGGAAGTCTACCACAAAACATGAAATACAAGGTGCTGTCCTTTGGTCAGTCTTCATGGTAAACAGACCAGTGTGACTACTTTGCTTGTTCTCTCACCCTTCTCCTCTTCATCCTCCTCTGAATATCAGAAAAATTAACAAGTAAATGATATCTGGTATAAAAACACAGAAGAATAAGAATGAATGCATGGAGAAGCCTTCAGTGTTTTAGTCTTTCAAAAACCCTGAAAAAATAAGAATACTAGTGGAGCATGTGTGAGGAGGGAAGATACCCACAGAAGCTCTAAGATGTATGTCTTTCAAACATGATTTTTATGATTTCATTAGTGTCTGCAGCTTGGCTGATATATGCTATTGATAAGTCTGAGCATAAGTGATGAAGATTTAGACATCTAATTACAGAATAACTTTAGGGTACAACCTTTAATGTTGAATCCAGTACCATATTAAGATATATGACACTTACTGGGCTACATTAAAATGATTAATGAAGAACCAGTAATGTTCACTATAGATTCTCCAAGAAAATAATTTTTCTTACTGTTATTAAACTTAGAATTGTAAACCTTTTGTTAATGACTACAGAGACAGACATAGATAGCTCTGGCAGAAATAAAGCTGACAGCAGTCTGTATGTGCCACACATAGTGCTTTGTAGAGTGAAAACACAAAATATCTAGTGGATCTGCTAAAGGTACAGAAAAGCTACAGTGTAACAGACATTCACAGTATGGACATAACATCTAATGTTTATTTACTTATACTATAATGAGAAAGCTCCTGACCAGCTGGTGTGACCAAGCCTCAGGAGCTGACATGACTGGAAATTGATGGGGCTTTTGTTAGCTGGAAATAGAAAAACTAAACAAACAGAAATAAAACAACCCTCCAAATTTAGTAGAATGGAACATATTCCTCAATTCTCTCTTTCATGCCAGAGGAAAATACAAAACACTTCAAATAAACATAGCATGACTTCAATTTTTAAATAAAAGAGTCATAAAAACAGTATATTGATTTTTGCAGACATTTAGAAAGTGAGAAAAAAAATATTTCTTCACACATAGGCCTGCACTATAGTTCTACTTTCTATATTATCCATACTGTTTTCTAGCCATGGTGGAAGTTGCAGCTACATTAAAACCAGAGCTGGAATACAATCAGAATTTTGTGTGATTTTTTTAGAACTTGTGAATATTTTTTGTTTGCTGTGGATCATTTTAGTTGTATATTTGTTCAGAAGTGAAACTAAAATATGCAGAGATTGTATGTTATAGCTGCTCCGGTACTCAATTTAAGCATAATCTTTATCTGCCTTCATAGTTCATATATTTAATATAACTGTCCACTTGTTGCTTTCTCCATTCCAATATTTAAGAATATATAGAGAGATGCCTTCTACTGCTTCTGAGTCCCCATATTTTAAAGTACTTAAAAGGTACTCTAACTCACTTTCTGCAATGGATTAAATCCCATTGGCAGTCATAAGCAAAAATAACTATCCCATATATGCGTACACCTTTCAACCATCCTGAGACTGTTCCTTCCTAAGATATTTAGAGATATGATGTGGTGCTGACATATAAGTCTCATTTAACCTCTATCTTAGTTATAAAGCTCTCACAGTGGTGTGACTGCACATCATTTAGCCTAACTGGAAATAAAACCTTATGGTTTTCTTGCTGATGAAAACATAAGTGATATCTCTGATATGACTGTTATCAACCATAGACATACACTTGTTTATCTGATTGTAGATATGCTGCCTAGAGCTTAAGTGCAAGAAATGACTTTGTCCTGAGGTGCTTACAGAGTGATTTGAGAAAGGCAGACTGCACTTTTAATTACCTCTATCACTGATTGTTGACAAAAACAGCACTAGGACTTGTTTTGGTTTGTTAGCATTCAAAAGGGTGTAGAGGTAGTCCCTGGAGTCCAAGTAACCTGTGGCAACTTAGCCCAAAGACTTTTGTGCTTGTTAATAGCAGCTAGCTTCTCTAAACAGTATACTGAATTACAGAAGGCATCTTAGAAAAATCTGAAAGAGACAAGGTGTTGAAACACATGGAGAAAGGAAATCCATAGCAAGGATAGGTATAACACAAGTTGGAAAATGGTTGTCACAGATCAAAGTATTAACACTGTAATTATTTAACAGCAAATCAAGATTTGTCTATGACTAGCAGCACTTAATCATTAACCAATTTAAAGATTTACAAAATAATTCAGTAAAATATGTTAAAAGTAAAATAGTGATTTAACTACAGATTCAAAGATGACAAGATTCACTTACTATACAGTACCTTAATACTTATATACATGCGCATTCACCAATACAAGATGTACAAACACACAGATATAGAAAAATTTGGATCCAGTAAAATAAGTATGTACCCACACTCATGAAAATAACTGTGTGTACCCAAACACATCAGTAGGTAGAGGGATTGAGTAGGTGAAAGAGAAGTTAGCTCAAAGCTAAAATTTCCCTCTTCTCGAGTGAGTAAATATTCACAATGTAAATACAATGCATCGGCATTCATCAATGGACGATAATTGAGACTCAAGAGGGTCAGGTTCGCCCTGGCCTACTGTTGGCTCTAACGGCAGATGGTACGTTAAAGTTTTTAGTACCTGACAGACATCCCAGCTCAGGGGAGATTATGGTCACAGGCCTGCTGCAATCCAGGAGAGCTCAAAAGATCTCATTTGAGGTCACCATATATAGGGTCCAAGCTAATTCACTTTCTTCAGGTACTTTTCCGCTCTGGCCCAACTCAGTTGATGAAATATTCTGGTGTTTTCCACCAGTTTCTCAGGCCAAGAACTTGCTGGATGTGCACTTCTGTTATCACCCTCCCTCAGCCACGTCCCACCTACAGATGTACCAGGCTGTCAGGAGATGATGGGTTGTTATCACCTGTGAGAGACTGAAATGTCAGATGACTGTCTTGAAGCTTGCTTGTGTCTGTGCAAACCTCAAGGACAAGCTGCAGCCTTTGGATTACAGGAATGTCACCCAAGGAAGCAAGAGTGTATTGAAGGATGCACCCCCCACTCCCTTGCAGGTGCATGGCCAAACTCCTTAGATAAACCTCAAAGGGGCAGACATGGACTGAGTGAAACTAAATGTTTATCAGTGGCTCCATCCTGTAGCCATTTGTAGCTCTATTGTGTACACCAGACACCATGCATGCATTGCTAATGAACTGATAAGAGGTGAGCATTTCTGCCCCAGAAGCCAGATGCAGCAAAAACATATGGGACCAGAGGAAAAAAATCTAAAGACAGGCAGATATGCTAATCAGTGGATACAATGAACTTAAAATGGCAACAGAAAACTTTGCTCTGTGTGCACCCACCACCAAAGAACTGAAGACTGAGGACCAACGGGATGCCACTGTATCCATGGTGGTGACTATTCTTGCGACTCTATTCTGGATGCTTGCTTGATTTCTGTCTTTTCCTTCCATTCTGTCCTATCACTACCCCTCTTCACTTTTTAATAATAAAAATCTGGTTTGGGGATATGACATTCGACCTCGTTTGTGTCTTAATCTCGCTCTTGGGATCATATCAGAACCTCCCCTGACATTGGATCAGGACATCATCATTTTCAAGCAACAGGAGAGCAGGAGCCAGGCACGTCAAGAGGGTGCCTGAATTATCTGGTCCACTGTCATTTGCAATCCACACCACCCTAGGTTGGTATGTGGCCCAGGAGAGGGGTTGAAGTCGCACCAAGCTCTGAGCAGCCCAGCAAGGAGGTGTATTGGAATCACACCAAGTACTGAGAGGCCTAGCAAGGAGAGGGGATGGGAGAAGAATTGCACCACCAAAATGGTCTAGGAACAGAAGAGGGCCCAATGAATCTCAGATTTTATGTAGAACAGAGATAGAGATGTAATGATATAAATGGCAAAACAAAGGATCAGTTATTTACTTCAGAGAAAAATAACCACCACAACACGGCTCTTTTTTATTTTTGGTTTTTTTTTTTTTCCTTCTTGTATAAATACTGTCTGGTAGAATGACTTATTCTGTGACAGTAACATGCCGACAGGTGATTACTCCCATATCCAAGTCTTTCATCTTAAAGAAAGCACATTTTAATATCCATGGTTGGGTATTAGTTGTTTCATGGCTGTTGTGGGTCTGGCTGAGCTGGAATTGGTTTTCCCCTATAGCAGCCCTCATGGTGTTGTGTTTTATGTTGGGAGCTGGCAGGGTGTTGATAGCACACTGGTGTTGTGGCTACTGCTGAGTAGTGCTTACACAGCACCAAGGCTCTTTCCAACATTTTCCCTTCCCCAATGGGATGGGATGGGCAAGATCTTGGGAGGGGACACAACCAGGACAGCTGACCTGAACTGACCAAAGGGATATTCCATACCATATGACATCTGCTCAAGTATAAAGCTGGGAGAAAGGAGGAAGGGGGTGGGGTCACCCTTGGTCCTCCGAGGCAACCACTACGCGTATTGGAGCCCTGCTTCCTGAGAAGGCCCGACATCGCCTGTTCATGGGAAGTAGAGAATAAATCTATTTTCTTTTTGCTTCTGCACATGGACCTTTGCTTCACTCTGCTTATATTAAAACTGCTTTTATTTTACCCACAAGGGTTGGGTTTTTTTCCTATCTTATTTTCTTTCCCCTCTTTGCCCTGTTGAGAAAAAAGGGGGAAGGGAGGAAGTGATAGAGTGACTTGGTGGGTACCCGACATTTAGCCAAGGTCAAACCACGACAATGGCTTATGTACATGGCTTATGTACATAGTCATTGCAGTGTTACCATTGAATAATTTTATTCATCAGGAGCAGAATTATGCGCTGACTTTATGAAATGCTTCGTATTGTTTTTCATATAGGTTTTGTGTGAAACCAAAGTTGACTATAATTTTTTCCTTCCTTTCTTTCTTTCTCTTTTCTCTTTTCTCTTTTCTCTTTTCTCTTTTCTCTTTTCTCTTTTCTCTTTTCTCTTTTCTCTTTTCTCTTTTCTCTTTTCTCTTTTCTCTTTTCTCTTTTCTCTTTTCTCTTTTCTCTTTTTTCTTTTTCCTTTTCTCTGTTTCTCTATTTCTCTTTTGTTTTATCTCTTCTCTATTTTTCATCCTTTTAGATTTTATTTTTTTATTTTTTTTTATTTTTTTTTTTTTCATTATTCAGGAGCCTTCTGTTCTTGAAAGAAAATGATTAATAGCACAGTCAAGGCACATACATAACAAATGCAAGAGCTGTACAGGTTACAGCTCTGGTAAAGTATTTCAGTGTTCAGTATCTTTATTGTCACTGATGCTGGTGTGCAGGGAAGGATTTCCACCTGTGCCACATTGTCTAAACATCTCTTTTGAGAAAAAAAAAAAAAAAAGCAGCAACAAAGACATCAAAATTATATTTTAACTTCAATAGAAGTTTAAATGTTCTGAACTGATGGTTCTGGAGGCTGAGATCTTTTGCCTGTAGAACATTACCATAATTATCTCGGTTGCCTAAACTTCATTTGTCAGTGTATGCATAGGTGTACCATGCAGTAAAAATACTGGACAAACGGAGAATAATACTTCAATGAAACAGCTTTTGTAACACCTACAAAACTCATCCTTTTCTGTGAGACAGATAAAACACCCAGACATATACACACAAACACACACAACTTCTAGTGTTAACAGCCATTTTTAGTGTGCATCTGGGGAGAGGATATGATCTAACCTCCAAAGCTTTCCCTCTTTTGACTTCATTGTTGCCAGATATTCCCTCAGGAGCTAAACATTCTCTCTCAAAAGAAGAAAAAGATATGAAACTCTGTATCTTATGAAATATCAATACCTCGATTCCTTCTTGTTCAAATACAGATCTTTTTAAAAACCAAAATCTCAGCACCAAGGGATTTTTAAAAAGATGCAGTCATCTTAGTAGGAGGGAGTAAAAATTCTCTAGTGGTATTCTGTGTGTCCTCATCTTCATACAGTGGTTTCAAATTCTTTGTGAAAAATAATCTGAAGAGGCATTTAGTGACTTCCATTATCATAATGTGTCAGCACATCAACCTTTGGTATATTTTTTTTCTGGTGGTGTTGTTTTAATTCAGACATTGTGTTTTGGAATGTCAAGACTAAAACAGGTAGTGAGGTCTTCCATGGAGGGTTCACGTCTCTTCTACTGTGTGACTCTGCTCTAGATTGCAGTAGACCACTTTTCTCTAAGGACCAATATTCTATTGTCTGCACATTATTTTCACATAAATCTTGCATTTCTGCACTAATAAGGTGATTGTCAATGTCAAATTGCAAATATGTGCAATATAGGTTATGCAACAAGTAGGTAGAACATACCATTCTGTATTTATGTATAGGAATGGACAGATAATCACATATCTTGCCTTTAAACATTTTCAAATTCAGATATCAGAGGTTAAGCACATGTTTTGTCTCCTTATCAAAAGATCTGAGACTCTGTGGTGGGTAGACCTTGTCTGGATGCCAGGTGCTCACCAAGGTGCTTTGTCACTCCTGCTCCTTAGCAAGACAGGGGAGAGAAATCATGACAAAAAACTTATGGGTTGAGATAAGGATAGGGAGATCACTCGCTAATTACCGTCATGTACAAAACAGACTTGACTTGGGAAAATTAATTTAATTTATTGCCAATCAAAAGTCAGAGTAAGATAATAACAAATAGAAACAAATTTTAAAACACTTTCCCCCCACCCCTCCCTTCTTCCCAGGCTCAACTTCACTCCAAATTTTCTCTACCTCTTCCTCCTATGCACTGCAGGGAGATGAGGAATGGGGTTACAGTCAGGTAAACATGTTTTATCTCTGTCACTCCTTCTTCTTCATACTTTTCCCCTGCTCCATCATGGGGTCTCACCCACAGGAGACAGTCCTTCACAAACTTCTCCAACGTGGGTCCTTTCCATGGGCTGCAATTCTTCACAAACTTATCCAGCATGGGTTTTTTCCATGGGATGAAGTCCTTCAAGAATAGACTGCTTCAGCATGAGTCCTCCACAGGGCCACAAGTCCTGCCAGAAGACCTGCTCCAGCATAGGATCCTCTCCACGGGTCCACAGGTCCTGCCAGGAACCTGCTCCAGCACAGGTTCTGTACAGGTTCACAACCTCCTTCAGGCCCATCCACCTGCTCTGGCGTGGGGTCCTCCACTCACTGAAGATTGAATATCTGCTCCACCATGGATCTTCATGGGCTGCAGGGGGACAACCTATCACATCATAGTACTTCATCAAGGACTGCAGGAGAATCTGTCCTCCGGCACGTGGAGCACCTCCTCCCCCTCCTTCTTCACTGACCTTGGTGTCTGCACAATTGTTTCTTCCACATATTTTCATTTCTCTCTTCCGGCTGCTGTTGCACAGCAGTTTTTCACCCTTCTTCAATATGTCATCACAGAGACGCTACCACCATCGTAGACAGGCTCAGCCTTGGCCAGCAGTGGGTCCATCTTGGAGTCAGCTGGCATCAGCTCTATCAGACATGGGGGGAGCTTCTGGCAGCTTCTCACAGAAACCACCCCTTCATCCTCCTCAATACCAAAACCTTGCCACACAAACACAAAATTTTTGTAGTATCTTTTGAGATGGTTTTTTCAACGCCTCTGATTGTAAACTATTAAAAAAAAAAAAAAAAGTAATCTAATATATTAATTCTTTCTGGCTGGTAGAAATACAAATGTCCGGTTAAGCTGTTAGTTAATACTTTAACATATTTCTTGTTCCCGTAGGATGAAATATGAACAGTCACAAATCAAGTAGAAAATTGCCTCAGTTTGTCATAATTTTATATTACACAGAAGTAGACTCTTGGAGATGATATGCAGCTGAATCACCAGAACAGTATAAGGACTTGTAATAGTAAACAGTCTTGTTTTTTCTTCTTTAATATCATTAATTTAAAGAGATTTCATTCTCCTATCTTACTTCCCTACTTTCAATTTGCTTATATCTTTTTTCTTCTTTTGTTTGATTTTGGATTGGTTTTGCACTTTAAAATGTTTCTGGTTGTGTAATTTACAATGTGGTGGCAACAGTTTTTTGTGATAGTGATATTACTACTTAATTCATTTTGAGTAGATAAACACATAAGAGTTTAAGGAAGCACCTTTTTTTGTAGGTGAAGAGCTATATCGTATTGCTATTTGGATAAACCATATTGTGGAAGAGTAAATAAGCCACTAACACTTCTTTGCAACAGCATGATGGCTTTTACTCCTGTTAGCGCAGATTTTATAGAAAACAAGATTGAACTTATGTTCTACAACAAACGTGTTTTATTTACTGAGAAATGGCATGGAATATTTTGAAACATCTGACAATTTATCCTGCATGTAGTTGAAGGTCTCAATTTAATTTGAGCTCATATTGCCATCTCTAACCAGTTGGTCCCTTCAGCTTATAAACTGTCATGCCCAGTCTTCCATTCAAGAACCAAAAAAGAGAAAGAAAAAGAAACCAACACTTGCAGCCAGTCAGATTCAGTAACAAGACTACAAAAATATTAATGATAATGCCCTAGACTTCCTTACTACCCTTTAAATTAAATCAAAACCACAGACTTTGATGAGCAAAGCCATAAAGCCATAAATACTGCAGGTGAAGATTATTAAAATATATTTTTCCAACAAAATCTGTCTTCAGTAAAACCACTCTCAAATAATAATCTAGGTTATTTTCATATATCACATCTTATAATGACCCAGTGATTCTTCTCTTTTTTCTTTGGTACAAATGTCAGTAATAGTAGTTATTAAAGTCAGCCTTAGAAATTCAGAATCTTGAAATTAATTTTGGCTCCCCAAAGGCTATTATCCTGTATCTGGCTAATTCTCAGAGCTATGGAAAATTTGCAGCCCCAAGCCAATTTGGAACAGTAATATTAAAACAACATTAAAAAAAAAAAGCAGTCTTTCAATACCATTGTTAGAAAAATAGTTATTTGCTCACATTCAGCAATTCAGCTGAATAGCTGTAATTATTACTGACTGTTAATAATATGACATCTAGAACACAGACTTTAGAAGTCCCACCCATTTCACAAGGCAGTCAGTTTTAGCACCTTATTTTTAGACTGCTATTACTTAAAAAGAAATAAGAATATCATAATGTATTGTAGACACACTTTTATTTTAAATGGATCAGGTTTTCACATGGTCATAATCAAATTACACCAATTGAAAATATATCCATGTGAGTGCACGTTCTTTCTCTCCCTCTCCCTCTGCCCCCCTCTACCTTCCCACCATTTTAAAGAATGTTTCTTTTTCTACTGGAAATTTTAATAGTCTCATGGTAGTTTTTGGGAGGATGTCCAATATTAGGTGTAGGTTCATATTTTGGATTCAGTAATTTAACATAAAATAAGAAAAAAAAATATTTCCCTGAAGTAACCAATTGACCTCTCCATCTGAAAAACATATAAAGTCATAAAAACATGATTAAAATATTCTCAACAGAGCATTATATTGATGGTCCTCCTTCATAGTCCCCTTCATTAAAAGGCTGTTTAACACCATTAATTAGCTAGTTGATGAAAATAAGCATGTGAAATTATGATATGGAGACTAATTTCCAGAGGAAATTAACAGAGATTATAGAATTTTCAACAACGATGCAGTCCTGGAGAGAAAAAAAAAATCTGCTTCAGATATGCAGTGTCATTTTTACAGGCTCTTCATCTGAATGGTGATAGTTTTGAGGAGCTAGCTATGCAGAAGACAAAAGGATTGCCCTTGATTTTTTCAAAGTCAAAACTTCACTAACAAAAAATCTAGGTAGAACAAAGCCCATATATCTCTGTGCACTTCTCTTTGCTTATCTTTTATGATCTGAACAAAATGGATCATTCATAAGTAAAAATTCTGCCTTTTCTTTTATGAAGATGAAACTGAGACCCTTCAGCCAGGTTCTACTGGAATTCACTACTTTCAGGGATCTGAAAGGAAAAGGCCATTACATCTCCAAGGCCATAAAGGCCATTACGGATAATCTGATTTATCAGATCTCAGGCTACAAAGTCTATTAATGTTTTATTGTCAGCATTGATTGAGTCAGTGGTTAAAAAAATTATTCTGAGATTTAAAGGAAATTCTGTCAAAGTCATTGACACTTCAGTGTACTTGATTCACAAGGAAATTTTAAGATCCCAATGCTAAACTTATAAATCAACAGATACAGGCAGAACTTTGCTTTGCTCCACTGAACTACAGCTCTTTTAGTAAACCTGAACAAGATTATAGTGAAGTCACATAAATTGTACATTGTCTCAGATTTCTGCAAGAACTATTTGGACATTGCTAATAACTAACATCTTTTTCATCAGTTTCATATGTACTTGAACAGATCTTGCTCAGAATAAAGAGCACTGTCTAAGAGCAGGCTGGCTCTTCTTTCAGGGAGTAATATTTGGGGAATATTACTCCCTGAAAACTGGAAAGAAGGAATAATTTATTTAAAACTGGAATGTTATTCCTAAAGCTCTTGCCTCTACAAATTCGTGTAGGTTTGTTCTGTGAACTAAAAACACAACTTTTTTTGTTTAAATGAGAAGTTAAAAATGTTTTGACCTTTCATAGCAAGTTTGAGTTGGATGCATATGTATCTTGTGGGGGTTTGAACTACTGAAAAGAAGAATTTTTAAAGGTGAAAAATACCAACTTAACCTTTAAATTGGCATCTTCAGTGTTGATTTCAGGCTGAGAAAAATGAAAATGAGAATGTTTATTTTTCCAGGGTGGAATACCTTGCCATTACCACTCATAATAAGCATGTTAATTTATTCACTCTTGAGTAATCCATCTGTTCTTCATATATGTGTTCTCTATATCCAACTCCTTTTGATACTGGTACAATAAATGACAGAAATAGCTGTGATCTTTATAGCTTCTATTCATATGGTATCAATAGATCAGAACTCTTATTGGGCTTTTAATGAGGGGAGAGCTTTTAAAACAGGGAAATCTTAAAGCTTATTTGCTGTTTATGTATTAGTGTTTCTCATGTGCTGAAAGAAATGAGACAATCAGAGTCTTTTACTGTCATGTTTCTCATCTGAAAAGTATCTCATGTAGTATTACTCAAGCTTTTTGTCTAAGCAGCTTAGATCTCCTTGTTTGTCCTCTCATTATCCCCCTGCAATTTTGCATTTTATTTTTACATCCTTTTATTATCTCAAGATAATGTTATTAGAGCATATCAACTCATAATATCATTCTTCTGCTCATTAGCTGTTTCTGAAGACATTGGTGTGTATTGTGTTCTGCTTTGTGCATCAGGCTTAAAATAGAGCTATCTGCCTGAAAACAGATAGTCCTCTAATGTGTTGTTCAGATGTGTATCCTAGCAGGTTAGACACCTAAAATCTGCTGACCTCGTTTACATTAGCTTCTTAGGATACTTCAGAAATCATTTAAATATTATCTAATAAATTTAAAAGTTATTAGATTTAAGATGCACAGTGGCTAAACTGGGAGAGTTGATGAAAACCAGTTGTATAACTGATACATGTATGATATTGTGTATCAATACATATATGCATGGATACAAATATAGATAAGATTATTTTTTAGGTCAAAACTAAAAGTGGTTTAGGTCAATCAAAATGTTCTTCAAAGTAAAATAAAATAAACTGTTTGAGATTTAGAGGTTTTAAGCCATTTTGATATGAGAAGTCTAAAGATTTCATTTTTTTTACATTTGAAAATAATATTTTAAAAAATTCCTAAACAAAATTTTCTTTGGAAAAACAAATCATAAAACCTGAAAATTTCATTTGGGTTGGTTTTCTTGGACATGTGGGAGAAGAAAGTGTTACTGAATGTAACTCAAAGTAGAGATTTTTTTATAGCATCCTTATCCTCCATTTAAAAAAATAAATAAATAAATAAATAAATGTTACCCAGCTCTAGTACTCTTTAAGCACCAAAATATATTTGATAATATGGCTTATGCCCTACACACTGCAAAAGATTCATACTGTTAAGACTAACTACTTTACTTTTGTTCCTATTTTCAGTGGAAGAAGCTGACAAGGTTATTGTGTTCCTTCGAAGTACAGCAAAGTCACCAAAACCAAGGCACTATGAATCAGATGATTGCACAGACCGCATTGTCTATTTAACCATCCATCTTATCTGAGAGGAAGGGAATATCAAATGTGGGTGCTCTAAAGGAACTATACATATCAGAAGGGAAGGATTTTGAAAAGAACTTATAAAACCAAAACCAAAACAAAAAATCCCAAACAAAGCAGTTTCCTAGACACTCTACCTTTCTCTTTCTGGAAAGGAAGGGACAATAGTGTTTACTTCTAAGCAATGTTTTTAGAAAACTTGACTTACACAGAATTTCTGAGATTTCATGATAGTAGGGGAAGGGAAACAAAGAAATTAAAGACTTAATGGAAATTGTTGTGCAAATATTTCTCACTATGTTTAATAATGCAGAAGTTATGAAATGAAAGCTAACACAAAGATGTCTATAATACACAAGGGAAGGTGACTAGTCAATTTTTTCAGTATTCTTATGGTATACTGACTGAAAAAAACATTAATGATAAAAACAATTCAGGGTTTATTTTTGTATTATAGCTTATTTTTAAGAATAACAAGTAAAGGTTTTGGTTTAGTTCTTAATTAAAAAATATTTTAAAATGTATACAGCTGAACTATCTATCTACCAAAAATTTTGATATATTCAAATTGTTTATTTTTTTTACTTCTTAGTTTCTAACGTAAAATTATGGTCAAGATGATTCCATGAGAAAAGGTCCACATTTTCAATCTCAGTTTGCCAGCTTGTCTGATACAAGCAACAAAATATCTACTGCAAATTCTGGAGTAGTAGTAGTAAAAGCTTGTGGAAAAAACACTCCCCTTTAAAGTGTGAGTCAAGCTGAAAGTGAAGTGACTCATTTGTGTGATAGCCTGTTTTGAGGGTGAGGAAGAGAGTCATTAAAGCACACAGAATAATTTTATATTAAAAAACTTTGAGTGGTCATTGTCTCATCTTTTATCTTGGAAAAACTCACATTGTACATCTCAGCAATATTTGAGATACATCGATACCATTTAGCTTTTGTTATCCCTTACAAAGCTGATTTCACAGCCTCCCATGGCAGCTTTTTCCATTACTTCAGTGTCCTAACATTCAGAGAGGTTCTCTCCCTTGATATTTAACCTGTATGTTCATTAGTATAGCTTGAGTCTGGAACTGTTTTTTAAGCCTTTGTAGACTCATAAGGTTACTTTAGCCTTTTTCAGTTTAAACATCCTGTTCTATTCAAATAAGACAACTACTTTTCTTTTCCTCAGTATGGCCCATTCTCTTATTCTTATTTCACATATTTTGCCATTGAACTTCTCTGATGTCTTCATGTTCACATAGAAATCTGGACCGTATCATCACCATGGTACAAGCTATACTGTTGACCAGTTTTGCTCATAATTTCATATATATATATATACACACACATGCATATATATGCAAAAAAATATAAAATAGAATATATTTTTACATATCTTCACTGTCTTGTTTCTGATTTTATGTTTGGGAATAATAGTTATATTACCTTTCAGTATAACACTATTTTTGGGCACGACGTGGGATGTTCACTTCTAAACATAACACGCTTACAGATTATAGATCTGTCTCCTTATGACATTTCCAGTTTTCATAGCTTCACAGGTTTTAATAGAATTCTAGAATCACAGAATAATTTGGGTTGGAAGGGACCTTCAAAGATCAACTAGTCTAACCTCCCTACTGTGGTCAGGGACACCTTCCACTAGATCAGGTCACTCAAAGCCCCATCCAACCTGGCCTTGAACACTTCCAGGGAAGGGGTATCCCCAACTTCTCTGGGAAACCTGTTCATTCTCACTACCTCATAGTAAATATTTTCTTCCTTATAGCTAATCTAAATCTACACTCTTTTAGTTTAAAACTATTACCCCTTGTCCTGTCACTATAGACCCTGGTAAAAAGTCTCTCTCTATCCTTCATATAAGCCCCCTTTAAGTATTGAAAGGTCATAATCATGTTTCCCTGAAGCCTTCTCTTCTCTAGCCTGAACAACCACAACTCTCTCAACCTTTCTTCATAGGTTAAATCCCTCTGATCATTTTCATAGTTCTCCTCTGGACCCTCTCTAACATGTCAATATCTTTGTTGTGCTGGTGGCCCCAGAACTGGATGCAGTACTCAACTGGATACAACGCTTACAGAGATAAAGCTAGAATTATAATTAGAAAAATCAGTCACACAGTCTGTTGATTCAGTGCATATCTCAGCTATTAAACTTCACTTGGTTATCCCTTTCTTCTGAGCAGTTATGCCCAAGACTTTACATTAGACACACAAGCATGTCCCCCCCATGGAGTGATTTTGTTAGTGTTTTCATCTCACCAACCATTTCTTTTAAGAGTAATATGATGCTCTTAAAACTTCCCACACCTGTAGAAATTAGGTTTAATAACATATGTGATGTAGATGATCTTGAAGATTAGAGAAGTAGAAGTTAAACAAAATGAAAGAGCACAAAATAAGTCTTGAGCAGGAACTAATGGGAAAACCAAAAACTTTGCACCACCTAGGTACTGAGTAGAGTCCACTCCAGGGAATGTTGACTGATGGAAGGGAAGCTGTGATCTGTGAGTATGACGCAGCCTAAACCAGAAAACAAACAATTCTAAGACATGTTGAATGAGGCATTTCAGTAGAGAAAGGCTTAATTAATGTGACTATGAAAGCTCAAATGAACATTTGTGAAGCATTATGTTCAGTAATGTTAAAGTAGATTCAGAGCAGAGAGATTAGAGCAATGGTGGGGTAAGATAAACAGAATTTAATGCCTGAAGATAGATAAGTAACGAGGATAATCTGAATTTGGTGCTTGAATCATACTGGCTTTCAGGCTTCCTGGGATTTCTCTTTAATACACACATACACAACTTTAAGTTCAGCTTTATATTTCCAAAGAAATGAAAATACTTCATTTGTTATTTTCCATTTTCTCCTTAATTTTCTTTGAATGACAGAAAACAACCTTTTGGTGAAAATAACCCACATTCATTCCAGTAAGACATTGTCAAGGTCGTGATGACTAAAGTTGAAAACAAAGAAATATAATCCAAGTATGTGCAATTCTCAGTTATATTTAATATAAACTTCCTCCAAGCTCTGGGGATAAGAAATTAATTTCGTGATGGCATTTCTGTCTTCACACAGGTGGCTTTATTTGTAATTTGGTTTATGCTGCCATTCAGGAAGTGGGATCTTTTCTTCTTCCTTAAAGTTGTTTAAGTTTGTGTCTACTGTCATTTTCATTATTTATTAAATCACAGAATCACAGAATCATCTAGGTTGGAAAAGACCTTGAAGATCATCCAGTCCAACCATTGACCTAACACTGACAGTTCCCAACTACACCATATCCCTAAGTGCTATGTCAACCCGACTCTTACTCCTTTTGGGTTGAATGGTCTACTTCATCACAGTACTTTGATAAATGTTGGAAATGACCTGATGGAAAGCAGGTTTGCAGAAAAGAAGTTGGGATTCCTGATAGACACCGAGTTGAACATAAACTGAAAATGTGTCCTTGTGGAAAAGAAAGTAAATAGTATCCTGAACTGTGTTAGAAATTTTGCTAGCAGGTCGAGGGAGATGATCCTTCCCCTCTACTCAGCACTGATGAGGCCACACTGGGAGTGCTGCCTCCAGCAAAAGGCCTGAAGACTGGTTAAAGGCCTGGAGCATTGCTCATATGAGGAAAGGCTGAGAGAACTGGGACTGTTCAGGGGGATCTTACCAGTGTGCACAAATACCTGAACGGAGGGTGCAAAGAGGATGGAGCCAGACTCTTCTCAGTGGTGTGCAGTGACAGGACCAGAAGCAATGAGCACAAAGTAAAGCAGAAGGGGCTCCATCTATCAGGAAACACCGTTTTACTCTGAGGGTGACTGAGCACTGAAACAGGTTTCCCTGGGAGGTTACAGAATCTCCCACCTTGGAGATATTCAAAAGCCATCTAGAAATGGACCTGGGCAACTGGTTGTAGGTGGCCCTGCTTGAGCAGAGGTGCTGGACTAGATGATCTCCAGAGGTCCCTTCCAACTTCAACCATTCTGTTATTCTGTGATAAACCACTTATACATGTACTTAGGAGTAACAACTCTGCTAGATTTACAATCTATTTGTAGAGACTGTTCCTGCCTTTTTGTAGCAACTACACATGGCACATTAGTAATACCTATGACAGATGTGTTATTTCAAGTACTTTGTCCCAAACACTTTATCTTTTTTGTCATTTTAAGGGACTTGACTTGTCACAGATTATCAGTTTGGTTTGTTTCATTGTTTTATTCCTCTCCCTCAAATAACTATTAACAGTCTGTACAACAATTTTATCTCACTAATTATTAATTTTATGTCTAACTAAATAAATTATTCCTGAACAGCATTAAACTATCCTTTGGATACCTGAATAAGCAAGCATGTAAAAATAAGCTCAGTGCTTGTAATGGGTGGCTTGATTGAAGGCTTATCTCTGTATTTTTATTTCATAAATGAACTTTATTTTTGATTGCAGCCTTGTGCAAAGTTATGCAAAATACTGATTAACACCTATTATGAATTGCTTGAAATGATATCTGACCTATTAAAATAATAATAAAAGTTTTTGTGCAGTACTTTGCTACATATCTTTAGATACCTTCTAATACAGATTTCTGTAAAATAAAATAAAATTTTTAGAAAGTTGACAATCAAGAACTTGAAAGTTAGGGAAAATTCAACATAATATGTAAATGATTGCATATATTTTCACAGCTGTGATACATTTTTAATGATGTAATTCCACAGTATATTTCACACTACATCATCCACAGAATAACTATTTTTCAGTATTTATCTTTATACTTTTGATATCTTTCCCATGTATTACCTACTTGACTTTGTATAAATCACCACAAAATATAAAATAACTGTGGGTTTGGTTTTTTGTGGTGTTTCTTTTGGGGGTTTTTTAATGACTCATTCTCAGATGCTTCAACTTCAATGTTCTTATTCCTTTCCAAAACCTATCTTCATAACACCTGTGTAAGGTGAAGAATTATTATCTCCATCTTTTATAACAGAGGAATTAAATCAAAGAGAGCTTAAAGCTCAAATTGTTAAAAGTTTCTAATGATTTTTAACACAAAAGGTCCATAGCAGCATTATTCAGTACTTTTGTGTTCAGAGCAGTTTTCAGTGACCAATGTCAAAGATAAAAGTACACTGCATTTCTGTAAGTTATACCCCAGGAACCTTAAATTAAATAGCTAGCACCTGTGAAAACATTTTACATCAGTTATCCTATATCACAGAGGAATCTCATAGCAGAGACTCTATTCCTTCAGAATGACATTCTTCTATAAGGCAGTGCTTCCACACAGACCCTCCAGTTTCCACAAGAAATGAAAAAAAGAATTTTCTTTCTGTGAAAAATACTTTTTTTCTTGATCTAGATGAGTTGTGGAGATTTTCCCTCTTAAGAGGAAGGATGTATTCTCTTGAGTGATATGCACAGTCTGAAAGGTGCTCCATATGATTTGGGGGCGGCAGGGAGGAGCAGAGGGGGGAACAAAACAGAGGAAAATTTCCTATAAACTGCTTATCTTACTTAAACTTATTTTTGATTGAAAGTAACAGAGAAACAGTTAGATAAAAGCACTGAAATTCTAATTCCTAGGGTTATTCCTCCTGTGCTTTATACACTTTGCCAAATGCCCATACTATCAGCTAATGAAAAAACTTATATGCAGAAAAATGTCAGACATTTCCATTTTGTATGAGTTTTCACTCATCTGTAACCCTTTTTGATGCTCACGGGAAGGTGATAATTTAGATGTGCTCTTTAGAGATTTACTCCATGCTTCTCAGATCTACTCAGCTTTCACTCTTTTTTCTTTTTGGCTTGACTCATATACAGTCAGAGACATGCAATGAAATAATGTAATATCATTCAAAACATGATATCTGTATTATCATTTCAATAGATTCAACTCCCCTGACTGGAGCAGCTTGACATTTTTTGTAGGTACCTAACTTGAATTACTCCTAATTTCATGTCTACCAGGTTGTGAGCATTCATGTTTGAGAGTTTTTCTTGGTCAGAGATCTCAAATCTGAAGAGCAAATTGCTTACTGCAGCTCTCCTAGTGAAGAAGTTTTTTCTCTCTGGTACCTATCTTCCTGTTTGGTTTTGTTGCTGATGAATTACAGATATCTTAATCCCAGGGGACCCAGACCATTGTTAAAAATCTGACATAGTGTAAAAACTGTCCAGTCAATACTTTGCTCATGTGCTTAATAAATTCTTAGCTTTGTGTCTGTTCTTATAACACTTTTATATTAAATTCATAGCTATGATCTGACATTATGAATTCAATTAATTTGGAAAATATGCAGGACATGTCAAGTACTTGTAAATCTGTGTTAAAAGGCTGTTACTGTCTTATAAAACACCAGATGATTTTCCCTCGTCCAAAAAACCTATTACAGCAACTCTTATGGTTTTAAAATTATTCTCATGACCGTCATTCTCTGACCTATAACTGTTACACAAAATCTTATTATATTGGTGCTATGGACTTGTTTAATGGGTTTATACTACTTGCAGCTTGGTTTAATCTCTGCAGTTATTTATCGGTTGTTAAAGCTCTATTGTTCTGTCCATGTGAAAGCTGTTTTACAGAGAATGTGGCAACTGTTCACCGTGATTAATGAAACAAGCAAGAATACAGAGAGAGCAAGCAAAACAGTGTCATTTCTGAGGTGGAAGTCTGATAGCTCTAGGAGTGTCTTCACAAAACATTCTCTATTCTGTTATCCACTGATACATTTTCTCATGTGTCTGAACATCAGGGCAGAAGCCAATAACTTTGGTAAGGTCAATGGAGGAAAAATAAACTGCTCTGGAATTAACTGTCATAGTACATTAATGATGTTTAGTTTTGATACATTGATCAAGTGTAAAGTCAATGAACAGACTAAACTCTTCAAGGACATTGACAAACTGGAACTGATCAAAAAGTCTTTGTTACCTGTATTTTTCATTTTTTTTCAACCTTTTTTAAAGTAAGCACTTCTTGTTTTGCTTTGTGACAA
Source organism: Strix aluco (assembly GCF_031877795.1). Taxonomy (NCBI): domain Eukaryota; kingdom Metazoa; phylum Chordata; class Aves; order Strigiformes; family Strigidae; genus Strix; species Strix aluco. The sequence continues at coordinate 62,857,827 of NC_133931.1, read as the reverse complement.
CTATTTAGAAAAACACCTTGATTTTTTTGTGTCATTTGATGAGAAAGAACACTGTAGTTCATGAGAAGAAAAGTTAAGGAGGATTAAACTTAAACTGTAAGATGCATTTAAAAAAAAACAATTCAAAGATTTACAAAAAATTAGAACACTGACAGAATCAAAACTTCATATAAAAAATATAATACTGTTGGTTGAAATGCTATTTTTTGCACAGTGAATACAAACAAGCATACAAGTAAAAAACTTTAGTTGGAAAAAACCCAATTGACTAAATCAGAAAATCAGATTTTCAGACTTTATTTTTCTTATTTGTTATGCACTACGTTCAGGGTAAGTTGAAAGGAAAACAAAATTATGTTTTATTCATTTTAAGAAAGAAGAGAAATCCATCATTTTATTTATTTGCATAATCCTGAAGTCTTTGTATTACATTTGACTTAAAAAACTAACAAAAATGGTCTGCCTGTACCTGTGTAACTGAGTAATATTGTTTCTTTGAACAACTTTTATTAGAAATATTTGAAATGAAGAATTCCTTGAAAAGTTTCTGTGATTATTTTAACAGCAAAGGAACTCCCAGGGTGTGAATCCACTTGCTCTTTTAGTGAAGCAGGTGACTAGTAAGATACTTGTGGCATGAAAAAGCGAAAGTATCTTTCAGCTTTATTTGTAAAATGACTAAGTAATTTTACTTTGGGTCTCCTCCTTAGTGTGCTAATGACAGCTATGGGAAAGCTATCAGTTATTTATGTGAGAGCCAAATAAATTTTTGTTGCTATTACACTTGTTCATTAAAAACAACCCCGTAAGATATTTTGTTACTCGTTGAAGGATAAGAATGATGTCTGAAAGATATCCCAATCACATGTATATACACACTCCATGATTTTCACAGGGACTAAAATAAGACTGATCAGCCTCTTATTTCCTGGATCATCTTGTTGTCCCTTTTTGAAGCTGAGTGCAGCATTTGCCATCCTCCAGTTGTCGGCGGCGTCTCCAATCTCCACAACCTTTCAAATAAGATAAAGAGAGACCTTGTAAGGAAATATGCCATTCTTCTCGGAGTCAACAATGGGGGTCTCGCATGGGTTGAAATCTCTCCAGTATTTTCTTTGATTCAATTCTCATCCACAGCTAGTCATTGTCCTTGACTCCTGCTTCTAATCCCAGACACCTGTGAGACCTTGCCAGAAAAAACTCAGGCAAGGAAGGCACTGAGTACGTCAGCCTTTTCTGTGCCTGCTGGGCACTAAATCACTGTCCTCACTGAGCAATGCTTCTCTATTTTCTTTACTCAGACTTTTGAATTCATGCAGTGGTAGAAGGTCTTCTTATTGCCCTTGGTGTCCCTTGTAAGTCCCAATTCCAGCTGAGCTTTGGCTTTCCTGACACCACCCCTGCATGTCTTGGGCAACGCTTTTAAATTCCTCTTTTGTAGCCTGTCCCTGCTTCTGCCACCTATAGACTGCTTTTTGTATTGGAGCTGAGTCATGAAATTCCTGTTTAGCCTAGATGGTCTCTTGAAATGTCTTGACTTCCTCAAATGTCTTGGAAGGGAGTGAGGAAGTACAATGACCAATAACTCAGTCATGAGGCATATAAATAAATTATTTTAAGATAAGAGAAAAGCATTATTCTTTGGAGCCAGAGAAAGCATCTTCCAAAAGTGAGAGAAATGGTTAGTACTTAGCAAAAAGCCATAACTTGTTCCTTTCCCTTTCAACTTCATACAATGTGAGAGAAATAGGTGCTCAGCTACAGCTCTTGTATCTAGTGAGATGAAGGATGAAGGAGGCTAGCTGGCAGCAGAGACCTATCTTGGGTAAAGCTATAAACAAGGAATGACCTACATTTAATGGCTTACTGCCTGATATTTCCCAGATGTTAGATAAAATTGTCATACTACCTTAAAATCTTGTTCCCTGTGTCTTGCCTTTCTTTCCCCAATTTCAAGGACAATTAGTTATATAACAGGAATTAAATTCAAATTCCATGTCTTGGTTAACTGAAACTAAGAAAGTTATCATTGCCTGTTAAATTTTATAGCCCTTTTCTGTAAGAAATTACTTTAAATGAAATGGCAGTTAAATGTATGGCAAAATGTTAGGATAAAGTAGATTTTATAATGGCACACAGAGTAGATACTTACCAACTGATGCTACAGTCCCTAAATGAAATAGAAACATAACCTCACTGAAATACTTATGGAAATCTAAATCTGAATTGTTCTTGTCTTTCTAAACTAAGACAAAGAGAAACCATCTGTAGAAATTACATTGTTCTTGTTGAAAGGCTGACAGACAGAGACTGAATTTTCAAAGCAAACACTGTAATTCTATAAATTTAATGTACATGCTATTAAGGATACATTTCCTGCTGGTGATACTCTGCAGGACACTACGTCATGTGCTGAAAGACAATTTCATTGCAGCATTTTGAACTGTATGAAATTATTAATTTACAGTTTGCAAGTTAATGAAACCTTTTTGAAAGATTAGCATAGTATGTTTTAAAGTTTAAACACCCCATGTAGTTTTGTAGTACAGATGCATAAATAAAATGTGCAAAGAAAATCAAAACATTGGCCAGGAATGCCAAAGTAAATTTATTTACTGTTTAGTTTGAATGCAGCAGCTTTAACTGTTTTCCCATATTTGCTAGCAAGTTGGCAGCACTGGAGCACTGCTACCATGTTGTATTAACATCCTAAATATGTGCAGCACCAAACAGCATCAGATTTGTTGGGTTCCAGGGTTGCTGTATTATCCCAAATCCCAAATTTAGTGTTTTTCTGTGTGTTGGGACAACTCTTGTCCATGTGAACTAGATCAACTCCACAGTGTCTCTGAAAGTGAACTCTTCTTGTTCCTGTTTCCTTTCCTGTTCCTGTTTCAAAAGCTATGTATGTTATCCATAGTGTATGTATATTGCAATGAAAGTAATCTCTGCAGATCAGCAGTGTGGAGACTAGCTGGTATGGAGACACTAGCAGTGTTGACAGTAAGGGACTGGAGTTTGCCTGTGTTCTTCTGGCCTTCCCTGTGACTGACAGGACAGAATTGCCAGGCATGTGAATAGAGAAGACAGTATATGAAGTCAGGGAGTGCATGGAGAAGGACTTCTGAAGGAAAGGGAGTCAGAAACCCCAGATGAGTGCAGAAAAAGGTGTTAAAGCCCCCTTCTTGCATTGCCCACCATGCAGGACTCAAGGATCATATCTCTGCTTTCCACTGAGACCACACTCATGAGGTCGAGGAGGGGAGAGACAATACCATTTCTTGTTGCAGTTCCCACAGATCCCGTTTGCTGTTCATCTGAATATGACACATGATACATGTCAATACTGTGGTAAATGGCAGTTTTTGTCAGTTCTATGAAACTTTCAGGTGATATTATCTATTGCTGATTTACACTAGGCAGAGGGCATACCCATGGATAGATATAGAGAAAGAAATATATCTCTGATAAATGTTTATGCCAAAAACTATAATGTGTGGTAGAAACCTGTGACATCTGAATAAATACCATGTTCATTTTTCAGGTGGATTTTACTACCATTACTTTCATTATTTGTAGAATGTAATAGATTCACCAGTGTACTTAGAATAACATTTCTTGCCTTTCTATTGGAGCAGTTTATTTGAGTGGAAGTCCATTCATTTATGCCCAATGAAAAGCAAGTTGCTATACAAGAAGCTATGTGAAATTACTTAATCCTTCAAAATAAATTATCTGAATCTTAATCTTTAAAAAAGTAAATTTTCCTTCTTGAGGAAACTAGTAGTCATAGAAAAGTGATTGTATTGTAATAAAATGATGAATCTGCTTGCTTAATTTGGATTTGCATGGAAATAAATGGTTCATATCATTATATCAGTAGGTCGGTAAAGGATTTGTGCTTAGAGTGATCACCATCAACATACATGACCAAAAATGTTACAGCCAGAAATAACTGAAATTTTGATAGCAATGTAGATGGCGAAGTCACAGGAGATGGGGAAACCCTGTTCAGATTTAATGAAAGAGAGGCTTATCTGTTTTGAGCAATTCCACCAAGGTCATTTGAATATCTTAAACTCAACATTTTCATGAATAAAGCTTAAAATGATCAAGGAATGAGTGTACTTATTAAGGAGAAGAAGGGAAGCCCACAGAAATTCGCTGCTTTGGATGTCTTCCCAAACCGGATTGAGCAAAGTCATACAGAAATAGCAAGCTAAAATGAATTATACAGACACAATAAAGAGAAAAGCAGTACACTTTTATGAGAAAAATGAAAGAACATTTGTTTTATGGGAACCTACTTTTATCTTTATATACTCAGGTAACACTGTCTAAATCAGGGTTTTCAATGGGTGGCCCTATGATAAATACATAGCCACATGGCAACTTGAACTAAACCCATAAATCACTCGCCTCTTGATATATTCACCCCAACAAATTTTAACCATGAGAAACATTACACTTTCCTTATGATAAAAGAAGCATCTTGCCACCAAAGACCAGGGGTATGTAAATCTACATAGCATGAAAACTGTAATACTACAAGCACCTAAGGATCACCACAGAAGTAGACAGAGATTAAGACCTACCTGGCCTATAACCAGAAGACACTCCCCCTCTCCTTAAAGAAATTATTTTCTCAATTTGGTCTCTTATTTTGAGAAAAAGGATTGCTACCTTTACCCCAAGGAAATCTATTTTTAAGACATGCACAGACAATCATAAAAGATAAAAAAAGACAAAACACTCTTTCTCCAACACAGATTTCACCTGTTGTTTGAAGGATAAACTAGAATGTCAAAAATAGGAGGAAACAAACTAGAGATGAGTTTTGGTCTGGATTTTCGTAGCTGCCAGCATTCTTCAATTACAGACTTTACACCGTTACAGAACCAGAGGAATAATATCAAAAATGAAGTTTCAATCAATGGCCCCTGTAGTTGAGTGCCTTATTTCAGTTTAAAAGAAATAACTCAAGTTCATTTGTAAACTGGACCCAGATATTTTGCTGTAGGAAGAGATTAAGCTACTGAAACAGAACAGAATTATTCTAGCTATTAAATTCTGTTTAAATGTCCTTGTGGTCACTGATCTTTTGTTGTTGTTTTTTTAAATTTTCACTCAAGAATTTCTGAAGTACTTTTCTGTATAAATCCACTTTACTGCTAACAGAAAATATTATAACCTCATTATTCAAGAGGGCAGAGGACTGAAAACAACAAAACTTGGACCTGGATGCTATATTCCCTAAGTTAGGCAGTATAGATGAAAGAGTATTAGGGTCACGAGAGTGAATTAGAGCAGTATATGTCTACACTTTTAAATTCCATGATTGTATATATGTGTTTTTTTAAGAGTATATCACCTTACTATGTGGTGTAGTATTAACATAGTGGTTTCCAAAACCTCTATCTTCTTCACATACAGAAATAGCTTTCACATAGAACCACCTAAAATTTAGGCATAACTTTGAACATTTGTTTACTAGTTTGATTCTCCCCAGTTGGAGTTGATTACTTAGTTAGTTCCACACAAGGAAATATACATGTGTGGGTGTGGGTGTAGACTTTTGTTTTAATCATTTTGTGGGCTTCCTATAACGCTTTTGGACCAGCACTTGGGAAGCACTGGATGAAGAGAATTCTGAAGTCTTGAAGACTTTATTTTTTTTCCTTCCATATTGCTAATAGATATCTTAGCATGAACTACAAAAATTTGAGTGGATCTACAATTGTAAAGGTTATCTGAATCAAAGTTACACATGACCTCTTTTCTATTCCTAAAAATCCATAAAATCGGTATGTATGCACACTGTAGTATTTGATTCTAGAAGTTTAATGCAGTATTATCTGAACATGAGATAAGACAAACAAAAATTTCATAATGTACTTTACTTTTCTGTTTTCCTAGTCTTTTTGTACCAAAAATACTTCTCCCTTATGAAAATATTTTTAAAAAATAGAAATTCTAACACCTGACACCCTTTTCCTGTTTTAGTATTTTGAGTAACACTCTTTCAACACTCCATTGCATCCAGCGCATCCCCTTAGATGTATGAAAAATAGAAAGAGCAATCTGTCTGTTAATTTGTCAGGAAACAGGAATTCTGGCAACCTTAAAAAATAGTATTTACTCAGGAGAATACTACCTGCATGTCCCTGTCTCAAGTGATTTAGTTAGCTTACAGAAGCATCTAAATTCTGAACTGTTTGAATTTTACTGATAACTAATGAGACTATATCAGCCACTCAAAATAAAATGTTTGTGAACTAGTTCTGAGAGAAGGTGAAGCTTAACCTAAGCTGGAAAACTTTCTAGTAAAATGCTCATATAAAATTGCGTTGCTCCCTTAATTTTCTTTTTCTTTTGATCTTCACTTTTGATTATCCTTTATACTCTGATAATTCGGTTTTATGAAAATTGTTTTGTATGCTGTCAGGCACATTTTCTACAGATAAAACTATAGTTACAGAAAATGGCAGACAATTAGTTTTTAATCACCTCTAGTGTAAATGGAAATTAAAAAAAGTTCTTTCTTCTGTTCACCATTACACAGTTAAGGAGACAAAATGGCAAAACAAAAGTAGTACTTGGTGAAACAAAGCTAACCCATGCACCCAAACTATTAGTCAGGATTTGAAAAGGATGCAACAAGTTCATGTAATAGCTAAGCAAGTGAGAAATGCCCTATTTCTTAATTTCTATTCCTGTTTCCTGTGTTTGGTTTCTCACTGTTTCTCCTCTTTTTTTAGTAATGCAATTACAGTCTGGAGAATTCTGCTTGTTTATAGAAGTAATGATAGTAGAACATACTAATATATATTATTTTTTTTTCTTTATGCTTGATTTTTAACATGAACCTCAATTCCTGTATGTATAAGAATTGTTTCCTTAGGTGTTTCCAGCTATGGTAAAGCTGAGTACAATTAATTTTTTGACATTTTTAATATCATCAGCTATATTTTGGCATTATGGAACTATATTTGTTGTTGTGGACTAGTTAATTTTCAGATTTATCAGACATTCTTTGTTCTTATCATCCTAAGAAGGATGTGTCATAATTTATGTTTTTATTTCCCCACAATTGAGAAAAAAAAACTAGTGACGATGTTGCTTCTATGAAGAAGATTTTTTTTGCAGAAAAATATTTCCATTTCTGGATTCTAGTATTTTGGACTTTTTTATTATACATTAAGTTATGTCTGCATTTTGAACTATTACATTATTCACATTTAATGCCTATTCTAACTCTACTGTAAAATAAAACAAAATAAAGTACAAATTATTAATACTAGTTTCAAATGAACACTAGCTAAAGTGTTTTAAAAGTCAAAATGTTCCTTTTTTGCTATAATAAAAACATTTTAATAAAAGATGATAAAAAATAGCTAAAATCAAATTGAATATATTATATTATCAGCATCAAATATGTTTTAACACCAAGAATCCAGTAAGTAGCATAAATGTCTTCAAATAAAAATTCAAGTAAAGCTTATAAATTTCAGATAAAAATTTCAAAACTTTTGTGAAAAGATTCCATTTTGTAAGAAAGGAAATATTTTCAGAACACACCATATTAACCTGTGTGTTTGTACTATTGAAACTACACACAAATAGTCAAATTAAACACAGCCCATACAACCATATCTTTTTAGAATATTTTTTCTTTTAGATCATTTAATATAATTTCTTGTTTTGTGCATATGTGCTTTTTAGCGAAGGATTAACTATCTCAAGTAATGCAATCTACAAGCTCTGCAATTTCTACCAGCATTTATATTGAATAAATTCTTAGAAATGTTAGAAATACTTGTGACTGTTTCAAAAGTAATTATAAATGACATTTAGAGCTTTTATTCTGTAGGGAAGTTTACAGGATATGACCAAGGACACAAATTAATTTAAATAAAAAGCAGAAGTACTCCTTGGAAATGAGCCTTGCAGAGATAACAGTTGGAAAATGAATCATTGTTATTTGCTTTTAATAGTTTAATTTAAAGGTCAAATTCTACTTGCTCTGCTACTTTAAGCAATGTAAGTCATGGCTGCATGTTCTTTCTGCTTCAAATATATGCTGCTTTGCATTGGCAAAAGTTGGAATCTGATTCTCTTCTCATTTCAGGGCTAAATTAGAATAAGCAATGAAGTCCAAGAATGGACATGGACTGTTCTAAAATTAGTGTAATTCATAGGACAATTGGTGCAAGGACGGTAGAAGATACACAGTGGCTTTTGCTAGTCTTTATCAGTGCTTCAATTTTACAGTTTACATAAAGAGCTCATTGTAGACATTTAGAAACATCTATTTTAATTAAGGTAAAATTTTAGCTTCTCAAAATTTTTTGGCCTTTATTAATTCTGTTCATTTCTTTGATGAAAAAAGTAACTGATTTTTTAAAAAATTACCATTAATGTACCCTTAGAAAAGAAAAAAAAAAAAAAACACAAAAAACAAAAAACGCCACAGCCTGGATTAAACATTTAAAACTAACAAGTATTACTTAATTCTAAGGAATTATTTTTTTCATTACCCTGAGAAGACAAATCAAATCTACTGAAACCAAAATGAATTTTTTCCCATAGTGTTCAGTAGGCCAGATATCTTTGTGTGGACTGTGGAGCACATTTTGAATGTATTTTGTAGATAAAATCCTGATTCTACTGTACTCTCCTGTAAATTTCAGCAGATTCATTTGAGATCTTCATTTCATATAAATTGTTCGTGTCACATTCATATCATCAACTTTGCTTTAATTTTGAAGGTAATTTAGAGAATTCAAGGACTTTGTCTAGTATTTCTTTTCTACTCACTTCACTCATGACTCATCATATTTGTAGGTTATTATAATTGATCAGTCCTTGTGCTCTTCCTTCATTTGAAAACTAGTTTTGAACATACTTTTTGGAAAGCTATTATCAACAATGAACTGAATTTGAAATATTATGATGTTATGTGACTTTATGAAGCAAACAAATAAAGTCAGGCACTTTTTCAACATTTCACAGCAAGTGTTGATTTCAGTGTGTTGGTTTGTTACTGACTGTAAACTTGTCTATGACAGGCAGTGTCATATTTTCGTAGAAACAGATTGTCCTTCAAGAAAAAAAAAAAAAAAACAAGACACAACTTTGGCATGCAGTGTTTCCTATCAGAAAGCCTACTAATTGTATTCTGTCATCACAAGCAGAAAGGAAAAATGGCAAGTTTATTACCAAAGAAAATTGTAATAAGGTTGCCTTTGTTTTCAAAGGTAGTTATAAAAAAACATGTTGACAATTTGTGTAAATACTATTTGCTTTTAAAAAATATTTTAAGTTTGAAATGCCAGTATCAAGACGTTGTTTTTCCCACTGATGTCTCTTCCTGTTTTAACAAACAAAACGCACAAAGGTAGATGTTATTTTAAAAAATGTATCACTGCTATGAATGTGCTACAGGGATACAAAAAGTTTATTTTTGTGTATAGATGCAAATGACTCATGGAGGGTAAGGATTATTTAGTTTATGTTTAGGGAATTTTGGAGAAGATACTCAATACAAATAATTTCAGTGATACCCATGTACTGAATATAAATGGAATCACTGGAATTCTGTAACATCTGAGTCTCAAAATCATGGGAGAAGTTTGTTCAGATTCTCTTCCCATTGCCACTTATGCCTTTAACTGGCATTCCTGCGTGTACAGGATTGACTGATAGAGCAGATATGAGATGTTTATGGAATAATGAATATGAAAATTGTCAAGGTAAATCAAGGATAAGGTGTTTATTAAGTTGAGAACTCAACAACTTTTCTGCAATTAGAAACTTCTACTGAATGCTGAATATAGCTAAGATCTCTTCTTGTTCATTTTACGTTTCTGTCTCTTGAATGAAGTTTTTCAATAGGCATTCAGAGGAGAGGAGACTGTCACATAAATGGGACAATGTCTTGACTGACCTTATTGTTTTGGGTTTTTTTAGATTTTGACACTACTGCACATCACAGTGGTTACTGACCACTTCTCACCCAAAATCAAGCACAGATTCCATTATCGTTTTCTGCCTCTTGATACTGACAAACACGGAAGTAACTGCTTATGAGAACCAGATATGAAGTACTTCATCCACTTTGCTTTTGCAGTACTTAAAGAGAATTTCTACTTATGTATTTGGTCTCTTAAAAGCACTCATAAAGATACAAATTTTGTGGATTGATTTGTCAGCAGTGTATTTCAGGATTAGGCAAAATCTTATTAAAAAGCTAGCAGTGTAAATCACAGCCTACATTATTAAAAAGTTAATAAAGTAAATTAGAACTTATATATTGACAAATCAACCTATTTCCCTGGCTATCAATTAAATGTATGCTGGTTCTTATTATCAGGTCCATTAATCTTCATATGCAGAAATTTTTGCTTTAATTAATTTATTCTCTCCTTTTAAATTTTGAGAACGATATTTTTTTCACCTTTATGTAATACATGCTGGCAATGAGACATGTTGTACATGCGTCAGTGCATTCCGATGACTTTTTTCCTATGAGTGTTGTCAATCCTCAAAGCAGGCTTGTAAGATAGTGGTTGAGTGTTCAAAGCCAATTTATAGATTGAAATACCCAGTCCTCAATGAAAACTTGATAGAATTAACGTGCTTAGGTATTGATTAGTCTGTACTGATTCACATCAGCCTTGAAAGGCAGGGATCTAAACTTTGTTTTAGAAACCTAACAATGCCAAAAGGTTCCTAGTGGAATTCTCATAATGCACCCAACTCAGCTCTAGTATTATTTCTGTCTCAACATATGGATTTGAAAGTTGGAAATCCACCAAAGCCACAAGCAGATGTCTAAATGCCTTTTAAATCAAATGCCAGAGGAAAACACGAAGTATTAAAATGGAATAGATTTCTAACAAATGCCAACAGCCATCAGAGAGATCAGCAACCCCTTACCACTAGAGTTAAATTGAAAAGAGAATAACCATATCTGATATTGTGGTAAAAACAGAGCTCAAGTATCTGCTGTGACAGGAGGGTTACTAATCAACATCCAAGAGGCCACAGAGCATCTGTGGGAATGCACAGGTGTGTTTGGCTGGAAGAGTTACTCACGGGGAACTTGTATGAGACTTTATGAAACAGAAGACATACAGAGGGAAAAATAGGAGCATGAAACCTTTTTCCACCACAGGAGGGAGTCAGATTTAAACCCAAGGGGAGAAGCAGTGGCAGGGCAGTTCCAGCCCTGATGCTTTTCCCTGGCACAGCGCAGCAGACTACGCTGAGATCTCTGCCATGGAGAGCTTGGGCAGCTCTTGTTCTGCATCTGGGATATGGCAAACTGTGTCTCTTGTGTGGTAAGGACAGAGGAGATACGAGTTAAACTATGACATAGGTAAATCACTTACAGTTGATGTTAAGTGGAGTAAGCTTCTTCAGCTCCCCACACTGTTAAATTACAAGGCTACCAATACTGCTGATAGCTTCATAAGTGGTGTTTGCTACATTTTAGGCTTGTGATCTAAAACGGAAGGAGAAATCCAAAGGAAAAGAGGACCTAAACTGAAAATACAGCACATATCTACAAGGGCTACTGTCCCAAGTCGTGAGGTACAAACTGCATAAAATCATCCTGAATCCATCAAAATAAAGCTGGAACTTTTTGCATCACAACAGTCAGGCTGAATTTAGCATAGTTTCAACTTCAGTGAGATTGAATCTGAAATTAGGTGAATGTGACTTCTGGTCTACATGCAGTAACAGCAAGTTGTTATATGCCACTTGTTAGGGTTTTTTAGGAGTTTTGATTGAATAGATATCCCAAAATAAAAATAATCAGCTTTGAGAAATTTATATTCCAAATCTCAAATGGTATTCCTTGGATCTAATGTGGTAAAGTTTCAATATAAATTATAAAGTATATGCATAACCTTAGAACAGAGTGCTAATTAAGTCACCAGAAAAGAAAGGAGGATGGGTGTGTGGAGACAAACCTGACAGAGGGCTTGTAATAGAAGGGGCTATTTAGAGCAGGCAGGCAGAAGTGACTGACCACAACCTGTGGGAGAGAGAGTCAAGACTGGAAAGCAGAACATCTGTTATTCCTTCTAGATTGTTTTTATTCCCATTTACTTGGTCCTTTGCACATAGATAGGTTTCACATGCAAAAAAAAAAAAAAAAAGAAGAAAAGGATTTTGTTTGATTTTTCACTTGGAGTTACAGTGGGATTGTTACATGTGGTGTGCGATATCAATAAAATGTTGTACATCAAATTTTAAGGCAAGAAACATCCTGCATATTGTGCCACCCGGCTCATTCATCTACCGCTAAGCCATCTGAATTATTTACTGTCAAATTATATTATAGATATTTTCTTGACAAATTGAAGAAATCAAGGGTTAGTGTAACTGAATTACAGCAATGCACTTTTTTTCCCAAAAATTTACTGCTCTGAGAATTATTCTGGTACCAGCTTGTGCAGCTCATAGTGAATACACAATATTGTGTTTAAAATACCTCTCCAAACCACTTCAATTATCTCAGAAATATAACTGACGTAATTGTTAGTAGTAGTATTTTAGTAGTTAGTAGTAGTATTTTAAAAACATAGCTTAATCACAGTCGTAGTCCAAACTAAATGCTGGATTGAGTTAGGACTATTTTAATTAAATATGTGTTGCTTTATGAAGTACATTTTGGCCCGTGGAGTGATTTGTAAGGTACTTGCTAGGGAGACAATAGGCTGAAGGGACAGTTCATTGCTCTGCCCAGTTCAGGTCATGCCTTAGTCTCCGAGTTTCAAAAGTCTCTCTTAATGATCCTTATTGGAGATATGACACTTGTTGATGCTATTTTGTTGGTCCACAGAATAATATTTTAGGATTTTATCTAGGAAGTGAAGGGTATATGTTTAGTACCCTATACTGTCTTATTCAGATGGCTGCAGAACAAACTGAACTGGGGACTCCTACATACCCTCTGAATACCCTGAATACCAACTTTCTCAGTGGTTTAATTGCCATTCTGGGACTGAGTTTTCTCCCTCTAAAAAGAAGTGACTGTCCATTATTTCACTCTAACATAAACTAAGAAAAACATGGAAATTGAGAACATTTCTGTAGGAATGTTAAACACTGTCATAACTGTAATATGTATTTCATATATGCTGTCTTTTTCACTACTGTGGTACGAAAGAAACTGATTTGAAAGATGCAGGAAAAGCAACTTCACACACAGGTTTCAGGCTAAGTAGGAGGGTTCACATCAGCATTTTCGAAAATGACAGCATTCTCACTTGTCAATGTGTTCAGTAACAGTGAGAAATCCATCTGGCAGAAGATATCTGTGAAGTTAGTAGAAAATGGATTTCATAGTTTCTATGAAAATTTTAAACTCTTCTGTGTTCCCTTCAGACTTAACATAATTTTCAATGGGGAATAAATAAAGTGTATAGCAATATGATATATTTGCATTTGTAGTTGTAGTGGGTTGACCCTGGCTAGATGCCAGGTGCCCACCAAAGCTGCTTTATCACTCCCCCTCCTCAGCTGGACAGGGGAGAGAGAATATAATGAAAGACTCATGGGTTGAGATAAGGACAGGGAGAGATCACTCAACAATTACTCGAGCATGTCCAGAGAAGGGCAGTAAAGCTGGTGAAGGGTCTGGAGCACATGTCGTACGAGGAGCGGCTGAGGGAACTGGGGTTGTTTAGTCTGGAGAAGAGGAGGCTGAGGGGAGACCTCATCGCCCTCTACAACTACCTGAAAGGAGGTTGCAGAGAGCTGGGGATGAGCCTCTTTAACCAAGTAATAAGCGATAGTACAAGAGGTAATGGCGTCAAGTTACACCAGGGAAGGTTTAGACTGGATATTAGGAAGTATTTCTTTACAGAACGGGTTGTTAGGCGTTGGAATGGGCTGCCCAGGGAGGTGGTGGAGTCCCCATCCCTGGAGGTGTTCAAGAGGTGGGTTGACATAGCACTTAGGGATATGGTGTAGTTGGGATCTGTCAGTGCTAGGTTAACGGTTGGACTGGACGATCTTCAAGGTCCTTTCCAACCTAGATGATTCTGTGAGATTCTGTGAATTCTGTGAATTACTGTGATGGGCAAAACAGACTGGACTTGGGGAAATTAGTTTAATTTATTACCAATCAAATCAGAGTAAGATAATGAGAAATAAAACTAAATTTTACAAACACCTTCCCTCCATCCCTCCTTTCTTCCTGGGCGTAACTTTGCTCCCTATTTCTTTACCTCCTCCTCTGCTGAACAGCACAGTGGGCCAGGGAATGGGATTGCAGTCAGTTCATTACACGTTGTCTCTGCCGCTCCTTCCTCCTCAGGGGGAGGACTCCTCACACTCTTGCCCTGCTCCAGCGTGGGTGTTCCTTGTTTCAGCCAGGATAGAGTTAACTTTCCTTGGGCTGAGAGGGAGCACAGCGAGAGGTCCGGGCCTGGATTGGTCATTGGAGTATTCCATATCATGTGATGTCATGCTCAGTATATAAGAGGACACGTGTTCTCTCGTTTCTGTTTCGGTTTTGGTTTCCTGGTCAGTCGGTGGCAGGATTTCTGGTGCGGTCGGGATCGCTGCAGGGGGTGGGCTGCGTACTGGTCGCTGGTCAGTGAGCAACTGCTGTATATTACCTGTTTGGACTTGCTATTGTTACTGTTGTTTTGTTACTAATTTTTTTTTTTAATCAACCTACAAATTTCTTTTATTTTGTCCCTCCTCTATTTCACTAGGGGTGGGGGTCGGGTGTGGGGGGGAAGTAAAAGACTGGCCACATGGTGATTGGCTACCAGCCGAGTTCAAAGTATGACAGTGGGATCTCTCCCATAGGAGACAGTCCTCCATGAACTTCTCCAATGTGAGTCTTTATCACGGTCTACAGTTCTTCACAAACTGTTCCAGTGTGGGTCCCTTCCACGGGGTGCAGTCCTTCAGGAACAGACTGCTCAAACGTGGGTCCCCCACAGGGTCACAAGTCCTGACAGCAAACCTGCTCCAGCGTGGGCTCCTCTCTCCACGGGTCCACAGGTCCTGCCAGGAGCCTGACCCAGCACAGGCTTCCCACGGGGTCACAGCCTCCTTCAGGCGCATCCACCTGGTCTGGTGTGTCTTTCACATGCTGCAGGTGGATTCTTCTCCATTGTTAACCTCCGTGGGCTGCAGGGGCACAGCCTTCCTCACCATGGTCTTCACCAGGGGCTGCAGGGGAATTTCTGCTCCAATGACTGGAGCATGTCCTCCCCCTCCTTCTTCACTGACCTTGTTGTCTTCAGAGTTGTTTCTCTCACATAGTTTCACTCCCCTCTCTCCAGCTGCAATTGCTGTTGTGCTGGGTTTTTTTATCTCTTCTTAAATATGTTGTCACAGAGGTGTTACCACCATCGCTGATGGGCTCAGCCTTGGCCAGTGGCAGGTATATGAGGGAAAGAAGTGCAAATAAAGTGTCTTTTCCACCATCTGTGGGAGTCCGTGCCTTTCAGTATGCCACAGGTATATCCTGGAGTCAGCTGACAAAGGCTCTATCAGACATGGGGGAAGCTTCTGACATCTTGTTACAGAGGATCTCAAATAAACAAACAACATCCAAAAATTAAAAAATTATTATCAACACAATTAACTAGCCCTCTGCAGCCATTCCATAACAGGGTTGAATGCCCATAAGAGAAGAACAAAACACCACGTCCAAGACAACCCAACACGCTCTATCACAGAACAACCTAGTATTTAATGACAACCCAAAACATTCTATTACAGAACAAAGCACCACTCCCTAGGGTTTAACAACCCCAAACGCTTTATCACTCACCTAATAAGTGAGGACTCTCAACCTTGAGGAACTTCTCAGGTCAGCATCCCAACCCAAGTAACCTTAAGGAGTTTCCTTGGGTGGTGTCCCTACCCAAGGAGAGAGTCCTCGACTGCAGCGTGCTGCTCCAGGGAGGACTAGTGCAAAATTGTTGCCCCAAGTGACTCCATTTATACCCAGCCAAATCTGTTCTGTGGTCCATAGCGGCTCCCATTAACCAAAGGCCCCAACTACCATGAAGCCCTGAGAACAAGGACACGGAAAAAGGAGATCAATAATTGCCACACTTCAGCAGCCAAGAAGCACTATTTTCATCAGGTGGGTGCACCTGCCACATATCTTTTCACAGAAGCGACCTCTGTAGCCCCCCCACTGCTAAAACCTTGCCACGCAAACCCAATACAGTAGTCATCTGGAATAGAAACAATAACATTTTACAATTTCTTAGGGGTTTCTGATTTTTTTTTTTTTTTCATTTACATCACACTCACATTTTTATCCTACCTGAAAATCCCTCCACAAGTTACTGGTCCAGCATCCCTACTGAAAACTAGTATTGCTTCTCAATTCCAGTGGAGATATCTTGTGTCTTTGTATGCCATCATCTGGTGTTTTATCACACCCACTTCCAGATTATTCCACCTCTCTTCAAAGCTGTCAATTCTTGTGCCCTGAGCATTAGTCACACTGATTTGACATCTGTATCATATATATGACCCCACAGTTTGTCCTCTATGCTGAAAATATTCATGCAGTAACAAGTAACAAGCAACAAGACCTCTTCTCTGCTCCTGGGTTTCATGGATGAGATGCAGATGGCTGATCTATCATCTGCAGTAGAGAGTCTGTGAAGCTTCTCTGTATTCAAAGAATCAGTCCTCCATATGGAGACCCATACAGAAAAGGGGAAGGAATATTGTAGGAGTAAGTGGTGAGTTCGCTTTTGTGACTAACAGTGTGTGCATCTATGTCTTACCAGCACACAGTTTGCTTCCTGAGTCTCATTTGGTGGACCAGGACAGAGCTGCCTGGTCATGCTATTACTACCACCATTGTAAGTAATTCAATGTACTTTGCTATTAATCTTTGAATTAATTTTAATTTATTTTCCATTGTATCAAGGCATTTAAGGCACATGTCTACCTTCAAGTAAATGATTAGCTGCACTACATTCAATGGCTGACTAATCACACTCTAAAAAGGTTTAAATACTTTTTTGAACCTAACCTTAATTTTTACACTACAATAACAACTGTAAGTGACTATTGTTCTCTTTACAACAGTCTGGGAAAAACATTCTGCAAGAAAAGGCTTGAGGCATTTAATCATCAGTCTTTTCTTCGTGTTATCAGAGAGAACAAGATTGTTCTTGCATTCTCCATCTACACAGAGTTCCTGTGACATACAGCTGCTTAGAGTCTAGTGTTTAAATGTTGGTCCCTGACACACTGATATCAGTGGAGCTCTATAACCAGCTGAATCAGGGTTGACTGCAGCTTATCTTGACATTCCCTTAGAAATGTTAGCACTACTATGGAGAAAAGTTTCAGTTACATTTACTGAAAAGCTAATATAGTTCCACGTCTGGTAATTAAGTATTTGTAGAGTATAAAAAAACATCCTGTATTTCACATTTCAAAACAAGAAATATCATAAAATCATTTAGCCATGCACATACAGGCACACAAAGGTATCTGCTTTCTGGCTATGGTGGTAGGCAAATGTGATTTTTGTTACAGTTATCCAACAATTCCAGTAACAGTACATGCTCCATGTGACTCATATAACCCATCCATAACACTTGCCTGCCTTTAAATATTTGTAATGGGTTATGTTTTAAAAATAGGTTTGATTAACCTTGCATAGAACCTATGCTTCACAGTCACCCTTTTTTTCAAGGTTGCATTTGTTTGGAACTCATTGTGTTGACAAGGTTATACAATTGCACTGTCACAGTACAGTTTGGAAGGGAACACTCCTGTAGCCTCATTAAAAGGATTCTGAGCATTCACACCAAAGCCTGCTTTTACAGTCATGGCACTAGCAAAAATTCTTGCCTGAAGAACAGCTTTGTTGATTACCACAGCTTTGTTGATTTCCCATTACCCTGCCTCTTTGAAACTCTATCCATTTTTTTCCTACCACAATGTATACTTAAATACAGTTTTATGAGGTCCTCAGTAATTAGATATACCATTCTTTTTCAGAAACAGTAAAGCACAATTATCAGCTATTTTTTTCATACCCTGCAAAACTCTCAACAACACTTTGAAATTAAAATAAATTCCCTTGCACCCCTAACCTTCACTTTATATATCTTTGCAGCACATAGGCAAAAAGATCATCCTTGCTTACATCACAGTGAACTCAAAAGTGTTACCCAAATCTTAGTAACACACCCCTGCTTTAGCCATTTGCTCAACTGAGGCTGTCTGTGCACACACATCTGCACATGCTTGAATGGAGTCCAGTTCAAACACATATTAATAAAAAACTCACTGAATTCAAGACTGTGCACCTTTACTCAAAAATATATATCTTAATTTCTTCAGTGGTCCACCTGAGTATTGAAGATGGACTACAGTGCATGAGCATTAGAGAACTGCCACAAAAAGGGGAGTGCATCAGAGACTCCTCAGAGAAGAAAAAAGAGCTTTTGCTATACTTCCCATTGAATCTAAGTCCCTCTGTAGTCTGATATCCAAGACACATAAGATCAGAAGGAAGAAGCACAAGGTTTTTCAAAGTTGTGTAAGTGCAACCCTGATCCCATCCTCATAGGCCAACTAGCTGAGGGAAAGGAAGAGGAAGGAGTCACATATTGACTTCTTTGCACCACATAAAAGAGATTGTGACAATCCATTTGTTGAAATATTCATAGTCTATTGGGAATACGATATTCTTAATTAACTATCAGGTATTGGATATGCTGGGGCTCCTGAATATATTAATTGTTTCATAGAAAATAAATAAATAAACTTCAAAAAGTAAATATAAAATTTTCTACATTCAAAATGAGTCCCTATGCTTTTCTCTCCTTCTACTTCTATTCATGTTGATTTCAGTGGAAGCATAATTGGTCCCTTGATAAAGATAACTGGAGACCTTGGTCTTCCTGCTGTCTATTTCTTTAATATGCGAGTGTCTAAAATAAGGCTATAACACCTTTCTCCCACCTTGTTTCACTTTGGTACTGAAACAGGTACTGGCAGAAGGTATTAGTTGTTAGTTTGTAAACATTTCTTCCTAAAATCTCAATTATCTTGGGTTTTAAGTTAGTCCCAAATTTTTCCTGTGGAATGAAACTGCCCCACGAAGTTGGCCAGGGATCAGTTAAAAGAAACTCAGGGAAAGCTGAGTGAGGTGAAAAGTATGTCTGTGTTTATCTTTATATAGGGCTAAATACACACACATACACAAGCACTAATGCACACAGTATAAATAACAGGTATGTTCTGATTTAAAGTGTCAGAATGACAACCTCTTTAAATTCTTTTAAATGCTTCATAGGAGCAGAACCTGCCCATTTAGATATTCAGTGGCATGAAAAGTGCTAGCTGTTGGACAGATGAATAAGATTCATGTTGACAGCTGTTTATAGCTCTTTTGGCTGCTATTTATAAAGGGGGGGGAAACAAATACGTCTATGTCAGTCTAGATGTTTTGATTCCACTATTGCAGGTGATGTTGGTAACCTATTACATGTAGTAGATGCTCAATAAATTAAGCATAGTGTCATCACTAAGGGCTACCTGCTCTGTTATCAGTGCAGACTGGCTGAAGCTGCTCTGAGGAGTGCAGTTCACAGCCATTAGTGTATTCTTCTCTGGTTTTTGGTTAGATCTTGACAGTTACACTGCAGCTGTCACGTTTCAGTCCATCTCCCACAGTTTCTTTCACCAGCTTGGAAAGCATGTGTCAAAAGTACGTCTGAAAAATGTTAATTTCTTGTAGCCTATTGTTTCCATGATTTGCAGAAAAAGACCCCAGTAGATCTTCATGTTTAAGAAAGTTAAATTCGTGATGGAAAGGACCTAATGATTTCTTCCTCCAAATAATGTTTTCCTGAAATAGTACATTTATCAAATGCCTTTTCTTCTCTTACCTGTTTTCAAAATTTGCCAGGCAATATGGTTTCTGAAATTTATTGTAGGTGATTATTTTATGCATAGATTTTTTTGCTGATATCCAGACTATATTTTTAATCTATTTATTATTATTATCATTATTACTCTTTGAAACGTTATCTTGTGTTATGTCAAATACCTCCCCTACCTTCTTTGTGTATGCACCTTTCTGACATGGCTAGCCCTAGTGAGTTTCGAGAACACAACACACAAAGCAGCTGTTTTCGCTAACGAACTGAGTCAGTTGCAATAGACACTCATGTAGAAAGAAATATCTTTCCTTTCCTGTGCTCATAGACATATAAAACCTGAACGTACCAACAGCAAATACTGTCAATATACAGGGCTGCCACATGAGTTCACAAAGAGATATGAGAAAATATCTATATTTCTAAATTGGAAAAAGTCATATAAATCATGTTCTTTGTCTGACATATGCAAATACTTCAAATATTTTTTCTTCATATTTTCTTGTTCTGTTACTCTGTATGTGTATTTTGCACAATGTCCATAGCCACAGCATGACAGTGCATTGAGTTTTGATATATTATTCACCAAATGTGTGAATGCACTTACTGCTTAGATAACTTTCCTCCCCAAGGGCTTTATGTGGACCTGGCTTGTATATTGGTTAGTGGTGTACTGAACTAGTGAAATAAAATTTCATGTACAAATAAGAGGACTCATTTGAATAAACAAACAAAACTAAGAGCAATCTAGAAAAAAACAATAAATGTGTAGTCACAACAAGGAATCAGGTCAAACAGTCATTAGGAAGTCCTTCAGATTTGCCCTGGAGCTAAGCCAAATTCCTACAATGCCTTCCTCCAAGTCATCTACCTGGAGTCATTCATTCTGACTTTATACAGAGGAATTTGCCATTCAGTGTGATCACAGTATTAGAGTTTGGCAGCAACCCATCTTGCTCAGCAAAATTTATTAGGAATAGGAAATTCTAAAACAAGGGAAGGAAACAATTATGTGTAATTTAGTATAAATATGCCCATTTTGAAGAGGGAAAGGCCTCTGGAAAAAAAAAAAAATAGATTCAGGCATGTGGCTTTTTTTTTTTTTTTTTCCTAAATATTGTAGGAGTGTCTCTGCACTGCAGGTTAGTAAAGTGATCATGTAGACTCCCAGCTTAACAGTAATTGCACTAGCTAGTTGGCCTAGAACTGGTTAAAACGCCTGAGTACAAGGAACTGTCTGAAACTGTTCTCACTCCAGTATTGTGCCAGATTAATGAATTTATACTGCTTTTGAGACTCAAGTTACACAGTGCTACCTGGACTCATTAAGTCATCTGATGAGCTCCTTGCTCTTGATACCTGCTTGTCACAGGGCAATTAAAGCTGTGAAACCAAAAGATCAGTTTGCACAGAAAGTGGTGCTTGAATCAGCATGAGAAATATTGAGTTCTACTATCCCTTTTCCATGTAAAAACTGTACTACAACTATATTTTCTAATTTTATAAGTAACGTTTTAGTTGCACACAAACAGTATCTAGCCTAACACTCACAGTAACACACACAGTCACACATAGTGACCCTCACACATTAATTGAACCTTCACTGTGTAGTCCACCTTTCCAGCCACCAGAGACCATGGATGGCAACACCCGTGTACCATCCTGCTGGTGACTGGGATCAAATGCCAAAAATTGTATTATGAGACAGTAAAGTGAGGTGATTTAAACTTTTATCTTGTACAATTAATGCTGGGACCTGTTAGAAAGGAAACTTCCCACATATTAGAATTTCAGAATAAAGGAAAATATTGCTTAGAATAAAAAAAACCAACAACAACAAAAAAAAAAAAAACACAAAACACCAAAACACCTACTTTTTGAAGCCTGCAGTCTGGTTTCATGATGAGAACAAGGGAACTAATTAAAATTGCAGAGTTGCTGATGTCTAGTTAAGGTCTATAAACAGTGAGTTAAATAAAATCCAGTGACAAGGAGTTTGTTTACAGAGAGTTTTAATCCTATGGGGAGAAAAGAATAAATAAAATTTCATGTCATTTCTTTAAAGTTTGCCAGTTACAAACAGTGGCTTTTTTCCCTCTGTCAGGTTGTATCTTTTGTTTAGCTGTTATAGTTATACATGTTTGTAGAATAATTTAGACTGGAAAAGATTTTGGGGGGTCAGGTGGTCAAAACACTTGCTTGAAACAACACTAACTTTAAAGGGCCTTATCCAGCTGAGTTTTGAATATCCCTAATGACTGAGGATTCAGAGCTGCTCTTAGCACCTGTTCAGTGTTTGACCACCCCACAGGTGAAAAATATTTTCCTTATGTCAGGTCAGAATTTCCCTTGCTGCAAAAAGCAGCTGTTGCCTCTCATCCTTTCACTGTGGAGCTTGGGAGTAATGTCTCCATCTTCTGTGTAGCTGCCCATTAGCCTGCTGAAGATAGCACTAAATTCCTCCTCAACGTGCCCCCTCCAAACTCAGCAAACACAGCTCCCTCACCCCCAGCTTGTATGTCATTTTTTCCAGCTCTGAACATCTTAGTGACCACACACTGAGCTCTCTCCAGTTTCTCTCTCTTATAGTGGGTGGTGACTCTGGATATAGGACTCCAGAGATGGTCTTGTAAGTGCCAAATAGAGGTGATTAATTCCTTCTCTCAGCCTGCTGGGTGCACTTTTACTAATGCAGACCAGTAAGTATTTAACCTTCCCTGCTGCAAGGGCACACAACTGGCTTGTAGTTTACTTGCTGTCTACCAGGACCCCTTGTCCTTTAGTGCCCAACTTCTGCTTAGCCAGGCAGTGCCCAGCCTGTATTGCCACATGAGGTTATTCAACCTCTGTTGCAGGACTTCGCATTCATCACTGCTGAGGTTCATCTAATTTCTCCAGCTTGTTGAGAACAATCTGAAAGACAGACCAACCCTGATGCATATCAGCACTTCCCCCAGTTTGTTGTCACCCACAAATTTATTGAGGATGTGTTTTGTCCCACAATCCAAATCATTAATGAACATGTTATACTGTATAAACACCATTACCAACCCTTGAGAAACACAACTGGTAGCCAGGTGTTTAATAGTTTACCCATTTCATTTTCAGTCTCACGATCCACCAGAGACATCCACCGTTACCCTTCCCTCATTGGCCTTTCCTCTGATCCTGACTCTAAATTCTTGACCAGCTCATCACCCATTTTGTAGTGAAGCTCTGGGCAAGTGAGCAGCTCACAGTTACCCCCATATCTTCTCTTTTCTTAAAGACCTTTTATCCATCCAAGCACTCCAACCATGCAGGCTGTCCCACCATACTATCATGTTCCTACCATATTACCATGTTTCCATTATCATGTCACTATGACTGTGCATAAACTCTTAATTCCTGTTATGTTGGGGTTTTTTCGTGTTGTGTGTGTGTTTGTGTGCAGGCACCAGAGCTGAGTTCCCAGTTGTCCTGCTTTCCCAGAGCAAGTGTGAGAGCTTGGAACTCTCCTCTGCGCAGCTACTCCTTGCTTCCTGCTCCTCAGCTTCTCTGAAGCTTTGGTCTCCACCTGACAGCAACCTGGTTTAAAACCCTCAACTCTGGCTTAGCAAACTTGTTGACAAAGATGTTCTCTTCCTCTTTTTTTTTTTTTTTTTTCAGTTGATTTCAATCTCTCCCCAAAAGTCCTCATTGCTTAGAAGTCATCCTTTAATCATAAAAGTCAAAACCTTGGCTGCAACATCAGCCATGCAGGCATACGTTGACCTGCAAGATGCAGCCACCTGATCCTCTACCTTTTACTGAGGCAATATCTTGTTCTCTGTAAATTATGTTGAAAACCATACCTATTATAAAATGCAATTTCTGCTAAGGGGGAAAAAAAAAAAAAAGTCAAGCTTTTAATAATTGTCTTTTATAGATCAGTGGTTCCTGAGTATTTTTAAAATCAGAGTAAACTTTCTGATGGTCTGTGAATCACCATGTCACTTATTGTTAAGGCTGTGAAGGAAAGGTGTTGATCACTTTCTTAGAATTTATAAAATATTATGGTAGTAAAAAATTGTAATTTCATAGCCATTATCTGGTATTTTAATCTGCAATATTGATACTAAACCCATAAGTGTTTGGACTTATATTTTTTGCACAAGTTTACAACTATAAGAAATTATGAGTTTTGAATAGGCTTTCAGTTGGGCATGACATCTAGCAGTTCTTGAGGTCCAGCTGATAGCAATATTTTCAACAAAGTCTTACATGTTAAAAACATAGAAGTGTGGCTTTAGAATTAGTTTTGCAGTTGCCTTGGTTTTGTGCTGGTCAAAGAACATCTATATGATAAATACATGCTTTTTTTTTGGTAAGAGTATGTGACTGATTTTTACCAGTGCTACTGACTGGCAAAATGAATGTTAGATAAGATCCCAAACCCATAGACTGTGGCTGAGCTGCAGGGATAGATATTTTAACTAGCATGGATTAGCTGCTCAGTGACAGCTGGCCAGTAACTGTGGCTGTGTGAGGGTTTTGTTTGTTTTTTTTTTTGTAGGGTCTTCCTCTTAGCTTGCTAATTTTTGGCATAAGGTCAGACACTTCAATAATGTCTGTCTAAATAAATGCATCTCTGAATAGCAGTTTGGGAAAATAAAAGGTTTATGTTTCCTAGATTTCCTTCACAATTTTCTTGATAATAATCTAATATGTTTGGAAAGGTCAATAATTATCATATA
The DNA here is from genome assembly GCF_031877795.1 of Strix aluco. Classification (NCBI taxonomy): domain Eukaryota; kingdom Metazoa; phylum Chordata; class Aves; order Strigiformes; family Strigidae; genus Strix; species Strix aluco. The sequence goes on along the minus strand of NC_133931.1, from coordinate 62,833,208 downwards.
GGTGTTCTGTTGTCATAATGGCTACTAATGTTATCTTATGTTTTGTTATGACTGACTACGCTTGAAAAACTGTCTTGTATTAGTATGAAGGGGGGTTTAAAAATCCTCATGATTCACTTGTCTTTAATTAGAACTCTATCAGTCCTGACTTTGCATCAATTCAGGAAAAATAATTACTCTCATTCTCATTATTCAGTATACTCCAAGAATAATAAGTATTATTAATGCTGATCATTAATACTATCAATGTATTCTCAGTCAATTTTATTTAAAAAATAAACTTCTGCCAGGGAGTTGTAGCTATCATTTTATTATTCATAAAATGAAAATTGTCTCAACTCAGTTTGCATCTGTCAAACTACGCAGAAACAGAAAGCTAAGCATGTTCTGCCTCAGAAACCTTAAGGTCTTGTGTCTTTTTTCCTGTAAACACTATTGGACATATATAAAGTTAAAGAAGTTATGAATTCACTCTGAGAAATGAACTATGGAGTTCAAGCATGCTAAGGACACTGCCTAAGCAAAGAAATCCACAATATAATAACTGCTGATTTGTTACAAATATTTTTTTATATATGTATGTATATTTACTTATTTGTGTACAGATATAAATATAGTTGTTAGCTTTTCTTGAGTTTCATTTTGAGTTCTTAATTTTAAAAAGAAATTTAAATGTATATGCTTATTTTGTCTTTCTTTTTTTTTTTTCAGATTCACTCCCATGTTTCTGGTCTGTTTACATCTCCCTTCCTTTCCAGAAATCCCACATATGACTGCATGAAACTTTCATTTATCCCCTCCCCAAAAACTCCCCCTACCCCTACTCCCAAATTAAATAAATCAGGGAATGGCTGTTTCAGCAGCTCATGTTGTGCACTGACCTAAATGGTGTCTGGGATTCTGGCATGGCACAGGTAAAGGAGACTATAGCTGCTGCTGTTGTATCAAGCCGGTAGATAGGATGAGGAACTGCAGTGGCTGGGGTGAGGAGGTTAAAGATAGTAAGCAAACAACATGTCTTGCTGGTTTTTGGCTGCTACTACTCTTGTCTTACCACAGAGGTGATCAGGATTATTGTATCAGATGTAGAAAACCGTATCACCCTGGAGTGTAACACTTCAGTGGTATATCTCCTGACCTTACCTATACTAAGTAAAGCAACTAAATTTTGGTCAGACTCTGTGGGAAAAAGAGAGCAGAAATGTTGTTTGGAACCAGCCATTTTAAGGGAGCTTGGATTCCTGGATCTTTCCAAGCATGGGTCACAAGATTCTCTACTCATCTCTTTCATAGAGACAACCTCACAGAAAGAGTATTTTGGAGGCCTCATTGTATTCTTACTCTATAAGCAAATTATTCTCTCATCATGTCTGCCTTTGAGAAGTATGGATGACTTTGACAAAACTTTCAACAGTAATATAAATTTTACCAAGTGCAAATCATTAGTATTCAAGGCTATCTTATCAGCATTCCTAGCTGTCAGCAGTCTCTTTCTCTTGCTAAGGAAAAGTTATTAAAGAAAAATAAAGAGCTCAAATTAAAAAAAAAAAAAAAAAAAAAAAAAAAAAGCTTGCTTTAGGACTTCCTACAAACTCCACGGATTTAGAAGTCCTTTCTTTGTGTTGACCAGCCCTTGTCTCTTTGCATGATGCCTGTTGTTGGGAGGGACTGCCTAGACAGAAGACCTACAATACATTGTGCTCAGCCCCTCCTGGGAGACAGAGGTACTACTGTGCTGTAAGGCTGACTAAAGTAGGACTTCTGGGATTAACCAAGACTTCCTTTCTTGCCTTCCTTCATGCCTTCCTTCCAATGTCAAAACAAAAGTAGAACCACATACAAAGCAAAATAAATTTTATATTAATAAATTTGAAGTATTGCATATTAATCCACTCATCCACTCCAAATAAAAAATCAGGGCCTGACTGAAAAACAACAAAAAACCTTCAGAGCTTTCTGTGCAGAAATGAACATGTAAAAAACAGTAGTCAGTAATAGGGAAATGACTGCTGTAACACTAAATGAAATGATAATGAGATTTCATCTGTAATATGGGTTTTAGGACCGATTGTCATGTATTAAGAAAGTCATTGCCACACCAGAGGTGAGTAAGAGTTTAGCTAGAAATTGACAAAACACTAATATGAAAATAAAGACAAAAGATTAGAGTCTTAGCCAAGGAAAATAGGTGCATAAGAAGGAAAATGATTCAAAAATATTTAAAGCTGTGAAAGACCGACAGATTGCTTGCTCTCATTGTAATGACATAAGAGCAATGGGGCCACATGAGAGACCTGATAAGCAAAGAATAGGAAAATAATAAAACTTACTTTTTCAAAAAATGCAGAACCCATTCCCAGAGAAAGTGAGCAAAACAAAGAAACTGGAAACTAGAAATTTGTAAAAACATTAAGAATGGCGACTGTCTACAGGCTTAATGGTAATACAGGTAACATCAATTGGTGAGGATTGCTAAATTTTCTTACTTAAATCCCCTCTCCTGTTAATTTTCAGGCTTAAATCTCCTGCTTATCACTGGGATGAGATTAAAGGCAGAGACAGGTTATCTCATGTTGTCTACTATAGGCTTCTTTAGTCTTCCTCTGAAGTATCTTTTGCTAGCCCCCATTGGAACATGAAATTAGATCTGAATTTGAAATCTGATCAAATTTTTCTCGTCCTGTAATCCTGCCTTATATCTTTCCACTCTCAGCTAAACTATTCAAAACTATCTGAGGATCTGTCTCTCAGAAGCATAAAGTTAAAGGAACAAAAGACAAAACAGCCCGTACACAAACTTTCCAAATATGATTGATTCTTTTATAAGTCAGCTAAAAGTCTTCTTATGAGTTTGCTTTTCATTGCAGAAAAAAAGATGAAATTTGAAGATTCTATTCTATAAAGCCCTCTGAAGAGCATCACAGTTCTGTGCAATAATCTATAACTGTATTTTCATTGTAGATATCTTTTATTTTATAGTAGCATTTTCTATTCCCTTGAGTCATGAATCAAGCACCATAGGCAAGATTCATCTGCTGAAGATGAAAAGAAGCAGACGACACCCCCCTGGAGTCCATAGTTGATATTCTGCTTCAGACGTAGAAATTGAGTAGTTATCTTTCCAGAATGAAGACAACTTATTTAACACTATTATGCACAATTATTCTCTCTTTTAAAGTAAAACTGACAGATCAAAGTCTTTGTCAGTTCTTGAGAGATGTAATCCTATACATGTGCATGTGTGTATGTGTGTGTGTGTGTGTGTGTTTTGAATCACTTTTTGTCTAGAAGCAGGACTACATTTAGAGTGAAATATTTATATTTTCTTAAGATGGTTTTACTTCTCCTTCCTCCTTATTTCATCAGAGGCAGTTTAGATTAACATATTCAAAATGAGAAGTTTCACAAATCACTATCCGATGTAGCCTCAGTCAGATTTATTATCATTTCTAACACTTGGTTAAAGATATTAATGCTTCTGCTAATCGTCCAGTGAATAGGTCTATCAGTCCACAAGCATGGTTATTGGAGCTGCCTTGGGACTTTCAGTTCTCAAGCCAGCTGGAAAAGGGGCTATCATACAGAAAATATTCTGAGACTCTGGGAAAAGATATATAGAGTGCACTGTGTCTTTGTGTTCCCCTAGCAGCTGCTTACAGAGTGGTAATATAATCTCAGAGGAGTCTGTCTGCCATTTCACTTGTAGGGTGACTGCAACTATCACAGCTGTTTCAGTGAGATAAATGCAGAGGAAGGGGAGGGTACAGAATAAGTTAACCCTTCAGTAATATAGCTAGAAAAAGCGTAGAAGTAGACATATTAAATATAGAAACAGAGAAATGCAGAAGGCTTCTGAGTGAATTAGTTGCTGTGGGAAAGCAATCTCTCTAAAAATGTACATACTAAATGATGATGTTATGTGCTTATTTACACAGAAATACCTTTTTTTCTGAATGTTTACTTATATGGTGGTTGATGAACCGTGTTTTAGTGTAGAAAGAAACCAGCACAACCTGAAGAATTTCGTCTCTGTATTCATAAATTATTTTGGATTAAAATACAAATCAATCAGGAAGAAAAAAACACCACCAGCAAAATCAAAAAATACTTTTCAATTTATATATTTTTCTATTTAAATGATCATTGTCTATCCTACAGAAATTCTATCTATTTTGAAACATCAGTGTCTCAGTGAAGTGCTTAATTAACAGATTTATTCCTATGGTAAACAAGCTTTCAGAGTCTGTCATTGCCCACTATGGAGAGATGGTTGGATTAAAAAAAAAAAGAAAAACCAAAAAGTTGTATAATTAATTCCATGCACTTTGAAGAGCTCTCTGTTTGATTTATAATAATGACCTCGCTAGAATGAAGAGCTTGGACTACTGTCTGTAACATGTTTTGGTCTCCAACCAGGATTCTAATGTACTGTACAAAAAACAATTAGTAGAAAAATTTAAGCTGCTTTCCTTTGCTAGGCAAGGATTGTGACATATAAAACAATTCAACATTTTGTGAAAAATCTCACTTCATCTTAGTATTGGGAGGACATAATCATACTCCCCCCTCAAGCATATTTCTTAAATGTCATATTAAAAATATATTACATTGAGGCTTCTGAAGACCAGTAATTATTTGAAGAGTTTGCTTCATAACATTGCTGTTCATCTGTTATAGAAGTAAATCTCAATAAATGCTCTCTGCAAAACTCTTCTCAGTATTGCATACCGTGCTGACCTTGTTTGTTCTTTCATCAGAGGAGAGGTATTTTCTCTCTCTTTAAGAGCTTTAAACCTATTGTAACTACCTCTCAAGGAATAACAAATGAACAGAAATCCCAAATCAAGAGAATTCCCTCCATACAAGTTTAGAGAAAATACTGAAGAGGGAATTTCTGGATTAAGCAATATATTGAAACATGCTCTTCCTTCTAGATCTTATCTATGTGTGGTATCCTTTGCATTTGACACTTTCTAATTGATCTCTTCTTCTCCCTACCCATAGTAGATGTCATTCATTATTTGTAATCCAGAATCCGTGGTTAAAAACTTGTTTCCTCATGCTTAGGAAATGCAGGAGAGACTTCAATCACAGGCTTACACAAATCTCTTGGAAACACTCTAAATCAGTAACTACCCTATAATTGTTGATCAGCTAATTTTGCTAAAGAGATATTAATGAAGTTTCATGTCACCACTGTCCTGATTCCCTGGGAATAAAAAGTAAAATAAAAAAACCCCAAATTATATGCACTTCTATTGTTTTTTCATTCTTTTTACCACCTAATAATGTAAAGGAAATAAAACACGTTGATCATAGTAAGTACATTTTATTAATGTTTCCTCGTACTGTCAAAGTGGGTAGGAGGCACTTGCAGTAGATGGTGTAAACTTCTTTCCCTCCAAAAAAACCCTAATATGGAAAACAAAACAAAACAAAATTAAAGGTCACTTTGTTACCACACTCCCAGACCAGATACCAGAGTATAAGCAAAGAAATTTACTGCTCCTTTCTCTAGGACATAGAAGAGACATTTTAAGGTCACAGTAGCAAAAATAACAGGTGAACGTGACCACAACTGTACATCAGGCTAGAGAAGTTTTCTTTTTCCATCACAGAGATCGCCAGTGAATAACCCTTCATTCAGGCCAGTTAGGCTTTTCAAATGTAACAACTGCTTTGTGATGACTGAGTAAAGAGTTGGACCAGGCACTACAAGCATGAGTGGCTGCAGTTAATGAATAGGTAATTTCTGGAGCCAGAAGACTCAAATCTACAGACTTACACTTTAACATAAACGACTGAATTCAAAGTCTGCTTTTAGTCTCAGATATTCAAAGTTAGTCAGTGAAAAAATACATTACCAGTAGTAAAGAAACTGCATATACATTTTAAGTACAGAACGTATGTAAATGTATGTTGCAAAATAAAAGCTCATAAGAGCCTGGATGTTTCACACCAGTGAAGTATTTTTAAAATAGTGCTGTCAGTCTATCTATCTGGGTTGTATTCTTGGCTGATGTAAATTGCCATCCCTTCATTGAAGTCAACAGCTTTATGCTGACTTAAACTTGTTGTAGATTTAGCCCTACATCAAATTAATACTAATCACTTTAAGGATTTATTTTGTTTACAGGTGTCAAATATAATTTCTGGTTCAAGAAGATGGTCATGAGTCTGACAGGTTTTGACAATAAAAGTTAATTACAGGCAACACATGATGAAACAGAAACATGAACATCTGATTTCTGCAAACTCTAGAGGCTGCGTAGTTGTAAATGAAGCACAGTGAGAAATCACTCAGCCAAAATGCACAAGAGAATATCTCAATTATGAAAGTAACAACAAAATCATGCCAATACAGTTCAGTTATCAAAACAAATTAAAAGATTTTAAATAAGGCACACCTCCCAGATTACTGTCTTTTAACATGTAATAGACTAAAAAACCACTAGATATTCTCTGTACTGGTCCACTGAAAAATTTGTAGTTATTTTGTTTGGAAACATGACAATAAAAGTGGTTTTTGTTGGTGCAGAAGTTTTGGTCTCATTGAGGTAAACAATGGCTGACTATTAGCTTTTGTGAAAGGAGAACAGAAAGTGTCTTATTTTTCATTCCCTATTGTTACATGAGTCTGAAACAGTAGGTAACTAACCTACCATCTTGTATTTTGGAAGAAAATAGCCTTAGAGATATTTTTATGAATTCAATGTGTGTTTCTGTGTGCTTGTGTATGTGTGTATGTACATGTATGTGTATATACATGTTATCTATAGAACTCTTATGGTTTCATGACACTGACTGTCAAGGGCAGTCCTAAGTTAATGCGAAACTGCAGATAGACATATTTAGGCCCCCTTTCCACAAATTTTATTAAGAATAATTATATGACACAGTATTACAGTCTAAAACTGTCTTTTCTTAGCCAAAATATTGGTATTATGTCAATACTGCTTAAGGGTAAATCAGCAAAGCCAAACCTATGTATGACCTATGATACTTGATTTATTTGACCACAAAGTCAAGTCTCAGGGCCCTGAGGTCACCAAGAAGTCTCCATCACCCTGACCAACCTCACCCAGGGCTTCCTGACAAGTGCTTCCTGTCTATAGGCCCAGGGGCTTAAATAGAGTCTGAGCTGCATGGCAGGTAGTCTTGTCTCCGGCAGTCCTGCCTTGCTGACTGGATGTCCCAGACTGACTCTGGACCTGATCCTACCTCACCTTGTGTGATGGTGCCCAGCCCCTGGCACTGTCCCCACTCTGGCTCTGCTCAGGGGGCTGTCCCCTGTTTGGTGGGGGCAATGCCCCTGCCTGGGCTGTGGCCACAGCCTGGCTTCCCTTGAGGAGCAGTCCCCTGATCCCTGACAACAAGGCAAACAAGACAGTGGGTATGCAACAACTGCTCTGCACAATACCCACTTCTGTGTTGGGGTGTGAGAGGAAAAGAGAAAATAAAATAATAAAAGCAAAGTTTAACACATATTTTTTAGTAGACATTAGGGACAGTTCTTTGAATATTCACACAAGATGGCCAGGATCTAATAACGTTACTTTCTAATCTGGAGACAACACCTCTTGTAATGCCAGGTTAGAAAGACTAGAACAATGCAGATGTTTTGGGCAGCACTTATTCCTAATGAGTTTTTTCTCCTGTTAGGTCAGAGCAAACATATTCCCCCTCAATGCCTGGAAAAGACTGGCACCCAAGGCATTCAATATTCTGGAGTCTCTCTGATCAGAAATAGTATAGTCAAAGCTGTGCAAAAAAAAAAAAAAAAAAAGTTTCATCAAACCATTGATGATTCAGGTTCTTGAAAAAATTTTTTTGTCAGTTCTCTAAAGAGTAGATGTCCTTATAGATGTCCAGCAGCTGATAAAATGTAGCTCATAGTGATAACCACATCGCACCTACTTCATCAGAATTGTAGGTAGGAAGGATGTTTCCTCCTGTGATTCAGTTGTTATCACTTATATCCCAAAGCATAAAGTTATCTCCCTCAGCTCATTTTATGCTAACTGCGGATGATTCACATTTATGACGATGTCATGCTTACCCATCAATTTTATCAGATTTTTAAAGGTAAACAAAAATACGTCATTCTCTTGGTCATCTTATTTCTTTTGTACCTTGTTAACTGAAATAAAAGAGTATTTTTTTATTCTTTCTTTTCTTTATTGAAATAGGAAATGTCTTATTGAATTAATGGTCATATTTCTGTGGGATTTCCTTTGTTTTCTCTCTACATTTGTTGAAAAGGAATAACTACAACAGAATGTGGAGGGTTTCTTTTATAACCATGGCTTTAGAACTGTTTTTTCTTCATTTATGCTTCCATTCTTGACATTGATCTTGGAGTATAAAGGGTCTTAAATAGATGGTGAATATCTAGTATTGTCACTCTAATATATTTTCACATTGCTAAAGCACAGTAGTATGATCCCAGCATATGTGAGAATCAATCTCCATGAATCAAAATGGCCATGATATATATAAAAGACAATTATGTATCTTGTACTCATATGTCAAAAACATGGTGATCAGAACCTTTTGGTTGCAAAATACAAAAATTATGTACTTTGTATAATAATATTAATAAAAATATTGTTAATGTACAAAACTAACACATAGTAGTAGGTGTCTCATTCTTTCCATGGAGTGGTCATAGAACTGGGATAATTGTGACAATGGATAGTAGTAAGAGTGATCCAAGAAGCTATATTTTTCTCTAAGGAAGTATTGCTCAACCTATAAAAATTTTTAATCTTAAATTTGTTTTTTTCATCTACACACTAGATTATTCATTCTATAGAAATCTGGAGGAGTAATGAAGACAGGTGTAAAGCGTGATGTTTTATGAAGTTAAAATTGCCAAAAAAAAGTATCTCAAAGGCATCTCTCTAGATATTATTAGGTTATTCATAAACATTCACCATGTGATATGCCCAAAAAAAGAGTAAAAGTTTAAATGGAATCTCAGGGGGGGAAAAAAGTGTCTTCTGAGATTCAGACACAGCATCCCTAGAGTAACATGCCATAAAAAGGGAAAGAAGAGAAAAAAAGAAAAGATTGATCCCTATAGATGAAGCTATATTCTCTAACTTACAGTGGATACATAAGTTATGAGTGGCAGAGCTATGAATGAATAAAGTAGTTATTGTAACTGTAAAAACTACACTACCATTACAAAACACTAATTTTATTTATTTGTTATGTATGAAGTATAATTTCTAGGATAGTTTTTGCTGTTTAATAATATGAAACAGTATAAAAAAGGAACTGTTTGTGAATAGAAATGTCATGAATGCTGATCTAGATCATAAGGCTTGGGGTGGAGTGGCTGGAGAGCTGCCAGTCAGAGAGGGACATGGGCGTGTTGACTGACAGCCGGCTGAACATGAGACAGCAGTGTGCCCAGGTGGCCAAGAAGGCCAATGGCATCCTGGCTTGTATCAGAAATAGCGTGGCCAGCAGGGACAGGGAAGTGATCTTACCCCTGTACTCGGCACTGGTGAGGCTGCACCTCGATTCCTGTGTTCAGTTTTGGGCCCCTCACTACAAAAAGGACATTGAATTACTCGAGCGTGTCCAGAGAAGGGCAACTAAGCTGGTGAAGGGTCTGGAGCACATGTCGTACGAGGAGCGGCTGAGGGAACTGGGGTTGTTTAGTCTGGAGAAGAGGAGGCTGAGGGGAGACCTCATCGCCCTCTACAGCTACCTGAAAGGAGGTTGCAGAGAGCTGGGGATGAGCCTCTTTAACCAAGTAATAAGTGATAGTACAAGATGTAATGGCCTCAAGTTGCGCCAGGGAAGGTTTAGGCTGGATATTAGGAAGCATTTCTTTACAGAATGGGTTGTTAGGTGTTGGAATGGGCTGCCCAGGGCAGTGGTGGAGTCCCCATCCCTGGAGGTGTTCAAGAGTCAGGTTGACATAGCAATTAGGGATATGGTGTAGTTGGGATCTGTCAGTGCTAGGTTAACGGTTGGACTAGATGATCTTCAAGGTCCCTTCCAACCTAGATGATTCTGTGATTCTGTGTATTTCTAAAATGATGCATCTAGAATATATGAAGTAAACGTTTTCCTACATTTGCTTAATCTGAAACATTAAGAATAGGTAGGCAAACTATGTTGAGATATTAAACCTTTTGTGTAACCTATTCCTCAAATTATTAGAAACAGTCAAGAAATAAAATAAAATATTTTTTTTAAAAAAAACCTTTATAAAAAGTTAAATATTTCTCTTACAACTTAAGTTATGTTATTATTGAAGAAAAAATATCAAATTCTGTCCCAGGCTTTTCGAAAGTGTCTCTTCCTGTGTCATGTGCTCACCTATGTGAATTGTGTGACAGAAGTGTATAAGAGCAATATCTGAGCTAGTTCAGGCAATGGTAAAGGGGAGTGCCACACAGACTTTGCTGACATAGTGTTGACATAATTTATGTCAGTTAACTTCTCTGCAGAATACCACCTGGCATTTAATACTGAGTTGGCTGACATGCAAGTAGTGTATCTAGCTCTTGAACCTCCTTTCTTTTGTGTAGGATGCTTTCAACTTCTCCTTCACTGTGGGGGAAAAAAGTGATTGATTCTGACAAATAGCCAGTTTCTGCTGCTATCACTAGGATGCCAACAGGTAGGAGCATTCAGATGTGAATTTCAACAACCCACTAAGTTCCTGAATGAAATATAATGTTTTAATTTAAATTTTTTTAGTTTTCTGCTGTAACAAGGAATACTTTCTGTAGTAAGGCCCCCTACATTTTTTTTTTTTTTCTTATTGCTCATCTTACTTCAAACACCCACTATTGCTACCATCTCTTGGTCTCTTCTGGGTTTTATACAGTGATTAATATTTGTGATTTGCCAATTTGTTATTTGTATGATAGCAGAAATACATAAAATAATGAATCTTCAAAGAGCTTGCAACCTGAATACTTTTTGAGTTGAAGAGAAACAAAAGCACTTAGGACTAACATTGTGCCCTAAGAGTTCAAATCCAATGCCCTACTCACTGAATCCATTGACCTGTTAACATACTACTTCATACTTGCATATGCTTGGTTGAATGTACAGCCATAGATATTTTAATGTCTGATTATACTGCGTTCCTCAGAGGGAGGGCACAGCACTGAGGGTTTTCATTGGACAGATAGGCATATTCCCTGTTCTAAATCAGATTGGAGGTGCTTGATTTTATCAAATGATTCAGTATTTTATAATATTTGTATTTTATATGTTCACAGCACTTCTTCTATAGACTTCAGTTGAACCCTGAATCTTCTTGGTAATTATGTTAATCAGACTGCAGTTGTCTCAAATTAGGTACTCTGTGCCCAATAGGGAAACTTTGGCTTATATGCCTAGCATTTCCGGAAGCAAATCCATTTGTCAAGAACATTGTTTTGTTGTTCAGAAGACAGCTGTGAAACCCACTAGAAAACTGAATCGCTCCACCCATGTGTAATGACAGGCTTATATACCAGATACTGTATTTTACACTACCTCATAAGTTAGCAAGATCTCCAGCCTGTTCATGACCATTTCTGTTGGGTTTGTGTGTGCCAGAGTTTTGATAGGGGGGGAGGGGGCTACAGCAGTGGCCCCTTGTGAGAAACTTCCTGAAAGCTTCCCTGGCTCCAAGTCAGACCCGCCTTTGCACCAAGGCAGAGCCAGTTATTGATGGTGGCTGCACCTCTGTGATAACATATTTAAGAAGGGGAACCTGACAGTAGGAGAAGTTGTGAGGGAGATACCTGTGCAAACACTGAGGTCAGTTGAAAAAAGAAGGAGGAGGGGGAAGAGTGGTGGAGCAAAGATTCCCCTGAGACCTGTGGTGAGAGGGCAGGCTGTGCTCCTACAGCCCATGGACGTTAACGGTGGAGCAGATGCCCACCTGAAGCCTGTAGAGGACCCCACACCAGAACAGATGGATGCACCCAAAGACGGCCGGGAATCTGAGGGAAGTCCATGTTGGATTAGTCTGTTGCTGGGAGGACTCCAGCCCACAGCAGGGACCAACACTGGAGCCGTTCATGAAGATCTGCAGCCAATGGGAAGGACTCACTTTGGAGAAGTTTGTGGAGGACTGTGTGCTATGAGAGGAACCCCACACTGGAACAGGGGAAGAGTGTGAGGAGTCCTCCCCCTGAGGAGAAAGGAGTGGCAGAAACAATGTGTGATGGATGAACTGACCGCAAGTCCCATCCCCTGCCCCACTGCACCACTGGGAAGTAGGTAGAGAAATTGGGAGAAAAGCTGAGCTTGGGAAGAAGGAAGGGGTGGGAGAAAAGTGTTTTTAAGATGTGTTTGTATTTCTCACTGTCTTACTCTGTTGTGATTGGTAAATTAGTAGTAGTGGTTGTGTTCAAATTGATTTTTTTTTTTCCCAAATGGAGCCTGTCTTTTGCCCATGACCATAACCAGTAAAGAGCCCTCCCTGTCCTTGTCTCAAGTTCTGAGCCTTTTGTTGCATTTTCTCCTCCCCATCCCTGAAGGGGAAGGAGTGAGCGGCTGCATGGTGCTCTGTTCTCCATGATGGTATGTTTTTTAAATTAAAGAGCTTTTTTTAAAAAACCTCCTCAATCTTAGGAATCTGACAGTTTTGTTTCTTCTAGTCTAAAACCAATGGCAATAGGGCAATATAATCAAGAACATGCCTCTTGAAGCTACTATGAACCAGTGTTCAGCCAAGGTATAATTAGAAGTAGATATGAGAACTGGCTAAAAGATGTGCTACGGGAGAAAACTGGCATGATCGTGACGACTGTCTTGAAAATTAAATATGCTTAGTAGATCTGTTGGTTTTTTGTTACTTGGCTTGAGAGTACAGTCAGTACTCGACTTAGTGGAGTGACTGAAAGTAATCTCTCAAAGGAAATTCTCAGGTAGAGGTTGTATAAATTTTGACTTCAGGCTTCAGATCTGATATTTGCTTGTATATTACACTCAGCATTTGCATGTATGCGACAAGACTAAGTCTGAATATTAATTATGGTTGTTAAACATTTTGAGAAAGCATGCTGCCCAAATCATTCATAGTCATGGATATAGAGGATTTCAAGCAGTTGAAATGTGTGCACATGAAGCAAATTATCACCCAGTTGTGAACACATTTTACTCCATTTTATTCTCTGTGTTGGTGATCTCTTCTGTGGCGCAAAACTCAGCTTCCCAGATATGTAATATGACAGTTAAGTTTTACCTTATAAGGACTAATTTTAAAATCTGCAAGCATTTTCTAATTTTTTTTTCCTTTCTATTAATTTTAATTTTTTTTTTCTTTTTCTTTTTCCAAGAACCAGGGGGACATAAGACCAGGTATAAAAGAACTGTGAAAGAAATCCTTCTAGAATCAGTGACTACTGAATAATATATCCTTAAGAAGCCAGTTACTGTCTTTGTAGACATTACCATCATCACAGACTCCAGTTTCTCACTTAAATCGGGATGAGGGGATTTCTGAGAATGGGAAAACTTGACATAATTTCTGTTCTGGTGGAAGCTCCTCCTTATTGACATGTTATTTGATTTTTGACAGGTAGTTCACAAACATCATCAGCAGAAAGTGGATTTTTTATTCTCTGCAAAATCTAAATATTGCTTTCTATACTTTCCACTCTTATAGAGAATTTCTTTAGTACTGGATTGCTCTAAAACATTTAATGTTATTTTTTAGTCTCTGGAAGTTCCTTTCTAGACAGGTGGGATGTCTATTATGGTAACAGGAAACAAATCCCAGAGCGATAATCAAAAGACTTTAGTGAAATCTGAGTGTGCTAGCTTTAAGTAGGATTATTTTACATGAACCTTTGCTCTTGAAGTTATATCAGAGAATAACTGGCAGTTCTGACAGATGAACCTGTGGGGGTTTCTGCTTGGGAGTGACTACTTCATCTGACTGACTCACCGCCTGTCTATTATGGCAACAGAAGAAAATGATTGTCATGTGTTAGAAGTCAATCAAATATTAGATATGTAGGGAAAATGAGAATTCCTATAAAATGATAGATTTGATTCTTTACTCTTGCACAGGTATCATTAAGATCCATGTTTTTCTAAGAATCATTTTAGGTGTAGTTTTGTACTGGCAGTCAATTAAGCCTGCAACTTAACGTAAATAGATATCTACATGCTACAATTTGTGCAACTGTATATTCTTGGATTTACCTGTAGGCACGAAATTATGCCTGCAAAATTGAAAACTGGGTTGACATAATTTAAAATAGTCTGTGGAAATTGAGTCATTGCACCTAACTTAAAAGGAAAACTCAAGGACATTAATGTGTTCAGGTCAGTAGGTGAGGACAGCAGAGGTGGAGAAAGGAAGGATAATCTCCATTTCCAAATAGGGAGACAGCTGTCACAGGAAATTGCAAGTGTAATGGAAAGGATTTTTAATAAGTGTTAAATCAGAAGAGGTAGCAATCACACATTTTCTGTAGATCCCATCTTTTCTATTTTCTTATTGTATAAAAACCTGGATAGCTAAGGTGTGCAAAGCTTTAGGATGAATTTTGAAGATGATCAAGAAAACATACAATCAAATGGACAGTTGAAGGAATATCCTGCAATCTCATTAATTTATTTCATAACATAAATCATTTTATGAAAGAAAAATGTAGGAGATAATTCTATTTCATTTTGATATTTGACATAATATTGCACAGGAAAAGTATTAACAAAAATTAAGATGATGCAAATCTAGACATAAAGATGTACAAAGCAGGAGAAAAAGTGGTTCTAGGGAAGAAAAGCCTTGCACTACTGAAAAAACATTAGGATTGGAGGAATATTTTTGATGAAATTATCAAGGATGGAGGTTTAGTGTATTTAATATTCAAAGTGATGAATAAAAATAGTGGAAGCTTGCTGAGTAAAAATATAGGTAGTGACTTTAGTAGGCAATAGAACTACAATGGGGAATGGGATTCTTATGTACAAAGAACTGGATCACTTTATATTATGAACTGGAACATGATTTACTGTGTAAGGTTAGGTTATAGTGTAAGGTTATGTTATTACAGCCTAAAATCTGTTTTCTGAACTGTTCTTATTTACAGAGGGAGTTCACATAAATGCGTCACAAGTGTAAATGAGAAAGGAAGAGAAACTCCTGGGTATTATTAGCCTTTTATGGGATGGTTATTATATACTGTGGAAATTAGACATAACTTTAACGGGATTATCAAATAAACTAATTGTAATGAAGAAATTCTCACTGGCAATATTGTATACAGTTCTAGCTATGTGCATTCAGTGAATATGTGCATTCAATTCATACTGAAATATGTGTAGCTTTGTACGGACTGAAGTAGAATTCTTTGGAGAGTTTATTTTCTGAAATGGTATAAGAATGTCTTAAATTTTTTTTTGTGTGTGTTTTTATTCTGTTGGTAAGTTAGGTAATGCATTATTTAGGAAAGGTGATTCAAACATGTAATGTATTCTGTGTCTGACTTAACGAGTTCATATATGGATGGGCCTCAAGAACAGCATCCTTTCCAGATAAATCATGGAGAAAATCCTCATGCTATTTTTCTTTTCCAAAAATTTTACAATGGTGGAAAATACAAGGGTTGATAAAAAATTTAAATTTATTAGTTTATTTATTATTAAGAGTGATTGAGTAAAACCCAACCTGAGGCTGAATAAAACAAATTTTACAACTTCCTGGTCACAATGAAAAATAGAGTAAGCCAAGTGTTACTATTCACCCCCAAAAAAACCACTATTAAAAAGCCATATCATCCAATAGGCTCATTGCATTGTCTAATTACACTTCTCAGGGTCGTATCTTACAGTAGCATAAACAGACATGCTGGTTCTTCAAGTTCTATCCCATGGTGAAGTAAGTGGCCCTATAATTTGTTCTAAGCTTAATTTTAAATTGTTATACCATGTAGTTCCCACTGTTTCTACTGAAGTCTGTTCAATAAATCTCACCATCCAAGTCACTGCAAATTTTCATCTGTCGTCCAGCCTAAATTATTAATGGCCAGTTTGTTCTTATGCCAACATTGTCTTTTAGCTTAATCTACTCTCTTTTCTTTCTGTATCTTACTTGTCCTGATGTGTCAGTGTGGTTTTTGTTGGTTTTTTTCAGTTGGTTGGTTGGTTTTTGCTTTTGTTTTTGCTCTTGCTCTACAAGGCAAGTTTGTCCAAACTGTGTGTCTCCTCTTTTGCCACATGTAAAAAGTTCTTCTTCTTCTTCTTCTTTCTTCTTTTCTTCCATTCTCCAGTTCTTCAAGTGAATAAAACATTGACTTTTCTCATCAGGTTGAAATAATTTCAGTAACAGACATTTTGTAAAAAGGAGACATACAATTAAGTCACTGAACATAGAGAAATGTTAAACAATAAGTATTTATTTATATGTTTATCATACAGTAAATATAATGCTTTTGTTTATAACCTGAAAAAAAGTTATCATACTTCATATGGGAACACTAGCCCTTTATTTTCATGTAAAAACTAGAAAAAACAATCTTTTATTTCCCACACTGACACTATCTAAGTATATGTGAAGATAGTTACCTTACCTTACCTTACCTTACCTTACCTTACCTTACCTTACCTTACCTTACCTTACCTTACCTTACCTTACCTTACCCTTACCCCTACCCTTACCTCACCCTTACCTTACCCTTACTTTACCTAACCTTACCCCTCTTGCTGAGGCCATATTTATGTTACTGTACTGGATCTTTCCTCATTTTAAAGCCATTTTTTGTAGGATAATCCTCTTAGCTGAAAATAGAAAGCGGCTCAGAGAAGATGCCCCAAATGGGAGCTCTCCTTCCTCACTACAGGCATATAGGAACTTTGTTTTGCCCCAGTCCTGTATAACGCTGTGATGCCCTTGTGCATTTAACTTATCCTGTCCCATGACACTGCCAGCAGTTCTCCATGCCTGTCACATCTGTGTTATGAACAGCCTGTGACATTGTCATGTTGCCTTGATGTCCATTTGGATCTCTGGCCAGCCATGCATTTCAGCCAGACCACTAGTGATGACCTCTGAGACTGGAAAATGCCTAGAAGGAGCAGGAGGGATTTACAGGCAAGTAGGAAAATTAATCACCTGGATAGAAGCACCTTGTTCCCAACACCTAAGTTTTCTGTTTTCTCCCAGATCACTTGGTTTCCTCATCACAAGGATGATGGTCCAATCACCTGGTATCCACCTCCCCTGCATCTCCATCCCTGCTTTCCCTTTACCCTTTCATCAAACAGCAGTGCCTGAGGACTGACTTACTGTGGTGGCACCATTATATATGGTGGGGTCATATGTCTGTCTCTTTTACAGCGGAAGAGTCTGTCTGTAATAATTCAAAGGCAGGCTGTTTTGCACAGCCATTTACAGACTGGGAAGCTCTGAGTGTGGGACCACAGGACTGCCTGCTTCATATGGGTATAACCTCAAGGTGTTTGTAATCCTGCAGTCCTTTGCTTTTACCTAGCAGTTTAACTGAATGCCTTCAAATTTAAAAGTGCAGTCATAGGTGGGCAAGGTTTTTATACAAGGAATAGCATGGGATTCAATTCCCAAGACTATGTAGACAAAATCTGATAGTCTTGCAGTCATTAACATTAAGCAGAGACAATGGAGGTACAGAGAGAGAGTTTCAAAACAGAAAATTAAATATGGGTCACTTGTGGCCTATGCTAATGCACTAGCCATTGCATCATACTTCTCTCCTTAACAGTCTTCAGAAAATTAGTCCCTACCCACACACAAAAAAGTAAAACTACTATTAAAGCCTAAAAAAAAAAAAAATCATTTCACAGCATCTTCATTAACATTCTATAGTGCAAAACAAATATGCAAAGGTGAGCTTCATCTCAGTATTAGGGAGAACTCCTATAAATGTCTCTGTGGTCATAAAGAGTTGTGTCTGCTGTAGATCTAGTGTGGTTTTCCTTCTGGGTACTGTCAGATGAGTAAATGGAGTTAGTGGGAAAAAATATATGGAATGGTATTGACAAGTTAAAATTACTAAAAACATATTACTGAACATTCTGTATTGTGAGTACAAGGAAATAATAAAGAAGATTGCTTATAACACTAACTGTTGTGTAGTAATATAATTTCTTGTTTCATGAGTGTCTTTGCCAGGAAGAAAGGTTTATTTAATAAGTAAAATCATGCTGCCTGTCGCGTCTTGTTATGGGCGTTAGTATATGGCACATATCTGCAAAATCAAAAGCCTATAACTAGAGTATGCAGCTGAATCTGCAGCTAATTGTATCTATATTTTGGTACCTAAAGCACTGAATTACAAATGAAATCGGGCAAAAAGTGATGCCTCCATTTTCATTTAACAAGATTCCTCAGTACCCATGAGATTCATCAGAAATTAGATGCTATCTGAAAAGCTAGGATTTGTAATAATGGCCAAGATATTATGAGGATTAGAGGAATTTGAATGAACAATCCCTTAGCTCATAAAAGAAAATGATAAAGGATAAAAGGTAGCATTAACTGTTCAGGGGTCTTGGCTATGTACTCTATTGCAGCTGCACCAAAT
The DNA here is from genome assembly GCF_031877795.1 of Strix aluco. Classification (NCBI taxonomy): domain Eukaryota; kingdom Metazoa; phylum Chordata; class Aves; order Strigiformes; family Strigidae; genus Strix; species Strix aluco. The sequence continues at coordinate 62,814,672 of NC_133931.1, read as the reverse complement.
TAAAAGTCACTTGATCACTTAACTAAATACAAAAAAAACCTCAACAACACAAAACTAAGTCTTAAGGTCTCACAGGCAGGATGTTAATGAAAATAAAGCTATTAATTGTGCATTTAAATTTTTGTCATGACACTGGCCTGGGTAGAGAGTATTCTGTAACAATTTTGCTTCTGTGTATTTTCAGACCTGTTTAGGATTATTATTTTTTTAATGAAGGCTTATGTAAAGTCTCATATGGCTAGTTTGGAGGAATACATTGGTCACAAAGCAGAGTCTCAAAAAGGATGTGTTAAATGTTTTGAAAAGTATAATTAAGCTATGCTGCCAAGTTTTGTACCAACCATTACTTCATCCCATTTCATCAAAAGTAATAGCAGTGGCACTTCAAATTAGCAGAAGCATGGAATAGTGACAGAAATGTTGTGCTCTGCTAGCAGAAATGATAATATATTGCATCATACTGTACTTAACTTACATTGTCTTTAACTAGAAGAGATGTAGGGTCCACTTCTCTCCTTGTCTCGGAGTGATTTGGAGGGCAGCAGAACCCAGGACTTTGTGACTTTTGCATAAAATGGAGCTGAAAGAAGTAATTTAAAGGTGATAAATTTCTTCCAGAAGTCAGTGGAAAACTTCCAGTCAAGGACTTCGGTTTGGGGTCTGGCAGGCTGTTACAGATTACAGAAATGGTTATAATTTGTACATAAATATTTTAAAAAATCAGTTTCCCATGGTCTGTCTGTAAAGATATCAACAGAGTGAAGTTTATGGGATTTTTTCTTTTATAAAGTATGGCATGAAATTACAGAAATGTTCAAAACTGTAGGAAATACTTGATATTATACTAGTATATTAGTAAAATGTCTATACTCCCTTGGATATTTATTCCCAGACATAAACACTGGAAAAACCCCTGTTTCATAAGTAAAACTTTTTGTTGGCTTAGAAACCATTACCTGTTATAGGGGTTCTGAATTGTCAAGTATATCATGCAGCTGAAAAGACTGTATATCCCCAAAGAGCACATAAAGTCTGGATAAGTAACAAGACAGATCCTTAACAACAACAACAAAGTAAAATCTTACAAAAAGGAAAGAAACCATTACGTTTTGTTTGGACAAGACTTCTTCAAAAACTTAGATATATAGATTATTAATAGTGATTACTTGTTGACCTGTGTCTACTGATGGAAAGAAAAATTAAAATACAAGACACATGATCTGATATAATAAACAAGTCTTGGATGGATGGATGGATGGATGGATGGATGGATGGATGGATGGATGGATGGATGGAGAGACTGAAATGTCATATGACTGTCTCAAAGCTTGTTTGTGTCTGTGCAAACCTCCAAGAGAAGCTGCTGCAGCCTGTGAATTGGTCTGGGGAGTTTCTCCCAGAGAAGCGGGAGTGTATTGAAGGTTACACCCCCCCACTTCTTTGCGGTTGCATTGTCCGGACTCTTTAGACAAGCCTCAAAGGGGCAGACCTGTACTGAGCTGGCCCCATCCTGTAGCCATTTATGGCTCTATTGTATAGGCCAGACCCCATGCATGCATTGCTAATGAACTGACAAGAGGCAAACGTTCCTGCCCTGAAGCCAGCTGCAACAAAACCTGTTGGACCAGAGGAAAAAAAAAACTATACATGGGCAGATATGCTAATCAGCGGATACGATGAACTTAAAAAGGCAGCAGAAAATTTTGCTCAGTGTGCATCCACCATCGAAGCCAGATCCGTGTGCACCCACCACTGAAGAACTGAAGACTGAGGACCAATGGGACGCTGCTGGATCCATGGTGGTGACTATTCTTGCAGCCCTATTCCGCATCCTTGCTTTATTTCTGTCCTTTCTTTCCATTCTGTCCTATTGCTACCCCTCTTCACTTTTTTAATAATAAAAACCTGTGTTGGGTATACGGCATTTGACCTCATTTGTGTCTTAATCTCACTCTTGGGATCATATCAAAACCTCCCCCGACATTGGATTGGGACAGATGGATGGATGCATGGATGGATGGATGAGTAGATGATTGATTGATTGATAGATAGATAGATAGATAGATAGATAGATAGATAGATAGAGGATGGACAAATAGATGTAGCCAAGAGACAGAGAGAGGTGTATTATTATGCCTTCTGCATGTAATGGTTATGGATTTCCTTTCTTTGTGACATACTACCATAATTACTTGTCACTTTAAAAAAAATATCAAATGCCTACATGTCTTTTTATCTGAACACCATCACTCATTAGAGCCTTGTTCCCATGGGTTACTGGTCAAGAACAACATTCATGTAGAATGATTGGACTCTACTCTCACCAGTAGAGTCCAATATCCTAAAGAAAAGGCAACCAACAAAAGAACAAATTGGTAACAGCCTGTCTTTTGTGTCTCCTTTCTGCAAACTTTGATCAGTTTTATTACTTCATTAACTCAATCTGGCTGAGTGAAGCCTACTGCCCTGCAGTGTTTGCTGCTTTTCTCTTCAGTGACAAGTAGGGACTGGTGAACCAGTGAAGAACCCTGGAAGAATGGCATAATGTCATTACTGTCTGGCAAACCAAGAAAAAGTTATACGGGTATCACTATTTCTTTCAACATCATTACACTAACTGTTGAAAAGACAGCTAATGTGTAGGTATAACTTTGTTGTGGGTTAACCCCAGTAGGCAGCTCAGCCCCACACAGCCCTTTGCTCACTCCCTCTGCAGCAGAATGGGGGACAGAATCATAAAGGTAAAAGTGCGAAAACTCATACATTGAGATAAAGACAGTTTAGTAGGTAAAGCAAAAACTGTATGCACAAGCAAAGCAAAGTAAGGAATTCATTCACTACTTCCCATTGGCAGGCACATGTTTAGACATTTCCAGGAAAGCAGAGCTCCATCACACATAACGAATACTTGGGAAGACAAATGCTGTAACTCTGAACATAACCCCTTCCTCCTTCTTCCCTACACTTTTATTGCTGAGCGTGACATCATATGGTATGGGATATCCTCTTGGTCAGTTGGGGTCAGCTGTCCCAGCTGTGTGCCCTCACAACTTTCTGTACACCCCCAGCCTACTCGCTAGTGGGGTGATGTGAGGAGCAGAAAAGGCCTTGACACTATGTAAGCACTGCTCAGCAGTAACCTAAACATCCTTGTGTTATCAACACTGTTTTGATCACAGATCCAAAATATAGCACTACATGAGCTACTATGAAGAAAATTAATTCTATCCCAGCCAAAACCAGTACATACTTGTATAAAAGGTATATATGTGCAGAGAGAAGCAGTGAGAGTTATGCAGGTGTTTTTTCTCCACTTTAACTTTCCTTCCACTTAGGCTAGACTGAGATGAGAAGTGAGGCTGTGTATTGGAAAGGCAAAGTACAATTTCTATAGAATGATGTGTCATAGAAGAAAGTTTAGGAAGGAACACAAAACAATACAATGAGGACTTTCCATAATAGAAGACTAAAGTAGTCCTGTTTATATCAAGTGTCATAAACTTAAGAAGTCCATTCTACCTTGTTGCTGCTAGGATATACAGCTTCAACAGGCAGAACTGCATAAAGTATTTTTGGCAATAACACCCTGATGTTCAGTATACACTCCAATAGAAATCTACATTTATATGCTGCTCATATAGACTCCTAAATACATACTTACAAATTACCCAGATGTAGCTAGTAATAGAACATGAAATAGTCAAGTGTTTGAAGATTTTGTTGCTTAAATGTCATTTGTGGTGTCCACATTTGTCAGATTCTGTTTGATGTTATACTCTTTGTACCTCATTCATGTGAAGGATTGTGTAATGTCTTGTATGTGAGGTCACAGTTGGTAATATAGAGCTCACAGAAAAAAATCTCCAAATGGGCACAAAAGGAAGCACAAAACAGAGCCCCACTGCTAGAACAGCCCCTCAAAACTGTTGACAGCCTGCATGACCTCAGACCACAACAACTGTAAGACCAGTTCATTGATTTCATGAGTAAAATATTGAAACAGGGCAGAAAAAAATAAACCTACTTTAATCCATTTTGTTCAAGAATGTTATGGGAAGAGTTTTAAGACTCTTTAAGAAAAAAACTGAGGGAAAATATTTCCACTGAAGCTTAAACAGTTTCAGATGACTGGAACTTAGTAGAAAGAACATGTGTGACTGCACACAGGACATGATTTAGGGAGTTTATATGAATAAAATATTTTTCCAACCTGTGTTAATAGTATTATACATAGAGAAAGATATCCAGAATATTTCACTAGATAGTCTTTCATTGGTATGGCATCTTATGTAATAGAAAGAGATCCAAACTTTTGTTGATAAACATTTTAAGAAAGTAAAATAGAACAAGCATACATAATTTATAACACATAAAAATTATATATAATAACCAGTAAGAATTTCTGAGAAAATGCTAAGGCAGGATAGTAGGGGAGCAGTACAAGGAGTGGAAATAGCCAGTGAAGGCAAACAAGGAGAAAAACAAAAATAAATTTATAGAATATACAAAGCTTGGCTTATATTAGTCCCAGTTCAGTGGTTCACAAATGTATTCTGGACTGCATCTGTAAAACTAGTAAACTTTAGCTGGAAACCACCCAAACAAATTTATTTCAAGAAAAACATTTCGATGATTTTCAAAGCTCCTTTTACCTTCTTTATTCTACCTTTTAAAAACATGTTTCAACTTAAAAAATGCAAATCCAGTTTTAGTGAAAAGGTCACTGTGGTTTGTTTCTAAAATTAGAAAAAAGACTTTGACTTTCCAGAAATGAATAACTAACTAAATAAATAAGCCTCATGTTTTTAGACAAAACATCTTTGCCATTTCAATCCTAATTTGGGAACAATTTTACTTCCTTAAAGCTACATTTTTTTGTAAAGCTGAATTGTTTTTTAAAATACATGCCTTATGTAATGGAGGTTGGGCAGAAATGTTCATCTGTATTAATCTTTAACCTTGTTCTGTATTACCTGCCTGGAGTCAGTCCAGAGATTATTACAGCTGACTTTAATGTGCTTTTTGATCAGACCCTGAGTTGGGAAAGATTCCTGAATCAAGGTCTCTAAGAGCAATAATGCTCAAGGTGGAGAACAAATTGTGAAGGTGAAAAATAAAAGGGCAACTGAGGAAAAGGGCTGGTAGATTGGGGAAAAATCAAATGAAGAGATCTAAGAAGCTCAAACATGAGAGAAACTAGACTGGAGATGGGAGATTTGCATCTAAAAGCAAGATGAATAATTTACTTATTTGGTTTATTTCATATTTATACAACATAACCATGGATTTAGTGATTCTTGTGTGCAATATTTTTTTAAACAATTAACAATGCTTATTTTTTTCATATTATGAAACAGATTGGTTTACATTAATGAGATTCTGAGTCTGAGGCAGGGACTAGAGTTTGCAGATTTCCTCTTCTGTATATACTCTGCTACTCAGATTCAGAAAAATACCAATATGTATTTTAAGCCATGAGGTATGTCTGAAAAAAGTGACAAGTCTGCAAGCCAGTAATACCTGAGATAGTAGGATTACTCTAGGATTTATCCAACACATATTAAAGCCTATTCTGCTGAACAGCACAGAATTTGGATTGAGCTCCAGCAGCATGAAATAGAATGAAATAAGAGAGGATGATTAATTGCAAAGGTACCTCTGCAGCTGTTACAGAATTCTATGTAGAAGAGAGACTCTTAGTTTAAAACAGTGCAATTAAGCTGCAAGAAAAATAGCACCTGAGCTACCATTAGTTTATCACTAGACACAATGTATGCACGTAAAGAAGCTACAGGTTGTGAACTGTGAAATGCAAAAGTTAAGTGAGTACAGCCTTGTTTCACAAAAAGGATGGTTTTCAGTGAAGCCTGTGCTTTTACAAGAACATCGCATTATGGTAGTGTTGTGCTATTTTAATATGAGAACGTATAGAACACAAATAGGAGTATAAAAGGCTAAGATGTTGTGAATAGTTTGTCATGATTATGAAGAGTATAGAAGAAAAGAGTTACTTAGAGAACCTTTTGATTTTCAGTACAACAAAAAGCCCTTTTGGATCAAGCCATTTCTCTTTGGTCTATTTAACTAGTTTTCTTATCAACCAACTAAAAGTTATACAGGTGAGAAGGCAATATTTGAATTACTTTAAAGATGGACTGTAAAAAAAAAAATATTTTGATGAAATTTCATTATCTATAAAGTTACCTGTTATTTCTAGCTGTCAGGAAAAAAAAAAAAAAAAAAAAAAATCTTAAGGTTCTTCCTCACTGTTAGTAGTTTCCAATGCTGAATGGTACAATCTTCAGAAGAAGTAAATCAAAGTCTATAGGTCTTGAAATTATCATTTATTTATTTGTTTATTTACATTTTCTCCTATCTCAACCAACCACCATCAGATAATCTGGGCTGGCAGTAGATTTTACATTGTCAATTTGCTCTTAACTGTAGTAAACAAAAAGCAACATATATATCTGGAACACCATTTCTGTCAAAGTCTATTATGTTCTTTTGCTTTTACATTTACTTTCTGTCCCCCTTTCTTTATATCCAGTTCATATGTTTCAGGCTGGCCTGGGTACTACAGATTGATATATTTGGCTCTGATTCCAGATAACATTTAATCTTGACGCAAATGCCAAACTTATATAGGAAGGACTGAGGTACTTCCTTAAGGTTAAGTGCATGCTCGTGTTGCCTCCATGAATAGATATGAACTTAAATGCATTCCTGAATCAAGGCCAAGGATGTTGAGTTTTTTTCTTTGGCTTCAATCAGGAAGATTTTAGCGAAATAATTCTCAGAATGTAAAATGTGTGTGTGAGTGCACACATAAACAAGTACACACAAATGCTGCTGACCTTGACAACCTTCAAATCAGTATCTTAGATGAAATACTCTCAGATATCTTTTTACACTTATAAATTACTTTATTCAACAGATTCAACAGATAATGAAAGGACTATTTACAATGTTCCAGAGTTTTTCACAGAGTTGCTCCAAGGAAAGGCAAGAGAAGAAACACTGATGCTGTTACGTTCACAGTGCAGGAAGCAGGATGAACTGCTGCATTCATTGGATTTGGTCTCTGCTTTATGTAGCTAGGGCATTTCCAAATCAATATGCAAAACTGCTTTCATAAACACATCTCACATAATAAGAAAGCATGAGCACATATTTGGTATTCCAGCTAGGTGAGCTTTAGCAACCAGGGAAGAGAATAGACAAAAGATTCTGCTGAATATTGTTGTCTTGCATATTTATCTAATTCTCTATTTTTATGATAAATACATTCAGAAAATATCCTCTGTCGCAATGCAAATACATTTTTTCTCTACAGTACTTTTCAGCTCCATATCACAAGTTTAGCCTTTAGACAGATTTATGGAAACTCTAGAATTTGTATGTTTTCTGCCAGAAATGGGATTCAGGTGGGATATATTTTGTTATATTTCTGGGGGAAAAAAGATTGAGAATAAATGGGATATGATCATTATATAATGTTAAAGTTTCTTAAAGAAGTGAAATGCAAATTTATTTATTGCCTAATCTCTGGATTTACCAGATTCCTTTGGAAAGATTTTGTTTGTTTGTTTTCACGTGCAGTTTTTTTTTGGAGGAGGGAGAGTGTGAAATAGCTCAGAGAAGACTTCCACATCTTTATTTTTACCATCATGCTTCTGTCGTTATAACAATTCACATGATTTGATGTAATTATTATTTACTTGGAAAATTGGAACCAGAAACTTAAAATATAACATAAATTCATTTGGAGCCAGCAAAAGGGCTGAGCTGTGGAGGACACAGATAGTAGCACTCTATACTACAGGGAGTCTGGGCATCCAGCTTTACATATTGTTACAATAGTCCAAGATAGTGGGAACAGAATATAGGTAGTGGCCCTTTTCCTTTGTGTGAAGCTTCTTAGCAAACTGGAATCAAAATAAGACCATTTTACATGACAGTGGTATCTAGACCTACGAACCCATTGAGGAATGCAAAACACAATATTATGGTACCATCACTGTGAGGAAAGAAAACCTGGGCTGGAAGGAGGTAATGGGAATTGACCAGTACTGTAAAAATATTCCCTCTTCTAATTGGCATTCAATCAATCAGCCCTGCTTCAACACCATGCAGAGGCAGTTGTTCTACCTGGAACACCAAATTTCATACATTTTTAAAGTGAGTGCTATTGCATTATCTGAAACTGAAATATCTAGCTGAATACTGTTCTGCATGTTCTTAACATACCAGTCCAGTTTGCATGTTCTTGATAAAGTTAATATAAATTTTGTATGTTATGTACTGTCATGTGAGACTCAATTACTTAAGGTTAATACAGTCATGCCAGAAATATAGGTTTTTGAACAAAAGCAATATGATTTGACAAAATATTTTACCTGCATAAGCTTATGTTGCACTATAAATATCTGTCAACTGTCATGGGGAAAAAAAAGCCCAACAAAAATGAACAAAAACAAACAAGAGGAGGTGGATAATCTGTGTCTTTCTGAAGACAAATGAGGAATGATTTGAAATCCTACCTTTACAGAGTATTTTGATAGTGAAAGCAATCAGTTGGTTTTGGCCCCCTGAATATAAATCTCATTTGTTTAATTCAAGTTTATTTAACAGAAAGCATGTGCAAACTCTAACATAGGCTGTTTCTTTTTGGAATGAAGTCACAGATCATGTAAAGATTTTTGATTAATCTAGTATGTCTTATCCATTAAATAATAATTAAAGAGGAAAAAAATCTCCCTTTGGTCCTAATAGAGAGCAAAAAGCATTGGTCTCAATGCCATAGACAAAGGAATAAATATTTAGAACTTGTCATGACCTTTTATATATCTCTACAGTATTGGAGCATACTGTTCAGCAGAAAAATATGCTTTTTAACTCCCAGCATAGATTTATTAGGTACTATGAGATGTGCTCCACCATCGCAAAGCCAAAAATAGCACATTCATAATGTCACATACTCAAGTGCTTCTGCAGTCTCAGAGGATATTTCTTATTGCATCTTGGTGACTGAAAGATTTACAAGCACAACAGAAATGGCCTTTAAAAATCTCAGGTATTAATGACAGCTTTCTGATAATAGCTTTATTGCCTTCTATTAAGAACTTTATTACATCAGTCTAATATAATACTACTATATTACCTCTATAATACAATATGATGAATGAGTGCTACCTCTCCCATATTGAATTAACACCATATTAAGTTAATCAAATGCAGTCATAGCTTAGTATGATGGATGAGATGCACACTATTGTCAGCAATTATGTATGAAGAAGTCCATAATTCCTATATATTCTCATATTTGTTCTGTTAAAGATAGGTATATGTAGTTCCCCAAAAACTTCTAACACCAGTTGGTTTTTACGCTGCTTTGCATTTATCAAAGCACTCTACAAAAAATAAATGTTGAAGTCTTCATTTAGAAATAAACAACTGAGAGCTGATGGGATTTTCTTCATGTTGTTGGGCAGGTTAATTGCAGTGCTTCTGAACTTGCTGGCTACTGACATTGGTGTTATTGGCTGAAAGTGGAATCCCACTGAAGTTACTGAGATAAAAAAAGTGAGATTTCCTTTTTTGAGCATTGTCCTCCTTCATGTTTCTTTTCCACCTCATGGTCCGACACCATCATACAGAGGTACTTTAATGAAGACAGGAAGACTAATTCATATCCAGAGAGATCAACAATGTGCTTTTCCCAGATTATAATGGCATTATGTCATATACTATAATGTAGCATTTTGCTTTGCAGGTTTCTTTTTTCTCCAATATCTGAAAGTAATGAACATTGTAAAGCTTGACATATGCATAAAGGACACAGAAGTAATTTGTGCAGTCTGATAGTGGTAAACATGTGACAGTGATAAACTTTAAGACTAAGGGCTAAGATATCACTAGGGAACAATGTATATTCAAGTGGATGGAGAGTTTACCTTTTACGACTCTTAGTAACATTACAGTGAATGAGCTTCTACATATTACAGTGATTAAAAATTTCAGAAACAGTTCTAGACTTTGCGAAGCTGTAGTAGAACAGGCAGCTAATATTAATGTGTATGTTTAATTTTAAATACACATCTTTAATAGGAGCATTCATATACTTCAAAATAGTATCCCATTCACACAGTCTACTGAGATTAAGGCCACAGTGAAAAAAGTTATATGAAATATAGACAACTACTTACATCAAGGTACAAGTTATTAATTATATTCGATACATACTGGGCTTTTTTTCACTAGAGTTAAAAATTTTATCAAAACCAGATTTCAAAATTACACATGTAGCATTTGTAGGATCAGAGATGAACAGGATTATATCTTTGAGAATGTGTTTATTTCATTCTGTAACAGTTATCTGACTAAAAAATCATCTTATCAATCAGTTGATCAAAAGTAGCAGACACCAAATATTGAGAAATAATGATAGAAATAAATATTTACATGTAGAAAAGACAGCAAGAATTCCAAACACACTGACTTTATTCAGCCAAGAATTTGGCATTTATGCAGTGTTCAGCATCAAGTTTAAACCCTTTCAAAGCTGTAAAGATTTAAGACCATACTTAATTGCTTTGCTGAATCAATCCGTTTTTAATTATTTGATATTAAGCATTTCAGTATTCCATTTAGAGCCATTAAAAAAAGTAAAAATGATTGTCTGCTTATGTATAATTAATAAATTCACAGAAGTTATGTATATTCTAAACAAGGAAAAACTTTGAAATGTACCAACTAAATGACTCATTACAGAGTATGCTTTCCACTGTTATCTGATGGAAAAAAATTTGTCACGAGATTTTGGTACTTCCAAGGACAGAAAAAGGAACCTTTTAAAAACACATAGTATATTGTTTTTGTCATTAAAATCAACTTTAACTGTTAGAGTTTTATACTTTTGACAATTACCTCAAACAGGACATAACAAGGTCTAGATTTTATACAAGCAAGCAACTGTCAAGCATTCAGAATGAGATCTCTTAGAGAATTGTTTTCATTTATTTTACAAGATGTTACTTTATCATTACACATTCCTCCATTAAGTATTCTCCCACAGATTTGGTTCAACTATTATTTAACCTCATATTACTATGAGTTGATAATTATTACAAATTATATAGAAAGTGTTTTAACCATGACTGTTTATTTAGTGGGAAGAGCTATTGGACAGCGAATACCAGAAGACAGAAATTATTTTTGTGAAAAGTAAACCTTTCCTGGGAGGTAGTATAAGTTGCAGACACAGCCCTGAACACAGCACTGCATTCCATTTCAGGGTTACTTTCCTGAAAAGTATATTGAAAGGCAAGTTAAAAAACAAAACCACAGCAAAGAAATTCCTACCAGAACAAAACGTTTTGTGTAATGCACCCTTTGAAGAAGGATTCAGAGTAAGAATGGATTGAAAATTTGAAAAACATCAGCTGTTTCAATAAATGCACTACCGACAGGCACTTAGATACACTATTTAAGAATATATATAGTGAACAGAGTAGTAATGCAGCAAATTACATTATATTTCAGGTCATACCAGTTCACTGAAGACTGTAGATCTCCATCCTCAAGTATACTTATCTTCATAAGAAATCTTGTGCTTTTTTTAATCTCAGATTGTCAATTTTCTGTCAGTGACAAGATAAACATAGGCAAGCAAGCAGTACAGGAAATAAATGTTCTCTGAATTTATGATGTTAGAACTTAAAGACTAACATCAGTAACACAAAAACTGCCAGAAACAACCTGTGTCCAGATCTCCTACTGATAGTCTTACTCTTGGAGTACTCTATCATATTTCTAGGCACTCTTTTATTTTGACAGTAGGTAAAAAGGGAATAAATATATTCTAGTTTGCTTTAAAAACTATAGGCAGATTTTTAAAATCATTATTGTATGTATAAATATAAAAAAAAAATAGAAGGATGAGAGAAGGAAGAACAATTTCAGTCACACAGAGGAAGTCACTAGCTTTTTTTAAACCATAGTAAAATTTTTTCATGCCTGCATCTCCTGATCTGTATATAATTATTAACCTAATTCTGTTCAGTGTAGAGTCTGAATGCACGAGTTAGGAGTTATCACCCTGAACATCAGTCATTGATGTGAGAATAATTCTCTTACTTTACACATTTTCAGGTTAACAGGAATGATATTGCAGGGAGATATTAACAAATAAACCATAGCATAATTAATTGTTATTTTTAAGCCTAGTCCTAGTGTTAGTAGTTTCAAAAGCCCTTCTCTTTTAAATAAAAAATTAATTCAGCAGAACATGATTTAGATCCTTCCAAATATTTTACCAAAGAATCTTATTTCCCAGTTTGAAATGGTTTAACAAAATTATCTGAACAATGGCTTTAAAGGACTGACAATGACATGTCACAGACAAGACAAAAGTCATTTTACCTTATAATGTACTTCTTATATAAAGGTACTAATAATTAACTGACATGTCCATTTTTTTGGAAAGTCTGATTTATGAGACTGTAGATATTTAACAATTTTTGGAAGAGGGATTCAACATTCTCTGAGAATCAGCCCTCTGACAATATTAAGAAGGGCTTTAACAACAAATTATTTTTTAAAAAATCTCTTTTCTCTATAAGCAATCTCAGAAAGATGTCAGTGTTGGAGAATGATGGTGTGTTCAGAGACAAACAAGCTTGAAAAAATTTGGTTTACATGTTCATTAACTGTATTCATATTAGTGATGTACTATATGAATCTTTCACAGCTCTGATGTGTGCAACAAATAATAACAGTGAAAAAAACCTATTAAAACTTCAGCATAAAATTCATTGGGGATTCAAGTGAGTGTGAGTTTGACCTCCAACTTACTGACGTCCTTCTTTTAATAGTTGTGTTGTAGGAGGCTAGAATCTGTCCCTCAGGCGATCACGTTAGGACAGGGTAAGCTTTTTTCTAACTACCTCTAGGAATACTTCCTTTTTCTTCTGGAAAACCTTGGAAAAGTGACATATCTCTCTGAAGATTACTTCCATCACTGCAGGAGATATTCCTTCCCCATGTTTGATGTCTTCACTTCATGGAAGTGCTGGTTTTCCATTTTCTCACATGCACAGCAGCTCAACATGGACAGTCCTCGCCTACTAGTGTAAGAGCAAACAGTACTGAAGGAAAGAAAGGGACAGAGTCCAGTCCCTTTCCACCTGCTCCCCCTATTCCTGGATCACAGAAGCTCTGGAGGAAGGGATGGAGGCTGTTCTGGAGTCAAAGCAGGGACAGACAATATTAGAGTTGTACACTTGACTAATGTCAGTGCTTGAAACCTATGGTAATTTAGAATCATAGTAGCACTGTGGTAGAGTGATGTTATGCATCATGAATCTACACGGAGAAAATGAACAGATATATTATGGGAATATTCCCACTGCTGTATCAGAAGCATTCAATGTCCCAGGGTGCAGAGAACTAGTAGGTCAGAAGAGAAGTAGTGCCTGTTTTCTCATCTACAACCACCGCCAGTTTCAGAGGGACTTCCACTCACATAGCCTTATAAGAAAAGAATGGACCTGTCATCCATTGTGTGACCTCCCAGTGAGATAACGAAGTGTAAAACTGACTGAGAGGTAAATTGATGTTGGTAGTAACCATCCTGTCCCTTTCATTAATACATGGATGTATGCTTCATAAACATGTAGCTTGCTCACTTCAGCTATGTTAAAATTCAGAGGGTATTTGACGTGCTATCATGCAGATTTCATTGGCATCTTTCAGAAATGGTGATAGAGCGATCACACAATGTTTTTCAAATGCAATGTGATTCCATAGTGCATTCATGTGGTGAGGCCTTATAAACACACTTTTAAGGTCCAATGCTATTGCTCAATATTTTGGGAAGGGTACTGAATAGAAATTAAGCTTTTCTTTGTTTCTTTACTTCTATTTATGAAAAAACTTAAGGAATTTTGTTTAAACACTCCAAAGACTTTTTTCTTACATGAATCTGCACTGCAGGTTCTATACAATTCTTTCCAAAGCTGAGTTAATTTTCCCTAAATACACTTGCATATATAAGTATTTTAATTTTCCTTTATTTGTAATAAAGAACATGAAGACTAAGATCTACTTTAACATTCTGTGCAGATACTTAGGAGTGCAGGAAAATATTAAAAACAAGTCCCTCAGCCACACAGCATTCATAAGAAGAGTATTCTAAAAAATTATATTACAGTGTCTGAGCTGGTTATGTCATCCTGATTAAAGTTTGTACAAGATTAATTTGTTCTAAGAAATATGCTGATTGTCCTTTTGGCAGAGTATGCCAAATTGAATAAAGCTAGTTTAAAGATGAATAAATTTTACCCCTTGCATCAGCTTCAATTCCTGTATCCTTAAGAGCTGTTCACCCTGAAGATGGGCAAGTAGCTTTGCTACTCCCTACTCTCCAGACATATTTGCTGTAATGAGGCAACTGTAAAATTTGCTAAGTGTTTTCCAAAAGCTGTACCTGTAGAGAGTGCGAAGGGATGCTTTAGATCTCCTGAATGTCATTGTAAGAGCTTTCTCCTGAGGGCACCTTCCTCTCTGAGGGTTGCTTGAGTTACACTCTGGAAGGCAGTGCAGTTTGTTTCCACTTGGAATATAGCTGGGACTGAATTTAGATAAAGTTCTTGCTTTATTCAGCTTTATACTAGGTAATTATACTGAATTACCTAGTATAATTTGATTCCTGATTGAGCCATGACAATTTGGCCTTGGAAATTCAGGAGAAATATCTTTTAAAACTCTTGAATGCATGTCTCTTCAGAACATTGCCAGGTTTAATATGTACTTGTAATTATTCTCTGGCATTTAAATCCATTTGGCTCACTTTTTTATTCTTCTGAAATTCTTTTCAATCTGAAACATAGTCTATGAGGGCTTCTTTTCAGTGAAATCCTGTGTACAGTTAATTGTCAGGAACAGGTATTTTAAAGACCCACCAATGACACATGAAAAACTTCCAATATCATTTCATTTAGAGTCACTTTAGAATGTATACATTACATTTTGTGCAGTTCTCTTCCCTTGTTTATTATGAAGAACATTTGCATGTAAACAAAATCTATGCTCATCTGCTTCTGTTGCTTATTTCTCACCTTAAGATATAATTTTCAGTTTGAAGCCTTATGATTATAGTAGATTCCTTGGACATGTTTATTATGTCACAAAGGTAAGTTTATATCTTCAAGCTGAGAATAAGGAAAAAAGAACAGATAGACTCTTAAACATAGCAGATCCTGTTGATAAACAGATATGCCTAGCAGTAGAAAAGGACAAGAGAGAAGACACACAGGGATTGACATAAAAAGAAAATAATTTCAAACAATACTTGTTTTCCAATATTTTCAAGGGAAATTCAACATATTCTAAAAATACAGGATCGCAATATATATGATCTGTGGAAATGGTCAATGAATAATACTATACACTGATTTTTTAATTAATTTCAAATGATCCTGAAAATGTATTTGAATTCTGTGTAGAAAATCTTTCCTACCTAAGGCATTGTTTTAGGGTATAATGAAGCAGGTAACTGACCGTCTAAAAACACACCCTGGAACCCTTAAGAAAAACAAGATAAACCAAACCAACCAACCAAACAGACAAAAAAACCCACAGCAGAGCTACCCAACAAATATTCAGAAGGAAAGATTAATAACATGATTATTCAAACTGGATTTACATCAAGGAATCTTGACTGACGCTCTTGAGTAAAAAGGACTAAACCGTAATACATGGGCTTATAAAAAGTATCATACTGCTTCATTATAAAAAGCCACCCACATAATAGTATTTAAACATATTATACCTATATTTGATTATATGTTTTCTTCTGGTTTTGGATAACAGTTATGACTTTAAAGCTTCACACTAAACTATTCCCTCTAGAAAATGACTTTATATGCACTCTAATATTATATAGAAGTTTTCTTTCCCACCATAGCCTTGTTTCATTTCAATTTTTATATTGATTTTTTCTCCATTTCAAAGCCAGTTTGAATTAGCCACTGTTACTAGATAAATGCAATTTTGTCATTCATCTGGAATGCTCACATTCTACATTTTTACTCTAAAAAGTTCTTGTGGGAAAATAACCAGAGCATGTTCTTACTGTTGTATGCATTTGACATATCTGTGAAAGAGAAGGTCCATTGTTTTTTCTGTTATCCTTCTAAGAAAGTGGATACAGAGACTTAGACAGTTTGGGATATCCAGATGCCATTCACAGTGCTGAGAAAAAGGGACAAGAGACCTCGTGGTATTCTTACATCCTGTACACAAGTTGCTGGGACACTCTTTTACTTAGTGGTATCTTCTTCTTTTGTGATTTGGTACAGGGATAGAAAATGAGTTCTCTGAGCTTTCAGACAACTTATTACAAGGTTATATGGTATAGAGAAATACCTTTTTTTTTTTTTTTTGAGCCACTTTAAGACTACTTACATTTTAATTCATCCACAGAGAGTAAATAAGAATGTCTCCATAATCTAGGCCTTACAGCCTTGGCCTTCTGACATTAAATATCTAGTCATCTTTTAAAAAGTGATGTATGTTTATAAGGAAACATTAGAAGGGATCTGCTGCCACACCAGATTCGATAACCTCATGGATATATTACCCTTCTCTTGGGATAGCTAATGGGAAACACTTTTAACTCCTTTAAGTCACAACATTTGTTTTGATAATTCTAACATTTTTGTTTATTTTTTATTTAGAAAAAAAATAATATTGTGATTATTAAAAACAAGTGATGATAATAATAGTAATTATCCAGTGTTACTAAACAGTAATTTGATTTAATGGGACTGAACTCAAATATTTTTATATCAAATGGCATGAAAGGTTTATGATCTAATCCCTAATGAGTCTTTTGAAGTATATATATTGTAAAATGATTTAATTTCAGTCTTGTATTTTAGAGAATCTAATGAAACAACTTATCAAGAACACTATAAAGGCTGTAGTCTTATCCATGAGCTGATCTGAACTGTTAAATTTTAACAGTGAGAAAGAGAATTAAGTCTATATTATGTATTTTACACATGTATAGAGAATATAAATTTTTTTTTTGAACATTATTCCCTGTAATACATTTTTATGACAACTAGTAGCAATTTTAATTAGCTTGTATCCCCTTGAGATCTGAAAGATCTAAAGAACAGATTCAGATTCAGGAAAAGATGTTTTGGTTTTCATTAAAATATAATGATACCCTTAATTCTTCTTGATTCTTTTCACAGTCAAAGACTAACAATAACAGATTAGGAAACAGTACAGATTTTTTTATTCAGAGATGTCATATTAGAAACAGAAAACAGTTTTGACTATGAGAACAGTTATTCTGTATAAAAGTTAAGTACCATACTTTATTGACAATGCAAACATTTTAGACCATTCTGTTGAAAGATAATTAAGCATTCTGTCTACTGAAAAAAGTCCAACTACTTACTCAGAAAAGAGAAAAATTTCAAAAAGTAAGGCAGAGGATGTTATTCTTAAAGATAGGTGCATGATTCTATATGTTTTTAAAACAGTCACTCTACTAGGGAAGAATAATTTTACCATTTTGTATGGACAGAGGGTGAAGCCCAGTGGACCCATGTTGATACACTGGCACTTGTAGGCATTGCTGCAGTTAATCAAACAAACCCCCAGTAAATAAAAGTATTGGGTATTTGTTCTCTATGTAGCTAAGGATGACATTTCCATTTCTGGCATCAGCAGAATTCATATTCTGTGGAAATATCTATAGACTGATATGCAAAGTCTTTTGCTTGTCTCCAGCTATTTTACAGGTAGTGGCATGTCAAATTTCATTTAAATGTTGGGTAACCATGCTTCAGTCCATGGTCCTGTATATCTCTCTCTCTCTTTGGGTGAGAGTGTTTCACAGGTTGGTTTAGTCTCTGTGCTGAGCTTTGCAACCAACTGGCACCAACTAAGTAAATACTGTGACTGATTCCTATGTTAAAATGATACAGTTATTATGCAATTGTAAACTCTGTGAAAAGCCAAAGTCTGTTACAAATGTAATCTGGTTTATTTGTAGTTTATTATGAGCTGTATATTATGTTCCCTTTAAAATGATGTGACTGGGTATCAGAAAGTAATAAGCAAAACCTGTATGTTGGCCTTCTTGTTACTGGTCACCCTTTTATTTCTGTTCTATAGTTTCTGGTTACTTTGAGTTTTCTGTATTTTAAAAAATCTTTGTTCTAATTTATGCTCAAATCAAAACTAGCTTTGGGGTTTAAAAGCCCTGTTGGTGTACATTCACGAAAAGGAAAAGATCTATCCAGTCCCATCACAAAGCCCTGTATTCTGAGACACAATTTCCTAATCTGTGTATGCTTGCATTTTGGTACAGTTGTTGATTAATTCATTTGTAATAATCTGAACAGACTGATAGATAAAACTTGCAATATTTGCTTACTAAGATACAAAAAGGAATGCACCAAATAACAGCCAAAAAGAAAAGGAAAAAAGAATAACAAGAAGAAAAGTATTGCCATATATGAAATATTCTTCATTCTAAGGGAATAAATAATAAGAATTATAACACTCTACCATTCAGGGAAAATTATAGTGAAAATTAAGTTTGTAGAAAATGTGGGACATGTGGGAAAAATAGCAATACTTCAGACTGACAAATTTTTGTCTTGTGTAAAAAGTACAACTAATTAGATTTCTCTAATCTAATAAAGTAGTTTTCTCGCCATTTTCAAGACAATTCATTTTGTATAGACTATAGTTTAGTACAAGATAGATGCTTTTATATAGATAAGCTATCTATTCTATCATTCTACCTTTCAATTGATTTTTAAAATAATGGAAATATGCCTGCAAATTGTGCAGGCAGTCATCTCATAGGTTGCTGTGTTATTGTTAAATATAGCCACTGACTTTGAAGATCTTATTAAGAAAACCTTAATTTTTACCACTTTTATTGACTGTCTTTATAGTCTCACTTGTTTGGAACCAACTTCCAACAGAAGAATATCCTTTACTGTACACTCTAAACTGGGAGAATATTTGCAAAGATAAGATTATGGCATGAGGAACAGAGATAGACCTATGTGTGTATTGATAAATATCAGAAAAAAATGACAATGCCAGAAATTAGTATTATTAAAAATAACAACACTGTATCATTATTTCAAAATTTTACACAATAATTTATTTTTTTTTATACAATTGTATGAATTTTCCAATTAAGAAAAGCACCCCAACATTTACCTGTTTTCCACTCTTTCTTGTATCTGTGAATGCCATATATGTATATGTATGTGCATATGTACTCTTCTATGTCTCTCACTTTACTGCTCAAACGCATTGAATAAGAAAGATGGTGAAAGATTAGTCTGGGCTTCTCTCACATTTATATTAGGAAGTATGGAATTTTACATGGATTTATGGAATAGTCTGCCTTATTGCAAAATGAGGAAATCTCTGCTTACAGAAGCAGGTACTGGCCATTTTGGCACACTATGAGAAACTGAAATAATGTGTCTTTCCCAGGCAAGATATTAAAAGTACTCTTAAACAATCAACCTAGCAAAAAACCCAATTATTTAATTGAGGGTTTTTTTCCCCTAGTGTCATTAGAAGTTCTGGCATTTTGTGAAGGGGAGTCTCACAGGCCCAATGATATGCTAAAGAGAGCACCCTCATGGAGGCAGGGTGAATGTGTAGGTGAGTTTTCTTATTCCACAGCAGTGTGTTCCTACATTAATTTATGGTCATAATCTATATGCATCATGTATGATTGTTTCAAATTAATATTATCTTTTTTTTTCCTTTTCTAACAAATAAAACATAATTTGGCAGAAGAATCTGTGACATGTAGATATGGAAGGTTATCTTTTCATGTCCATCTCAGGTTAAGATTTTGTTTCTAAATTGTAACACAGTATGAGGTCTAGAACAACTAAGACAAAACTATTTTCCATGAGTATCACCACAACAAACCCTATACTCCCATGTAAGCCTGAGATACAGAAACATCAACACGTATGGTTTTTAGCCAAGGGCTTGTAAATACAGAAATACTTTCCCATGGCTGAATTGAATGTGACTGAGCCAAAGTCCAGTTTCTTCCAGGTATTTGGTAATTCCTTTCCAAATAATGTTTCACTTTTTTTTTTTTTCTTTTTTTTTCATATTCACACTGAACAAAAGGTCAGCTAAGTTTTGCTGTTTTGTTTAGTACAGAGGAATCCCTCATACATGACTAGGGAATTAGCTGTTATAATATTTCATTAATCATGATAAATATTGTTTATACTCAATTGACAGAAATTTCAGAGAAAACAAAATCTAGAATCTGTTTTTTGCCTGGGTTGTGATACCTCTTGTGAGACATACCAGAAGGTACTATGCCTCTACCTTTTTTGAGAGATGTATTTTATGCTGTATATATCATGAAATTCTGTAGTTTTCTTTCCAAAAGTCTTTCCCTCTTAACTGGCTTACTTCATACACATTACTGAAAACTTTATATAAAATTTAAAATAATTACTAATCACTTAAACTGAACAATGCATTAACTTGCAAAGAACAGTGCTATCAATAATTATATATTTTACCAAAATATTCTTGATAAACTTCTGAACTGTGCAGTGACATTTGTATGTGTACTTTGTCACAATATTCCTTATGAATGTATATGAATGCAAACTATATTTGTAGACCTGTAGTCCAGTAATGGAGCGTTATAGATCCCCACAACATTTTCTGAATATTAGAGTATGTGTGCTCTCAATTAAATAAAACAAACAAACAAGCAAACAAAAAACCTACCAAATAAAATCATATTGACAAACAGTTATATATTGTTTGCATACTGTCCTGGTTTAGCCAGGATAGGGTTAAGTTTCCCCAGCAGTGGGGGGGAAGATCTAGTCAGGTTATTCAGATACCCTGCGGAGGTCACATCCTGGCACCAAAGCGGGACAGTCGGTTACCACGTGTACTGTGGGATTTGCTCTATTCTCACTGCTGTATTGGTAGATATTTTGCTCTGTTCATTGTTATTACTGTTATTCTTATTGTTATTGTTGCTGTTTGTTGTGTTGCAGTTGCACTGTTGTATTAAACCTTTCCTTATTTCAGTCTTGGGGCTTTGTATTTCACTCCCTTTGTGGGGGAGGGGCAGCGGCCGCGTGGTCTCAGACCCCATCAGGGGCTAAACCACCACACATACGTATATAAGAAGAACATAGATTATCTTTTCTTTGAAAATATGAAATAGAAAATATTCATATATTTGGAAAAAAATTATTGTTTTCAATGGGAAAGTATTATTTATTTAACATTTAAAAATCACAGAATTTTTAATAAGATATTTGGTAGGATATTTGGGCATCCTGATTTCATACTAGAGCCATTTTGAAACACGAATTAAACTTTGGATGTTGAAAAATGTTTTATTAAATGTTCATGTATGTACTGCATGAACACATGAGTATTTTCAGTAGAAAAGACATTTTAATCAGACAGAATGAAATTGTCCATTGAAGCATTTTGATAAAGAAATATAAAGTTGAAAATAGCTGTGTAACATGAATAAATAAATACTTCTAATAGCTGGGAAAGTGGAAACTCAAAACCAAGTACTATTTTGTAATATTATTTTATATCTTTTTTAAAAATAGGTAAGCCAGCTTGAAGGATCAATAGTTTAATCATAAGTTCCTAAAGGTAAGTAATATATTCTTTATTTAGCGCTGAAAACATTTTGAAGATTCTTGATACGGATTCCAGCCATAAATGGAATTCAAGTTTTCCTTATTATTTTATATAAGAAAAAAAAAATTATTCAAAGTGCTTGTTTTCCAAGTGGTTTAACTTAAAAGCAGAGGATTGTATTATATTCTGCATTATCTTCCACTTTGGTTACTATGGTACTATTAAACAGTTCATTTCATTCAGTATCTTAATTCATATAAAATGTCATGCTTCAGTCTATCTGTGCCAAAGCCTGTCTTTTATAGAGCAGGGGAAGGGAGTGGAGTTTTGGGTAACAGAGAAGAGCCAGGGGCTGCTGGTTTATTAGGAACCAACAGGGAAACACCTGTGAAACACAAAAAGGAATTAGAGCGTGTTCCTCAAGTGTTATGGTTGATAGTCCAACTGAAGTGCCCCTATGCCAATGCACGCAGCATGGGTAACATGTCACATCCAAATTTCTCAGGACGACAACTGAGATTTGCCGATTCCCAGGTCAGGATTAATGTGAAATGACACCAGGGATTCTTCAATTCACAAAACTCAATTTTTATTTGCTCACAACAGATATTGGCATGAAACTTTGTCAGCAGCCTTGAAACTTTTGCAACAAGTGGTAAATCTTATAACACACTAACAAACCACAAACCTTACAACACACGCCAAGTGGCAAATCTTATAACATGCCCTGACAAGCCACAAACACGCCCCAAAAGCCTTATTCGCAGGGATACAGAGATAGAGAATGAGAGGAAAAAAAAGAAAAAGAGAGAGAGAGAGGCAGGAAGGGAGAGAGAGAGAAAGACAACAGAGAAAGATTTCACCAGTACTGGTTCCTGTGTTGTTCCAGCCAGATTAGGGGTACAGTTCCGGAAGGGCGCCACCACCCGGGGCTTTGACTTGTGTCCTTTCATAATTGCTTACATGTTCTCTGGGTGGGCACTTGGACTCATTACACTAATCAGGCATCATGCACAGACTATGCTTCTAGAATTCTCCTTGCTTTGGTGCATGAGTAGTTTGTACCTCCAGTGTTTTCTGGAAATGGATTGGTGGGCTTGGGAGTCATTGGAGGGTTACTCTGCCCCTCCCTGCAGGTATGACCATTGTCTGACCTTTCTTCTTGATGCATGCATCATGAAAACAGCTTCTCTATTGGTGGTTTACAGAGTTGCTCAAGATAAAGAAGTTCAGCCTCAGAAAAGTGTAGGCTCACCTCCTTTCACTGTGTCTTCCTGCCATTACCTGCACAGCCCCAGCATTTTCATAGAAACCATTTCCTTTACCAAAGTCCTCTATTGGACATTTGGGACATTAACTATGATTTCATTGGACCATCACATAACAAATAGGAGGAGCTGGAAGCCACTGTGCTGCTAGAAAGCTACAATCTAACTGCCATCATTGAAAAATGGGAAAAATCTGTGGTGAGTTGATCTTGGCTGGTAATAAGGTGCCCATGAAGCTTCTCTATCACTCCCTCTCCATCAACAAGACAGAAGTGGAAAAGCTTGTGGGCTGAGATAAAGACAGGAAGATCACTCAACAACTACCATCACAGTCAAAACAGACCTGATTTTTGGAAATTAATTTCATTTATTGCCAATTAAACAAAGCAGGATAATGAGAAATAAGAACTAATCTAAAAACACCTTCCTCCCACCCCTTCCTTCTTCCAAAGCTCAACTTTACCCAAAACTGTTCTACTTTCTACCCTCAAACTGGTGCAGGGGGATGGGAAATGAGGAGTGTGGTCAGTTTATAACACTTCATCTCTGCTGCTCCTTCTTCCTCATGCTCTTTTTCTGTTCCAGATTGGGGTCCTTGCCATGGGATACAGTTCTTCACAAATGGCTTGAACTTCTCTCACAGGCTGCAGTTCTTCAAGAACTGCTCCAACATCGGTCCTCTCTATGGGGTATAGTTCTTCAGGAACAGACTGCTCCAGTGTAGGTCCCCTGCAGGGTCACACCTCCTGACAGAAAATCTGTTTCTGCGTGTGGTCTCCATGGGGTTGCAGCTTCCTTCAGGGCACATCCACCTTCTCCAGCATGGGGTCCTCCACAGGCTGCAGGGTAGATATCCATTCCACTGTGGACCTCCATGGACTGCAAGGGGACAACCTGCGTTACCATGGTCTTCACTACAGGCTGCAGAAGAATCTCTGCTCTGGTGCCTGGAGCACCTCCTCCCCCTCCTTCTTCACTGAGTTTGCTCAGCAGGACTGTTTCTCTCACAAATTCTCACTCCTCTCTCCCATCTGCTGTTGTGCAGCATTTTTTTAACCCTTCCTAAATGTCTTAAATCCTAATAACATTGGTAAGCCCAGCTTTGTACAGCAGCAGGACTGTCTTGGAGCTTGCCAGAACTGGCTGTGTCAGTCATAGTGGCAGCTTCTGGTGTCTCCTTACAGAGGCCACCACTGCAGGCCCCTCTGCTACCAAAAATTTGCCATGTAAATCCAAGACAGAATCAAGCTACTGGAGCATTGTTGTTGATGGCTATAAATTATTTGGAAGGGACAGGCAAGGAAGGAGGTGTGGAGAGGTTGCCCTCTATGTAAAAGAATGGATTGACTGCACAGATTTGTCTTTGAAAAACAAAGATGAACAGTTTGGCAGTTTATGGCAAAAATTAGGGGCTAAACCAACAAAGGAAATCTTGTGGTTTGTGTTTACTACTGGCCACCTAATCAAGGGGACCCTCTTGTCAAAGTATTCATTCTTCAACTACAGAATGCATCATGTATACAGGTTCTGAACCTGCTAGAGGACTTCAATCACCCTGATACCTGCTTTTCCAGCACACCAAGCTGTAACCAGTTCAGGAGACTCTTGGAGTGCAGCAAGGATAATTTCTTAATCCAGGTGATAGACACCTTGTCTAGAGGAGAAACATTGCTAGACCTATTGCTTACCAACATCAATGAACTAATTAGACTTATCAAGATTGGTGGCAGCCTGGGTTGCAGTGATCATACCCTGATGGAATTCATGATCTTGAGGGATAGGGGCCAGGTGAAGAGTAAAGTCAAAACCTTGAATTTTAGGAGAGTGAACTTCCATTCTTTTAAGGAGTTAGTGGTTGGGATCCCTTGGGAAACTATCCTCAGGGATAAAGGAGCTTAAGAGAGCTAGCAACTCTTTAAGTTCAAGAGTTCTCAGTTCCCATGTGTAAAAAATCTGGCAAGGAAGACAGGACACCAACATGGCTAAGTAAGGACCTCTTGGTCTTACTAAAATGTAAGAAGGAAAAGCACAGGTAGTGGAACCAAGGGCATGTATCCTGGGAGGAACATAGGGACACTTCCCAGATGTCTAGGGATGAGATCACGAAAGCTAAGTCACAGTTGGAACTTAAATTTGGCAAGGGATGTCAAGAATAATAAGAAAGGCTTCTACAGGTACCTTGGTCAGAAAATGAAGAAAATGTACTCCCTTGATAAACAAGAGAGAAGAAATGGTGTCAACCAACATGGAGAAGGCTGAGGTACTCAACAATTTTTTTGCCTCAGTTTTTATTGGTAATCTCTCCTTCTACATTTCTCAAGTCCCTGAACCTCAAGGCAGAGACTGGGGGAACAAATTTTCTCCCATCAAAAGAGAAGATTGGGTTTGAGAACAGTTGAGGAACCTGAACATACACAAGTCCATGGGACCCAACAAGATGCATCCCAGGGTCCTGAGGGAACTGGCTCATGTAGTTATTAAGGCACACTCCATCATATTTGAAAAGTCATGGCAGTCAAGCAACATCTTCAGTGACTGGCGGAAGGGAATAGCACACCAATTACTAAAAAGGATAATAAGGAACACCCTGGGAACTACCAACCAGTCAGCTTCACCTCAGTGCCTGGTAAGATCATGGAAGAGATCCTCCTGGAAGATATATCAAAACATATGGAGGACAGGGAGGTGATTAGAGACAGCCAAGATGGCTTCATCAGGGGCAGATATTGCCTGACTAATTTTAGGGGCTTTCTATGATGGAGAGACTGCATCAGTGGACAAAGGAAGAGCTACAGATGTCGTCTACCTGGAGTTCTCTAAGGCCTTTGTTACGGTCCCCCACAACATTCTTGCTACTAAATTGGAGAGATACGGGTTTGATGGACAGACTGTTAGATGGATAAGAAATTGACTGGATGGCCATATCCAAAGAGTTACAGCTCAATGTCGAAGTGGAGACCAGTGACAAGTGGTGTCCCTCAAGGGTCTGTACTGGGACCATTACTATTTAATATCTTCATTAGTGACATAGACAGTGGGATCAAGTGCATCCTCAACAAATTTGTAGATGACACCAAGCTGAGTAGAGGAGTTGATAATGTTAGGAAGGGATGTCATCCAGAGGGACCTTGACAGGCTTGGGAGTAGGCCCATGTGAATCTCATGCAAGTACAACATGGCCAAGTGCAAGGTCCTGCACCTGGGCTGGGGCAATCCCTACTATCAATACAGACCAGGGGATGAATGACTTAAGAGAAGCCCTGCAGAGAAGGACTTGGGGATACTGTTGGACAAAAAATTGGACATGAGCCAGCAATCTGCATTTGCAGCCCAGAAAGCCAAACATATGCTGGACTGCATCAAGAGAAATGTGGCCAGCAGGTCAAGGGAGGTGATTGTCCCCCTCTACTCTGTTCTGGTAAGACTCCAGCTGGAGTACTGCATTGAGCTCTGGGGTCCCCAGTACAGAAAGACTTGGACCTGATAGAGTGGGTCCAGAGAAGGATCACAAAAATGATGAGAAAGTAGGAATGTTTCTCCTATGAAGACAGGCTGAGAGAGTTGGGGTTGAGAAGGAGAAGAGAAGGCTCCAAGGAGACCTGATTAAGACCTTTCAATATTTAAGGGGGCTTATAAGAAAAATGGAGAGAGACTCTTTACTAAGGTCTGTAGTGACAGGACAAGGGGTAATGGATTTAAACTAAAAGAGGGTAGATTAATATCAGAGCTAAGGAAGAAATTGTTTATGACGAGAATAGTAAGACACTGGAACAAGTTGCCTATAGAAGCTGACGATACCTGACAATAGCTTTTCCATGTAGTTTTAATCTTCTTATAATGAGATTAAAAACAGGCTGTTGATTCTTTATTGCTTGTCTACTCTAGTTTAATTATGTTCATATTTGTGGGTTTATTTATGACATTTTATCAATGAGTGAAAAGTAGTTGATAATTTTCAAGTTAGACTGTTTTGAGTTTAAACAGTAAATTAACCATAAATGGGAGTAAAAGAGTAAGTTACTTTGAGAATTCATATTTCTGATCGGATAGGTGAGGCTGTATTAAAAATATAAACTTCCTTTTGAAATTCACTCTCTGAAAATCCACATGAACAAAAGATTTTCTTCCTTTCCATTTTTTACTCGTGAACAGCAAACATTACAACTGATTACGAGTACGGTTGACTGTTTTCAAGATGTTTGCTAGCATTCAACTATTTCCCTCATGTAGGTTTGGATGGGATTGCTGGAAAATGAGTGAACAGTGTTAACATGGGAGCATGAGGATTTTCCTTCAGGGTATTGTCAGACTCCAATACATTCTGCCCAAACTCTTTTAGATATTCTACATGTGGAGGGTTAAATGCTTATTATCAAACATTCTTCTTTGAATGTATTTGATGCTATACTGAATTTTGATTTAGTGAGGGATACAACTGTATACTTAAATCATAATAGAGGTACAAATTACACTTACCAGAATATAGCAGTTGTACAGTAGAATCACAATACAAATATGATGGTCATTACCAGTCTCTATAATATGCCCACTATCATGACGCTAGGCATCCCTAGCCATCATAAAGAACTATGTGAGTAGAAACCAACCCAATTCCATTTCTCTTTTCAGCATTCTTTTGGGTTTTGTTCAGTTTTTGTACTCTGCTGGTCTAAACCATGTATGTACACACACTCATACTCTGTTGTTCTGGTTAAATCAAGAAGAGACATATAGTCTTTCAATTAACTCAGGGATTAACAGTTACAATTAACTGATATAACAGGTTAATTCACTGAACAGATAAAGTCAGTTGATCTATTCAACTGATACAGCTAGTTGGCTAATGCACTCAGCTGATGTGGCTATCTGGTCCACTCAGTTTATGTAGCTGTTTATCCAGACCTAGGGCCACCCTTCAGTCCTCTTTGTGTTGACATAAATTCAGCTTTCTTTGCAACAGCTGTGGTCAGTCACTGCATACATTCTTCCCTAAGCCTCATGAATATACCTTCTGTATCCATTTCCTCAAAGCCTTCTTTTATTTTAGGGGTTCAGTGATAGAGGCACAGATATTCTGGAATTATCTTCTTATCCCACAAGATGTTACAAAATCTTGGAACAAAATACCCAGGCTTCATATGTAAAATGGGATCAAAGGCTTGAATCTAGTTCTGCATCATGTCCTTACACAGGAAAAGATTTAAAATGAGATTATATGACACTACCAACAAGAAAAAAAGGTACTAGTGGAGTGAAAAAATTAATGCTTGAGAAAATGACAAAGCTAAACATCAACAGATTCAAGTAATCTCAGTAAATTATGAACTTGAGACTCAATGTCTGAGTGGAGACCAGTAACAAGTGACATTCTTCAGGGATCGGTACTGGGACCAGTGCTGTTTAACATCATTGGCAGTGATATGGACAGTGGGATTGAGTGCACCCTCAGCACATTTGCTGATGACACGAAACTGTGTGGTGTGGTTTATATGCCTGAGAGAAGGGACATCATTCAAAGGGACCTTGACAGGCTTGAGAGGTGGGCCCAGGCAAACTTCATGAAGCTCAACAGGGCCAAGTGCAAGGTCCTGCACATGGGTCAGGGCAATTCCATGCAAAAATACAGGCTGGGCGATGAGTGGGTTGAGAGCAGCCCTGAGGAGAAGGACTTGAGGCTATTGGTGGTTGAAAAACTGTCAGCCAGAAATGTATGCTCGCAGCCCAGAAAGCCAACCACATCCTGGGCTGTATCAAGAGCAGTGTGGCCAGCAGGTTGAAGGAGGTGATTCTTCCCCTGTACTTCATTCTCACGAGACCCCAGCTGGAGTACTGTGTTCAGCTCTGGGTCCCCCAACATAAGGACATAGACCTGTTCAGATAGGTCCAGAGGAAGGCCACAGAAATGATCAGTGGGTTGGAGCACCTCCCTTATGAGGACAGTCTGAGAGAGTTGGGGTTGTTCAGCCTAGAGAAGAGAAGGCTCTAGGGAAACCTTATAGCAGCCTTCAAGTACTTAAAGGGCACCTACAGGAAAGGTGGGGAGGGACCCTTTATCAGAGAGTATAGTGATAAGATGAGGGTTAATGGTTTTAAACTGAAAGAGGGTAGATTTAGATAAGATATAAGGAGGAAATATTTTACTGTGAGAGTGGTGAGACACTGGAACAGGTTACCCAGAAAAGTCGTGGATGCCCCCTCCCTGGAGGTGTTCAAGTCCAGGTTGGATAGGGCTTTGAGCAACCTGGTCTAGTGCAAAGTATTTCTGCTCATGGCAGGAGGATTGGAACTAGATGATTTTTAAGATCCCTTCCAACACAAACCATTCTATGATTCTATGATTCTATGATGTGTGGACAGATTTGCAACAGTTGGTTGGAAATGGAGTTCATTTAACATAGTATGAAATCCATCAAAATAATGTACATTTCAACTGAGGAGCTAAATCAGGAATTACAGTTACATTTAAACCAGCCTATAAAATGCATTCATATCTAAACTTATTCTATGTCAAACTAAAACTAATGCAAAAATCCTTGTTACAACACTTCAGTTCCAGGATGAGAACATCATCAAAAACAGTAATTCTGAAAATATATTACACAAGGCCACAGGAAAAGGTTCACACCTAGTTAAAGGAGGCTAAGTAACTCAGGCAGTGTTCTCAATTATAAATTGGAGGATAAGAATATCGGTTATCTGTAGAAAATTGTAAGGACTGAGAGTAGATTGCTAGCTGAGAAAGTCTGGATGCCATTGATCTACATGATTATCATTCATTTGGCTTTGACATTTCCATTTAATTAAATATATAAAGTAACAAGCATCATAAATAAAAATGAACACTTAAAATGTTAAGAAAACATCTATCTGAATAACTCATGCAGTAGAAATTAAGAGAAAAAAAATGAAATGGAATGCTGGTTTTATCACTTTTCTGTTTAAAACTCTTATTTGAAACCAAATCTGAATACCTATTTAACAAAGTAAACTCAAGACTACTCAGAACTGTTTTACCAGAGATATGACAAAGAATTACGTCAGTAGAGAAGCTAATGTTCTCACCTTATTTTAGGTATGAAGGAGGTTTGAATTCAGTGAAAAGAACTAACAATGAAAAATTACTTTGACATTTCAAATGGTTAGATTGAATTTATATTTTGAGCACTATTTTGAATCTCCAAAGAATATTGTCACACAATAATTACATGGATGGCATATGATGTACTGTTAGACAACAAAAACTGCAAATCCATGTTTTCTAAAAAATAAATAGTTTTAATGTTATTTATTTTCATAAGGACAAAGTCCATATAAAAGAAAAAGAAAAATTATTTCTGATAACATTTTTGGACTAAGGTACATACAGTAGCAGTGAGTCTGTATTGTTGTGGTTACTCAGTGAGCACACAAAATATAGTACCTCACACAAAATACAGTACCTCTCCAAAATTGCAGTGAAGTAGGTGTACATAATGGAATTCATTTTGGAAAAAAAAAAAAAAAACGGGAAAAAAAAAGTAAGGCTGTAGAAAAGGTCATACCTCAGCAGATTTAAGATGTTGCATCCAAACTTCATATCAATCAAGGTTATTAAACAAGATTAAAAGGAAATTTATCATTAGAAACATAGGGACTAAATGACACTACTTGTAGAGAAAGTCATAATAAAATCCAGTTTCTGGAAGCTACATCCAGATAAAATGAAATTTAAAATTCTGAAACAGTTTTAGGAAGGGCTTGATAAAGCAGTCCAAGATTGACTTAGTTCATTCAAGCAAAAAACTTTGCAGAGATGTAACAGAAGTGCTAAAACTTCATTAAAATAACTGGGTATAGTGGGTTATCTTCTTGCTAGGCAACTGCTCTAGCCACCAATTTAAATATAGTAAAAACAGAATAAATTTTAGGCTTCTCAAATTAAACTAGTTGCTTTTTTGGAAGATACATTAAAATTAAATATAAGTCATTAGCTCCAATATGTTTCTGCTTTTTGGAAGATATGTTAAAAATAAACGTGTTATTAACTCCAATATATTTTTGCATGTTTGAAATTATCCATTTGTAGTCATACTAAGAGAATAAAAGTAGTCAAAAAAAGTGATTATGATTTCAAGTTCTCTTTACAAAATGCATTCTTTTAACAGTAAAGCTTACAGAGTGGGGTGGGTCAAACCAAGTCTCACACCCTATTTAAGACAGCAGACAATAATAGATATTCAGGAATGTGAATATGGAATACAAGTCATTACTCTTCTCCAGAATAATCTCCTAAACTTCAGAAATTTGTTGCTCAAACACTTCTGTGCTTAGTAGCCCTGAACAGATTTTTCTTCAGGTCATTTCTGCAGCTAGCCATATTTTGTAGTAGAAAAGAAACTGCATAATATAAAAGAACAATAACAACTCATAGTGTCTGGAGTAATGTCACTGTTGCATAAACTACATTTTGGGCATGAGTCTTTAAATAATTTTTTTTTAAATGGAAATTATAGTATTATCTTGACTATTGACTTCTAAGCTTCCATTTTCTTCAGTTTCAAATACTTGTATCTCCAACAGACAGAAATATCAATATTGCTGCATAATAGTATTAGAATAGTCTTGAATTCTTTGTGCACAACGTTGACAAAAAAGACCCCATTGGATTTCTGACTTTTGGCACTTCTCTCTTGTCAGGACTCCATATAAAAGAGAACAGTGTTTTGCATTGCACCTATATTTTATAACATCAATGTAAGGGGTTTTTTTATTTTCTGCCCTCCCAGAAACTGATTCATAATTGGCTATGGTCATAGTTTAGAGATCCCATTACTGCTTCAAGAATTTCTAACACCCACTCTTGCCTGCATTATTACCCTTGTTACTACAGATGGCAACCTGAAACCAAGGGATATTTGCAGGAAGGCTGAGGTAGGAAAGAAGACAAACCCACTGAATTATCACTTATATTCTCAAATATTTTTCCAGCTATAGGAAAATCCTAACACTCTTCATTTTGCAAGATTACAGACGTTTTACTCAAGAATTCATTTAGACATTTAAAGAATATGTCTCTGAGACAATGCTTCCTAAAAGCAATCATAAATTTGTTGCCTTAATAATAAACCAAAGTACAATAGCAGTTGATTAAGCAAAAAAAGTGGAAAAAAATGAATGTAAAGTACCAGATATGTAATATGTAAAGTACCCCACATGAAAGATGTCTTACCATCTTTTCTTTCAAAATCAATAATCTATTAAGTATGTACAGTACTCTGAACTACCCTTGTGACTTTAGATGCCTCAAAAGAGCTAAAAATTGATTTAATGCATAGTTTCTTATTTGCAGCTATAGATTGTTTTTCAAATCTATATAGCTCACCTCCTTTTATTCTGTGTTTTCAATTTTACTTGCCATTTGTTCTGTTTTATTCTACTTTGTTCTATCAAGATGAACACTTTTCAATATTCCATGCATAAGTCATTATACCTTATTGTTGTTCAGTGGGTCCTTTGGTATCTCTAGCTTAAACTCAGTAATTAAAAGAGCTCAGAAAATCCTTAGCCTGAGCTTTCCACAAAGCAGAAAAGTGAATTGTTCCCCCAGTGGCTGCTGCTGAAAGGAAAGGAGGAAATTGAGGAAACAGGACGATTAAACTTTACACCACTACCTCATATTTTATTCAGTGTGATCAGAGAATACTTGGCTAGTTCACCACCATGGGGAAATTTTTCATGTTGATTTATAACAGTAGTTCCTACTTTTAATATGAAGAATTAAGATTTTAAAATATATAATGATTTTAAAGTACTTCAGTGTAAAAAAACTGTTCAAGTAACCAACCCTCATCCCAATACAATCTATGATACTATTTAAATTCATGTGGTAAAGCAGAAAGTGACTGACCATTATTTAAATGAGTAGCGACCCCCAAAAGGTAAATACTAAGTAATTCAACAGATACTGCTATTGTAAGTTGCAACATGATTCTTTAAGCCCTTTCACGTATGGGTAAGTGAATCATCCTATTTTCTTGTCAATCATTCAATTTGATTCAAAATAATATTTCAAAACAACCTAAATCAGACACCTAGGGAAGAGAAATTACGTTCATATGCCTTTTGTTTTATTTCATTATAAGAACTAAGTAATAATAATGTGGGAAATAATATTTCATATTATTTATGCTCTGAAAGATGCAGTGTAGAGATTGTCAGATCCCTTGGCTATGATATTTATCAGTTTAGGTAATAAATTTAAAAACAAGTTTCATTCTGGACTCAGCTCAGTGAGACTGCACTTCTGCACAGAGTTAAGCATGATTATACTTGTTCCATGAATGTGCAAGAAATTTCACACTATGACATATTTCATGGTGTAAAATGCCATAAATAAGGTCACTAAATAATCCACTGAATTTTGTGCAGGATTAATAAATTTATTCTCTATATGACTTTTTATTCTGGCATACTAAATTCCTAGTGCACTGTGAATTTGAATTTATACACTGCTTTACTAGCTAACTTGAACTATTGTGTAGTCCAGCTTTGCGTTACAAGATGGCTTTATACTGTGGTATCAGTACATGTCCTTTCTCAACAGACTTAAGGGGTTATATCAGTAGGGAAACCTTTTACTAATCTTAATAAAATGTCAAGATATATTAATTATTTGAACCTGAAATATTTTTTATTATATAAAGATTGGTTTATAGGGTGGGATGTTATGTTCATCTTGTAATGCATTTTTGTCCTGACAAATTATGAAATTCAATTAATATTTCATAGTCAATGAAATTTCTAAATGAGATTAAATACTTTCATTTTGTGCACACATTTTAACAGAGGATTTTTGTGTGAACACTGCTTGAAATTGCTCTAAAACTTTAATGAAGAATTAAAATCTCCAGATATTTGTAATACTTACAATAATCTTGTTTCTGGACTGTTTTGAGCTACATTGACTATCTATCACAAGATAATTTCTACCTCTAGGCTTTATACTGTAGTATTAATACATGCACTGTATTATTTTCACTGTAGGATAGATCCTGCTTAACTTGTGAAGAGTTGGTAAAAAATTAGTTCAGAAGGAATGCAATTTTTGAAGGATCCTAAAAAGCTTAATACTCGGATCTGCTGAACTTCAGCATAAGCTGGAAATCTACCTCCCACTATCTCATCTGGTTTCATTTGTGTTATTTCACACAGCTCACTCCCAGAGTACCACATCTGGATGAGTCAGCGCCACACCACGACAAGGCCCAAAAGTGGACCACTCCCCTTACCCATTGACACCCATGCCTTTGTTTCCAAGAAAATACTGTCATGTTTTGGACAGATACCAGTTTGTCTAATTGGATGGAGGCATCTGAGAAGTACATTATGTACCAACGGACATATCTAGATGCAGACTGTGAAAATACCAGCCTCAAAGTTTATAATAATTTTTCCCTTTTTCCGTGAGAGGTAAACTGAAGCTGGGACATTTTGTGTATCCTAGTTAGGAAGAACAATTGGTGCCATGTCTAGCATAATTTATAAACTTCTGTTTATTTACAAAAATGTACATAGATTTTAATTTCTGGGTGTAGACTGCTGACCTTAATTAAACGCAGCAACTTGTTTCAAAACCCCTCATCTCTCATGTCCTTGTAGGCAGGTTGAGCATGAGTTGTTTTGTCTCCTCATGTTTACTAGCATATACCTCTTCTCCGGTAATACCTAGTTGAATGCACTCTGGCCAGAGAGCTGAAGTTTCTGATCAGTCTTACATTTACTTTCATTTTGGATGGATATATGAGTGCTACATATATGTTAAAGAAGAAGAAAAAAGTTTAAAAAACTTTAATCTAGTGTCCATGATAGAGTTACTTTTTTGTTGCTGTCACATAGTCCAAAACACAATGATATCTACTGGATTTGAGATCAGTTGATATAAATATTGATATTTGAACACAGTCACAAATAAACTTTTATTAAACAGAAGATTTTTCATATATTGCTTCAATTATCTTTTTTCTCCCTCCCTAAATGCACTAATGATCTATAAACAATTAATAACAAAATAGTGTATGCCAGAATATATAATCCCATGACTATGTATATTTACATGTGCCAATCCAGTCTCTGAGGTACATAGCATACATTATTAAGCCCTGAACAAATATGTATTAAATTAATTTCTGAAATTAGCTGCATCTGTCAAGGTAATGTTTTGTTATATTTCAGTCTCTCTGAAATTATATTGTATGTATACTATGAACTCTAGAATGAGAAACAATAAAAATGGGAAATGTGTTAAATATATATTTCATTGTACATGAGGCTAAACAGTCTTTTAATTTAATGCAGGATTCCTAAATAGTTTAATGCTATGTGCTTCAAAACTTGGAATGGCAAACTGCTTGTCTTCTTATACACTCTGTTAAAGAAAATACAGAACAGACATATTTTTAAAAGTAATTAAATTGTATTTTAAACTGCTCAGTAAAGAATATGATGGGCAGTACATAATTATTCAGTAATCTGTGCCCTTGACAGTTTCATTCTGAAACAAATTTTCATTTTACAAATCAGGTTGCTGTGTCAGTTTTCCTATCACTAGTTCAGACACAATTAATAAATGTGCATATATCCAATGGGACTGACCATTTTTCTGGTTAAAATTAAGTCACAATTTAGCTATTCAGCATCTCACTAATCATGGTGGCAGGATTTTTACATTAGATGGAGTAGCAGTATCAGGCCAAAACCAATACCTTCAGGCAATGAGAGTTTTAAGTAGCTAACACAAATTCCTCTTTCTAAGTGAGAACTACAGAATGACTTTTCATGTGGTGCTGTCAGTATAGTTCTCTGTAATTTCAAGGGGGGAAAAAAAAGAAAAATAAAACCCGAGAAATAATTTTCAACACTATTTCCATTACATTTTGTTCGTATTTACAGGCCAGAATGAACAACAGTAAAAAACTACAAATTAAAATAAAAATCCTGATTCAGTGAGTTCTGTCTGAAATTATAATTGCATGGGTAAATTTAAATTCCTGACTGTTTGGTTTTTACATTTTCTGAAGTGATACTGTGAAGGCTGTCACCAGGACAACAAACATCTTGGATGCTGTCTGAGCTCATGCACACTGATTCAGCAAGAACAGCCTGACACATTGGGATATAGTAATTTCAGAAACTAAAAACTGCTTATTTAAAATGAAATTCAACCTATTGAATTATTCAACAATAATTGATTACACTGCATAGAGAAACCCTCACTAGCACTCACTCACATTAGAAAACACTGTGAGAATAAAGGTATAAATGCAGCTAAATTTGCAGTCAAAAGTACTTTGCACTAAACAGCAGACTATGTAATTGGATAGTGCAATCTGACAGTATGTGAAGTGTAGCGAAAATGGAAGATCCATCTAGTGTTAATTGTGCCTAGAAAAGTAATTCTTATGAATAGCCTTTCAAGTCCAGGTATTTTTATAAGGAAAATTGATCATGGCATTTACATTCTCATCTATTGGCATTGTGTCATAAAGAGGCAAGTATATTTGAGAGATGAATCATATGCAGTTTTTCTGTCATGATTATTGATTATCTTTCAACCTATAAACACTGTGTGAGGTTATGAAGCACTTAAAGATTTATTACCTTTATAGATCTATCTTTTCTGGGGTGATGAAAGTAAACATAAATCTCTGTTTTACTAAATGATACAGTAAACATGATTGCTTGAAAGAATTAAAAACATATTAAACATAAAGAACTAACACTCATTGCAATTTTGTAAAGTTAAACAAAGAATTGAGTAAGTATTTTTAATATGCCGTTCTGGTTTGAGGTGCTTTAATAATATTTTCAGAATTTTCAGAATACATCAGAATGTATAGAATCAGTCGCATGTAGGGGCCTAAGAAAAATATTTTCTTCTGCATTGCAAGTGTGGTCGGGGAAGATATGTAGGAAGGAAAGGGAACAATAATAACAAGAAAGTAATAACAAAGAAACAAACAGAAATCAGAATTGACTGAGTTGTGTTTGCTGAGCATCTGTTAATGATGCTCAGAATTTATAGACAGTGGCAAAATGGTACACCTGCAAGCATATATGAACCCTGCAATTGTATCAAAGAGCAATGACCTATTCTGGGTTGACATAAATTGACCTCTACAGAAGGCTGTCTCTTCCCTCTATACCTCTGTATGCCTTCAAAACTGCTGCTGTGATGGTTCTGTAAACATCTGCATTTAAACAGAGTCATGTCAGCAAAACTTTTAAATTTTAAAACTGTTTAAGATAATGAAGATCATTTTGACTAAAATGAATTAGGTCTTGATGGCAGCTGTTCATAGGTTGTTGGGAATGACAGTGAGACAGACAGCAGTGAACAGATGGTTTTACAGTAGTGGCTCCAACCCCCTCAGACATGTCCAGAAAGCTATGGCTGCCCACACACTCAAAAGGCATTCTTAAAAGACAAACCTAATCCTAGTCTTTTTGCTCAACAGTCCTTTTTTATACTGCATGGTGTACAATCCACATAATGGCATCATTCTATTCCTAATCCTAATTTAATCCTCATGGTACAACTAGAAAGTGATCCAATTGGTAGGCTATCGTATGTCCTATTAGTATATGGACAGATGCTGTTTGCAGAGGATTAAGAGCTGTTCTTGAATGATATTTTTTGTAGGCACAAAGAAGATAACTGAAATGCTGCAAAAATGTCCATTGTTGATCTGGACAAACAGCAAGATCATTCCTGCATTTATTTTAAAAGCATCAGAGAACTTTATAATCTTATGAGTCTTTCATTTCTTGGTCATCCACAAGAATCTAGTTTTATTCAGTAGAGAATGAATACACCTAAGATCCAATGAATAATGGTGACTCCTAATTTAGACAGTTTTCCAGTTCTTGTAAGAGCTCAACATCACCCTTTGTACTGATTGCCAGATTAAGGCAGAGTGCCAAGAATTGCAAAGGCTATGGACAGTGAAGTGGCATTAGATTAAGCTTGAAATATGCTGAAAGACACTGTACGTAGGAAATATGACATGGAGAAAATAGGGAAATACTTTGTTTAATAGCAGTCTGCATAATGATATGTGAATATTGTTCTGCTGGCAGTTAATATGGGTATCTGTTACATACATCAAGGTCTTTCATCTGCTGGAAAATCCTGTTTTTATGGAAAGTCCCAGATCAGCACTGGGGTATGAAGTGAATGTGGAAGTTGTGAGTGAAACTTTTTGCTAGCTGTATCAAACAAAGTAAAACATATTTTTCTTCTTAAGAGAAATATTGTAAGCAGGATGCTTTAAATTTGTTTAGGATCTATCTATCTATCTATCTATCTATCTATCTATCTATCTATCTATATTTGTATGTGGATGTATTTATTGCAGAAAGTAATAAGTACTTCCTTAGTGGAATCATTTAGAAATAGGGCAGTTTAATGAAAATACATGGCATACCTTTTATTACTGATATCATTACTAGTATTTTAGAGATAGTTTACTTAAATGAGCCCATAAAACTATGTTTATAACACTTGTTAAGCATGTCAGAAATGTTTAATATTTTTTTAATCCTTTTCATTAGAAACTTAATTAAAATTGATATTTCCTCTTCATTTGTTTCCAAGTTACATTCCTCAGCTCACTAAAACATGTAAAACAATTTACTGCTACTTTCTTATAAAACCTTATTTTAAAACTGATACCAATACTGTTTTGACATTTTTCATAACCTTTTAATTTCACATAAAGGTATTTGAAAAAATCACTTTTCTCTAGCAACTTCAACCACCTCCCACACACCGCTATCATTCATCTTTTTCAATCTGGATTTGGTCTTAACACAGCAAGAAGACAATCCTTCTTCATGTAAGTAATGATTAGCCAATGATTGCTATGTAGTAGCCAAAGATTGTATTGTCTTCCCCCCATATCTTGCATTTCTATCTATCCATCAGCAGATGCTAGCAAACTTCTCTTTTTTTATCATTAATACATACAGAAAGACTGATTTTACAAGTAGTCCCATCTGTTTAGAAGACAAGCAGTAAAGATATTGGACCTCTTTGTAATATTCCTAATCTATGTTCCAAGATGTCATGGCTTAACCCTGGTAAGCAGATGAGCCCCACCTAGCTGTTTGCTCATTCCCCCTGCAGTGACTTGGGAAGAGAATCAGAAGCGTAACGGTGAGAAAACTTGTGCATTGCTATAAAGACAATTTAATACATAAAGTAAAAGCTGCATGCACAGGCAAAACAAAATAAAAAATTCATTCACTGCTTCCCATCGGCAGGCACATTTAGCCATCTCTGGGAAACCAGGGTTCCATCCCTTGTAATGGTTACTTGGGAAGACAAATGCCATAACTCTGAATGTTTCCTGCCTCCTCCTTCTTCCTGAGCTTTTATTGCTGAGCGTGACATCCTATGGTGTGGGATATCCCTTTGGTCAGGGTCACCTGTGCTGGCTCTGTCCCCTCCCAAACTCTTGTGGATCCGCAGCCTACTCACTGGTGGGGCAGTATGAGAAACACAAAATACCTTGGTACTGTGTAAGCACTGTTCAGCAATAACAAAAACATCCTTGTGTTGTCAACACTGTTTTGGTCACAAATCTAAACTACTATGACAAAAATTAACTGAAACAAGTACACAAGAAATGTCTCCTCCATTTCTCACTGGTACTAATGTGCTCTGCATGTGAATATTCCTTCCTGAAATCCTAGTGTAGTTAGACTAAACGGCCCATGAATCTCTTCAGCTTGATACCAAATAGACAAGACAATCAATAACTTCCACAGTAACTATGAATGGATTAAAATGAATGCTTAACATAAGCATTTCCCCTGCAGTGACTGGAGTGACAGAGGTACTGCAAGGGTTGAGTCACCCTATCCTAAACAGATGGCAAGAATTCTTTTGGAGATACTTGTCCCTTTCCTTTGATGGTGGAAGGGATCCAAATAATCAGTTTAGACAATTAGACAGATGTCATTAATCTTATCCTTCTAACTGTGTAGCTATTGATATTTCTATTAATCTTATCATTAAAGTATGAATGCAACACATAGTAGCCCTTAGTACCTATAGAAGAATAAGCCCATCCAGTTTCTTTCAGCTCTCACCTCAGTGTGTTTTCCTTTAATTTTCATCTTTCTGTCTTTTAAATCATGTTATTGGCTTTCTATGTGAAAGAGTGAAACCACTA
This sequence comes from Strix aluco, assembly GCF_031877795.1. NCBI lineage: Eukaryota > Metazoa > Chordata > Aves > Strigiformes > Strigidae > Strix > Strix aluco. The sequence goes on along the minus strand of NC_133931.1, from coordinate 62,774,480 downwards.
TTTCTGAAAGAGTTTTGCTCTGAAGTATCTTTGTAACATTTGGCAACTCTGGCATCAGGTTATTATAACAGATATGAGAGAGCAACAAGTATTGCTAAAAAGTAAATAATTATTAATGTAAAATATACAGAATGCAATAAACAGAGAATTACATATTGGGATTTATCTGCTCGGTGTCTTTCCTTCTCCAAAATTTAGTTGTTTTATGACTGTCCTCATTGTCTTTTTATTTTATAGACCTCATCTTAGATCCTATGAATTGGACAAGTTCATTTCAGTGACAAATTCCTACTCAAATTAAACTTTGTCACACCAACTTTCAGATTGCATGACCGAACATTGGAAAACCCCTTTAGAATACATTTTTTGTGATGGAATCAATACAAAAATAATACATGTGTATATCCTTGTCACACCCAACACATGCAGTAATAGAGAGATTAGACAATAGGAACAATAGGAAGGGTTCCTAAAGGTCAGAGTGGAAGAGTGCTGATTGTGCGATGTTGAAGAACTTGCCTTGTGCCTATTTCTGTGTGTTTTCTCTCACAGAGTTTCATTCATTCTGGGACTTCTGCTTTCATAAACTGCCTATCTGGCACCTTTCACTTTACACATGGAATGTCATTACATTCACTGAGATATGTTTGCTTAATCTTCTGCAGTCCATTATTTTTGCTGTAAGAAACATAAGCTATATAAAAAGGTTAAGTGTAGTAGAAGAAAAAGGATTTATATCTAATAATGCTATCAAATATTTATATCTGACTGAAAGATCACTTATTAAATTTCTTAAATTCATTGAATTTGTATGGAAGAACTTTGCTAAAGTATGGATTAGTGAATAGGAAAAAATAATATATATATCTCTATATATACAGAAATTTTTCATCTAACCATTCTTCAACTGCCTATCCATATTCAAATGTCTGATCAGCTAAGCAATGTGAAGAGAAAAAAAAATAAATTAAAAGATGCCAGCTTTCTCAGGATGATTTTTGTGACATGCACAAGAGTGATTTTGATGTTATTATTGTAAGAACAGAAGCTCCTGCTGGAGTGCATCCAAAGAAGAGCAATGAAGCTGGACTAGAGCAGAAGTCTTTTGAGAAGCAGCTGAGAGAACTGGAGCTATTTAGTCTGGAGAAGAGGAGGCTGAGGGGAGACCTTATCGCTCTCTACAACAACTTGAAAGGAAGTTGTAGCAAAGTGGGTGTCAGTCTCTTTTCCCAAGTAACAAGTGACAGGAGAAGAGGAAATGGCCTCAAGTTGCACCAGAGGAGTTTTAGATTGAATATTAGGAAATATTTCTTCAGTGAAAGGGTTATCAAGCACTGGAACAGGCTGCCCAGGGAAGTGCGTGAGTCACCATCCCGGAAGGTATTTAAAAGACACATAGATAAGGTGTTTAGGGACATGGTTTATTGGTGGACTTGGCACCGCTAAGTTTACGGTTGGACTTGATGAACTTAAAGATCTTTTCCAACCTAAAGGATTCTATTACTCTATTCTTAAAATCAAACAAACAAAAAAAGTCTAATTATATCTTCTGATTGTTAGGTTCTTTAAAAATCCTGCACACATTCAATTACATCATCCTGTAGACAGGAACATTTACCTATGTTTTTGTCACAAATCTGATGGGGCAGTTTAATAGTTAATCTTCTGAAGTTAGATAAAAACCTGTCCTAGTCAGAAAAATCTTTGACTTGACACTATGTATTCAAGTGATCTTGCCTATAAGCAAACACAACACACAGCTGTGACAATCCATATGTTTACAAAATGACTACCAGGATTTATATTAGCACATGTTGGATAACTTGGTTTTTCCATATCCATCACACATTACAGAACACAGTATATAGAAAAGTGTTTCAGTTGAATGCTGACTCATATATTGAAGATAATGGACAAAAATAGTGAAAGATGAAGTACCATTTAATCTTAAGTGAATTTAATATAAAGAAACAGAGTAGTTATGTTGTTATGGATTGTTATGCCCATGTTAAACAGTTGCTTTTATATGAGTGCATCTGTTTGAATATTACAGTCAATAAAACATTGAGCTGAGCCTCAGTCCTACTTCATTAGGAGGTATACTTTCCTTATAATAACTATACAAGAACAGAGAAACCACTAAGAATTTTCGATTTTAAAAGCAAAAAAACAAACAAACATACAAAAAAACCCTATCAGGTACTCCTAATCATACAGGTTTGCATTATGAACAAAGTATATTTTTATTAAGGAAAAAGGATCACCATGCATATTGTTACTTCTCTTTAAGCATATTTAATTGAAAGTGACAGAAAAGCTGACCATACTCTAGATATTTTAAAATTTGCTTGTCAGATAGGCTCCAATTTGAAGTATAGTATTTGCAGTCTTAAATTACTTTCTTATACAGTCATACAGTAACCATTCTTTATCTTTGTACTCCTATTTTTTAAAGTTTTATTTAATGAAAATTAAAGTGAAAATTTCTAGGGTTCTTTTTGTTTCTCCTAAATCCTTATCTACTTGGAAGAGCAGACAGAATACACTGTTGTTTTCCTAGTAATTCCAGATTCTTCTGGTTAGCATAAATTAGTACTTCATGCAAGGAGAGATTTTTAAGAGAGCCTTTCATGATATATCCATGATTTTTTAAGTTAAAAAAAAACAACCAAACAAACAAAAAAACCCCCCAAAAACCCAAACCAAAACCCAACAAACTCTTTGAGTTTTACTACATAAACCCCCACCTTTTGCTTCCCCAGAAAAACTTCTATCAATAGGGGAAAGAATTTTATGCCTCTTCAACTACCCAGATCTCTCTCCAACAGTTGATACAGGAGGCTGATACAGAGTTTTGTTTTTCCAACCTTAAATAGACGTAATGTTCAGGCCCTGTTAATGGGATTTTCATAGCACTGTTTGGGACAGATGTCCGTTCATCTCCTTTCTGGCCTCTCATCTTTCCTTTCTAAGTATCCAAAATGTCTTTTCCAGAGCTGTTTTCTTCTCTTATACTTTTGACTGTGTCGGCCTTCTTCATATTCTGTTATATCTACATCTATCTGTCCCAGAAAAAAAAAAAGTTAGTCTGTTTTTTGTAACAGGGATTCATATTTAATAAATTTAGCAGAGTTCTTTGACAGAGTGAATGAGTATGTGGTGAAGCACAATCCAGTTAAACCTATTCCTTTCTTTCAAGTCATAACATGAAATTTGAGCTGTCAAGGAGAAAATATAAGATATTTTAATTGATTAATAACCAAATAAGAGGTAGGAAATGAAGGAGAGAAGTCAGTGCTCATGATCTGACTTCAATCATATGCTGTTCAACACATTTATAAATATGTAAAAAGCATTAATTATTAGCAAACTGACTTCTTAAATGAATTAATGCTATTTACAATAACCCAAATTGAAGCTAATGAAGGCATTCTAGAAAGATCTCATTATATTAATTGATCAGGAGATAGAGAGACAGATGTTTTTAGATAAATTCTCTTTCCCTGTTCTCTACTCTTTGCACCTGGTATTTTTTTTCTCCTAAATTAACTTTCATGACTCCTCTCATGATGCAGTTTGGAAAGTCTGATTCTTTTCCCTGCCAAGGTTGACACTTTTTTTCCCTTCAAATAGGGTTCATTAAAATAAAGTTCTATCTTTTTCCACCTTTCCTTTCTTCATTATCTCCTCAATTCTTTCAATGCTGAAATAATATACCATGTCTTGTTTTGCCCTCTATAATCTCTTCACAGAAGGGAAGGGGGACAAGGAGTGCACTGTATTTTATTATCTATTTGTAAAGCATGACATAAATTCACAGTGCTACGTGCTCAATATTTAATAAACATGTGATACTATAAAATTAACAACTCATACCCTTGCCAAGGTGCTCATTTGGCAGAAAACCTAGACTTAGGTCCAGATGGACTCTGCATTATGAAATCACTCTGTTATTCAAATGTTGATAGAAATGCTCAGGCTCTGTATTTTGACACCCTCTACAAGGAACAGTTTTTGGCTTGTACTCTTCCCAGTACAACAGTTGTTGAAGAAATGGCATATTAAGTACTGCCTCTCCATGTGCTTCTGTACCAGCAAGTCAGAAATTCTTCATAAGATACATGTGATAAAAAACTTTAAGGTGGGGAATAAAAATCTTAACATGTTGTGTACTTTGCCTGGTTTAGCATACATTCATTCCATTGAAGTTTGACATAGTCCAAAGGTAACTAAAGTAGGAGTGCTATCACTTGAGGTTCCCTCTTTACTTATTTTATACAATTAAGGCAGAGAGAGGGGTGACCTAAGAAGGATGGTTCAAATCTTAGGTAGGCTGAACTGTCCCCTAGAGAGGTCTAGCTCTCTCCACTACCTGTGGAAGAAATCTAGTGGCAGCATTTATGGCTCAGGTGATTGCCTAAATCTGAGTGGGTTGAAAGTACTTGTACCTATCATCTGGATGACTCCCTGCCAGTATAATATTATAAACATAGCATTTCACTAAAGAGAATACTTGTTTTTTAATAATTGCATTTATCTATATTAATGCAGTTTTTGCAAAATGCAAAATAAATCAAAAATTTTCATGTTTCAGTATAAAAGTCCTTTTTCCTGACATCGATAAAATACATTCAAATCTTGCCTACTAACTACATTCCACTAGAAAATATTGGTTTTGCATGAATAAAAACAAGAACAACTTGCAAACCTTCAGTAGTAATGAGTTTAGATGATTTACAGAATCAGAATTATTTACTCAGTTCTTTTGTAATTCTATCTGTACAACTCAGTGAAAGACATTATGACAACACAAAGCTGAGATAAAGAAGAAAGAAACAAAATTGTTAAAAATGGCATGTAGTAAAATTCAGGAAGTAATTGAATCTGTAATGTAAAACTGGATTATACTGGGGAAATCCAGAGTTCAAAGAAATTTGTTTTCTTGTTCAACACATGCTACATGATATCTTTACATATACATGTACAGTAATAAATTGATCAACTTGGTTAAATTATAACATGTATATGTACAACAGACTATCACTTCCTTGAGTTTATTGGCATAGACATATGAGGAGCTAAAGTACCTCTACTGTAGATGTACAGATTTATAGGAAAAAGAAGGACATATCTATAATTGCAACCATAAGTATGGCTTTAAGATGGGTCAATGACAATAACAGTGAAAGTGGAACTGAGAAAGCCAATGTGAGGCAGCAGCATAGCATCACCTTGGGTTATACTATGGATCCTAAGTACTCACCTTCAGTAAAGTTGTGTGCCACTACATGTTCATTCCTGCTGTTAGCCACGACAGCTACAAAATGCTATGGTATTGGAGGTATCTACTTACAGTCATAATATCTAATGAATATGTACAAGCGATATCCCTGGTATGAAATAATAAAAAGTGTTACATACTTACTGGATATCCCTTACCCATAAATAGATATCTTGATACATTTTTTGTTGACTTTAATTCTAAATTATTTTGATATAACATTAAAAGCTGAAAAGCTATCAAAGAAGTAGGAAAAAGCATCAGTTTTCACAAAGGAAAAACCCAATAACAAAGGCAAGTGGAAGAAATTCTCAATATTACCAGCTTAAAATTTAACTTCTAACTACTAAAAATACAAAAATATGATAAGACCAATAAAAAAAATTATAGGGCAACAGGAATGTAAAAAACACATTTTAGGAAACTCTATAAAATGAAATTTTTTCTAATCAGACTTGATTATTAGATAAAGAGAGTGTAATGCCAATTTATTTATATATAAAAAAATAAAATTGTCAGATGAAATGAATTTAGCAGATGACATGTAATTGCATTTTAATTTAGATTTTTATACTGTTTCATGGAAATATTAATGTACATAGAGAGGATTAGAACTCTTTTTTTTTTTGCACAATGGAAATGGCCTTAAATTTATGAACAGAGATAAAGAAAACCAGAAGTTTGTCCTGAAAAAGTGGAGAACTGCAGTGTTTTGTGTAGTGTGTTATTATTCACATTTTTATTTGCTTATGTAGGAAAAATGGAAAAAAAAAAAAAGGTGGAAAAAACCCCACTTTGGTAAATAATCATTTTGAATGTAATTAAGTACTAACAAAGTTCCAAGTATTTATGATTACAGTAGTAAAGATAATGTTGTTGTCAAAAGGCTTAAAATGTTAAATATAGTTAAAGAAAAACATTTGGGAGAGAGCAAAAGAACCAAAGAGCAGAAAAGCCAAAAATAGTGGTATGAACCTCTTCTATCTGCTGGGAGTGAAGATAGCATTTATTGACATGTTAATAGTTATTAAGTCTGCCATTAACAGTGAAGTGAAAAGGGAAATGATAGAAAGCAAGATTGTAAGTGTAGACAGAAATATAATTGAGGAGTTATTTAGAAAGAAATAATCTTAAATGTGACAAGCTAGGATTCTGATTTTAAATTGTAACGCAGGAAAAAAAATGGCAAATGCACAGAAGGGAAATGTAACGTATAGACTAGAAAAGTGTGCAGAGATAATTCAGGGAGGTTTTCAAATCATAATCAAAGTTTAACTAAAGAGAGAAAATAAATAAAATACATATATAAGATTATAAAAATTTAAAGAAAAATTAAATGCAGTGGATATAATCTTAACTCATCAAAGTATTTTATTTCATTTTATATCTTTTCAAGCTGTTCTGATGATGGGCTCTTACTTAGGAAAGATATTAACCAGTAAGGTACTCAGAAACTATCTTTAGAAAGGTACTAACTAGAAAGATACTCACTAATATACTGTAATTAGTAGAATTTTACTATAAGAAATAATTGAGGACTATGACAAGCCCAAAGTTTGCAAATTAAAGATAAGAAAATACAGTATTTCAGAGCCTTTCTAATTTGAAGATAAACAGGAAGCCTGATGAACAAAAATTCAGGGCTGGAAGCCTTTTAATACACCCAGATTATTTCTGACATCCCAGGGTTTGGAGGCAATTGTTGCCAACAAATCTAAACCAAAGAAAAAAAATCTTTGAGGTGTCTTTATTCATTACATTAACTGCCTCTCTTGCTATTTTTTTTCTGTGAAGTTTTTCTTTTGTTTTGTTTTTTGGGTTGGGGTGGCGTTGGTAATAAATTATATACGTGAATAGTGAGCGGACTTGGGATACATCGTGTCTGACCAACATCCAACCATGTTTTGAGCTGCATTTTCAAATGGAGCCAGTATTCCTTATAACATTTCACTGCATGTATCAGTCAGATGGGTAAAAGGACTATTTAGAATTTACATAACTAATGGTGGCTGCTGCTCTCGGCTCTCGTTCAAAGTGCCATCAAGGCACATGACATTTATCTGTCCCTTGAAAAGTGAGACACTTCTTTTGTTTTGGAATGCTTCATTCATTCTGTAGGATGGAAACACTGATGTGGTGGAAGGTGGGCTTTGGGACATAATATTACATTATTAGTATGCTGTTTCAGAAAGACATAGAATACTTGGGATGTTAAAGACAACTTTGTCCTAAATAATGTCTTTTTTTTCTTTGGAACTTATTGTTCCATTAGGGAGAAAGATGTAACCTTACAAAGGAAATGATGACATACTTATTTGTATGTGAACCAAGCTGCTTGGAAATTCCAATTTCACATTCAAATACTTTAGAACTAAACATTCATATCCTATACTAATTACTACATTAATCATCCTATATCAAGATCTTCTGTTAATTACTTTCAAGTTACTTATCTGATGCCATAGTATTTCATAGAGTATAAAAATGGAAATATTTATATATGGAGATTCAAAAAAAAACCCCTGTATATTTAGTACAGTATTTAGTGTTATGGAAAAAAAAAACAAAAACAAAAACAAAACCAACAACAAACAAAAAACATTTAAAATATTTTACTTCCATTTATAGGTGTACATATACATACATACACATATACATACATACATATATGTATATGTATGTCCTGGTTTCATTATCATTATTATGAATAGAGAAAAATAACAAAAGTCAACTAAATATTGGCATCACAAGTTTGGGAGATCTTTTTCTGTCACAGATTGTTTCATCAGAAGTAAGAAGGCAGAGAAGAAATGAAGAGAAAAAGGTCCAATTCCTTCCAATTTATGGCATAAATTGAGAAAGTCCCTGTCAAGGAGGGCCACAGGCCTCTAGTAAATTTCTGGCTTGAAGTACTTACCAGAAAGACTGATTCTAAGCCATACAATAGATATGCTATATATGTCTACGTAATATTTCTTGGTGAGAGACAAAAGGGTTCACAAGAAACAGTCACTTTTAACAAAAAAAAAAAATAAAATAAAGATATGTGTGAAACATAAAAGCAGAAATAATAATAATATTATTAAATTCTATGTAACTATTCTTAAAAGAAACATTAATCTTGTGCAGTAACTGCAGAAAATGTAAGACCTATCGAGTCATGGCTAGTGCATAAAAGTACATTTCCACAGTTTTATTTGTGAATCTTGGAAGCGAATTAGCTACTTCTTTAGGGTTTTTTTATTCTTACATTTATTCTCTTTCTTTCCTGACATCATTTTCCTGTGACTTCCTTGTCTATTTCTGAAGAGCGGTTAGAAAATGCAGTCTGTGCCTATTTTCTATACTACTTCTGCTGATTAAATGGTCATTATACAGCTTTCAAAAATATCTGAAGTGATGTAATGCTGTTACAGGGAACCACACTTTGATTGAAGGGGAGTAATTCAGACTGTCTGTATCTTGTTACAGATTTTCATGAGAGACAGCCGGAACAGTAATGAGTAAGTAAGAATGAATGATTCTGATTTTATGAAAGAGGAGCTGATAGGAATGCTATGGTCTGAGTAGTACAAGCCAACACTGCGACAACAGCAGGTCTTTCAGGTACTGCCAAACAACTTGGGAACACATAGGTTGCATTCAACAAGTAGGCTTGTGAGTCCAAATGTCCTAACATTTTCTGGAACTTTTGTCCAGATGCATCTCTGAAAATATGTTCTAGTCCTTGCACAAGCTGTAGAAACAGACACATGCTGTGAGAATACTGGGCACCATAATTTTTAATAATATACCAAGCCAGGCAGATATAGGCAAAAATTATCCTAGTGCAATTTCAGTGGAAAGAACTGGACTCAATTATTATTCTCTCTCATGTGAGTTACCAGCTGGAAAGATGCTACAGGGAAAACCAATAACCTCCATAAATGGTGTGGGAAGTCAGTCTGATGGGACATGACTTAGCAAATAATAATTTTTCTAGTATATTTTGTATGAAGAAGTGGAAAAAAGTGTTACCATATAGATCACACCCTATAAGGAAACATGGACAAAAATATCCAGAAGTTTGTGTTCTTTCCTTTAAACATATCTACTACAAATCAATTGTTTTCATTCCTCTTCCAGCTATGTGGATGATTTGGGAATTCAAATGCAATTACTCCATGATCTGAAAAAATCATTTTTGAAGTGGGGTTCTCAAATCAGATGGCAGCCTCTGCGTTCATAAGAATATGTGGTAAGGGAATGATAAGTCATTTTTGCTCAGGTCTTTCAAGGAATATGAGTTTTATATATCCTATCTCTTAAATTAGCACAGCATGTAAGACCTCAGCCAATATGGGAAGGCAAGCAATTGCTGTAACTAGGTTGCGAGTCTACTGAAATGTTTTATAGTATCATCTGGAGTGCACTTCTGCATGCGAGCTGGCTTTGTTACAAAGAATCCAACAATGCTGATTTATCATTTTATTACTATGAATACATCAAACGTTACCTTAATTATTACCATGGTTATTAATATTGTATCTATGAATTTATATCTTCCTCTTTCAGTTAGTTAGCACTTTCAATTCATAGTGTATTAAAGAAAGCAAAATTACATATTTTGTCATAAGATTTTCCCTAATATGGTCTTGTCTTTTCTCCATTTTCTTGTCTTTGTCCTCCCTAGTGAAACAGTGAATTCTAAATGGCCATCTGTCTAAATTGTTCTCCTCAAATAGGTAAAGCTGATTTATTTACAAGACACATCTTGGCAAGCATTCTTAGATTTCACCTAGGGTTTCAGGAAAACTGGGAGCTGTTTCATAATTCACAACCATCAGGTGAAAGTACTTTACATTGCTTTGTGTTGCCTGCACGGGGTGTATAAAATATTTAAATGCTACAGTGGGGTTTGGAGAGACAGTTTTGTCACATCAGTTTTGGCACATTCTGTTACACATGGTCACAGCAGACAGTAAACACTTAATCCTCAAATCTGTAGTTTGAGAAAAGAGACCTGGAGGCAGGGAAACCCAAAAGGAAGAAAGGAGTAAAGCAAAATATTATATTTTAAAAGACCAGTGAAATTAATAATGACTGATTTTTACAGATATCAAATCAACCAAGGAAAATATATCTTTTTTTCTTTTAACATTATGTCTACTACCTTCTGTAGTAGTAGAGACAGGATACCACAACATGTGAGCATGGAGATGTGCATGGAATCAAGAATATTTGATGCAAAGGTAAACTCAGAGTGAAGACTAAGTTTTTAGTGCCTCATATTAAAATGAGCTCAACTATTTTAAGAGAGAGAAAATTATATTAGTAATTGTCCAAAGATATGGAGGGTTAGTTAGACAACTATACAGAGCCCAAGGCTTATGGAACATTAATGCAAAATGCAGCTTGGAGGGTCACTGAGTACTAAGGTGTGAGTCCCAGATCCATGCTGTTGCTCCTACAGGAAAGGACATACATTCAAAGGAAAGATTACACTGGGGATCAGGAAGTAAGCTGAGAACTCCTTGCTCCTTTGGGCAAGATGATAATAACCGATATCTCTAGGATGGACTACTGCTGCTGTCACTGGATGATGCTTCAAACCATTCATTCTTGCCTGCCAGCATCAGTCAGTCTAATGTATACCTAGAGAAAGCAGCTGCCCCTGGTAGTTCACTGCCCTGAGTATTGCTTTGTCTAGTCAACCTAACCAAGATACATAGCACAGTCTCAGGAATGACCATTATATTGTACATTAAAGTTTAATATTTTCTGAGATGTCAGGAGGTTAAGAGTATGACACCAGGGACAACGAAGTTGTGAAACTGAACATAAGTGGAACCTAAATGACCTCTGGAAACTGTGATGCAGTGAGGAATCCCTTATGACAAGAAGAAATTTGATCAGAGCATACAGGCAAAGGTTTGTCTAATAGTGCTAAAACAGATAACAATGGCAACATCCCTTAATTCAGGATCTAACTGGTAGACTGAAAGTAAAATAATTTTTTTATGTGTTTTAATAACATGTGCTAGACCTATTGGTCCAGAATAATTTCTGTAATAACTGTGATGAATAGATGTTTTATCATTATATTTAATTATATATAAAACTGTGTCTGAAGCAGACTTGAAATGTATATCAGCTCCCTTAAGCAATAATCAACCCTGCAGAAACAGGGTGATATGGTTTCAAATTTTATCTCTAGTGACAGAAATAACTAGCAATTAAAGAGTTTGTTTTGTAGGTACAGTTAGCAGTGAAGGAAGTGAAGCAGTGAAGTCTAGACAGCAGCTTCTAGCTAGAGAAAAAAATAAATTCAGATTGGTGCATTAAGGTAAAATAAACTAAATAATGAAAGATTCCTGAAATTTGAATTCATTGAATCCATCTGGAGTACCTCCACAAAGGAAAACTTATGTTGGCTTTTGGTTCTTGCTCCAGTCTAGTGTTTCACTCTAGTGTTAAAAGCCCTTAGCACAGTTATATTTATAACCAGCACTTGCATTTAGCCTCTGGAATAATAGTTTGTTCAGCATAATAGGTACAACAGGAAAGGAAGGAAAATATATAGTTTTCTTTTTTTCCTTTGAAAAGGAAAATGTGCATAGAAAGGGAAAAAAATAGAAGAGTAGGGACAGTACCCTTCACAATAAGGTTGATAATCAACCTTCTTCAAATTTATTAGAGACTGAACATATATGTATGTTCAACCAAGAGACTGTTACGTATATGTATGAATATACATATAATTTTTGTTTTCAAAAGAGAAGTAGTAATGCAGGCATATATTGATCTAAGTTATGCAGTTGTATAAAATACAAATAACATGTTTATATAGAAGGAAATTTCACTCTGGGATTTAAATGCTGTCTCAGTGTACAGCACCTCAATATAGGTTATCAATTTATTTCACATTCTGATATAGACCCAAGAATTCTTCCTGTTTAGCATCAAGGCAGGTGACAATATTAAAGGTAAAGAGAAAAGGAAGAAAGAAAAAGAAAAAAAAAATCAATACTGTCTCAACTGGGTTTTGGATCCTAAAGGGAAAAGGCATGCCAAACCTTGATCCTTCCATGTGTGCAGCTGTAAGATAGACTGCAATGTTACTTGTGACCTGGATCCTGAGCTCTGAATCTCTAATGCTGTCAAGACCAATCTGAACAGAAAGAGAAAAACTTGGAACTCACTAAAATAGAATACAGAGAAAGTTATAATTTTATTTTGGTTTTTAGACTCATATTTTACAAACCTTTTGGTATGAGTCCAGGAAGATTTTCAGGCAAGTGGCCAACATTCAGTGGGTGACTACAAAGTAAGGTTTTTTTAAGTACATAGTCATCCATCCGTATAGGATGGCTATCTTAGAACTACAGTTGTGCTATCTTTACCTTTACAGGGACCCTCTTGCAGTTTCACCATCGCAACATGCCTTCTAAACAGGTTCTCCAAAAAATCAGTGGGTACACTCCACAGAATGGTGAGAGGGGAATTAGATATTTGTAACACAGCAGCATAAGCAGAAAAGAAATTTCCTGGTAGCCAGCATTATTCAGGTAAACTCATTTGGTAATGATAGAGCAGTGAGAAGAGACTGACTATCAATACTAGTGGGGACAACTGATTGCTCAAAACCAGCTATTTCAGAGAAGTAGCTTCAAATTTCTGCATATGCCTGATGATCGAGAAACCACTATTTTTTTGTCTGAAACAGTAACATTCTTAGCGTTATTTTTTCTAAAGAAATATCTCAGTACCACAAACTTAACAAACATTATGTAGACCTTATAAACAAAGTAATTCCTAAAAGATAGCACAGTGTTTTAATTTTTTTTTTTGGTGAGAATTAGTTAAAAGTGCACATAATCCACTCATTGGTTTATTCCACTATAGATTTTAAATGGCTTTGCATCTTCCTACCTCTAAAACAGAGTAAAATTCCAGCACTTCATGCAATCATCTTCTGTGTTTTGCACACATGTTTATTCAAAGTCAACCTGATATTCAGCTGTACCAAACTGATGTAAATCCACTAATATTCCAGTAGTGATAACGGAGCTATGTCACACCTGATAAAGATCTTTGCAACGTATTAATTAAATTCTCTATTGGCTGTTGGAGGACAAGTACTCATTCTTGACACTTAGATTTTTTTTTCTTTTTTTTTTCATTTTGCATGCTGTTTAAGGAGGAAAAAATGGCTTAAATCCAGGTTCTCATTAGTCTATTTTAACAAGAAGAAGGAATCCAACATAATATATAGATACTTTCAAACTGCTGCTACCAGGATTCAAAGCATTCAAGAGACATTGGTGACTGAAAATTATATTCCTAATCATATATTCCATTTTCATTTTTCCTTTTCGTTTGTGCCATGAATTGTAAAATACCAGCACTTATTTTGAGGTCGCACAAGTCAAGGCTAGCAGAGGAGTAGAGGCTTCCAGCAGGGATGATGGGTCAATCAGACACCTCTAGTCTCAGCATGAAGCTTCTGCTACAGCAAAGGTAAAGCAGCCTTGGCCTGGAATTTTCCCAACAAACTAATGGTTTTTATTGGAGTGACAGGCTATTATTTTTTTCTCTGATCTTTTACAAGAAAAAGCATAAGTAATTTTGTGTAATAGGGAATTGTTTAAGGTTCCACACTGGTAAAATGTCAGTACCATCTAAGCAAAACTACATATTACCTTTTTGTAATGAATGACGGTTTTTATTAAGAGTAATTTTTTCTGTTTCTTGGGCACGGTGTTAATATATTATATTTGCCCTTGAAAAGTCTGTTTAGGTGCATGTAATTTATTTTCTGTTATATACAATTTAATGAGATGAATCAGAAGATGAAAATACATACTGATTTCTGCATTTGGCATAGCATTAATAATAAAGTAGAACAGGTTAATCACAATCTACAAGAAACAAATCTTTTAGCTCTAGACATTTTTCCAGAGGCATACAGATTTTTGAGTCCTCTGCAAAAATGCTGCTACAACACCATTTCCCCTCAAAACTTACCTTTGGTGTAAAGCAGAATCACAGAATCATATGATGGTTGAGATTGAAAAAGACTTCTGGAGGTCCAACCCCCCTGCTCAAACAGGACCACCTAGAGTTTCTTACCCAGGACCATGTCCAGACAATTCCTGAATATCTCTAAAGATAGAGACTCCACAATATGTATGGGCAACTTGTGCCAGTGATCAGTCACCCTCATAGTTTTCAGATGTACAGAGGGAACCTCCCATGTTTCATTTTGTGTCCATTGCCTTTTGTCCCATCACTGGGTACCACTGAAAAGAGCTTGGTTCCATCCTCTTTGCACCCTCCCTTTAGGTATTTGTGCACACTGATAAGATGTTTCCTCTGGAGACTTCTCTTCTCTAGGCTAAACAGTTCCAGCTCTCTCAGCCTTTCTTCACAGGAGAAATATTTCTGTCCTTTAATCACCTTTGTGGCCCTTCACTGGACTCTCTCCAGCATGTCCATGTCTTTCTTGTATTGAGGAGCCACACAGTATTCCAGTTATGATCTCAACAGCGCTGAGTAGAAAGGAAGGACCACGTCCCTCCACCTGCAGGCAATAGTTTGTCTAATGGAGCCCAGGATACCATTAGCTTTGTTTACAGCAAGGGAACATTACTGACTAATGCGTAATTTGGTGTGCATCAGTACCCACAGGTTTTTTTCTGCCAAGCTGTTTTTCAGCTGGTCAGCCCCCAGCACATATTGGTGCACGGGGTTGTTCCTCCCCATCTGCAGGACTTTGTACTTGTTTTTGTTGAACTGCATGAGGTTCCTGTCAGTCCATTTCACCAGTCTGTTGAGGTCCCTCTGGATGGCAGCATGACCCTCTGGTTTATCAGCAGCTCCTCACAGTTTTGTGTCACTTGCTGAAGGTATACTCTGTATAATTATCGAGATCATTAATTAAGAGATTGAACAGTATTGGACCCAGTATTGACCCCTGGAGTTGGACCCAGTATTGACCCCTGGGGTACACTGCTAATTACTGGTCTCCGACTAGAGTTTGTACCACTGATCACCACCCTCTGGGCCCAACCATTCACTCGGTTTTCAGCCCACTTCACTGTCTGAACATCTAAACCAAACATCAACAGCTTCTCTATGAGGATCTTACAAGAGACAGTGTCAAAGGCCTTTCTGAAGTACAAGTAGACAATATCCACTTCTCTCCCTGTGTACCAGGCCAGTAGAAAATTATCAAGTTTATCAAAGTAGGAGTTCACCAAGTTGCAGAAACATGGCTTCCCCTTGGAGAAGTCATGCTGACTACTCCTGATGACTTTCTTGTGCTTCATGTGCCTGCAAATGGCCTCCAGGATTAGCTGCTTTATCACCTCCCCAGGGACTGAATTAAGGTTGAATGGCCTGTAGTTCCATGGGTCTTCCTTCTTGTACTTCTTGAAGATAGGAGTGACTTTTGCTCTCTTCCAATGCCCAGGAACCATTCCCAGTCATCATGACTGTTCAAAGACAACTGAGAGTGACTTCACAATGACAACAGTCATCTCCCTTAGCACTTGTGAGCATATCCCATTGGGACCCATGGACTTAAGTAAGTCCAGTTTTTAAAGTGTTCTCTAACCTCATCCTCTTTCACCAAGGGTTAACTTTTCCTTGCTCCAGCTTTTCCTCCTGGTCTTTGCAGGCTGGGATTCCTGAAGACAGGTCTTCCTAGAAAAGTCTGAAGCAAAGAAGGCATTCAGGACCTCATTTTTTTCCATGTCTTGTGTCACAAAGGCTCCTGTTTCATTCAGCAACAGGACACATTTTCCCTAGTCACCCTTGTATTTATAGAAGCCCTTGTATATATGTTTGCCTTTGACATCCCTTGCAAACTCAATTCTATTTGGGCATTAGCTTTTCCTAGCTTTGCCCCTGGGTGCTTGGAAAGTGATTCTGTTTTCCTCCCATTTTAGCCATCCTTGCTTATACCCTGTGTATGCTTCTTTTTTGTCTTTGAGTTTGGCTAGGAACTCCTTGTTCATCCTCCTGGTATTATTGCCTGACTTCATATTTGATGGGATGGAACTTTCTTGAGCTTGATGGAGGTGATATTTGAACATTAACCAGATTTCTTAGGCCACTTTTTCCTCCAGGGCCTTATTCCATGGGCTTCTTCTAAGCGGATCTTTGAAGTGGACAAAGTCTGCTCTCCTGAAGTCCAGGGTTGTGAATTTGCTTTTCACCCTGCCCTCAGGATCCTGAATTCCACCATTTCATGGTCACTGCAGCCAAGGCTGCCTTTGAGCTACACATCCCCAGTGATCACCTCCTTGTTGGTGAGCATGAGCTCCAGTGGAGCATCTCTCTTCATTTGCTCCTCTATCACTTGGAGGATGAAGTTATCATTGATGCTCTCCATGAACCTTCTAGACCGCTTATGTCTTGTTGTGTTGTTTGTCCAGCAGATATAGGGGTGGTTGAAGTCCCCCATGGGGACCAGGGCCTCTAAAAGTAAAGCTGTTCCTACCAGTCTGTAGGGGGCCTGATCCACTTGTTCTTCACTGCTCAAGTGGCTAATAGCAGACACCCGCTTTATGTCATGTTTACCTGTCATTTTTAATTCTAACACATAAGCTCTCAGTTGGTTCCTCATCCATTGCCAGGCACAGGTCTATGCACTCCAAGTGCTCTCTCAAATAAAGGTGTGAGAGACTAAAATGTCAGATGACTGTCTCGAAGCTTGCTTGTGTCTGTGCAAACCTCAAGGACAATCTGCAGCCTTTGGATTACAGGAATGTCACTCAAGGAAGCAAGAGTGTATTGAAGGAGGCACCCCCCTACTCCCTTTCACTTGCATTGTCAAACTCATTAGATAAGCCTCAAAGGGGCAGACATGGACTGAGCAAAACCAAATGTTTATCAATGGCTCCATCCTGTAGCCATTTGTGGCTCTATTGTGTACACCAGACTCCATGCATGCATTGCTAATGAACTGATAAGAGGTGAGCATTTCTGTCCCAGAAGCCAGATGATTGCTCAAGAAGCATGAAGTCAGCAAAAACCTGTGGGACCAGAGGAAAAACTAAAGGTGAGCAGATATGCTAATCAGCTGATACGATGAACTTAAAAAGGCAACAGAAAACTTTGTTGTGTGAGCACCCACCATCAAAGCTAGGTCCATGTACATCCACCAACGAAGAGGACCAACAGGACGTTGCTAGATCCAGGTGCACCCAGAACTGAAGAACTGAAGACTGAGGACTAATGGGACGCTGCTGGATCCATGGTGGTGACTGTTCACAGAATCACAGAATCATCTAGGTTGGAAAAGACCTTGAAGATCACCTAGTCCAACCATTAACCTAACACTGACAGTTCCCAACTACACCATATCCCTCAGTGCTATGTCAACGTGACTCTTAAACACCTCCAGGGATGGGGACTCCAACACTTCCCTGGGCAGCCCATTCCAACGCCTAACAACCCATTCTGTAAAGAAATGCTTCCTAATATCCAGTCTAAACCTTCAATGGCATAACTTGAGGCCATTACCTCTTGTTCTATTGCTTGGTTAAAGAGGCTCATCCCCAGCTCTCTGCAACCTCCTTTCAGGTAGTTGTAGAGGGCGATGAGGTCTCCCCTCAGCCTCCTCTTCTCCAGACTAAACAACCCCAGTTCCCTCAGCCGCTTCTCGTACGACATGTGCTCCAGACCCTTCACCAGCTTCGTTGTCCTTCTTTGGACATGCTTGAGTAATTCAATGTCCTTTTTGTAGTGAGGGGCCCAAAACTGAACACAGGAATCGAGGTGTGGCCTCACCAGTGCTGAGTACAGGGGTAAGATCACTTCCCTGTCCCTGCTGGCCACGCTATTTCTGATACAAGCCAGGATACCATTGGCCTTCTTGGTCACCTGGGCACACTGCTGGCTCATGTTCAGCCAGCTGTCAATAAACATGCCCAGGTCCCTCTCTGACTGGCAGCTTTCCAGCCACTCCTCCCCAAGCCTGTAGCGCTGCTGGGGGTTGTTGTGGCTGAAGTGCAGTGCCTGGCATTTGGCCTTATTGAAACTCATACATTTGGCCTTAGCCCATCACTCCAGCCTGTCCAGATCTCTCTGATCATTCTTGTGACTCTATTCCAGATGCTTGCTTTATTTCTGTCTTCCCTCTTCACTTAAAAATAAAAACTGTTCTAGGTGTACGACATTTGACCTCGTTTGTGTCTTAATCTCGCTCTTGAGATCATATCGAAACCACCCCCGATATTAGATAGGGACAAAAGGACAACTCCTCCTCCTCATTTTCCCTTCCTGTACTTCCTAAAGAGCCTGTGTCTGTCCGTTACAATACTTCAGGCATGGAAGCTACCCCACCATGTTTTTGTCATCCCAACAAAGCCATAGCCCTGCAACTGCACACAGGTCTCTAACTCATCATGTTTATTTCCCATACTGCTTCCATTAGTATACAAGCACTTCAGAGGCACACAGTGATGCATATGTAAGTCACATATAGTGAAATTTAACAGGAGCACAGGGAATGTGCAGATAACATGTTGGGATAGAATTTCAACTAGCTCAGAACTGTGCACCTCTCACTTCTTCACAATGTCTCAACAGCTATGTCCTTGCTCTATATGCTTCTTGTGTTCACTTGTTACACCCATTCTTTGAGACTGTGATCTCTTTGAGGAAAGGAATGCCATTTCTATACATTTGCCAAGGTCTCCTAGTCTCCAGGCACCATGACATTATAAATGTTTAATAATAGAAACAGTGAATACAAAATAAAAAAAACATTAAAAATGTAATCTGCAATGTCACTTAAACCTCATTCTAGACCTTTACCTGCCACTCCCTGTCCTATTTATCACTTAAGTACTTCAGAGAGGGTGAGATTTTTCCCCAGGAGCTGAACAATGAGACCGAGCCAGGAATGAGGCCAGATGTTCTGCAAATAATGGAGCTATAGCCAACTCAGAACAGTAAAATATAATGTCAGTGGATTCACTTGTACTGAGACTAGACCAGGATGCTAGAGGAATGTGGTCACACAAACTGAAAAGCATGAGGCACTAAATTTGATTCTGAAAATGTCTTCAAACTTTGAAGGAAACTTTCTTTTTTCCCTCAAGAAAGAGCTTACAGGAGTGTCTGGAAATATATCAAAAGTGCAGCTGGTCTCACAAGCTCTGAATTGTTTCCAGGCTTGCTGGTTTTATAGCTGATGCTTTTGTAATGCTGTTTTAAAATAAATGGTAAGGAAGGTCAACCTGAACAATTCATTGTGTACCTGAAGAATTCACTAAGGACCAGACTTAACTCCTATTCACCTGAGAAGCAAATTTCTTAACCTCAAGAATATATGCCACAAACACAAACCAATTAATTCAACAGATACAGAATATGCATGCTTGTTTCCCATTCTTTCTTTTTCTGGGATTTCAGTATTTTCTACCATCACTAAAATTCTCATATTATGGAGTTCGTTATTAGCCAGATTACAAGGAAGTACTAAGTAAGACAAAAAGCTTAATAAAGAAAAGGTATATACTCATTAAATGCCTGTCAGTCATTTAAAACATAATGTCAAATATAACAGTCTTGTATATCAACTAAAAATGTAATTGCTTGATGAGACAAAGGGAGGGGCCCTGATGGTGTGCCACCTTTTTTGCAGATGTCGTATATGAACATTCCAGTTCTTTGTCTTTTCTCCAACCTGCAGAATACAGTATTACACTGTTGAGAATAATTCTTACACTAATATACCAAATCCTAATTAGATCAGAAGAGGGTTTAGCTTTCAGAAGTATTACGTGTTTACAAGGACATTTTAAAACAATATAGAAAAGCACTTATCTGGGTTTACCTTCACCCATTTACAGATCTTGTAGTGTTCCAGGTTATAGTGTCTTTCCAACAGCATCACTGACTTTTTCACAGGACAGGGTCTGTGACTGTACGAGTTGCTCAGTAATAATGATTCATATTTTAGGCCCTCCTGCTAATGACCTGGCTGGATGAATTCCAGTTAAACATTTGGTGGTAAATGTACATCAACAAATTCATCAGTTATACTATGGCAGAATGTGTTTGAACATAATTTTCATCTTTTTTAAAGAAAAAAGAAAGCCTACATTTCTTCCCTTGGTAAAAAAAAAAAAAAAAATAAATAACTTAGAGGGGTGTTAAAAGGTAGATTATATAGAAAAGGGAACACTTTTTTTTTTTTTTTTTTTTTTTTTCCCATTTCATTGATATATTTTACACTTCTACTCTTCACCAAGGATTGTGTTGTATACACATACCTCATTCTTGACTACAATACTCTGGCTGTTTCACATCTCCCTGTCATCTGCTGAGAAAACACGTTTTGAAGAACACATGCAATTTTCTCCATGCCCAAAGTTAGTGCACCATCCATATTAGATCAAAATGCTTACTCCAGAAAATATACTCCAGGAGTTTATTCAGAAAGGTACTTTCATTCTTCAAACAAAACCCAGACTTTCTGTATTGCTCTTTATATTCAGAAAGAGTGTGTGATCCTGTAGAGACAGTGAGATACATGCATGGCTAAAAATACTGTTTGATTTCCTGTAGTGTATTTCAAAAGTATTTGGTCTTTGTGTATGATGTTCTCTATGGCAATGGTGATCTCAAGACAAGTATCAGAAAACTTTTTCCATATATCATAATGACAGCCCTAGAATAGATTCTCTCTCACACACACATGAACATACACAAAAAATCCAACCTACCAACCAGCCACCCAAAAGAAAAAATCAGGAAATAAAATGCTTTTCCTTTAAGTCAGGAATCAGTTAGGTGAAAAGTGTAGAACATTTCTTCTACTTCTGGATAATGGATAAAATAACACATTCACTAATTTCAAGTGGAGACCTTTGAAATCTATGCTTTGAAAACATTTTCCCCTCAGGATCCTCTCCACATATAAACTATGAAGAAAATATGTAACTATCAAACTATATTTTTAATTTTGTCACTATCAGGCTTGATTCAGATGCCTAAAGATAAGTTTCCAGCACCATTTACAATACTCAGGAGTGTCCAAGAATATTTTAGAGTTATGTAGTTGCTACCAGGCTGCTGACAAACAATGCAAAAGACCTCTGGGAAGCCCATCTCTTCAGATCAGTATCTGGCAAGGTGGATGCAGAGGGACATCTGGTATGACACAAGACATCTCTCTACAAGCGATCAACAGTTTTTCTCTCTTGTGATTAAGAAATAGTAGATCATGTGATGAAAAAAGTTTTTACAAAGATTTAGTTTATGTTTTATATGATCTTTTACAATACCATTTTGCTTGAGTATATCTAGGAATGAAATTAGACAAAATAGGGGCACTAACAATGATGTGAGTGATCAGACTTATTTAATAAATTTATCCCAAATCAATAGGTATTGAAAATGCTTTACAACTACTGATAGTTCAAGGACATGAATGGATATATGGACTGTAACACCTTTCTGTCTTTTGGGAGCTCCTTGTCTTCTAGAGCATATTATGTGTTCCTTTAGATATTGATAAAAACCTATCTAAAATCTTTCACAAACACTAAATACATATCTGCAGACATTTAAAGAAGAGTACGTACAAGAGAACAATGAAATAGTGTGACTGACTTTTTACAAACTTACACTGCTTGTATGAACATTAGAATGTATGCTGTGTATTACTCATCTTTCAAATATACTTTTTCACATGATCAGCATAAAGAGGCTAAAGAACTATAGTAGCTTACATTTCATATGGCAGTGTCTTTTTGCAGGAATATTATCTAAAAGCAACTTTAAAAACAGGTACAGGAAGAAATCTTTCTTAAAACAGACAATATCATATTAATTACTAGTTATTAAATACATGTCTTTTTTACCATTTATTCTGAAACAGATAAAAATTATGTTTTAAAATATTTTTCTTATCCATCTGCAAGCTACAATTTTACTGCATTTTAGTGTCAGAAAATCTAGCTTCATTATTAAAAGAAACTGAAACCTATGACAGCCTAATGCTTCTTTTATTGAAGTCTATAACTATGCCATGGTTCTAAAACTGTTCAATCAACTATTAGTTACAAAGACAGCTGAATTCCTAGCTGGACTATAAAGCAACCAGACCAAACCACAAACAACAACAAAAAAGCTTCAGAGGGAAACAAAGAAAGGATTAAAAATACTTGTTTGAAAGTCTATAAATTGAACTAGAATTTTATTTTTCTTCCCTTATTTAAAAAACGAAATATAATAAAATCACAGTATATGTAATGATGGCTCCTGACTTGAGATCTCAGTGCTTGGGTATATCTTGGACTCATGTAAACATGCAGGTATTATTTATAAAGCTATTATCCTTAACTTCATGATCCCTAGTGTAATTTCATACAGTGTTTTCACAGCCTGATTATGATGAGCATAAAATACTACTTCTCAAAGATCTTACTCATGTTTTCCTCTTAGGAAATCTGAAAAAAACCCAAACCCAACAGTGGTAGATCTGGGTTTTATCTTTGGCTATGAAAGAGGACAGAGAATAAAACTTTTCCCCCGAATACACAGCCCATATGTAGCTCATACTTCTCATCTACATACTGGCAGTATAGGTTGCTTGAAGAACTGAAGAACGTAAATGATGATGTTTTAGATAGAAAAAGGTGGTTGGCATATTAGTCGTTGAGATAAAGACCTTCCTTCTTCATATTCCACCCTTTCTTTCTCCTAAAACAATATCCGTTCTTGAGTAAAGCACAGTCTTGAACATGTGAATCTTCATTTAGTACATTTTTAAATAGCTTGATATATTCATCAATAAATTTTTTAGAGCAGCTGGATGATGCATGGAGGCAAATGCATACTTAACCCTGTCTTTATGAAATACTATGAAGAGCTTGTGACCTGTGAGAGGGGGCACTAATATAGGAAATGCAAGGATAGTGACACACAGTAGATCATCTGTCTTGTTTGTCTGATAGAGCATATGCTGACAGAAAAAACACTCAAGCAGTTAGTGATGCTCCTGTAATTTATTTACTGGACAGCTTGCTTGAGACATCATAAAAGCACCTATAAAACAATTATTGCTGGAAATATTTGTTAAACTTGATAAATAAGGAAACAAAATGGCCTTTTAGCAACTACAGTTAAAGAAAGTCTACCCACCATCCTATTTATTTTCCTCAATGGTTTAGCTGTCATTAGAATGCCTGAAGTTTCCCTGTCATGTGATGCTTTTGGGCAAGGGGCAGGATGGATATTGGGGAAAGAAAGAGTTTACAAATGCCCACATTAATTTTGTGGATAATTGTTCAAATTCTCATTAAAATTAAAACAAAACAAAACAAAACAAAACCAAAAACAAAACAAAAAAAACCCCAAAAAACCAAAACAGTTAACAATCAAATATATTGGCTAGGAGGTTCAATGATTCCCTTCAAGCAGCAAAACAAGAGTCTGGGGAAAGAGGCAAGTGTGTAAAGTGATTTGTCAAGTGAACAATGCACAGAGCACTGATATTCTTCATGGTATTTTATAGGGAAAAGCTGGGGAAAGCTGGGAAAATGCAATGGTTGTATGGGCTGTGGTAGAGAAAGTTCTTTCCTTTCTCCAGTCCATGGCAATAGCTCTCTCCACAAGGCCTACTTATTAAAGTAATGAAAAATACATTTTAAAATGTAATCTTGAATTTTTAAATAAAACTTATAAATATTTATCTAAATGTGTAAACAGACACACGTGCATCTTTCCCACTGGAAGCTTCTGTGCTTTACTTTTTGTTTAATGATATACACTCACAATGGTAGCTGTGTCCCATTTATACCTCCTTCTTAGGAAGTTTAACTCTGAAAATAGAACATTATCATGATGGAGTAATACAGATGACAAAAAAAAAGATAATACTTTTTTCAGCCTACATTTTCAACTCCTTCTTTTTGTTTATTCAACTTCTAATTAGAAGTCCTTGTCTCAATCTCCACCATTAATACAGTTTATGTTTTTCCTATGCTGCTTTTCCTATCTCTTGACTAAATACTGTTATGTTAAATGTCCTATAATTTCTCTGTGGAATTTTATACTCCTACATGTTCTAACATTTTTCTGTTATCAACCTAAGTACTTTCCTTTAAAGGGAATGTAAGCACATTTCCTTAAAGGGCTCATTACAATCTGCATTTATATTTGGTTATATAACAAAATGGCTTTGATTAATTATTCAGGGCAGTAGTATTTGTTTCAGATGACAATCCGTTTCATGGTTGCTTAAGGCAACCCAGGCTTTAGACTTTTTTTCCATACCTTCAGGAAGACCTTCTGAGTCTTGTGCATATTTTTGTGTTTACTCAAACATCAGAAAGCCTTTGTTGATGAGTGTGTGGGATATTTAAAATTAGTCTGATTGGGTTGCTTTTTATATTTTCTCCAGTGTGAAAAAAGAAGCACTGAGGCAGGTTTTTCCTAAATGGCTGAGATATGATAACATGTATTGTGATGATTATTGTGCTTTTGGCTCTTCAAATGTTTTTGTGCAATGCTTTCTTTTCTTCTATAACTCTATCCTCTCTCAGTATCTACTTGCAACCTAATAGAAAATATATTCTTTCTGAATAACTGCCTCTTGTACATCTATTATGATTGCATTTTCTCTCCCAATCGTCTGTCCACCAGCTTTATATTTTTTCATCTTCTTGCAGATTAGGATAGAGTTTCATGACACACAAATTAAAATAGTGCTGTATTTAGACATGCTGATTCATTATATGTCAAATTAAATTTTGTGTTTCCTCAAATGAAGGAGAAAAATGAGAGATCAGTGTAAGGAACATAAGATTAAATTTTAGTGATACTTGAAACAATGATTCTAAATAGAGAAAGAGAAAGGTTTGTCACAGTGTTCTGCCAATCTGCCTCTCAGAGAGGCTACTGAATCAGAGCAACCTGAAATACCCTATCCAGCATTTTTTCTCTATAATTCACCAAAATTGGTTGCCCATATTTTGCTATTTGTGGAAATAACAAAAACATTGTAATTGTTCAATTGTTTTTAAATATCATTACATGTATCTTTTTTAACAATATCAATATAATAAAAATATTCTAAAACCAATATATTAAAAACAACAACAAAATGACAATAGGGGAAAAGCATCCAAGCAGCTAGCAAGCATATGTAAGAAAGGAAATAGTAAAATACACTCTGATCATTCTGGTATTCATGATTCATAATGTGCTGAATATTCTTTTTGGGAGCCTTACCTTCAGCCTTTTCTGAATGCAAAGTTACATTACTTCATGGCTTTGTGAGGACAGTTTTACAAGTCTGCAAACTTTATGACAACCATGAAAACACAAGACAAGATTAACCAGAGTTTGTGAGCTTCCTGATGTTCAACAGAAGTAGCTTATATTGTTTTATTACAATGTAACATGGTTTTGGTCCTTTTGAATAAATTTGGGTTTTGGTGCCAATATACCTAGCCAAGTTCAGAGACACAAAATCTAGCTGCAGTAAGGATGTATTTTACTGTAAGGGCAAAGATCATGTGGTCTAGTTCCAAACCACCCACTGACAACTGTGAGTATTTCTGTGTTCATCACTGCTTTATAACTGTAACTTCACATTGCTGGTGAAAAGTAGCTATCATTCACCACATTCACACCTTTTATAACTGGGAGCTTGCCCACAGTCACAGACACTTCAGATTTATAGACAGTTTTTTGGTCCTGAAGGTTAGAGGACCTGTATACATCAGTTTTCCAAGCAGACTTTCAAAGCAGACACATTAAATAGTTCAAGTCAACACAGAGTCATCTTATTACTATTACAGTGAAGAAAATCATCAAGTTGCTCTCACTAATGTTGCTTTCATATTTATAGAAGGGTTTTGTCCAGCCAAAGGCAGAAAATATGCTTTATACATTCAGTTTCTACAGATGACCAATCCATGAACTTTGAAACATTCAAGATGGGTGTTTGTAACCATTAAAATAAAATGTCTAAGAGATGGCATTTCTTTGCTTATGAGAAGGCAGGTCTTAAGAAGAGTGTGCAAGGAAGATGACTATGCACTTGAAAATTTTGAGGGAGTTGTAAGCGGCAGGAATCAGAGAAGACAATTTCTGCTTGTCTGTGGGGACTAGCTCTTATGGATTAGGAATTTGCTGCTCATTTTTGTATTGCCATATTGATAGCCCCTCTCTGCACTAAGAAAGTTTAAAGAATTGAGTTTCCAACATCAGAAGACTAAGAGGAATGGACACTGGTCACAGGATAACTTTTAGAACCTAATCAGACACCAGTCCTAATTCTATTGCATGGAATATTCAAAATCTTAGAATGTCATTGTCAGTCATTTCAACTATCTCTGCTTGCTGCTTCTCTTTTTCAAACCATCAGATTAAAACTATAAGGTCTAATATATGTTATCCCAAAAGGAAATACCTACACAAAAAAGTGTAGTCTGTTCTCAAAATGTTCTTTTTTGTGTGTTCTCAACGATAGATGAAATATATTGAGAATATGTCAAAACAATCACATAAACTTCAAATTGAATAGTCTGCTCATTAACTGATTATTTGTTTGTCTCTCAGGTCATGAATGTTGGTGAAATAAATGGTTCAATCTAGGCAGGTTTGCAGATTGTTTAATAATGAATATAATCACTACCTCAGAGGAGCTCTAGATTTTGCTGCAACACAAGACATGCAGAACCCAAGGGAAAACTCTGTGTAAGTATATTATATAATTTTCCAAATGCCTAAAAGAATAAGGTATCACTTTCTTCTCTTTAAATCCAGTGATGGAGTGGGTGGGAAGACTGGCAGCCTTCCTTCCTTACACAGAACAAGACAAAAAGTTAATCTTCTTAATTTATGTCTAAGGCTTGATCCTTTAAAGGACTGGTTGTCCTTTAGCCACATTAGTTAGTGCCAATTTTGTTTATTTTTTATCATTGTGTTTCAATTTTTTTCCTTATGCCTTACTTTTCCTTTTTACCTGGTATAGATTTTAATTCACTGTGTACATCCGAAATGATAGGTGGGTTTTTATTATCATAACTCAGAAAGTGAAGAAAAGCATGGCAAAGCCAACTAGAAAGTGCCTAAGCATACTGGCAAATAAATGCTGTAGCTTAAGTCCTCTTTCTCTTTATAACGCATATTTTAAAGCCCAGGATCATGAGCAATATAAATTTAAGTACTACACAGGAATATGAAGTGACGCTATGACTGCAAAAATATTTTAGATTCAGTAATGTTTCCAGTAAAGCTCAACAATAAAGGTATTGTGAAGAGATTTGCTGTAAATGCAAAAACCCCCCAAACCTAAAGCTATATAGGAAAGGACTGGAAACTGCCTTCAGAATTTCCTATGAAATATCAGAATTTTTCAGTAAAAATATTTTGAAGATCCTGTGCCACTCCCATAAGCTACCCTCTCCACACCATATCTCACACCACCATATGCCCCACAGAAGAAAAAAAAAAAAAATTCCTGGCTAAGTGACTGCATAAAATGATATACTTGAAAGATCTGATTTCAGTTGTTTCTGAACAGCACTATATATAGCTTGGAAAAAAACAATTTTATGACCCCTGTCTAATTTGCACCAGGAGGCTGATGTCCTCATTAGAAGACTGGGAACTCCTTGGTTTGCCTGTCTATTAAATTATTCTGGCAACCAGAGATCGCCAAGAGTTTAAGGTCAAAAAGAAGGGTGATATAGAAGGATTTCTGATAGCTGTGGAAAACCAGGTAACAAATCCAGCAGTAAAGCTATTTGTCACAGTGAGAGGGGTTTTTGAAGTAATCTTTAAACTTACTTTTGGCTACTGCAAAATACAGTAGCAGATTTTTTCAGTCACCGTAACTGTTGCCTTCATAGGAGACTTGTTTCCCCTTTCTCCACAATGTCTTTCTGTAAAATACATGGTAAAGTCATGGCCCCCAAGCCCTGATAGTTAAGGTGGTCATTGGGCTGATGCACCTCATCTGGATTCTCATTCGGGGTTCTGGCCTGAGCATGGGGACTGATGCAGTTGTACTGATCTCTCACAGTTACAAAGACCATTGCAAATTCATATGTCTACTCTCTACTTTAATATTTTGCCTCTTAGGCTTTGCATTTTCTGTTGTAGAGATTTTATTGCACAAATTTCTTTAAGAAATTATAATTAATCATACAACACTATTAATTAATTACAGATACATACCCTGGAACTACATGCTTTGTCTATACTTACAAATAAGATGGATCGAAGCTTTCTTTTCTGGACCTGAGGTGAAATATTTTGAGAGAACTAAGATTTCTTGTGCTTCAAAATGGGATGGCCACATCCAAACTGAACACCAAGAATAGTTCCTTACCCAAAGTTAAGATCATAAAGTACTAGGATGGGGCTAGTTGCTGTGGCCAAAACTGCACCAGGAACTGTGCTAATATTTTAACATGTGGATGATTGCAGAATAACATGCAAGCTAATACCTAAAACCTGACACTGTTTATTTTGTGTTGCTCTAGAGGTACAAGGCAGAGTTTAGGTTTCCTTGATTAGGAGTACACAAGTAGCTATCCTTTTGGCAAAAAGACCATTCATATTTATGCATGTGGAAAATAGGACAATGGACAGAATCATGTCCAGTACAATCACCCTTATGAAACTTTATGGGAACTTAAGCTTTTTTGAAGAAATTTATGTACCTTTTTGATTCCATAGGATATCATAACTGTATGTGTGAGAATTTGCACTTGTGTGTGTTTAGACACATTTAATCCACCAAACTCTGTTAACTCACAGACATCAATTCCTATACATAAAAGTACAGATACATTTTAAACCATGTTTTTTAAAAACCTTATCTGTTGTTTGGCAATGTTCAAGTAGTTGACTGATTTTCAGCCCTAGTTCAGACAAAAAAATTATTTAGACAAATCAGATATATATTTGCACTTTTCCAGTCCTCCTATGTTGTAGGATCTTCTCTAAGTTTATTCTGCATAGCTTACTTGTCCTGAAGCTTCATCAGGAATATAGTGGAGAAATTGTAAGGTACAGATTACAAAGGTTGTCTTTGTCAAAGTCCAACTCTTATGTGTGAAGCTGCTCACTGTATTTCAAACAGATTCTTATTTAACACAGATAAAAATGCCTTATGAAGAAGAGAGCAAATGTCAAATGAATCTGCACAAAGCTATCAGCTGAGGAGAGGTGAACCTTATCTACATTCTTCAAGAGTAGTCTAATTCATAGTTTTGTTTTCAATTGCTAAATTTATGTAATGATACTTACTTAGTAAAGCAGGTTCACACAAAATCAAGCAGCAGGAATAATACAATTCTGAATAATTTCAGATCCTTTTCTTTAACTGATACCTTTAATAACAGCTTAACCTTCAAGCCGAAATTGAACAACCGCATCTCAGACACTTCTCAGCTGCGATAGCTATACAACATTATCCCTTGCATTTCAGTAGATTAAATTAACCAATATCTAAACTCTGATCTATGGGTTTTAATTTTATGTTCATAAAAGACAAATTATTATTGCCTCTCTGGTTTTTCTTGTAAAATCTGCTTTGCTGGTTTGAGAACCCAGTAACAAAGACAGAGGCCAACTAAAAGATAATTTTGAAGATTAGATTGTTAGGAAATTCTTTGATACACAACTCATCTGCTTTAAAATTAGGAGAATTTTGCATCAGTGAATGAGTAGCTGCTAAGTGGTAGTTCTGTCTACAGCCAACAATCTTGTGATTAATTTTTTTAATGGCCTTGCTCCCTTGCCACACTTTGTAAGGACAGTTATGTAATTACTTCTATATGGAGAGTTGGGAATTCTAAGTGATATTTGGAGTAACAAAGGGTTAGATAGAAGAAAACACTCATGCAAGAGAGCTCCACATATGTCTATTAAAGGCTTATGAAGACTACAGTTCAAGACAAAAAATTCCAAGTCCATTTTAAGAAATTACTGAAACAGTTTTGGGTTCTGTTGATATACCAGTTTGTTTAAGTGAAATCCTTGGACAATGTAATGTGCAGAAGTATTATTTTAGGAATAAACATAATCTTTCTCTGTCTCATTTAAAAAAAAAAAAAAGAAAAAAGGTTTAAATAGTCTTTATTCTAGATTTTATGGTGCATCTTAAAACACATAAATAAATTCAGAGAGGAGGTATGCTGGTACTTAGTGTTAATCTGTAAAGAAATAAATTTTTTTCAGATGACAAAAGCAGCTCTAACTGATTATGAAGTGGCTGTTTAAGTTGTAATAATGTTCATCAGTGCTGCTGGTTTGACTCAAAGACTGCTGAAGAAGGCTGAAAGACTCCAATGCACTACAATGAGTTTTGGTTCAAGTAAGAGTACTTCAAAGAACTGACTTGTGGTTAAATATACAGTCTTGCACTTCTTTCTTGTTGTTGAAGAAAACTTTCAGAAAAATTCTGTGTGTTTAAATAAACTTTTGGTTATCCCCAGAGGCTGCTGATCATTCAGACATAATGAATAAGGTTTGTACTGTTCAGTCGTATTAACATTGTGGCTGCAACTGCCCTGAGTGTAGTCAGTGTTGGTAAGAAAATCTGCCCAAAATGTCTGGGCAGGTAGTATCTGCTCAGCTTGTTCTGCTGTAGCTGTAGCAGAACAGTCATACTGCATGAGACCAACACTGTATGCCAAATTCTTGCATCTGACAGAGGCCCGATGGATCTTCTGGTGTGGGCCTCCACAGAGGTAAGGCAGCATGTTTTACATCAGTGATGACCTGGCATTTGCTGCTTCCTCCATCCAAGTGTTTCCAGGCAGGCATGTCCAGAAAAAAACACACATTCAGGAAAAAGTGATTACTTCTTCCCCCTCTCCTTGACAGATGTCAGTAGCAGATGCCTGGGAAAAGTGGAGTATATGAACAGGGCAAACACAGAATGATAGCTTCTAGCACCGCAGTGTGGAAGTATTTTCTGAGTCATACAAAGTATAATAACTTTTTTTTTTTTTTTGTCTTTGATGGACCTCCTTTCATATTTCTAATCACTTTTTGAATCCATTTATATCTTTGGCCTCCACAACATCCTGTGGCAATGAGTTCTACAATTTAATTATGCACTGTGTGAAAAAGAACTTCCCTTTGTTTGCTGAAAATTTTCTGGATGATAATTTCATTTAGTGCCCCTTGTTCTTGTTTTACAAAAATAGTGCCTAATTGCTCCCTAGCCTCTTTATTCATGGCTTTTATAATTTTATACATCAAGAACATATCCCTTTGGGTATTTTTTCTCCAAGCTAAAGATTCCTAATATAATATCCCCTTCTACAGAAGTACTTCTAGCTTTGATCATTCCCCTGCCTTTCTGTCTCATTTTAGTTTTACCATACTCTTTAGCGGATGGGGACACCAGAGTTGCAAGTGATAGTAGTCATAAGGTCAGCTTTCAGTAGATTGAGCATCAAAAAGGAGTTAAACAGCTAACTTGTACATTTGCAATATGAATGTACTAAAATGTTTTGTTATGGCTTTGGAGGTATTCTGCGTTTCCTATTTCAGATGCCTTGAAGCTCGCTTGGACATGAATATAAGGCTTCTCAACATCGAAATCTCTACTGCCTGCCCGAGTCCTTGCTCTGAAGAATTTCCATGGTACTAGCTGTTATGAAGGAAGAAAAGAAAACTGTGAGATAAATATAAATCTATTTTACTCTAATATCCGCATTGTTTTAGGGTAGTTCCCCAGGCAATTCACTGGTAAAATCTTATCTTCATTTATAGGAAAAAACAGAGAAATGTTAAAAAAGTGGGTCAGTTTTATGGAAGATGATGATTTCAGAATTTGCAGTTGCCATGGCAGTCACTGGCTTTTTTTTTTTTTTTTTTTTTAGGTTAAATTTGGTTTTTGAAGTAATCCATCCACATTTGGGTGAGTTTTAAAGAAAAGAACTGGACTTTTCTCACTGAAGAGTTTTCTGTTTTCCTGAACTGCTGTTATGCATTCCAGTCTGTACCCTTTGTTTCATATATCTGTTTCATTGTCCTCTCATGATGGCTGAAAATTTTTTTTTCCCAAAATTTAAAATATTTTTTCAGCCATTATGAGGGGAAAATGAAACAAATATATGAAACTCACGTGGATTTCATAAAGACAAATGGCAATATAATAATTGGATATCTATGTGGTATGTGAGTTCACATATCTTTGTCAGCGTTTGTCATTTCTGAGTGTCATTTGAGTGACTCCAAGTGGAATGTATTGAAATGCTCAAGGGAACAGATCTCTCCTAAAGACAGTTCTGTTGGACAACAATGCTACCCAGGATTCAAGACAGATGTTTGAAAGAAACATCTGAATTTGCTTCAGTGACATTTTAGAGAATAGGAAATGTAAATTCACCTGATTATTATCTGGAAGAAATATTAATAGGTTCTTCCTAATCTAGTTGCTGCCTTTGTTAATATACCTGTAAAATCAAGAGACACTTGGATCTGATGAAGTCAGGATATAGAGCTACATTATCTCCTAAAGCACAAAGTTATCTCACTATTTGCAACAGAATCTTTTCATGTTTATACAGGAATGGTGGAAAAGCTACAACTTTGCTTGAGATCCTTTGGAACAAATGGACAATATTCCTAGATCTCTGATTCTCTTCTAATGGGATTCTACTAAAAACCTGTGAAATATCTCATGACTTGTGAGGCTGCCAACCATTACAGAAACTTTGAATAATTTTTTTAAACATTAAAATGGATTAAAACTGTCTATTATCTTTCAGATTTTGGAAGATATTTCTTGTAAATACCATTAGAGCAGTGAGGCACAATGGGGCAAGGCACCATAAGCATAATATTTACCAGAAGACTCTTGTAATTTAATTATAGGAAATAATTACATCATATATCTGACTATGGTCAGTGGACTTCTGCTATGAATTATAATGCCAATTGTGCTGTATTTAACTACTATCCTTGTATCACAGTCTTGTTTTTAATGACTCCCTTTGTGGGAGTTCAAGTCCTTTCTTTTAATAAAACTGTTTCACATTTTGTCCTTGCCAATGTCAGTTTAAAAGAAATGAATACTTCCTATCTGTCTTGTTAAGGGAGATGACCTGTCCAACCTCTCAATAGAAGGTTTGGATTCCCATTAAAAGTTTTCAGTTCTCTCCTTTCCTTTCAGCTACTGTGTGTGCTGTATCTTTTGTAGATACTTTTTCAAAAAATAAATGACCCAGTCAGAAGTAAAGAAGATTTTGCCCCAAAACTTTAAATTTGTTACTGAGTGATAGTGCTAGATCAATATTTGCATTAGATAAGGTGAACAGGTAGGACAAAAGGAGAAGATCAAAATGAAGGATGGTTACTACCCCTTGAACAAAAGTTAACCTTTAGGTCCAAGAACTGTTAGTTAATGTGTAGAAACAGGTAGAAAAATGGTGTGTTTAGTTGTAATTAATCTTTCAGGATAAGTGCTGATATCAGTTTTTGCTGATTAAAAAGAAAGCTAAAGGCATGATATTTTTGTTAAGTGAAATGTTTGAACTCTGTGGTAGAACCAATATTGGTTAGTAGTGCAGTTCCTGGTTAACTGTTAATAATAAAAAGTGTGATAATATAATAAATGTTATTTAAATTTGTCAAAAATTATTTGTCTGGTCAATGAGATTTACGCTTTAATGTAATAGCCAATATCATTAACAGATATTAGGTAAATATAGATTAGAAGAAATAGACTAAAAGGCGCATTGAAGATGGCTTTTTCCCTGGAATGTATTTCTTCCAGTTTACCTTTATTAATGAAGGTAACATGAGAAATTCTTGTGATGTAGCAATAGCGAATGTTAATTCTGCCTCCTGCTTTCTGCTTAAGAAAACAAATATTTTTTTTTGTAATAACTTTAGCATAACTCATCAAAAATGTAAAAAAATCAAAGTAATAACTGTTAAGTAATACATGCTAAGTGTGTCTAGTTTAATCTGGCAGAGAAAGACAGTCATCACCTTCTTTTATGAAAATAGCAGCTCTGGCCAGCAACAGAGTACCATTGAATCTGTGGCTTTGAGTACAGAGAACAGATGACAAACTGATGTCAAAAGAGTAGAAAATTATCATTATAAAACTAACTTAATAAAACTAATTGTAATTTAAATTAAAAATATAATAATAGTGATGTCAAAAGACTACAAAATTTTAATTAGGCAACAGTAGAAATTAACAAGTAACATCTAACCTTCCATTGCATTTATTGCAGCAGGAGAATGAATTCATATTTTTCCAGCAGGAATCACATGGAGCTGTATCACAGTCTCACAACTAGATCTGGAAAAAACTTTTTTAGACAAATGTAACAATTTTATCTTCCCAAAAGAATCAGCAAACTTCAGTATAGCAATTTGGATGGATATTCTGAGGCGTAAAGTGGTGAAAAGAATACTGAATTTTTATAAGGAGCAATGTCAGTAGCAGTAGTCAATTTTATCCAGTGTGTTGTGGTATACCTGTGTCACTTTTGCATCAGATATCCATATTTTTGATTATTATTTCCCAAACTACTCTGTTTCACTCTGCCTGAGGTTTAAGATGAAGAAGCCTTCTTCCAAGAAGAGTCAGATTTTCTGAAGTTAGCCTCCCTCAAACCTTCCTGTGAAAGTTCAGCTTTCTGTAAAACATAAAACTGCTCACTGAGACATAGATTAACAGAAAATCTTTTCTTGCTTTAGTAGTTAGGGCATTTTCACAGGACTTGCAAATTGTGTATGTTAATCCCTACTGCAGCCTTAATCTGCCATATTCTGTGTGAAAGGTCTAACTGCTGAGGTACTTGATAAAACAATATTTCCACTTGCCCTCTGTTTTTCATTTTCCTTCAGGTATCGTAATTTATTAATTTTTAATTAATTTTAAGTTTTTAATTTATTTTATTTTTCTCTTTACAAAAAGATGATTATCAGACTGCAAATTCTAAGCCACAAAGTAATATTATTAAACAGGGTCAATCCTAGAAAAACAGCTTACTCACATTCAAAGAATAGTAACAGATTATTGAAGCACGATCTTCCTCTTGTGAAAGAGAGAGCAACAGATAGCAGTATAATGATTTTCCACATTTTCTTATAATATGACTTTTAACAAAGATAATTTTAAACAATTTCACCAGGTGTATAAGTATACTTTAATGATTTCTAGCTGTCTGGATCATCCTTAAAAACATTTTAAAATAGAGTTACAGCACTTCACTCCTTTAGGTTATTAGCTGATTTCAATATGAAATCGAATATTTTTAGCAGCTGAACAACCTTGTACCTCAGCTTATGCAGAAACTAAATGAAACAAATGAAGAAAAAAACAACAAAATGTTACCAGGGTTTGATTATATATTTATCAACTTTTATCAGCACCTTTTATTTTAATTCTTTGATAGTCTTTCTTCTTTAATATTGGAAAAGAAGTCCAGGGTAAGCAACTTCTTAACATAGTATGTGGTAAAGACTAACAAAGAAATTTAACTTCTTATTGATATCTTGTGCTTCCTTAATTGCTTCCTTTCTGCCACATCTCTGGCAGACCTGATAACTATCTCTCAGTAGTCCCCCTTCTGATACAGATTAAGAATTTGTTATTTGATGCTTGTGTTATCTATTTGATCTTTGTTTTAATCTTACCCTTCTCATCTTCCTTCCTCCATGTCAAGTGCAAAAGGCATGGCTTGACTGTTCTGCACTTTAGCATAATAGCCCCTGAAGGCATTTACAAACCAGGAGATTTTAGAGCATCCTTGAGGTTGTGCTAAACTTCAGCAGAGGCTGTAATGGCCATAATACGACCAAGAGATCATGAAGATTTCTGACAGACATCTTTGTCTTCGTCTCTTCTTTGCTATACTATGCAGATTTCTGTTACAGATGAAGAACTAGCAGCTAGTAATGCTGAAATGGTATAATAAAGATTTTTCTCCTATAAAATTCAAAACACTAAGC
Source organism: Strix aluco (assembly GCF_031877795.1). Lineage (NCBI taxonomy): Eukaryota > Metazoa > Chordata > Aves > Strigiformes > Strigidae > Strix > Strix aluco. The sequence continues at coordinate 62,738,248 of NC_133931.1, read as the reverse complement.
CAGAATGAATAGAAATATTTCAGTAATAGTTTAATAATTCTGTCAGGACCCTCAAACCCTCTTTAAGGGGTCTTGTCTTTGCATTATTTGTTTTCTTGTAGATCATAAGGTATCAAGGCATGGGCCGTCTTCAACAGCACCAAGGACTTAATTGGTACTTTGCAGACCGTGAATATGCTTTAATAGCAAAACATTCTGAAGAGAAAAGTTGTGAACAGATACGTACTCCAGGTGTGCCTTACAAAGTATCTGGATACTCTGAGGTGTCACAAAATCACAGTATGTTTGAGGTTGGAAAGGAACTCCGGAAGTCATCTTGTCCATCCCTGTAGTGTAAGCAGGGGCACCTAGAGCCACTTGCACAAGACCATTTGAAGACAGCTTTTGAATATCTTCAAGGAAGGAGATTCCACAAACTCTCTGGGCAAGATGTGACAGTGCTCTGTCACCCTCTCAGTGGAAGAGTCTTTCTTAATATTCAGAGGAAACCTCCTGTGTTTCAGTTTATGTCCATTGCTTCTTTTCCCATCACTGCACACCACTAAAAAAAGCCTGGCTTTGTCATCATTATACACTTTTGTCCAATATTTGTACACATTGATGAGATTCACACCTTGAGCTTTCTCTTCTCTAGAATCCCAGCTCACACAGCTTTTCCTCATATGAGAGATGCTCCAGTACTTTAACTTTGAAAGTGATTTTTCTCTGGACCTCATCGTCTTATTTATGAGGATCTTATGGAAGACAATATTGACAGCATTATTGAAGTCCAGGTAGACAATATTCACTACTCTGCCCTCATCTACCAGGCCAATCATTTCATTGTAGAAGGTTATCAGGTTGGTCAAGCATGACTTCCCCTTGGAGAAGTCATGCTGACTACTCCTGATGACTTTCTTGTGCTTCATGTGCCTGCAAATGGCCTCCAGGATTAGCTGCTTTATCACCTCCCCAGGGACTGAATTAAGGTTGAATGGCCTGTAGTTCCATGGGTCTTCCTTCTTGTACTTCTTGAAGATAGGAGTGACTTTTGCTCTCTTCCAATGCCCAGGAACCATTCCCAGTCATCATGACTGTTCAAAGACAACTGAGAGTGACTTCACAATGACAACAGTCATCTCCCTTAGCACTTGTGAGCATATCCCATTGGGACCCATGGACTTAAGTAAGTCCAGTTTTTAAAGTGTTCTCTAACCTCATCCTCTTTCACCAAGGGTTAACTTTTCCTTGCTCCAGCTTTTCCTCCTGGTCTTTGCAGGCTGGGATTCCTGAAGACAGGTCTTCCTAGAAAAGTCTGAAGCAAAGAAGGCATTCAGGACCTCATTTTTTTCCATGTCTTGTGTCACAAAGGCTCCTGTTTCATTCAGCAGCAGGCCACATTTTCCCTACTCTTCCCCTTGTCACCTTTGTGTTTATAGAAGCCCTTGTATGTAAGTTTGCTTTTGACATCCCTTGACAAATCCAGTTCAAGTTGGACTTTAACTTTTCCAACTCCATCCCTGGATGGTCTCTGTTTTCCTCCCAGGACACCTGTCCGTTCTGTTAACTGTTCCACTTTCTACAGGTATCCTTTTTATCTTTGAGTTTGTCTAGGAGATCCTTGTTCATCCACGTAGGCCTCCTTGCACTTTTGGCTGACTTCCTGCACGTTGAGATATTCCAGTCTTGAGCTTGAAGAAAGTAATAGTAGAATATTAACCAACTGTTAAACATACCTGTTGCTGGTATCAACTCAGATTGGAAGGGGGAGTTTCTTCTTCATCTATTACCTTTACTCCCACAGATTATATGTAACAAAAATAAAAATACCCAATTTCTTATAGTACTTTCTTTGTACCATGTACAGAATCTTTTGACTAGAAATCAGAACTTAATGGTCACAGAAACACACAGAAAGCCCCAACCCCCAATTTCTTTAATGCACAATATTGTGACAGAATACTTACTTTGGTAAGTATTAGAAGGAATAATCTCAGTTTAGATTCAGTTCCCAGGCAGAATTTTTGGGAACAAAAAAAATTTCACTTTCTTGTAGGTTAAGGTTTAATCTGAAAATCACTGAGACTCATACATGTAGATCCACAATATCACATTCAGAATCACTACATTCCTCAGAATTATTTTCAAACCTGGTTTTCACTTTAAATAAATCATGAGTCCTTTCAAATGTTTTCTGTATGTCAACTTGGACATGAAAACATTTTTACCATGTAATAATAGAAACACGCACATTAAAAAGGATTATAGCTATAGAAGTTGATAGGTATTGAAGGTAAAATTAATATACTGAATTATTTTAACTGCTAGTTCTTCCTTCAAGGTGATAAGAAAAAACCCTTTGTAGAGGGAAGAAAAGATATTTTATTGTTTAGATCTCAGGTGTGAGAGGCATTCTGAATATGTAAGGACTTATTATGAAAAACAATGACAGGAAATTTCTGCTGAATTCCAGTGACTGCAGTTTTCAACTTTGTACTTTATAAATATTTATCCAACTCTTTAAGTTCCTGCAGTTTATGGAATTCTTGAGAATTTTCCTGTCATGATATTCCACTGTTCAGCCTTTGTTAGCATGTCCTCTGAATCTTTCAGATTTTAGATAAGTGATGTGAGTTTACTCCTTCAGTACTAACTACATTCACATGCTTAAGAAGGCAAAAATAGCAACATTGTCACATATCTCTGCTTCCCATTAACGTTCAAGAAAATCAACACTTGGATAATGTTAAAGCTGTGGCACAAAGTAGCTGAAGTAGGAATCCATAACAATTTCTGTAGCACTTACTGCAGATACACATAACCACAGAAGAATATTTGTATCTTGTGAAGTTATCCTAAAAAGTTATAAAGAAATGCTACTTTTAAGTTTACATTCTTTTTAAAACATAACTTTATAAAATAAATTGATGCTATTTTTCCTGATAATATTTTTTTGCTCTGTTCAGAAAGATGAAAAATGTTAAAATGTTCTTATCAATGGAATAAGCACACCTCAGAATCATTGATACAACTAAAAAAATAAGCCATGTTATTTTGGAGAGTTGCAAGTCTTCCATTAAATCTCTTATCTCAATTTCACTAAATTTTTTTATGGACAAAATAATTTTTAAACTCTGGGAACACAAAACAAATTAGTATTTCCATTTCTGTATTTATTTTTATGTATTTACTGTACCTAATTCAGAATATTTCACACTTTAGACAAGTGGAACAATGAAAGAAACAATGCTTTGTACTAAGGGAGGACTTTAGATTTCCTACCAATTTAGAATAAATGGCACAGCATATATGACTTGAATTAGAAGTTTTGATGCAAGCTTAACTGTATGCTACGGTTTCTGCTTTTCCTCTCATCATTAGAAGTCAAATTGGCTATAGTACTTATGAATTAAAATTATGGTACACAGAAGTTAAAATTTTCACTCAGTGAAAAGCAATGCAGTTTGCTAGACTACTGGTTTCTACTTAATTTCATCACACTAATGCTCGTCTTAAAGTCACTTGATGAATATGCAGGATGACATGTTTGTTATGTTATTGTAGTTTCACTGTGGTCTCATCATTGTTTTAGTGGAGCTAAGATTTTATGCACAGTGCCTGAGCCAAAGACATGCAGAAGTGCAGTGTAACAATAAAAGACCACTACTAAGAAGAATAGACTAGCAATTAGCAAACTAGACAACAAATATTAAAAGGTTAGATATTCTTTCATTTCCATTAGAAAAAAAGAGCTTCAGAATATTCAAGATAATGCTTTGTCTGTCATTAAATTATTCTTAGGGCTATTAAGCAAATAATATTTTAAAAAGATAGTATCAGAGATCTATGACATTGGCTCTAAAAAAAAGTAACTTTGAAGCATATATTTATAAAACTTTGTGTTAAATCACAAAAAATCAAATATACAGTATACAATCTTCAAATATAAAAACACCTCGCCAATTTTAGGTTTTCTTAGCACATGCCTTGGGAACAACTTGAATGAGTTGTTCTTTTAACACAGCTGAGCAAATACAGTGCAAGATTTTCAACCAAAATTTGATTGAATTTGCTTTGACAATATGTGCACCCCTTAGGTGATCTTTCTGCAGGAATGATTGAAGGATTGAGTTTTACTGGCAAGAGCATTAGCTGAAAGTAAATTTCAAAGATGCAAGTGAATATTTGCAAAGCCAAGGCTTTAGACAAATAGTTGCAAAAGCTTTACCAGTCCTAGAAAATTCCTTCTGCATTCATCTAAGAAAAAAAATAAAAAAGTGATACAGCTGACACTTCAGAAATAAATAACCAGTAAGCTAGTGTTTTAGATGCTCATAACAAATGGTCCATGAACATGCAAGCTGCACAGATCTATACAAACTAAACAAAATAAAAAGCAAAGCCTGCAAATAGATCATTTGAATGTTTCTAAATATATTCAAGGATATTCTGGTTTGCTCGTTTATTTCATTCCACATGCAGACAATAGGCTAAATTTGTTAAATAAATCCATTGTTGCAAATTATTCACTAAACCCTAATCAATAATGCATTTTGTGGTGGATTCACTTTGACAGATGTCACTATTACTAAAAGTAATGTCTTGTAATAATGTACTACACCGTGAAACTTCATGAATAGTTGGCTGAACAAAGGTTTGCACTGGGATCATAGTTAATATTTGACACCATTAACTCCAAATTACATTTATCATATATGAGAAAGAATATGACCCAACTGATTCAACATGTTTCTAAACGCATGTGAAGTGCAGAATGGAAAAAAATATTAGTAATGGCAAAAATACATTGAAAAATTAATAGTAATATATTGAAATACATTAGCGCACCTTTGTGGAGATCTAGCAGTATTCTCAACTACAACTGCGTATTTAGATACCTCAGATAACCGAAACATCCAGAAAAAATTAAATATCTGAATATATTCTTTATTGCCAGTTGGCCTTATAGTTGAGAAATACATCTTCTAAGCAACATAATTTTGATGATATACTGTGTTAATACATCTTAAGAGCCATGTTGGTTTGATGATGTACACACACTAATGACAGGCCAGCTGGTGGCAAGAGATATTAATTTTGCAGTTGTCATTCTGTTGTTTTGACAGATTATATAAAGAGAATTATTTATAAAATTAAAATAAATTTGAAATTTCATTTTTAAAATTATACCTATATTTTTTGCATATATGGGGACAGATAGACATATATTTCTGAGAGGTTATGAAACACCTAAGAAATGTGTTGTATGTTTTGAAAAACCTTCTCTCAAGATTTTTTGACTATCTGTTTAAGGCTAGTTTCTATTCCATAATACCTACTCTTTAAGTCGTTTTGTCATTTGGACTATAGATATATAAACAGACACAGTTAGATTTTCAAAACTACATTTATACCCCTAAAACTAATCATAGCAGTTATGGAGAGAGGGAGTTAAGAAACATAGTTTTGGGGAAAGGTTCACAGAATGGGTCCAATGCCTGTGATCTGTTATCAGTTTATCCAAATATTTCATGGGTGGGCTTCATAGTAAAAGTGATGATTCACTGAAAATGGGTTTCAGGAAATATGGGTGTAATGATGTCCAGTATGTAGGATGGTGTAAAGCTTAGGAGCTTAAGATTTTAAGAATGTGTACTAACTGCTTGAGAAAGAGAGGGATCTAGATGGAGCTAAAACCTGCAAACAAAACCTTTTTATTTTTAATTGTTACTATCACCTTTACCTTCACAGTGATTCCACATGTATAATGCATTACAAAATTAGCAAAAACCTCAAAATTATATATTAACAGCCTCTTTTTATCTGTAAGAGGAGAAAGAATATCCATTCATTTCTTTCCTAGACATCTCATGACAGAGATACTAGAGTGCATTTCCAGCTTATTTTAATATCTTTGAAGGGACCATCACTGTGACACTCGTTTTCACTCTGTCATTCAAGGTAATTGACTGTCATCTTTGTGGTAACATTTAATATTAGATTGGTTTGGCTGTGCTTTTTGGGTTCTCTTTCACTTTGATTTCTTTCACAGATCTTTTGTTTTCAATTTTATTTTTAGTCAGGATTCACTTTGCAGTAGCAACAGTAGATTTTTCTGACATTTTTCCATGTATTTCTACTTCCATCATACATGCATAAGCAGCAAAGGTACAGGCAAAATTTATTTTTTTTGCTCACTTATCTCATGGATTGCCACCAATAGCCAATCTCATAGATTGTCTTACAGAAAACTAAAAAATGAAATACACGAGCAAGATCTCCAAAATACAAAACAAAATATCAACCTCAGAAGTCTGCAGTTGAGCTTGTTACTTAATGCTAAAACAGAAGACAGGACCTTATTTACAACAGAGCATGGTTTTCTGTCAGTGCTTTCATAGTTTTGATCTAATGAAAAGTTGCTATTTCCCCTAGACAAATTTATGTCACAATATCTATATTTATATAAAAGCAATCTCTTCATTATTAAACCCTTTAATGTAACTGTTGCACAACTGAAAAAGAACAGAATATTCATGAAGGCAAATAGAAATGCAAAAGTTTAAAATATTTAACGTGACAATATGGGAGTATTTTAGTAACACTGTTCATGTGATTGTATTGGGTAGATATTCTTCAGCTGTCCAGGCACAATGAGTTTTGTCTCAGTCACCTGTCTTCCTTTATTTTAACATCTTAAAAATCAGAAAAAAAAGGACATTAAAAAGAATGATGCTTGACTCTATAACCAATTTATTATTTTAATAATAATCTATAGAGATTATTATAACAATAATAATCTATAGAGATTTTCCACCTTTTGATATAATTTTTTTTAAGATAATTATAGAAAACTGCTCAAACTATTTTGCTCATCTGAATTCTTTAGGTATTTCGTTCTTGAAGTTAACTGAGGCATTTGCTAGGAAAAGACAGAGTCATTTTTCTTTCGCTTTTGTTTACTAACTTCTTACTAACCATATGTAAATGCATGGATATGTGGAGAGATATATACATACATAATCAACTCAAAAACCATGTAATGCAGAGGTTTAAAAATAGTTGCAAACAAATACAGAATAAAATTATCTGTTAACTTTTTCTGGATATATTTTCCACTGGACTAGTTCATTGCAACAACTCAAAAGAGGGTTTGATGGGTGGGAAAAATGGCACAAGCTGAATGAAGAAAATTAATTAACTGGATGAGGGTGCCCCAGCACCCCTCCTTTAGTGTCTCATTGCTAGATTTTCTTATACTGTCTCAAGAACACATAGTCCTGAAGGGATGGAGGGAATGACTCTGTAGTGAGACCTACATCCTACTCCAAAGAAAGCCTAGAGCTAGCTTTAGCTAGGCACACCACTTTCAGATTTCTAAACTTTGGTAAACTGAAACTTTCTTTACGTGTCTCCAAATAACATAGAGCTAAAATTAACAATCTTTCAGAGTTCCCAGCAAATACAATGGATTTGTATAATAAATATTCTGTAAGACCTCAGATACTAAGGCTTTTCATTATCTCTCTTGAATTTTCCTTAAGATTTGTTTTTCTAAGTTGCATTTTATTTTAATATATAACAACATACTGTATTACAAAATTAAACCTCGAAGATAAAATGAGGAAAGTCAATCTCTCTTTAAAAGGATAAATAATATGTGACAGATAAGTGAGGGAAAAGGGAAACATGATTTTATGGATAAAGTTTAAAACTGTTGGAAAAGAGAGCAACGTTTATTCGCCAGGTATGTCACTGAGGTTTTGAAGATTCTTGGGTAACATTTCAATAAAAGACTACTGATTTTTAATACCTGAGTTCAAACCTCAAGGGCTCTGTTGCTAAGAATAGCTCCCTAGTGAAATCTGTAGGGCTTCTGGGAAAAGAACAATCTACCTGGTGGCATCCAGTATCTAATAAAATATAGACCTGTATATGAATTTCAGGGTCTTATTTCTGCTTTTTTTTTTTCCCTTTTTTTTTTGTTTTTCAATAAAAAACAGTTGCTAGTGTATAAACTGCATTTATAAATGACTTGAAAAAAAATTCATGAAAGAAAGTGCAAAATCTAAGTTGAGCCTTTACTTCTAGGACTGTGCAGTTGTAGTCTAGAACTAGGATATTTTTCAAAAGCTGCACCTGTCAAATAATATTAATCAGGTTAAATTATACTTCATGAATATGTAATTTGTTTTTTCATTATCATGGGTTGCACTTCCATTTATAAATAATGATCTGGTTTTATTGCTACCATAGATAAATATTAGAGATATATTTTAAATAGTTTTATTTGCAACATTGTACCTAAAATCTCCACAGAAATACACACATTTTTATACCGTCATTTTCTCCCATTAATTTATTTTTCTTTTGTGCTTGTAATGGGATATGCCTCAAACAGATATATGTGTTAAAGACTTAATGCATATGTCAGAGAAAATTAAACATGCATTTGGAAAGATGTACTGTTTTTAAGCATAGTATTGATTTTTATTTTAGTACTTTTACATCCAAATTCAAATGCTATAGTCCACGAATGCTCCTAATATGAATATTTCTGCTGCTACCATTACAGAAGAGTTACTGTTTAACTCTTCAGAAAAACAAACAAAAAAAACCAAACAAAAAACCCCCCACAAAACCCAAACAAAACCAAACAGCATTGTTTCACTGACTGTAGTTTAATGAGTTAGACTCTATTTTCAGGTCATTCATGTGAAGAGGTTAAAGTGATTGCACTCAAATAATTAACCTCAAATGATGCTTTAAAATGTTTTTCAAGTTGAGACACCTGAAACCTAAGAAATAAAAGATTAAACATATCTTTAGCATTTTGAAGGCAGGAGTCAAGATTATGTGTAGTATATAATTTACCAGCAATTAAAGATTCAACAACTACAGTTTAAAGAGGCAAAAATTTAAGCTTGTCTATGCTGCTTTTCATTTCAAAATCAGATAGGGTGACTGTCAATGTCTCATAAACTCATAATGCTGTAAAAGAAAAATCACTTTCCTAGCTATATTTAACAATCATGCACAGGTGAACTGTTCTTGGGAAACCTGCAGACCCACTGGATGTGTAGGTCTGCAGTCCTTCCCCATCTGGCTTCAAAGCTTGTGGAAACCATCTGACAGCTACTTCTGACATAGGAGGAAGAGTCCAGAAACATTGTGTCCTACTGCAGACTGGCCTGCAGGATTGGAGAGGTGGCAAGTGGGAGAGCAGGAACATCACACTCTTGTTACAGAGCTCCCAGCTGCTGGAGATCAGGCATATGGCAATGCTTTGTAATTATTTATATTTCTTTAGTGTCTAAAGACTCCAGCTGGGATCAATGCACCACTGTGTAATCTCTTACTGTGTAAAAGATGGGCCCTATTCCAAAAAGTTTAGAATCTGAAGAGTCAAGGCAGAAAGATAAAAAGAATCGTTTTCAAGAAGAGAAAGAAAAGACATGGTTGGTACGAATAATGCCAATCTTAGGTTAGAAAAATACATTTCTAGAGACTTTTTAAAAAATAATTAATTTGGGGGATGAAAGACAAGGAGAGATATGCAGACAGAAACATCTAAATGGGAAGAACAAAAGAAAAGGGAAAAGACATTCAAACAGGACACAAAGGAAGTGAAGATAGAAGATAAAAGGAAATAGAAGACAGAAAGGAATATGGATAAAAGAGAGTTCATTCACAAACCTTTGGAAAGTAGTGACTTCTTGGCTAATCTTTAATAAAGTAGCTAATCTTCATCACTGAATATAGTAAATGTGTGTACACATACCTAAAACAAGTTTTTGGTACCATGTGGTTTATCTTTTCTGATGACATTAATAGATAGCTTAGTCCAACATAATTGTCTAAACAAGTGATGATGATGATGATGATAGGAAAAAGTTTTGGAAGTAATTGTGTTTTCCTGTTTTTATACCAAGAACTGCTGGGTATACGAAGTCACAACCAACCAGCAAAGAGCTGAGTAAATCAGGGTATTACTGCCATTTTAAGTAGATGACACTTTACAGAAAAAAATAAAAGAAAAAAAAAGATTATTCTGTCATGAGAAAAAAATATATTATAAACTGCAGTAAAAACAGAAGGTTATTTAGGTGATGTAGACAGAAATACAGTCCAGTGAATTTCAACAAAATGCAACAAATCATCTTGCAAAAAGCCTGAAAAAAACTTTGGCAAAACTAAAAGGTTCTAAATGTTCCAATATGTGGTTTGTAACTCTGAATGGCATCACAATATTACCTAACTCTACTGCTATAGGTCCTTGGGAGTTGCATATATCAAACCAGTTGGCTAGGCTGTAGTGTTACATTTCCTGTTTTGTGGGGTTTTTCCTTTTCTTTTTATCTCAAGCTGTATCTGAAAAAACGAAATCTATGACATGCCTACAATGACTTGAGGACTATAAAACAGAAACAATCAATGAAATAAAATTAGATTGCTGTTTTCAAGTAACTTCCTTTTTTCTCTTACTATGTAATCATTAAATTATCTAACTTAGTCTGCCCATCTTTTTTCTTCTATGTAAATGAATAATTTTGAATAAAAATTGTTATTATTTACCCTTTCATGAATAAAGAGTCTTGAATAACTGCTTATGCTCAAATGATTTTATTATCCTTTCTTTATCAATAACATTTCTCTAATTCTTTTGGAAAACAGAATACAGTCTTTCGTTTTTCCTCCTTAATGAAACTCCCATGTGATGGAAGGTAAACTTAGTGTCATAAGTATGACTAAAAAACCACGAGTGACTTCACTAAGGTTGCAATAAGATCAGAATTGTTTATCAGGCAGGATCTAAATAACAGGAATAATCATACTCTCTCACACCCAGAAAGGGGGTACTTAATTCCTCAGTGTTTAAGGAGCAGTTTTTGATTCTAAGCAGCTTACATACACACATACATGCATAATTAATACATTAAATCTGATTTAACAGTAGTACTATAAATTGTCCAAGATACCTCATTCTCCATTTCTCACTCAATCACAAGTAATACTAATAAGAGGATGAAGGAGAAAATATTGTATAAAAACACAATTCTTTTTGAATGAGCACATACAAGTCAAAATTGGGTGTGAGCAACAATTATTTTCTGAAGGGCAACAACCAATCACCAATATTACATACAATATTTGAGTTTCAAAAATGAGTTTACTTCTGCCAGGTACGTAAGGATCCCTCCTACGGCAGGTGTTGCCAATCCTTTAAACTTTTTACACCACTACAGAAGATGACTGAATCTGGCAGGGTTCTGAATGCACATTGGAGAATCAACAGGACAGTCAGTGTCACACAAAAAATTCAAATAGCAGAAGGTTTCACCATAACTTCATTGTGAAAATTCAGAGGAAAACCATCATAAAACTGGATTGAACATCTGGTAAATGGAAGCAAACACTAACCTAGGAAATGGGACAGTAAGAGGGAGAACATATTGAAAAAAAGACCCTTCTTATAATGGTGATTCATTTGCATTTTAGATAAAGTATTATCAACAATTTGATCATTTGAAGGATATATTTGTATGAATTCTTCAGGGAAATTCTAATGTATTAGTTACAATACTAAGTGGGGTTTTTTAAAGGCTGATTACTTCATGTTATAAAAAAGGCCGAAGTCCACAATAGTCTTCTGGGTGAATTATTTACATGCGTTGTAAAAACTGACTAATATAATTTTACCCAAGAAATCGGGAAACTATATCATTCCAGTTCTCTAGAGTAAATAGTATATATTTTACCACTGCACATTTCAGACTTCATTTGAGTTTCTTGCTCTGATATGAATAAAAGAAAATGTAACAGCTGATCTCTGAGAGCCTTATACATGGCACTGCCCAAAGTCCCACAGAACTAGACTTGATCCAGGTGTTAACTGGATAGATTCTTCCCTGACCCATCATTTATGCTTACCACATACACTGTGGCTGTGCACACCTTGGTCACCAGTTAGCTAGACTACAGAAAGATATATTTTCCTAAGCAATCCTATAGAAAACTGTGGTACCATGTAGCTGACCTAGCATTCTTTGTACATGCAGTGTTTACACAGAGGGTAGTATTTTGTGATTTATGTTGGTCTTAGATTAAATTTTACATGGTTACCAGGAGGAGATGGGGTTGCACACGAGGTAATTAAGGAGAAATCCTGGAATTTGAATGTTGAATATTTCTTGAAGGTTGACTCTCTCATGTAATATCAGGTCAGCATCAAAGGATAAATTGTAAATAAGAATAAATCCCCTCTTAGAATGGAGTCAGTGCTTCAAATAGAATTTTAAATCCATGTGTTTCCATTTAAGATTATTTTTTCAGGAAGGTCAAAGGTGGAGTGAGTGGTTGTTTAACTAACACATTATAGTCTCTCCAACACCATAGAAATAAAAATAGAAAAAATGAATAATGGACAGTAGTTTCTTTAGGAGGTGATTACATGAAAAAGGCAGGTTAAATTCCTTATAAAAATAGAATAACAATTTCTTCTCCTCTCCACATCTTTTTTGAGTTAAAGAATATTTTTCTGGGGTCTCCAAATCCATAGTTTTCTACCATAATATCAGAGGGTATAATTCCCTTTGCTACAAAGAAGATAGAGGTTCAAAGGACTGGAATTTCAGCTCTATAGTCCCCAAAAGAGCAAGAGGAGAAAAGCTGTACTGATCCACTGTTTTAGTAATGTCTTTCTCATTGCAAAAGTCCCTCTTTGCATACAGAGTGGGAATAGTGTCTGCATTCTGTGTTATCCTCTAGAAAATTGACTTATCTGCTCCACTTCAGGCCAGAAGTCTGAGTTATAGTATATAAATATGACAATTTCCTCATAAATCCAATTACACTTTAAACTATAAATTCTTACAAAACGGGACTCATATTTGCTGTTTTTTTCATTAGAGGCTATGAATTCTGGGTATGCAGGGGTTTACCTTCTGGGCAGTGGAGAAAGCAAGGTGGTAGTCACTATCAGGAATTTAGCCTCTAAGTCAGTATATAGAGAACTCACACACTGACACTTTAAACAGTCAGCTCCCACTGTAAGCATAAACCTGATTATATCTCATGTCACAGTTAACTAGCTTACAATATAGTAGTGACCTGTTTAAAACAAGACTAACCATTCAGCTAAAATTGGTTTGGCCTTTTCTTCACTTCCAAGATTCTATTTTCAGAAATCCCCCTCGAGCTGTTCAACTGACATTATCTGCTTCATTTTCAATCAGTGCTAGTGCCACCACTTTCCACCTTCATTACTGCTCTGTAGTACTATAGACATGCTGAGCTATCCCAGTAGTTCAGTGATGCAGTGAACAGCCCAAGCAGCCTTGGGCTGTTAGAATAAAACAACAAAGAGCTTTTTATCGTTCCATGATGAAATATGATTTGTTTATAACTTCAGTTTGAAGCTGAAGAAGAATTTTAATTATTATTGTTTCTGTAACAGAACTAAAATATCAAAATGTGTTCATGTATAACAGTGTAACTAATATCCTCCTTATTAAAATGCCACTTATTAAAGTGCAAAGGATGTTATTTTTTTCAGACATAGCTTGCAGAATGGAGAATAATAATTTCTGAGAAATTCAGATTTTTCTTTTCCCTAATTTCATAGAAAAATATTTGAATGATATTATTAAGTTAGTTCTCCATAGAAGATCATAGAGTAAATTTTCATCATCATTAATGATGTCTTAGTAAAAGACAATCCATACATGGCAGTTAACACCTGAATTTGTTGTATGACTATATCTTGTATTCTTAAATAATATTGGAAAATGTTGATACCTACTTTTGCAGATACATATGAATGTAATTTTGGATACAGCTTAATTTTACTACTATTTGTTCCTTGTTTAAAAACAAACCATATATAGAACAGTAAGAAAGGTAGAAGTTGAAAGTAAGGCTTTTTCTCTTTTTTTCTTTTTCTTTTTCTTTTTCTTTTTCTTTTTCTTTTTCTTTTTCTTTTTCTTTTTCTTTTTCTTTTTCTTTTTCTTTTTCTTTTTCTTTTTCTTTTTCTTTTTTCTTTTTCTTTTTCTTTTCTTTTTCTTTTTTTTTTTCCTAGGGAAACAAAACCTACTGCATGCTTGGTTTTTATTATGTGACTATTTTAAATAATTACTTCATTTTTTTTCCTTTAATGAAATCTCCTTCCTTCTTACCATAGTTGAAGGAGATACACAGTATTTACTGCTGTCAAAGTAATTCAGATTCTCAAGGAGATGTGCTCTTGTTGCTTTACTATTTACTTCCTAACAATCAAGATTTTTTTTCCACTTATGGGGCAGTTGAAACATAAGAAAATAAACAAATGAGACAAGGTTTCTTAGTTTATAAGGAGTCCATGTTTATTCACTGTAATTCTGTAAGACTTCTGTTTGCATGTGAAAACACATTGGTTCAGCAATCACATGGCTTTAAGAAGACCTTCTGCTTTGCTTTATTGTATTTCATGCTTTATTGTCTCTGATCTTTTATTGTCTCTGATCTTTACTGCTCCAGCTGCTGATTCTTGATAAATACATCCCTCCTACAAAAGCATGTGTGTGTGAAATAAATAAGATTGCCCTCCACTGTCAATATATTTATTGTTTGCTGACCATTAATGGTTTGGGGACTATGTTATCTAGAAAGGAAACTTTATGATATGCTTCTACTGATGGTAACAAAAGAATTTTGATCTTTCATAGATGTGTTATACTCTCATATTTTGATTTTCTGTTTTTTTCAAAATGAATCAATCATTCTGTAGAGTCTAAGCAAGCATTTCCAGAAAGAAATATAAACTCATGTCAGTTTTTCTCTCAGAGTTTCCAATTTTCTATTATTTTACCTATTCAAGTTTCCTTTATGTTAAGCTTCTAGAGCTTTTATAAAGTTAGATAGAAGAATATTTCTCAAATCATATTTGTTCTTGAAGAACCAAAGATTATTCAGTTGAAGGATTCCCATTCTTAAGGGACTAAACATAATTTAAGTATTCTAGCATACCATGAAGAAAGTGAACAACCAAGAACAACTCAGTATGTTAAGATGTTTATATATATTTAGACAACTATATATACAATTTATGTATATTACATGTATTTTATATAATTTATTATTTTAAAAAATATAAATATGCATAATTTATCAAAAGGTATTTAAAATATATATATACTTGATAATACTTTAAGCATAGAGGTTTCAAAATTGTTATCACATTTAAATAAACAAATTAAGCTGAAGCGCATAAAGCAGACTTCATAAAAAGACACTCAAGGTTAGTGAAGGTCCAATTTCAGTTCTTCTTATTTTACTGAACAATTTTCTACAACTGAATGATTTCTCAGCCTTTTCCCCACACTACCCTACTGTATGTGCCTGAACAAATCCTTGGCTTTTATGTCCTATTGATCTAACAGCAGTGTAAAGGTAAGATCTCAAACCTGACAATAATAAACAATGATGATTTTAGTGATTAATTGTG
Organism: Strix aluco; assembly: GCF_031877795.1. Taxonomy (NCBI): domain Eukaryota; kingdom Metazoa; phylum Chordata; class Aves; order Strigiformes; family Strigidae; genus Strix; species Strix aluco. The sequence continues at coordinate 62,722,788 of NC_133931.1, read as the reverse complement.
AGGAGATAGTGATTATTATTAACTGCGTATTAGTTTTCTGTATATTATACTGGAGGTTACAAGTCACTCCAGAAGTGTTCCTTTGCACTGAATTTTCTATGGGATGATTAAAATAACAGTTATTAAATAGGTGAAGTAGCACAAGGAATATTAGATTTCAGGCATTATTTCATGAAATTGACAACACCTAGTGGCACTTGAACAGTTTGAATTACTTTACAGATTTACATTACAGATGTACATTAAAGAGGCATGTAAGGATTTCCTGTAATTTCTTAAAGTTATCCTGGTTCAGCTCAAAATCTCATTTCTACATATTTTTATTGACAATATTCCAAAGATGCTGAAAACACAAAGTCTTTTTGTTCTCTGTTAGTCCTTCTGTTCCTACTGCTTATTCCCATCTGAAGTCAGAATCTCAGATTGTGGCATCAATCACAGCACAACAATGAAGAGTGATGTCACAAAGGAAGGATTATTATTTCAGGTGAGAGAAAGCAGCTAGAGCATATTAATTTTTCAGAAACAAAGAAATCAGGTTTTCATACAAATGTCCTTTGTAATACAGAATAATGGAAATAAAATGCAGTCAATATGTAGTGTGACTACAAGCAGATTTTTTTCTTAGAGATGCTTTTCAAAGCTGTACCACAAGAAGACAGTGATCTTAAAGGTGACTCAAACAGAAACAGACAAATGAAGGGTGGAATTGCATATCAATGGCATGAAAACCAAAGAAGCTTGAAAGTTCTATTTTTTTGCCCATTTCTGCTTTAATCCTTTTATTGTTTTGCTTTCCTTCTTTATATATTTTTTCTTTTTAAATAATTTGCATCAATGGGCAACTTAAAATAACTGAATCATGACATTAACAATTGACAAGAAAATAAAAACACACACATTTAAAAGTTTTTTTAGTATGTTGAGATTCCTTGTTGATATCCTAGTAATTTAATTAATAAGTTAATTAATTTAATTGCCAAAATGCAAGACAGTGAGTATGTATCTGAGACTTAAAACTATACCAGTGAAATCAGAAAGGGTGAAATATAGCATTATCCATTTGTAGTAGAAAAAAAAATAAATGGAAACAACTGCTTAAAAAAAAATATTAAAAAACCCGACAAAAAACCCTAACATCTTCCAAGTGTCTCCTGTATATCAATAGAAATTATTATCTCAAAATGGTCATAAATCTTGTTTTAATTTTTCCTTTGAGGTATCACCTTTAAAATCAGACATACATATCTGCCTTTCTTAGGTTTGTTAATGTTTTAAATTTAATATCTATCTCAAACATTTAAAATGTGTTTAGAAAACTCAGTAGTCGGATATATGTTCATATACTGTTACAAATAATATAATTATAGATTTTAGTTTCCTGAAGTTAAAATATATCCTCCAAGAAAACCACTGGAACTTATTTTTCTCTGACAAAATTCAATAGTTTTTATTTTTTTAACTTATAGATTTAGATGCCAAAAAAATTTATAAAACTGAAAACCTGGGCCCACTAAAATTACTGACAAATCTTCCACTGATTTCCCTGGGGCAATTATTTCCTGATTGATAGTACCCTATGTTTTGGTTGAATTGCTCAAAGAGTATCTACTCATGTTCCTTTTACAAGGAGAGCTGTTATAAAAGTAGTTTAGAAGTAATAACTATTTATTAAAAAAAAATGTCCTGGAAGAAAAAATATTTTCAAAATAAAACTAAAAAAACAATTACTAAATATTTTAAAGTGAATGCCATTCATTTCAGCTCAATAAATTAATTATAGACATATTTAATTTCCTTCCTTTACTGTCAGAACTGATTAAAATGATGACACTGATTCATGGGATATATGCTTACAACAAAGGGAAGATTCTATGTATGAGTCTAGTCTCCCATAGAAATCTAACCATGGGTTTGGATTTGATTCTGTTCCTACGTAAATTAATAGACTGCTCCATGAGATTTCAGATTAATGGAAGTCTCACAGAGATTTCAGATGAGGCCCTATTGTGTATGCTTATGGCTCACTGAGCCTGGTTTTCTTTTGCTATGGAAGTTCCTAATAATTAAGAGAATGTTCATCTTCTGTTTGCTTTTAACTATAAACCGCCAGAAAAGTCTTCCAGGAAAGGCTTTTCTAATTAGGTTTTAAACAAACTCTATTTACTTATAGCAATACTCAGAACATTAAAAACATCTAAGTACATTATTTTACTGAAGTTCTTGTAAATGCCATAAAATCTGTGTAAATTCAAAGTTTTACTGGAGTACCCTGCACAAGGCTGAAAAACAGTTTAATGTGAACCAAAGCCATGAGTAATTCTGGACAAATACAGCAAAAGTTTGTTTGAGATATATACTAACAGTACTGCTTTATAACAGCACATGCTTTCACTGGAATTAGGCTTTAAACTAGAGCTAATATAAAACTGCATTCCAACTAAATTATAATAAAAAAATATCAGTTTAAAACTTCACTCTAACATCTTCTGTTTAGAATCTCTTTTAATTTATTATAAATTTCTGTGTTGTACAAGCCCTTCATTTTTTTTCTCTCAGAAGTGCTAGAACAGACACCTCGGTCCAGCATCAGTATTACATAGCACAGCCTTAAATAACCTAAATAATTTGCAATTAATAATGTCTCACTTCAAGTTGAAGTCTCACTGAATTAGTTCCTGAAGCTATGTGACACAGTAGCAGTAACTGTATGCTAAATATAACAGTAATAAAGTAGTGGACCTGTTGGAATGTTAATTACTCCTAAGAGTCTCATTCAGCACAAAATTCAGTATCAACAGTATTTTGGACTAAAATGTGTCTTTGTGGCAGCAGGCTGGGGAAGGAATAAGAGAAGATGAGATGGCCTTTTAACTTTATGCAAACTAAAATGATCCTAGACTCAGAACTCAATCTGTTTCCTTCGTGTTATATAGATGAGACTGAGAGAAATGGAAATATGAAGAAATCAGAATTTCTTCATCTCTGCTCACAGGTTAGTGTTACTAACACTGACAAACTTTCAAGCAAGACAGGCCTTCACAGAACTGCAAGAAATCAACTCATTAAAAAATCAAATATAAACATGGTAGCAGCACATTTTCTATTTTTTTTTTTTTTTCTGTAGACTGACTGGAACCCAAAAATTGCATGCAATGTGAAGTAGGATTTCTGTAAGGACCAGAAATCATTCTTAATTTTGGAAGAGGTTCTAGGTGAAGGACTAGAACACAGGACGTAAAGCAGGATAAGCCAACTTTCAGGTTTTTTTTATTATATTATGAAAGACTTACTTAATAAGAAATTTATCTAGAAAGAAAATAATTTTTTATGAAAAAAACTCCTACATGTGTAATATCATTCATATATCATTCTTTGCTGAATACAAAAGCTCTGTTTTATGTTTATTGAGACATAAATATTTTGTGATTTAGCCCTCTTACACACAACTAGCGAAGATGGTGATAGCCGTTTCAATTAATAGAGCAAAATGGGATTCCAAGAAATGTGAGAAAAATAAAAAAATAAATGTCAAGATTCCAGAATTTCTCTTAAGCATTATCAGAAACCCAGCAGGGAGAGGATGGAAGAAATCTTGAAACACCAGGAAGAGGAGGGGAGTGTGATCTTATCAAGAAAGGATGTATCTTAATGAAAAATCAATACCATTATTGTCTCTGGAACAATGAAGATATTACATTTTCCTTTTGCATTCACAAGTCTTCAAATTAGCATAAAAATGGATAATGAGAACAGGCAAGCTGAGAGACTTTTTCTGCCTTTCTCATATTTATTATCTAAATTTTAGTTGATGTATTATGCATCTGTTTAGTCGGGTTGGTTTGTTCAGTCAAGCTACTTTGTTTAGAAATCTGCATCTTTTATTCCCTGTATTTTTTCTTGTACCATGTCCTTTTTTCAAAGTGTATTTGCTTTAGATAATAGAAAGCCATGGTCTCCACTGGTTTACTTAAGAGACAGTTGGTTGCTTTTCTGAAAAGAACAATATCTTGGGCCTCTTGAATACAGTAAATAAAATAAGTAGGAGATGATATATTGGTTAACGCTATGAATATAGAAGTAGATTGCAGCACCTATACTTATAGATGGGATAGCAGTGGACAGACCCCCCAGCTAACAGAAGATGTCTGGCAAAGCTGTTTAGGACTCTGTGAAAGGTACTGATTGTAAAGGTAAAGCCATGGAAACGCCCTTTGGCTCTACACGGAGCCACAAAAATGACTGGACTATTAGGAGCTTGTTTTGGTGCAAGACAGGGATTAAATGGTGCAGTTTAGCTGATATATGATTATGTGAGCTGCACACTTAACTACCATTTTTAACTCTGAAAGTCCCCATATGTATCTCAGCACAACATCAATATTCTATCGCAGGAGGGCTTTAGTAGTGGTTTGTTTTTCTTGCAAAGGATGACTTCACAATCTTTCACTAGGAAAAAGAGATGGGTGGCAGGAAGCAGCAAGAGCAGGGTCACTCCCTGGGGGTCAGAGCACCAGGAGCAGCACGAGCTCCCCACGGGTCTGTCAGGGCAGGGCTTGGCACCAGGGCCTGTCCCACTGCCCCAGGCAGGAGCAAGCAGCTGGGGGCGCCAGGGACAGACCCAGCTCCAGGCACTGGGCAACTCCCTGGGGATGAGGATGGGCCAAGGCCAGGCTGCAATATGAGTCTGTGGGTGGTCCCATGGCCAGGTGGGGGCAGGGCTGTGTGGAGTGGAGATCAGCTCAGCTGGGATGTTGCTGAGGCAGGAGCTGATGGCCTGGTGAGGCTGCAATGGGGTGTTGGGCTGTTGGCAGGGTGGGGGGGAGCCCTGGGGGATGGGCAGGGACACACAGAGCTGGTGGTGCCTCAGGGCCATGGCAGTGGGGAACATTTTGTTTATGTGACATGATAAAATCATGAGAAATAATACATTAGAGATACTAAAAGACCAGCAAAATAGGCAGTGCTAGAGAACAGGATAAATGCAATTTGAGATGAACCTTCATCAAATTCTTTGGTGGAAGACATTCGATATCACTTTTGTTTTGCCTACAGCAGACTCTCTCATCCATGTTTCGTTTTACACAGTCATACTCCCTGGGCTTTGTTTTCAGATTTGAACTAGAAGGAATCCAAGGTTTAAAAAAAAAAAAACCCTTATTAAAACCTACAAATCTTCTGGTACACAGTTGTAGAAACTGACATTGGATAGATTTTCTGTCTGAAACCATAAGTATCTTTTAAGCCTTAGCTCCTGGTTTCTCAGGGACTTCCTCCCCAAATCAGACAAATCACAAAAGATTCTTTTTACTGTCCAATTACCATAGCGCACCTCAAGTGAGTTGTAGAGCTCCCAACTAACATAATAACTCATATGAACTGTGTTTTGGTCCCAGATAAAGGAGGATGCTTCAAAGATGGGTTGAAAAGATCTGAGCCAGTTGGAAAGTAAATATACATCACAGTTTGCCATTAGTGGTCAATAATATTTATACATATTGTATACATATAAGACACAACAGACGGTCTACCAAACACACAGTCAAGGATATTAGGAGCACAAAAACATTTTAATTTCTACTTCCATGCCTACAGTATCGCACATGCATAGATGATGTAAAGAAAATATCCCGGCACAATCATTGATGGAGGTGTTAACATTTACAGACAAAACTACATGCTGTGCAACAACTACTGTCACCTTAAGTTCAGAAAGCAGAAGTTGTCTGAACTTGACCACGAGCACAAAATCTGAGATGAGCTGAGAGTTATCATAAATATATGGCATATGGTGAATGTTTTTATTCTGTCATATTATGGCTTTTAAATTTCCAGAAGTAATTTCCACAATTTCAGTCTCAATAATTTTACTTTTCCTCCAAATAGCTGATATTCTGTTTATAAAGAGGAAAAAAACCTCAACTTCAGTTATGAGTTCAGTCACAGTTTGTTTACGTGTATTGAATCTACTGGATAAAAATAAACTGAAATCAGCTGCAGCTTGGCAAAGCAGTTGCTTCAGATTCAGTCTCCCTGGAAGATCTCATTTCAGTTCAAAGTATTCTATTTCAGATCTGAAGGGTTTTATATATATTTTTTTCCCCATGGAAGATTTCATAATATTTCAGACAGTCTTTAGTGGGAAGAAATTTCCATTCAGAAAGCTCTAACTTTGTCTTTATAAAAAGCAGGCAAAATTAGAGAAGTCAACCTACCTTGAAAGTAAAGTCACTCACAGTAGTTACAGGAACTTTGTCTTCACCTACAGCTCTTGTCATGTTCCTATATCTCTACATGAAGAAGGACTAAACAAGATTTTGTAACCCCCAATTATGACACTTTCTTCAAGCCTTATATAATTTCTTTTAATCTTGGAAATTTATTCTATTGATTATAAATTAGAAATATTTTTTTCACAACTCATAAGACTCAGTTTTGAAGTGTGCTCAGTTGATACAATTTCTTGATTAAACAGATCTGCCTTCAGTTGTTGTGCTTCAAATATATCCTGAGCACCTCTAGAAATACAATATTTCCATTCATTTTAACAGGAGTTCTGAATGAGGGAAAGACAGAGATTTTTTAAGGATACCTGAAATTTCCACTTTAATCTAGAAATATCTTTTTAAGCTTTGCCTGGCAACTGGGATGCTATCAGCTGTTATGTTTACCTCAATATTGAGTCTTTCAGTACAATTCCACATCTTTTTTTTCCACTCCCTATGAGGGAGATTTTATACCTGAAAAAACCCCCAACTCTTTTGCATTGTATTTTGAGTTTCTCTTTCCCACTCAAAACCTTTAGTAAGACATGAAAGCAAAAGCACTTATAAATTTAAAACCCTGTCTTTTGTTTACTACAGTATATTTAGTGGCAAATTAGTGTGGTTTACTCCATAGTATTTTGCCATAATTAAAATCAGTTTTTAGAAAGAAAAAGAAAAATCTTTTAATGGCAAAAATGGACACTCATTTCTCAGATTAAGTCAGAATGGCAAAGTAACCATAATACTACTTGGAAAAAGTTAACAATTACTCAGGCATGGCAGTGCTTGACAGATAAAAATATTGGGGAGAAAACCACGGTGTGGTGCCTCAGAGAAAAGCATAAATACCATAAGTGTGGTATGATACTCATACTGCTTTATAGACTTTTATAAGAACCATGCAGTTTTCTATGAATGCACTATGAACAGCTGTATGTCTTTATTTTGATATTGAGGAATCTGGCATGTTTTCGGTGTTTTGGGGTTTTTTTTAGATCTCTTAATCATCATTGTAATTTCAACAGTACTTCAGAAGTTCTTTTATAGGAATTAACATTCAGAAAAAAACAGAATGCATTAGAAAGTGTACAAAATTGGTTTTAAAGATTTTGTACAATAATGTCTTATCTAATATCTAGAAAATTATTTATGATGCTACAGAGAGTAACACAAATAAGCCACTGGTTTAATTCAGGATTATCAACTCTTCTGAAGTAAGAATAACTATTCTGCACTCTGACGTAATTCTCTGTTCTCATTTTATCTTTTTAGTACATAGAGAAATGTCTCTAGTTCATGAGCATTTACTTTTTATCCATAGTATGTAGAATCAAATTGAACATCAAGTCTTGTCTTGTCTTTGTTTATAAATTAAAATGTTCTTTAGCAACAATTTATGACAAAACAGTCTTAGCTAGGATGAGTGCTGGCTCAAAACTAAAGGACATTTAAACAAATTAAAAAAAAAAAATAGCATGAGAAATATTCTTGAATTTTTCCTAACTCAGCAGAAGTTTTGATTCCTCTGTCTATGGAAAAAGTTACCTTCTCTTTCTTGTTATCAGAAACCAAAAGAAGTAGCTCAAGGACCAGCTTTTCTTTCCTCATCTTTGCCTCACAGTAACCACCTTGCCAAGCTTTCCTGTGCTACCACACTAAGGCACTAAAGTGTGTACAGAGCAAGGTTATACATAGTGATGCTTCAAATATTTAAAAAATCACGTTCCCTAGTTTATTAGAAGACTGAAATAACTGTTGATTTAACAGTGATGGGAAAAAATATTGAAGCAGAATCATACTGAGAAACAAATGGTCATTTAACTAAGACTTCAAATCTTGAATAGCTCAAAAGGATACCAAAGTGAACCATTTGCCTATGAAGGTATTGAATCTTTCAAAAAAACAAATCAAATCAGATACATTCAACTGCCATTAGTCAGTCCTAGAAACACTGGTATTAAAGTTTCCAGCAACAGTGATAAAATATCAAAAGCCAGCAAGAGTTTACAATAGTACTTCTACTGTTTTAGGAGTACTCGCTGCTATTTTATATGCATTGTTATTTTACAATGAACTGTGAGGTTTAGTTCTTAAACAAAGGAAAAGATCATTTCAAAATCATAAGAAAATATATGAGGTAAGCACTAAATATGATAGTGCTGGGAACAGTGTAGTGGATTCCAGATTCAAGAATACAGTTGGGAAAAATTAAAGAACATAATGCTATATACTGTTGTTAGTGATGTATCAAAAAAGGAAACCTAGAATAATTCTGCCTGAGGGTAATATATTCCACAGAAGATGACAGTGCACAGAAAGCATTTCTTTGCTTTCCATTTGAGGATGCAAGTACAGTTGCAATTTCTTCAAAGTTGCAGAGATTTCTTTTCAGCAGTTTCAAAAAAGGATTACATAAACTGTTGAACAGAGATTCAATGAGTTTATAATCTCATATTATTGATATAATTACAGTGAAAGAGCTTGTAGTTTCTTTCTTTACAGTATCTTTCATGAAATAGAGACCAACATCATCAAGCACTTTTATCTCTAAAAATATTTTTTACAACTTATTTCCTTTTCATGGGTTTGATCGTGGTACAAATATTGCACCCATAACCTGGAGGCTTTAGACAATCCCTGAAGAATTCAGAGTGGGATTCAATCCTTCAGCAGAAATTATTTATACCTCAATTTCCCAACTAAGGATATTCAGAAAGGGAATGCTATAGTCCTGATATTGTTCTACTCAGTAATTAAGTAACTTCAGCACTAAAAAACAATGCCAGGATTACATGGCTTTCCATTCAATGGAGATGACGTTTCATAAATATGTCTAATACTGTCCTTGGTGTGGTAGCAAGAGAGCTAATAAAACTGGCTAGCAAGCAGACCTCAGCCTCTGTGATATTGCCTCCTAGAGGCTTCAAATCTCATGTCTTAGTCTCTTGTTCTGGGCCTGCTCTGACAGAGTGCTTCTTTTCCCATACTTGTGCAGGTGAGACAAAAATAATGCAAGTGTTCCTTGCTTTCTGAGTACAGCAAACACTGCCCTGGTTTGCAATGCTGGGAGGTGGGCAGTAATTGAAAGAAGCAGAAATGCACACCATCTGAATCATCAAACCTGAAACATAAAATCACTGGGGGACTCTGCAGAATTACTATGTAATTTCCACTGTTTGACTTACACAGGTTAAAGTAGTGGTAATAGGTTATCAACATGTTATTTTCACATTTCTAACATTTTATAACATTAAACAATGACCACCCCAAAACATAAGGGATTACTAATAAAAATGTAAAGTAATAAATATTTTGAAACCAAAACAGTGTTCAGTGGGTCAGTAATAGCATATATTACAACTCAAAGTCTGGCAAAATGAGTGCAGGTGGAAATCAAAGCTATCTTCTTAATTTGAAGTGTGGAAAGGAAGGACAGGAGAAGGGATTACTGGTGGTGCAGAGAGATTTCAACTGCTAGAAGATTACTAATTGTCCATAATTTGAAAACACCTTGACTCATATTCTTCAATTATCAGGTTCTTTGCTTTCTTAGGAAATTTTCAGATGGAATACATTTCATAAGAAAGGCTAGGGAAATGATGAAGCATGACTTCAGCATAAAGTTAGTAGTAACTGTCACTACACTCACTCTGAATATAGGTTTGAATGAATGATTTTAAAAAGAAAAAGTTTCACGTTACAGTTGAAACACTATTCTTTTCGTTTTCTAAAGTAGGCTGTTTTCAAACTCTAAGCTATTTAGCATGCTGAAAATTAAATAGCCAAACTATGTGAATTTGTTGTTACCAGCTGTGACATCACTTAGATTTCATATTAACTTATTAAAATTTACTGCCATATTTGAAACATGCAATCAAGTTGAGCCAGATGGTGAAGCTGTTTTAAAGTAGATAAAGTTGCAAACATAATCTCTTTATACTTTTGAAATAACCATGTTAAACATTCTGAAAGATAGAAACTGCAGTTCTCACTGGCATGTATCAATCAATTTGTCCAGTATCATAGTAATTTGAAACCGCACTTCTAGGCCATCTCCTACAAATGGCAATAAATGATAGGGTTTATGTTTACAGCATGTACTAATGTCCTAATGAAACACTGTAGCTTGGTATTCTGTTGTAAAACCTGCATAAAATGAATTTTGCTGCTTTTGTTGGGTAGGTGTAGGAATACTTACAAATAACTTATTTTTTTATAAAAAGACTCCGAAGAGGTTACTGGAAAGTGCAAGATGAAAACCATGTAGCCCATTCTACAAAGTGAAATGATGCAATGAAACATTTCCTGAATGTCATTTTTTAAAAAAGATATAAACAAACCATTATGTATAAATAATCCAGGAATACACTATTACTGGCAGTTCACATAATATATTATAAAATTGGAGCTGTAGTGCCTTTAATTTTCACATGTATCACTAATACATGTATAGTTAAGTACCTGAAGTTCTGTTGCATATTTTTGAAGTCTGTATTGGCAAATATTTGCTAGTGTAATGAGGAAGTAATGGGATATAATAACAAAGATACAAGAACTGCAATGAAGACTCCATAGTAACGCTACAGTCAGAGGAGACATAATCCTTAATATGAACCTGTAACCAAACACACCAAAGGAGAAGAAAGGAAGGCATGTTTCTAGACAGTTAATTTACTGTCTTTGGAAAACATGAGCAAAAGAAGCTAAAGCTTTCTCCTGCTGTATATGGAATTCTTATGAGATGGCAAGTTCTCTCATATGATTCTTACCCATGCAGTTTCTGAGCACTTTTCAAGAGGTCCTTCAGAACACACAACTGAAAATAGTCTGCAAACTGCAAGCAAGACACAGAAGTGGCAAAAAGAACAGATCACGTATAGATATTAGAACAGAAAGATGAAGAAAAATGTAGGTTCATTATCCAATGGAAAATGAGATTTGTCAAAATAAATATAGTCTCCAATCTTCAGATCCTGGGATTCTTTCTTTCTTTGCATGAAGACAAAATGGACTTGTCTTCAGCACAAAGGAGATTCATCTTTTTCATGATTTCCATCTCAGAACTAGGCTCAGGACACGAAACACTGTGCAACTGAGATCTGTCAACAGAGTGCTATGCCTTGCTGACTACTGTTTTCCTTTCCTTCTTTTAGTGCAGATTAGTCAGGAAAAACTGTGAGCTCTGTAGGATAAAAAAAACATAAATATTTAAAGATGATAGTTTGATGGATGTATAAATCTATCCATAATAGCAAAAGTCTGTATTACAGGTGGAACTTTTTTTTTTCCTGTGACTTCATTGTAGACATTTGCTGAAAAGAGATAAAGGCATTATAATACAGATGGGTGTAATCTAACCTTAATGAACACCCCCAGCTTATCAACCACTGAGAAAGAAAACTTGTGATGAAAAGAACTGAACTTCAGTGTTCTGATTATAGCCATAATGTAAGAAATGCAATTTATTGTATATCAGAGTAATATACACAATTTACTGCCACAGACAAGTTACTGAAGAACTTCCACTGCAGACATTAATACCTATGTGCGTGGAATAAAAGGCTACAACCCATTTCAGAATGTTACACACTATTTCCTGCATTTATCCCTCCTGGACAACACCAAGTGGCTTCCAGATGCAATTGAAACCAGCAGCTTGAAAATTATAATGGCAATTTAAACTAGGTTTAAAATAACCTCCCAACCAAAAAGCAAGTGAATATCTAAGCCCAACTGGTAAGAATATTAGACAGGTGGTTTAGGTTTACACTCAATTCCTCCCTTTGTATAATAAAAGTTGAATTTAATAGTAGAGAGTAATTTTTTCTTCCTTTAGTGAAAATTTGAATGTCATGTTTTTTATTTAAATTTCACTCATAAACAGAAACTAAAAGTTATTGGTTTTAAGTATTTCATTTCTGCAGATCACATCTATACTGGAAAAGAAGAATGTGTGAAGTTTTGCTTGTGGGGGAAAGCCACTAATACATCGTCTTGCTACATAAATGTTGTGTCCTTCAGAATGCAGAATAATAACACACTGCTTTTGCAAATGCTGGGACTCAGTTGAATGAAAATATTTCCATAAAGCACACATACACACAAACATAATCGTGTGGTTGAGTGAAAAGTAGATTACCAACAAAAAGAATATGGATAAGATGAATTAACTACTCAAAGCAAGTAAAAGAAAGGAAAGAACAAAAAAACACCTGGTGATACTGGGTGGCTCATGAGACAGCTAAAGTCTGAATTTTCAGCTTTTAACCAGTGTAATTTTAAACTCAAACCTGATTACTATTAATAAAAAATTATTACAATTTCATTACTTCCTCAAAGAAACTAAATGTGTTCACTTCCAGTAAATTTACTGGACCTCCAATAAACAGTCTTCAGAATTAGCATTCTTCCTGGCAGGCTTAATAAATAGATTTATGAATGCATAAATCTAATTTTCACTGTTAATCCCTCACTTCTTGAACCACTATCAAGAATATTGGTGAAGCAAAGTGAAAAAAACTTAAATGGGAGATATCTGTAGAACATAGGTTTCTGGGATTATCAGCCTGAAACATTACATTACCAGTAGATTCATCCAAACAATTCCCATAAAAGGAAGTCACTACAAAACTCAAACCTTCACTAAAATTTAGGGTCTGGATAAAAATAAGGCATCTTTTTTCAATAAACAGGAATAGAAAAACAAAGGAAAATCTATCCTATGAGCAGTTCGTGGCCCACAGAGAGGGAAATATTAATGAAATTATTTAACCCAGTTTCACATCTTCTATGTCCCTTACCACACTAAGAGAACTGTCTTGTAAGCTACATTAAGATGCACATCAGTTACTGTCCTGCAAAGTGGCCTGTATATCTTTGTCCCTGACTTTGATGTTTCCTTTCAGTCTAGGAACCTTATTTTCTTCCCACAGAACAGAGGGTGGGTGAAGGAGAAAAAGATATTATATGCCAACATAAACTAGGGGTGCACCAAGATATTCATTCATAACATCTAGATTTAGGACCTAGGAAGTACTTCTAAATCATGGTATTGTCCCAGGGAAAAGCCTCAGAAATATTTAAGAATGAAAGAACAGAGCTGAGTTTATAAAATGAAACAGAAAAAGTTCAGACTCAGAATTCTGGAAAATCCATGATAAGTAGCACTAACAGTAGCTCCCATCAGTAATGCCATGCTAGAAGGACAGAAAGGAAGATCTGAGAACCTGCAAATTAAGATATCACATGAAAACATTCATAGAGTCAGTCCACCAATAAATATGGCTCAATTGCAATAGTTATTAGGGGCTGAGAAGATAATTTTAAGAATTTTAACTCAGACTAGTGTTCATTTGAATGCAGAAAGAACATTTCTAAAAATATGTGTATGAGGCTTTAATCTATAAGGATGTTAAAGAAGCAGTTGATATTCAAAGCAGTGAATGGATGTTCATTAATAAATCTTTACAAGTTCCAGTGATGTACTGGAAAACCAAGACAGAGTGGTGACAAGGTCTAGACTGGTTCTGCACACTTTTACCTTATTCATCACGCCAAATTTGGGAAAAAAAAAATTACCCCAAACATATTTGCAACCCACTTTCTTAGGGTGGTTCTCTCTAAAATGACAATGAATAAACAGACTTTGTTCCTGTGGAACCCTTTGCACTGCTGGGCAGCAAGAGTCAAAAATCTAAAAAATTGTAACAGTGTGCTTCCAAATTTGGTCACATTTCCAGGTCTGTCCTTGATTTAGTTAAACTGGAAAGTAGTAAGTGTTCCCAGAGCCTTTATTAATCATAACATAATTGCTCAAGATAATTTATTTATTGGGCTGTAGCTGATTCTGACCTTGATATAGTGCTGTCTGAAGGAAATACCATGAAATACATGCAGCACTTTGAGTCTTTAACATACTATTTTCTAATGTCTGGATTTAAACCCAGAGAGCACATTCTCTCAAGCCACTTGAAAAAGTTTTTATGGTCTTTTGCCAGCCATTTCTATTCCAGTTATGTCATTGAAATGCGTGTTGTTTTAAGTTCACATCTTCATTGTAAATTAGCTCAAGAATATGATTAACAAATAACTTTCCATAGCTATGTATCTGCCTGTTACAAAAGAGAAAGATCAAGTTAAAACTTCCCTTTATTACCACTGTAACAAAATCATCTGTGTCCCCACTGGATTTATATCTATCATACTGGCTTTTTGATAAGATTGTTCAGGTTTAAGAAACCTTGTTTCTTATTCTCTAGTCTCCTGAATAACAGATCAAAATGTTTTTCTTTTGAAGAACTAGCTGAATTGTTTAAAGACAGTATCCTAAATGTTAGGAAACAAAGGTGTAGAAACTTTGATAGAACTACTCCTGTGTGCACAGTACATACATTGTGAAAGCAAGTAGCCAAGTCAGAACATGTTAATAGAGTCCTTTATCTTTTTTTTTTTTTTTTTTTTTTTTTTTAGGTTAGTGTTCATTAAACTTGAGTTATAAGAGAGAAAGTCCACATGTAATCTAACACTGAGAGGGTTTCTTTCATCATCATAAGAAGAGTTTTGGTGAGAGGATGACTACAGTACAAAAGGTTGTTTTTCTGCATCTCTGTAGTGCAAAACTAAATTTTGACTGCACAGTAGAAAGACCAGTGTAGAAATCCTTGTCTATTCTAACCAAAGACTGACTTTGCAAACTTTGACTCTGAATTCATTTCAGGATCTAGGCCTCCCTTTCCCATTTTTTAATGCCACTATCTAAAATTTAAAATCCAGCATTTGAGACACATTAATGGAAAACCAAACTTTTTCTTTGTGAGAAAGCAGAATTGTGCAAGTCAACTATCTTCTTACTGGCTTCAACATTATTGACTTCTGAGGATGTGGACAGGAATGTTATCTAATGAATTGTCCCTCAATGACTATAGCATGTATATATTAACTGAAGTCATAATACACAACATTCTCTATGGAAAGGTTCAAATTACATTAGCTTAAAGGAATGAAATTGAAATACCAATAATAATACCGTGTACGTCTTTAGTAACACTATGACTATTCAGCAGACTGGCAAAATGAAATGCAGGGACAATGATCTGGTCACAGTTACCTAGGAGCTTATGGCAGAGCTAACAATAAAACACAGTTTGGAAGTCCCTAGACAGCTAATCCATGGAGAACTGAAAAGAAGAGGTAAAAATGTGAATGATATCATGATTATATGCACTTCAGTGAAACAACGCAATTAGTAATAGTTCACAGCTTTTTTCTCTGTGTCACTACTAAATATACATAATCATTTTTTCTTTTCCTTTTTTTGTTTTTATATTTTTAACCCACTTTGTTTTTCAGTCTTTCCAGTAAGGATACATTGCAAATTTTTAAAAATCCTTTCTACAAAAAAAATTCAAATTTTTAGATTCAAATTTTTATTTGAATCCTTTCTTTATGTATATTGACTTCTAGCAATAACTCCCAAGAAATCTGCACAGGCAATAGACAAGGCTTTACATGTTTATTTATTTATGTCAAACAAGAGTAAGAGCTGTATGAGTTAAAATATAGAAATTAAAATTCCATTCTAATTCAGGAATAAAATCAGAAATATAATTACAACAGAAACCTTCATTACCTTAAAACAGAGTTCTAAAGTGTAAATTCAGTGACCACCCAGAAAGTGAAGTGCTGACTTCTACTGAAATCAACAGTAATATAGATAGGCCAATGTGTGTATGACAAACTGTACACCAAACTATTTCAGGCTTGTGACCAAAATCTGCAATAATCATGCTTTAAAATGCTATCAAAACTAATAGGGAAGTTTCATTAAAGCAATAGCTGGAGAACACAGTACTGAACCTTTGAGAAAAGATAGTGAACCATTCCAGCTATGTGAATTAATGATTTATTATTAACTGTATTTATTGTTGTAGACTTTATAAAGAAATGTTATTGGTAATTTATTATTTTTTCTCCATAAAATATTGAGAAACAAGAAGTCTGGATGTTCCTTCATATTCTTTTTTCTGATCATTTTTCTTATTTTTACTGCTTCTTAATTACCTACTAAGAAATAAAGAAAATAAGGCATACCCTTTTGCATTCTCAGAATAACCTTTTCTGCTTGAAAGTCTCTGAAAGACACAACCTCCTCTGCAGCAGGTGTAGTTTTAATGATGCTTTGATGCCATATGTCAAATTTCATCACTTGCTGTGAAGAGTGACATTTCTTTTGATAGCTCCTAGCAACAGCAATACCAGTTGTTGGTGGTCACCTCGCACTAGACAAATAATTCCTGCAGCAAGAACATTTAATTTCAGTTTCATGCCAGGCTGCACACAATCTCTGCTGCTTTCCTCTGTCTGTAATTTTTTTTTTTTTATTCTTTAAAATAAATCTATATCATTACTTAAATGACCACTTTATTTGTTTTCACATGCACACTCACAGGAGGACCAGTGCGTTCTGCATAGTAGTGTTTCAAAGCTGCCTTCAGAACTGGAATTCCTGTCAGTATAGACAGTGAATATGTAAGCATGGTGCAAGGTGCAGCTGGGGATGACTTTCAAGAACATGTTTCCCCACAGGTGCCATTCAGTGGAAATGTACCATTGCTATAGCATTAAATATACTGGTACATCAGTAGACATACAGGTATGGGTGATCTACAGGTTTTCTGAGAGGCCTCTACATGCACAGGGTGTTGGGGAAAATGACATTCCCCTTTGCTACTGTAATAATCATTCTTTGAAGAGTTATGTAGGTATTCCAATACCGTTGGAAGCTACAGATAAAGGAATAACTTGACAAGTCAGCTTGAATTTCAAATGGCACTTTACATTTCTTTTTCTTCTAAAGTTACATTTATATCAGAAGCATATAATGAATTACACTGCAGGTTTGCAAACTTAGCACTATTTCTTATTGCTAACCAGTGACACCTTTAACATTTGCAAATAAATAAAGCAATAATTCCCAACCTTGTTATAAGAGGAAGACCAAGAAATTAAATGCCTCACTGCTGAGAAGAGGAGAAAGGGAAGCATAAAGTATCAACCAATGACTTTGGAAAGGAAAACAATTTGATACCTTCTCCAATTCACTCTTCATTAAAAAAGTCACTGACATCTTTAATAGAGGAATATGAACTCAGGTTACAACAATGAATGGAAACATTAGACATGATATTTATATATATTACTTTCCCTTTAAATTAGTGGGTGCTGATGAAGTATTTGTGCTAAGATATATTGTTAATGAAAAGTATCTTTAGGTACGGAAGAAATTCTGGAGGACCGAAAAAACACAAAGACAGTTAATCTTTAAAAATAAGAAAGACAAGGAATCAGAAAAGTATAGACCTATCAGGTTATTTTCAGTCCTGGAGAAATAGTAGAACACACAGTTTAAAATAAATTTACAAATTTGTCTACCTGGTAGATAAAAACAGCCAACATGAATTTTCCAAGAATAGATGGTATCAAACCAAATTAATTTCCTTCTATGACAGGGTAATAGACCTTGTGAATAGAAAGGAAGTGTTAGATTTCACATATCTTCATTGCAGCAAGCTTTTGACAATCTTACATGGGATTCTCATAAGAAAGCTAGGAAAATAAGACTGTTATCAGGTGAACACCTAAGTGAAAAAAGTGTTTTCCAAGGAGTAGCACTCTCATGAACTAGAATGTATCATATAGGGTTCTGTAAGTCTGGTACCACTAGATAACTGGAGTGAAAGAAAAAGGATCCTGAAAATTAAAATCACAGATTGAAAAAGTATTGGAGGGCAGAAGATTATCTAAATAATCTTGGCAAATATGAGGCATTGTGTGGAAAAATAGGATGTAATCTAGTAAGGAAAAATACAGTTTTACATGCAATTAGATGTAAGTGGCTGCACAGCCACAGGGTGTGGAAAACCTCTCTGGTCAGCAGAATTGCAGAAATTGCTAAAAGGGTGATGAACAGTTATAGTCACAGCACACATTAATCAACAATATCACACTAATGATGAAAACTCATTTAACTTAATGAGACAAGAACTGGACTATTACCTGCAAAAAAACCTGAAGCCATAATCTTCTCTTCTATGGGCTAGTAATATCTCAGCTGGAATACTATCCCCAGCTTTAAGCATCTTAAGTTTGATTCAATTGGTGATAGCCCACGAAATAGTAACAAATGTAAAAATAGGCCCTGGAAATACAGCTATGTGTAAGGTTGAAGAAAATAGGTTTATTAGGTTTAGAAACATTATGGTGGTCTTTGTGTATATATATATATATAATGTGAAGGAGAAGGAATAATGGCATTAAATGATAACAAGGGAGAGTTGGATTATTTTCAGGAAGAAAAAGTCTAAACTAACAGTAAGAAAGGTTAAATAGATCACTGGAACTGCTATCCTTTGAAAAATTTAAAAACCTGGATAGCCTCATAAATGTCAGAGTTTCAGGAGTGGCATAGATATAATTGATTTGGTTTTCAGTATCTATATGTATTAGTTTATGAGACAATTACTATTACACCCTGTTCTTTAGCCCTGGAGACTGCAGGCAGATATAATTTAGAATAATTCCTGTTGGAATTATTATTGGTTTGTGGGTAATCTTTTATCTGCTTAACTGTGTGATTTTCTCTCAAACTAAAGTTTAAGATTACAAATCAAATTAAACCAGCCTCCATCAGTTGAACTATGAGATTTTGCATTTCCCTGGAGGATTATGCACATTAGTTGATCCCTAGGATGATCTCAGCTTGTGCAGATAAAGAATCCCTGTTTTTTTCCTGAAGTGTGTTACAGTTTTTGTTTCTGCTTTATATACATATAGTAGTTGCTTGTCACAGGATGTAGGGGAATATTTACTGATTTATGGAATACATAAAATATTGACTTCCAGACTGTGTGTTACGTGGCTATATGTCAGCCATGGACTGAATTTGATGACCCAAATATCTCTGTATTTCCAATTTCTTTCAAACACTATCCAATTCAGTGCACAATACTACTGCATTACATATAGTATTGTAATAATATAGTATTGGTCAATTATTATTTCTTCTACCTTTTATTCAAGGAAGCTGAAATATGGACAAGGCTCCATGAAATTCAGTGGCAAATTCGGGGAAAAAACCTCAGTCTCTGGTGTTCCTTTGTCTTCATTATTCTGTCTCTCAGTCTCTTAGTGTTCTTGCACAGCTGATATGGTCAGTCTGTATTCATTCTGCAGGTTGATACCTTCATTAGCTGCATTGTTGTACAGCCTTCAGGCGACATGTACTGTGACTAAAGAAAGAACACTAAAAACACGTGTAAGAGAGCACTTGTCTTTTGACAAAAACAATGTAATGTGGAAGAAATTCTTCTGTATCACAGATACTTTCTTTTCCAAAGGGCAAAAATGCCCCTGTAAGTGTATCGTTGTACTTTAAAAATTATACTGACTAATGTAATACTTATGCCTTAGAAAATATTTGGAACACTGTATTTCATTATTAAGAAAAGGAGAATTCTTCAAGAAACCTTAACAGTCAACAAGCATGATATGCCTAAATTTCAAAATTATTATTTCAATTTCTTAGTATATCCAGCATTCAGAAAGAAGAAAGGCCAAATAATAAAATAATTTAAAAGAACCCATATCATTTAATATTCAGCAATTATTACATGTTAGGAGGCATTCTGAGAGCATATAGTGTAAAGAGAAAACAGAAGAAAGAAGATGGGAATCCAATACACAGAAAGTACCAGAACAAATTTTCAATTTGAAAAATGGGTCCAGCTTTTAAAAAGCTGCAAGTGTGCAGATCCTGGTTAGGATTCCTGCATTCTAAAATTTAACCAAAAATCTCTCAAGAAAGCTATATTAGAACAAATGGAAATAACCTCAATCCAATCAGATTCAGCAACTTCCTTCGATTTTGTAAAAATTAAAGGCATTATTAGCAAATATGCAGTACTATATATACTAGAGGTCTGTTAGTCCTCATTATACCACAATGACAATGAAGACCTATGTATGAAATTTTGCTTTTGTATCTTAACATAATCTATTTTACTTAAGAAAAGAATATAAACAAAAGTAATGGCACTTTCTGCTGCAAAGAAGGCCTTGTCTTTTAACTATAGCTAACTATAAGAGATTCTTCCTTTTTTTTTTCCATGGGTCTTTTGTTCTTTCCTTTAGATGTTACCAACACAACATCACTCTCTGTCCACCAAGGAAAGTATTTTAAATGGCCTACAATGTTCAGTTTTGTCAGGTTACTTCCTACTGTTCCATTATTCTTGAACACTTTACAGCAAACAGAGCAAAAAGGTATCTGGGTTTTCTGTAGAGACCTAAAAAAATAGGCAGGAGTTGTGCCTCAGGCATTCCTGGGAGAAAATTGGGAGGGGTAAGTACAATAATTTCCAGTGAACTCTTTTGTGCCAGTACATATCCATAATTTATACTTTATTTCTGTTTTAGTAAAACCTTTTGCAGAATATGTATTATTTATTTATTTATTTAAATGTCTATGGTATTTGCTGGAGAGTAGCTGGGAAAAATCTGTAAGCTCAAGCAAGCTTTCTGAAAAAATCAGGATGATTTTTAATTCCTTGTTAAAAAAAAACCCACCCAAAAAACAAACAAAAAAACCCCCAAACCGAGTCCCTTACAAAACCCCCTAAAAAAATCACAGTTTTTCCAACTTTAAACTGTATTTAATCATAACACAGATAAAAAGAATCTTTACAGAGACTGTAGAAGCACATATTTGGCTGAAAGACCAACTTTAACCTCGGGGTTGTCTGAATTTGTCTCAATTTTGTTGTAATTTAAAACTTCATAATGCAGTTTTGAAAAACTTGAACAGGGAAAATTTATAAGTGTAAGGAGTATTGTGTACTGTTTGATTAGAAAAAGAATGAGCCAAATGGTTTCTCAAAATATTTGTATGAAATTACATTTTAGATTTGTACGTTGGCTGTCATCCATCTTTAGCTTTTCTCTGTTAAAAGGAGATTTTAATTAAATCTAAATTACTGACCACCAGAGGGATTAAAGAAGAAACACGATGCACTTCTGAAATGAAAATATCATAGAGAGTAACAAGAGTAAAATTCAGCATATTCAGCATATACTCCTGAGAAGTGTAAGTTATTAGTAGTGTACTCTTCTGTAAAATAAGTGATTGCTTTAGGAAGTGTTGAGGGTGTACGTACTGTAACTTCAATTTATCATGTAGTATTGGTAGAGTTGCCTTCTCCTGGAGCATGGCAGATCAGCCTAAACCATCAGTCCTGTTTTGTGTTCTGATTTTAAGAGGTGGTGAATAGCTCAGGGAGATGCTGATTGCCCTTAACTCCCACCAATTTCAGTTCTTCAGTACGTAACAGTTTTAATCTCTTCGATCCTAATGCCTACAATTAAACTGCAAAATATTTTCCCCCTGAGCCACATTGTCTTCTTCCATTTAGCATTCATTGATTTCCCACCCTGCTACTATCTCCCCAATTTCCAACTGAATTAAAACACAGGGAGAATCATGTTATTTTTATTTCCTTGTTGGTGTTTTGTGCTAGCATCGTTGACAATATCAGTGCAGCTCTGGGAATAGTTAAGAGCTTTTGCCAAAGACAGGAGGGAACACTGAGCAAACCGAACAAAAATTAAGAGACAGATATTTATAAACCAAATGACATTTCCTACAGTCTTTAAGCATATTAAAGACAAGTTCACATGTAGAAATAAACTATGATTGTTTATAAAAAACAATAAAAAGAAACTTCAGATGACTAATGGGCAGCAGGAAGGTGGCCTGATGACTAGCGGTACTGATGCTGAAATAACATTATGGAGCAAAAATTGGGTCAAAAGAAGTAAGTATTTCTAAATAGAAATTTTTCTGCTTCTGATGTTAAGAAAACAGGAAAATACAGTCCATGTGGTGAAATCAGTAAGTTTGTAGTCATTAATAGAGGAAGCATGTTCAGGCCTATTCACAAACTAGCTTCTTTTAAGAATCTTATTTAGCAAGTGTGATGTGCAGAATGTCACAATATCACACCACCTCGCATTTTGTCTGATAACAGTAAAATCAATAATTATTTTCATACAACAGAAGGTACTACTAAGGAACTTGAAAATTAGAGGGGATGTTCACCTGAAGCCCTTCACATACAGCAACCAGCAATGGGTGCAGTATCCATGCACAGAGACAGAGCATGGTTTACTGATCCTTTGCTGGTGAGCCACTTTCATAAACTTCGTGCAAGCATATTTAGTTGGATGATACTGACAGTTACTAAGTCCTAAATGCTCTTTCTGCCTGTGCTTAAAGTGCATATGTAAAGCAATAATCTTTACTCAGAAATAAAACACTGAACCATGCACAAGACTATTGTGGACCCTAGCCGAGTCCTCTTGGCGGCATCCACAGCTTCATCAATACATGAAAGATCCATGCATTTACACGTTTTGCAAGAGGACAGTCCTGAAGATTAGACAGAGCACTGCTTTGTCTAAACTTCCATCACAAGTAGCTTTCAGGCTTCGCTAACACCTTCAGCAAAGCTTATATGCATTGTCACTGCTGTGTGCCAGACTGGGAGGGAAAGTTTGTGTCTTCTAACATGGTTTTCTTTTTTATTCTTTTGCTGTCAATAACTTCTCTTCGTTCTGTCACTGGAAAATATTCCTTTTTTCTTTTTTTTTTTTTTGTAAGGGAGTGTATGCACTGTGTTTATATAGAAATATTATTTTCCCTCCTATATTCTCTTTTTCTCCCTACTTTGGATTTGAGGGGTTTCTTTCCTCTTCAGTTTGGTTGTTCTAGTCAGAATCATATTCACAGTTCTCACTTCCTTTTTAAATTCTCCTTCAAACATTTAACTGAAAAGGTGCTCATTATTTTTTATTTCAAGGTCTAGTCAAGTGTCAGAAATAAAGGGGAGATATCTGCCAGCTCCGCAGCAGCAAATGCCAATTTATTCCTATGAATATGATTCTCAATCTCTATTTTCTTTTTTCAAGGTATTGAGACACCTATGCCACATAAATCCATCTTACTTCCACCAAGATTTTCTTATCAGGGCAATGTTGCTGACTGTATGAATAAAATAAGTGAGGGAAATATGCAGTCCACAGTGCATGAAGTAACTTGATCACAAACATCTAGGTTTTTAAGACTTCAAAATTAACAAAGGAGTCTGATAGAGAATAAACCGGATAGGTAGGTACAAGTATAAATTATTAAAGTATTTTGAAACTGTTATGAAGAAATGCAAATGTAAAAATTATTTGCTTTCATCTGCACTCCCCCCCAAAACTCTTTCAGTTTGTTTGTTTTGTTGGGTTTTATTATGTAGAGAAGGTAGAGGGACTTGTTCAAAAATTTGACTGCAAGGAGATGGCAAATGAAAAATATTCTCCCTGAGATGAATGATGAGCCTCAAAATGCATACTCTGAAGTACATTTTTCATGAACGTTACTTCTCTTCCCCTTTCTGGAAACTGTATGACCTTGACATCATATAATGGCTATGTGATCTCATGACCTCAAGAGTAGTAAGAACTATTTTTCTGCTCTAATGTCTTTCAAGGAGAGTTTCTTAATAATTAAGCATTAGAACAGATTTCAGCCAATAAGGGAAAATGGCAAATAAAGGAAATCTAACGAGGAACCAAAGAGAGAGAAACCAAGTACCTCTTGGCAAATCATTTTCACTATTCCTTTCACTGGTTCAGGAAAAGATGGAATAATAGCACTGACTTATCAGCTTGTACTATGAAAGATCAGCAAAGGGAAAATATACTTTGACAGAATTCAGATATAAAAGACAAAGACTATTACTATCATCAGTTTCTGAAATTCCACTTCAGATTCAGTTCAGTGGTTTCTCAGTTTAGTGATTGAAGTCCTCAAATCACAGTTTTCCCCATGCTATTCACATTTTTAACTTATTTAACACTTTGTTTAGCCATTGCTTCAGGAATACTTAAACTTTACTTCTGCACACTGTCTCTTCATTACTTTTCTTTGATTACCTAGCAATATTCCTGTTTCATTTCACTATTTCAGCCTCCAAAAATGTGAAAATGAAATATAACCCTGAACATAATAATAATTTATTATAAAAATAATTGATGATGGTGATAATAATAGTAGAACAAGAATTATAACGTGTTTAAACTTGTATTGGTTTATACTTCTTTCTATTCAATGTGCCTGCTGTAGGAATATTGTTTGTCTGTTTTCTCTAGTGGACAGGTAATTGGGGCAGATGATCAGAAATTTCTTTCTTTTAGGCTATACAATGAAAATTTTCTGAAGAACTTTAAGATTAACTCCAGCTCTGCCAATATCCCATGGCTGGTGAGTGCTGATGATCCTGACAACCATTTTATTCTGTTTCTGAAAGTAACCTTACCTTCCCACACAGAAGCTACAGCTGAAGCTGCCGCTAACCTAGTCAAAGTCCACTGTGGTCAGGTGCCATTTTTCCGTTGAGTCCAAGAAAGTTTAAATAACCTTTATTTACTCCCTGCAGTTACTATTTTCCTGTTAAATATCATGAATGACTGCCCTTTTTGTATTATCCATATAAATTCTGGCAGTCCCAAACATATTTTACTTAGATTTCTCAGTTACTTTGTATCTGACAAATGAGTAACCACGGTTAATAGACCAGAATTAGACTGTATGGTTTGTAACTCTTTTCTTTATATCTTTATTTCCTGACTTTTTTGAGAGCTACCTTTGGAGTTTTTCTTTTTTTTCTTATCTGCTTTCTAAATCTCCTTCTCTAATGATAAAATTTCAGTCACTAAGCTTCCTTGGGGACACTCACTGATCCTAGAAACCAGTCAGATACATTTCACACAAATTAGCCTAATTGACTAAAAGTATAACAACCTTCATATAATTGACTACCAGCCTTTTGTTATGAAGTATCTCTGGCTTTTTGTTTTTTTTATAGTCTGTTCTGATAAAACAGTCCTTTGAAAAGACTTTTCGGTGTTCTGTAAAGATAAAATGCACCTGGAGAAAATAGTCATTAAAACATATAGATTGTTTTGAACTCTCTCTATATATTGTTTATATATAATTATATATAATATTATGTTATAATTATATATATAGTTATTGTATATATCATTATATATTGTTTATTGTTTTGAAATATGTATAGTAATATATACTTGCACATAATTAGATGCAATATTTGAACTACAGTTTTTGATTTCATTTTTGTCGAAGCTACGCTAATCAGAGTGTAACTTGTCTGTAGCGTGGACCACATATTTGTCTTTTTCAGCTTTGAAGTCACTCAAAATTTCAACTAAATCCAAATTCCAGGAAATTATACGATGTAAATAATGTATTATTCATAATACAAAATGTTGATTTTTTTCATAAACATACACATATACCTTAAAAACTGGTGAAATTAGGTTTATTCAATCTAAATATTATTCTTCCACTTTAAATGTCTTCCTTCCTAACTCCTCACATTACACTGCAGTTTACTAAATTTTCAAATTATTCTGCACACATACACATACACATACACACTCCCATATTGCATCAACTTACGCTATGTAAGAAAATGCCAGTAATATGGCATATATGCATATGAGCTTTAACGTTACTCAAACTTTGTAAGAGTTATCAAACATGCTTGATAAACTTGCTAATTTTGCATACTATATTGAAAATAGATATGCAATTCATATACTTGCCCATTTTACCTGTTTAGCTTGTCCAATAGTTAAAATATCATAGAATTTTTTTTTTTTTTTTGTAGAGAAGGGATACATTTATCTTCATAAGTAAAAGTATGATGATTCTTTCTGTGTCTGCTTTTAGATTCAGTAATACAGAACTAAACTGAAATTATCTAAGTAGTTGCTAGCACTGTAACTTTTCCCTTAGATTTGTGGCTCAAAGTTGGGTCAACAGTGCTGTCATCTGTGAATATTCTGCTGTACTTCAGCGGCAATTTGTTCTCGGTGTTCTGCCATCCAAACACTGGAGGGCAAAAATGAGAGTCATTTCTACATCGTGAACTAAATTAGTAACTTCTACTGCAAACAGACTGTACTTTCAGTACATTCCTGTGAGGAAATAAAGCACAGCAGAAAATACATGCAGATAATGTAAAAAATTGTCTTCTTATACTTAACAAGTGGGATATTCATTCAGATAGCATTTTCAGAATGCCTAATTGACTTAAGAGTCTGACCTTAAAAACTATTGTAATTGTTGCCCACTTTACTTTTTTTTAGGGTGTGTCTATATATATTCATTCTAACTTTCTCATGAGGAGAGCTGTAGAACTGCTGAGGTACTGTGTTTAGCAGTCTTTCCACTTTTTCCTCTAATTTAAAGCAACCTAACATTGCAAGAGACAAAAATGTGGTCACCTATTCCATTTCACAACAATTTTATGTGCTGAAAGAACTGTCTATATACAATCATCCTTATGGTCCTAAAACCTGTTCATAGACCACCAGAGAGTGTGTTTGGTCTCTATTTTCTTCATATTTTCCAACTTCTTACACAACATATATCTGACAATGACCTTTATTATTTAAATGTATATGTTGTATTAATTCAAACAGCTGATTTTTATATGCATAACATGAATAACTGAAATACTGAGAAAGTTGGAACAAGCAACTCAGTAGAATGCAGTTATTTTACTTTCTCCTACATTCTGCTCTTGTTCAGGTAATGTACTATTACAGAAAAACTTCTAAATAATCAGTAATGTCCTTGGAGGAATGAGTGACTCCCTTATGTATTATCGCCATTACAAAATGAAGCTTAAAGTGAGCTGTACAATCACACACACATCAAGATAAATGTCAGTTTTATCATTCTTCATATAATGAGTCTTCAAAGTCAGCCTGCCTGTGAATACTTGCATGCATGTTTCCCACCATATACATACTTGAAAAAATATTTCTTATTCCCAGAATTCAGCTGCTAGAAAGAGCGACGTCATTTTGAAAGCTTTACTCTTAAGGATGTTTTACTTAATTATCATCCGACAGCATGTCTAACTGTCACATTCTAACACTCTGTGTATTCACCATACCACCTTCTGTTAATAATGTGATTCAAATGAACAGTTTGGTAGGTATCAGTGAGAAACCTTTTCACCATGTGTTTAAAAACAAGGTGTGTTTACTAGGTTTTCACCTAGAATTGATTAACAAAAGAATACTTTTTTTGCTTTGTTTGTATTTATGCTATAGATGACAAAAAGAATGAAGCATGCCTTTAAAACCTTTCTGTAATTAAAAAATATTTTTTCTTAAATTATTTTTTTAAATAAAAAACTACCCTGTCTTCAGTGGGTTTTCAAATGTTGAATTTCATGCCAAGTCTTCATGCCTGAAGTATAGCTACTGTGTTCTTAAAAAGAGGAAGATCTTAGTTGTCATAAGGCATTTGTCATTCTTTTGCTTGTTTGATGAAGTTGAAGTTCTGTTAGTGTTTTTCCTGATCTTTTTATTTTCTTCAGGGCTGAGAATGACAGGAAAGCAACAAAGGGGAAAAAAGTCATCTCTGTAGCTAAGATGCTCAGATGAATGCCCAAGGATGGGTCAGCTGTGAGAAGTACAAAATAAAAACCAAAACACACCCACAAAAAGAAACGAAACTAAAAACAAACTCTCTATTTAAAGAAACAGTTCGCATAACATGGAGTGTTTCAGACTTCCACAAAGCTGCAGTTACTCTTGAATACCTGTTAGAGTTAAACAAAAGAACACCATGGAGCAGAAGGCAGCAGTGATTTATTACTAAATCTTATAACTGAAATAAGAATGAGGAAAAGATGCTTTTACTCCAAATTCCTAATTCATGTTATTGCCACCATCTAAAAGAAAAAGAATGACAGAGGCCACACATTCTATAGGCTCTTCCTTGCTGCCCAGATCTGTAAATTGTTTCAACTTCTCCTTCACTTTCCTCTTATCCTCTAGGTGCCATATAACATGAACCTAATTCACATTTTCTGTATCTTGCTGAGAAAATTTGTCATTCTTACTAACCAGGAAGACTAGTTCTTACCAGTATGAACACTCATTTAGCCACCTGCACTGAAACCTATGTCATGTGTAGACTGTGTACAACAGCTGACACGTACAACACAAGAAAAAAAAATACTCAATCAATATCATTCACTTTGCTGAAATCTCTAGCTCTGTTAAAAACAGTTTGACTGAATATGGGATCACGTTTTGAATGGGAAGCTATGAAAAATAGACACAAAGGGGTGTTTTAGAGAATTTGGGACATAAACTACTATGCTTATGAAAAGCCTAACCTCTAGAGCACTGTTAACTGGCCTTTTAAATAGTCATCAAGCATCATAAGACACTCTAATTGGATTCTAGAAAACAATTCACAATAGAAAAATGTTGCCACTTTTTTCTCTCATGAATAATTTGTAAAACAGACTGCAGCTTCTCTGTATTTATTTGTTATTCAGCAATCTACTTTGTCAATACTTCTTGGCCATGTTTTTTCCATGGCTCAAGCTTTTGCAAATATTTAGTCCCTTAAACTCCAGATGTTTAGCGTGAACATACATAACAGGTTTATGTATTCTGAATGAATGAGTCTGACTCATGCAATCAGGTTTTCTGTACAAATACTGTTGAATTCAAATTAAAAATTATTTTCCTTAACTATCATACAAAATTTCTGACAGAATTGTTATTCACAGTGGTGGTCTTGATTGGGCCACCTAATATTTAAGTAGTTATTTCCTGGCTTGCTTTCAAGCTGGTGTCCCAGAAGTAGTAAGTTTCCTTCTCTTGGCACAGGGTCCAACACTTCTAACTAGCACTGAGCAAAAGAAGTAGGCAGCACTGGCTTTTTGCCTTCTCTAGGATTTAAAAATGTCTTGTCTCTTTCATTTAGTCCAAATCTGCCTTCTTCAGACTTAGATAGTCACGTACTGTAACTATAATTAGCTCTACAGAGATTCTCTATTTACTTATCCCTCTTAGTGTTTGAAATAGTCACCACTTAGTCACTCTCCTAAGTCTGAAAGAATTATTTTCTTAGATACATGCATGTGTCAATTCCTGAGTGATAAAAAGACAAACTGAAGAGGTTTTCTAATACTATAGATATAGTGGGTTGAATGAAGATGGTTGAGCAGTCCAGTTTGCACAGGAAAATTTTCTGCTGTATTTGATCCATTACACACACCCAGAGTAAGACAACAAATGTGTATGAAAAGGAAAGGCTACAAATATGAATACGTCAGAGGTGAAAGCAGGGCAGAAGAGTTAATTGTCTGATGAAGAACTGAGAATATCAAGATAGCATAGGGCAGAAAGAGAAATGGTAGAAGTATAAAGAGAACAGAGGAAGCCAAGATTCAGCTACATGGGAATAAAAAATTGCCACAGAATTTCAACAGAGAAGGGGGAAATAGAGAAAGAACCTAGGAAACAAGAATGTGTTTACTACAGAATACCTAATTCTGTATGGGTATGTAATCCCAAAGAGCACTACCAATCACATTGATGGTATGCATGTGGGGTCAGCAATGTCCTGCTTCACTACGTTCATATGGCACCTGTCAGTAGAACTGTATGTGTACGTCTACTGACAAAATAATACAATTTTACCATATGGCTTGCATTTCATCACAGTGTTGCCTTCGATAAGCCTAGGTGGCAGACAACTTGTAAATTCATCCTCTTGTCCATCCACCTGACAGCACCAGTCCCCTGTCATTTGTCTTATCCCCAGACTGACCTTCCAGCTGCTGCTGACACACTACTTGTGTTGCTTATGCTACTGCTCTTCCTGGTGATGACTGGTCTCTTCTGGCCTTCCTTAGACTTTTTGCTGCTTCACCAGCAGCTCCAGCTGCCTCTTCCTGTCCTCTTGTGACTCATTCCCTTTAGCTCTATTCCATTCATGCTGTTTGCCCCTCTACAGACTGTTACACTGGTGAGCACAGAATTTATGTGAAACTGATTTAGTCTTCTGTAGGCTGGATCCCAAATTGTTTATTTACATCTGCTTAAGAGATAATGCATCTCCTGCAGTTCAATCATTTCCTAACCTCAGCAATTACGTTGTTCAGTCACAGACACAGGAAAGATGAGAGCTGTGAGCTTTTTTACTGCGTTGTTCAGGACTGCTTGGCACAGAATCAGTTTTATTGTATTTTGTGAAACTGCCAGTCATCTTCCAACCTGTCTTTAATTAAAGGAAGAACTTTGATTAAAGACAAGCAAGTCTGGCAGTTAGTCTTTTTTTAAAAAGATATTTCTTACTCTTCCAACAGACATTTTTTTCTTTTAATGTTCTGTATGTATCATTCAAAACCTGCATCACATGGATTATCTACAAACATGAAAACAAGAGCCAATTTTAAATATCAACACAAAGTGACATTTCTCACATTGTGACCTGACAAACCAGAAGCACCTCCTAGCTCACATCAAAGATAACTTTAAAAATTGCTCAGATGATAAGGCCAATCTTTTTGCTGCATTCCCTAGGACTAAACAAACCTACTTCCATCAGGATTAATCAGTATTTAAAAGGCTGCTTGGTTTAATCTATTTTGTGAGCTCCTGGCAAAGATAACCATATCCATAATCAGCCTAAAGGTCAAACCATGGAAAAGGCAGCATTCATTTACCTTTGGGGCACTGACAACACCACTTATTTCATTTTTTTTACCTTCTTTATCTTGTCAGTAACTAAATGAGAGGTATTAGCAGCAGTAGAAAACTATGCTTCATTTACAGAAACCATATGCATGTATAATGACAAATGGTAGTATATGTTAAGTTCAAATACATTTGATAACTACATTTCAGTAGGATATTTACTTCAGATAGTTGCCAGGAAATCTGAGAACTCACCTCACTACAGAACTAGAGCATGCTATATAACAACACAGAACAGTTTCTCAAAATATGTTGGCTCACACTCTCCTCAAAAGATCTAATTTTCTTTTAAAACAATATTTCTGAAATTGTGAGCCAATAAATATCAATGGAATAACCTGTCTGAGGAACACACCTGTGTCCTTTGTTTTGAATCTTTGTTTTGAATAAGGTAACCTTCTTTTTATTCATATATAAATGTCTATTTATACTTATTTCTATCTATTTGTCTATAGATAGTTAGGATATCTAGGATATCTATAGATAAAAATCGATCTAGAA
This sequence comes from Strix aluco, assembly GCF_031877795.1. NCBI lineage: Eukaryota > Metazoa > Chordata > Aves > Strigiformes > Strigidae > Strix > Strix aluco. The sequence goes on along the minus strand of NC_133931.1, from coordinate 62,691,319 downwards.
ATACTTAGATATTTAAATAGATCTAAATATAACTAACTGGATGGATAAATAACTGGACATTTATTTATAAATATATATAGTTAATTATTTCAAATTACATAAGTCTGTGGTGAGTTCTTTCACCGTCTACCATTTAGATGTAATTTAACATTTAAGAGGAGACAGAGAATACTGACCACAACAACACACTGGTATCATCAGACTTTTGTGACCCTGATTTTTCTAAGGTAATTAAGTTAGATTTAGTTAGATAAACTGTTTTTTTAATGTGAAAAGTTAATTAATCAGACAAGCCACATCTTTCTCCCACTTAGAATCTAGTTCTATAAATGTTTCTGAGCAAAATTTCACATAAAAAAAAAAAAGGACATTTTGAGAAATGTGTATTAGTCATTACTTACTCAAGAAGTGTCTCTACTTTCAAATAATTACCAATAGAAGAAAGAATGAATGCATTTATAAGTAACAGTTCAGGGTTTATTCTTTTTCTTCACTGGAGTCCTAGAGTGCCAATTTTCAAGGTTTTTTTCTGCATCTATGAACAAAAGAAAACACACTTTTTACAAGCAAAGGTGTATGTTTTCTTTTGATCTTACATCTCCAGAAGCAGTAATCATGCTACACGATGAAAACTGATAATGTGATTCGTGCTGGACTCATGAATATAAATCATCTAGCCTAAAGTTTGAGTGAATTTCAGGTTAAAAAAAGACTTCAAATGGTGTGTAACTGTGCAAGGAGATTCCTTATTTCTGAAAGAAAATAGGAATATTAGTAGAGGAGGTAGTTAAAACACTTTCAAATTTTCTTCAAAGTCTGGATCTATTGAGGTACTTGAATTAATAAAATCCTGTATATTTTGGCAGATCCATAGCCACCAGACACCTATATTATATTTCTGTGTGAGTACAAAATCATATAATAAATTGCTATATCATCTTTCAAAAATATCAAGAGTATTTCAATACATGGAGGAAGGCCATTAGCAATAACATCTCTTTAAAGGAATCTGAACGGTTGGCTAGATCAGCCAATTAGTAAAAATAAGTATCATGAATTTGAGCAGTTAACAGGTGGACTAATTAAACATCAAATGGGTTGTGTGTTATAACTGATAACTGTGCTAATAAGAAAATAAACATAACTTTGCAAAAGGAAGTATATATTTGCGGTGTTTGTGAGCTGCACTTCCCAAAGGAAAGTGATAACCAGCAGGGAAGAAATGAAGTGCATGTAATTAAAAATGCCTGCAGAGAAAATGCAAGTGTAAACAAACTACAGAAATTACAGTTTTATCAAAGCATAGGGGTGATTCCTATACATTAGAAAAGTGTTCAGCAAAAAGAAACACTGAGGGGATCAAATTCATTTCTCAGTTTCAATTACCAGAGGTGGTCAGGGTCAAATAAGGTGACATAAGATGCCCACGTGATGTTACACAGGTCAGCACTCTCTGTATCCTCTTATACACTGAATTTACTCCAATTTCCAGCAGTCATTTGTCCAAGACAGGGAGAAGGCAGCCTGCTAAAGTCTGTCTGTTTGCTATGATGATGCCACAACTTTTAGTACTTGGAAGGCTTTCACAGTTTTTGTAATAGGGTTAAAGAAACAGAAGAATCCAAATGAGACAGAAAGTTAAGCTTCCTCCTGAAGCTTAAAAGACTTTGAGGAAGGATGAAATGTAGTAAGGATGTGGGAGGGAGGGACTAGCCAGAGTGCTGATGTTGCTAGTCCTGCTGCTGCCAGGGAGCTGGGAATCAGAGACTGAGGGTGGGTGACAGAGGGGAGGAGCCATCTCCCTCCACCCACTGCCACCATCATCACAGCCTGATTTCCACCCTCAAAACTAGCTATACAAGTGTCTGGTCCCACTTTTCTGGGATCTGATGTAGGTCACACAGGCAAAGGTGCTCCCTCTCAGTCATGCCTGCTTAATTCATATTGCATGTGTTCACATGTGACTGGCAAGGTGCTGACTTGAGAAAGCGGTTACCCAGCAGATGTGACCACTCTGGTGTAGTGGTGAGAAAATTACAGCAATATGTGAGAACCACTGACAGTTTTACTCCAGTGGGTACAGAAAAAAATGTTGCTGCTGTTATGTACTACTACAAACTAAGCACTAGTATGTCCATGTACCCTTCCACAATGAGTGAATCTGATATCCTAAATTGATCTTTGTGTCCTGTGTTTTATAACTGACTTAAGGTACTGACTTCGGAGGGGCAGGCCAGTGCCCAGCTTCAGTAGCATATGACCTATAGCAGCATATCACAAGTTGAAGATGCATCTTAAAGCTTCTGATAGATAAAGAACATCTTGGCTTTATTCATGACTACTTAATAAAGTCCCAGAAGGCTGCTTCTGCAAATTGTAATTTCACTGCTGTTTAATATTAATTAATGCTTAAAGCAATGACAAGAACTATGTACATATTATAAATATATAGATTAAGATAGAGAATCTTTTTTGTCCATTAATTTCCTTCCCCAAGGACATACAACCCAGTTCTGTAATGCCTAATGTTCCTGAATACTTGGAAACCACATTAACAATTTTCAGAAGAGCTTCAATGTTAAACAAGTTTAAAAAAATTTTAGTTTTCCTGTATTGCCATAAGTCCTTGTTAAGAAAATATAAAAACAGAAAAGTAAGCTCACTTCATTTTGTTTTCCTAATGCTTATTTTTTTATGCAAGAATATGTTTGTTGTTCTTTAATCATGCTGTATCTGTTGCACAGTAATAATCATACGATAAATTTTTATTTCAGTAAATACATCCATAGCTAACTAGAATTTCACTATCTATATATACCCACTATATAATCTACAATATTTATCAGAATATGGCAGACAACTGTGACAGGTATATAGGAAAACACTAGCGTATTCTGCAATAATTTATTTAAGGAAGCTCTGATTCATCCTTTTGGCTGAACATTGATTCCTTGCTTGACTTCTAGTTCCTATCGCTACTAATCATTGGGTTGCACCACCTTTGTCTGACCCTTTGCTAAGAGCATAACCCGGTAGTCTATGAACTAGCTTAATATGTAAGTATGTCTGAATAATCTGCTCATTGTACTGTGTTGTGTGCACCCTTTAGTAAAGTATGCTTTCAGTAAAAAAAAGTTTTAAACAAACAAACAAAAAACCCCAAAGAACTGGATGCACTGGGTCTACCTGGGATGGAGATTTTCTTCATAGGAGCACATATGGTGCTATGTTCTGGATTTGTGGCTAAAACAGTGTTGATAACACATCAACATATTGCTACAGCTGAGCAGTGCTTACTCAGTGTCAAGGCTTTCTCTTTTTCCCACTCTACCCTGCAGCTAGCAGGCTGGGGGTAAACAAGAAGTTGGGAGGGGACACAACCAGGACAGCTGATATGAAGTAGCCAAAGGGATATCCCATACCATACGATGTTGGCCTCAGCAATAAAACCTCAGGGAAAGGATGAGAAAGGAGACACATGCATGATTATGGTGTTTCTATTCCCAAGAAACATTTATGTGTGATGAGGACCTGCTTCCCTGGAAGTATCAATTTTTCAGAAATTCAACAACAATGTGCATATAGATATTTGATGATATGTTTCAAAGCTTGCATATGGACCTTTGCTGAAACTTTTCTGAAGTCTGTGGGTATGGGGCCAGAATTGCTTGCTGATGTGAAGAAGTGAATAAATTTACTGGTTTGCTTTGCTTGTGCATACAGCTTTATTTCACTTATTAAACTGTCTTTATCTAGATCCACAAATTTTCAGCTTTTGCTCTTCTAATTTTCTCCATCATCCTGCTGAGGGGAATGTTTAAGCAGCTGGGTGGGTGTCAGTTGCCAGCCAGGGTCAACCCACCACACTGGAGAGCAGCAGTGCTAAGAGATGTTTAAGGTTTGGTGTTTTAAAATTCAGTATACTTGTCAAAGTCAGGCCAAAACTGGTAGTCTAATCTGTACTGAAAATTACCTCATGTGATTATGCTGTTATAACAACTGGACTGCTATAGATTATGCCACTGAAACTTTATACAAAAAGTGTATTGAACTCTATGTTTTAAGGATGGGGATAACAACTTGGCAAACTGTTAAACCTCTCTAGCTTTTGCATTACTGTATATCATTATATAGGTCTTCTTCATCAAACCTAAATCCTTGTTAAATTACTCCCAGTGAATAAACACACAGTCCTAATGAAACCAGGAGCTTTATTTGCTTGAGTTTTTACTGAATGAGATGGCTCAAAAATGTTCCCTGGAAATCAGAAACAAACTTCTGTTAGGTAAAAGATGCAATGTATATGAGCACCACCATACTACAGGGTCCCAAAGAAGGGTTACCTGTATAATATAATATATAACTTTCACTTTCTCAGCACAAGAAATTCAGGAATCTTCCAGTCTTTCTTATGTAGCAAAGCTCACAGTATGTAATAGATCCTGAAATATTCATTTGGAAAGATGGGACAGCCACACTATGTTGTGTCATTATGAGAAGTAAGCGGGATAAGAAGCTTGAAAACAGAATTTCAGATTTCTGTCCTTAATTTTTATGGCCATTACTTTCCACAAAAAGTGATGAAATAATAATGTGCTGTTACTATAAGGTCCATTTTAATGATCAGGATGGTTTGTTAGTTATTTAATAAATTATGTAATAATGGCCTTAACTTTGTAGGGATGTCATTTGATTAATTAGCCAGTGATTAACTGAGATTTATTCAACACTGTGAGCAACCATTGGCAATATTTTGAGTTCTCATGTGCTGCATCAAGGGTAACCAATGACTCGAAGCCCTGCATAGCTGTCTAATAATTTCAAACACATGTTCCTCAGATGCTTCTCTAAACGAAGAGACCATTGATTACAGAGTACAGCTGGTCAAACTGAACAGTGCAAACATGTCAAAGCAGTAGAAAACAAAACAATTAAGGCTGCTTATCACACAGTGCTCAATTTGTGCTGAGGTTATTTATTCTCTTTTAAAGTGTTAAAATAATATGATTGAGAGTGAACACTGCATCTCTGACCACAGACATTCAAAAGAGAAATAAGTAGCACCTTCCATGTCCGGCTAACAAGATTATCTCACCTTTTCTGAACATCAGCATGGTTGTAACAGCTGTTGTCATGTCTAGGGTGGTAAGGTAAACCGCTCTTTGTCCTTATCTGCAGTAACTGAAAGACATTTCAGCTTACTACATAAGCTCTGGTATAATAGAAGAATTTGAAGAGAAGCAGAGCATTGCTGGAAAGAGCATGTTGGTACCTGTAGTCCCCAGCTCACAAATGTTCCTCCCAGGTTTTGACCTACTGAGATAATAACATAGACTGTATTACAGTGGTTGACTGGTTGATTGGTTTGTTTGTTTACTGCACAGTGTCCATTACCACGTAAAATGCTAATTAATAGAACTCAAACACAAACTGGGTAGAGGTAGAATAACAAATTAGAATCCTGAGCTCACACTCTAAAGATATGGGGATGCTCTTTAAGTGCATTGGTCCCAAGAGGAAAACCCCTCCACTTAGATCAATAATGAAACAACAGTGTATATATTGATTTTTGGTGATAGGTTTCAAAGATTGCATCTGGACCTAGATTAAAAATCAATTGTTATCAACATTCTTGTAAAACAATATTTTTAATTAAAGAATAAATCAGAGGTATTTGGGACATAAAAATATCAATAAGCTCTAGCATCAATTGTCTAGCATATTTTTTCTTTGATAATTGACCCACGCTACCATCAGCACAGGGAAAAAATTCTTTTTTCATATAGCTGACTCTCACATAATAAATACTTTTCTTATGACAGGATTGGTGTTCATCCATATATTGCTGCCTGGCATTGGTAATATAACATGCTTACTTGATATTAAAAATAAAAAATTTTAAAAATAAAGGACCCTAGAAAAGTTGCATGAAAAAATCACCTATTGATAACCAGACATCAAAAGAAGAAATCACACTAGAATTCTATAGTCTGCACTATAGTGATCCACATCACCGATCCTTATAGATGTTAAAAGCCTTTAATCACATAGCCTTGTCTATCTCAGAGTTGAATTTCATCTTCAAACTTCCTAAGATCCATAAACTGCTTACTTGAAGATGTCAGTTATCCACTCAGGTAAGCTTGGATGAGTTTTACAGTAGTCCAAGGTCTATCAGTAGACCCTAAAATCATCAACAGCTCAACTAAGTTCTTGTTTCTTTCCATTCACAACGTCCTTATATTCATATTCTTCCTCCAGATTCATGGTACCCTTCTAAGCCCCCTGGTACGCAGGAGGGCAAAGCCTTTCTCTGGAAAAAATTTGGTGGTGCAGAAAGATGCAGAAGAGGCCAGAAAGATACCAGAGGGTGAAGACGTATTTCCTCTTCAGCTGTGCAAATATACTTACCTTTCACTGGCTATTCTCTAATTGCTGTACAAATAACCTCTTTATGTTAAGATTATTTTCAGTACTCTTCAATAAACTTTCTTTAACACACTTTCAGTATGCTGTCAGCTTGCTCATGTGATGCTTTTAAGCCTTTTGCTGACCACTTGAAGTTAATCACTTGGACTTAATTTTATGCACCTGCTTTCTTATTAAAAATGCATGATTTCCTCAAATAATATAACACAGCTGTGCTACAAAAGGTTTACTCTTGTCCCTTCCCAAGCCACTTGGATTCCTGTTGATTTAATCCCTGATTTCTCTGAATATCACTTTTCCATTCAGTGAAAAACAAATTGTTTTCTTAAAACAGACACATTTATCATAGTTTAATACAATGGTTGGCACAACCAAAAGAGAAAAATAAACTAAGAATATGAATTACTAAGACTTAGTTTGTTACAAAATAATTCCTCAGTTGGAAAGGTACAGTACAATACAGATCCATAAGTACAGCCAAGACAACTGTCAACACACCAAGTACACTTTGGTTGCAGGGTTTTTTTAAGTGAGAGAGCTCATTGTCTGTGGATGTAACCCAAAGGAGAAAGATTCTTCAAAAAGTAAAATGTTTTCTCTTCCTTGTTATCAGGAAAGGGAGAGCAGGGAGAAAGGTCCTCTAACATTTTCTACCTACCAGTAGGAGATGTTTTATATAAAATATCAAAGACAATACAAGAGTCTTCAGTAACTTTATAAAGTCGTTTGCTCTTTTCTCTGGACAAAAAAAAAAAAAAAAAAAAAAACCAAAAAAACCCAACCAGAAAAAAAGAGGAAAAATAAAAAAAGCCTATAATTCTGGAATTTTCAATGCATTTTGCATAAAACTCACTACACTGTATTTCAAAGGCTTCTTCATATTTTAATTTTTTTAAACTATTCTCTTGGGATACTATTATTTCCAACCAGAAACATGATTTTCACCTACTGTGGCCATTAGCTGGTGTTCTCTCAGTATTCTATTCCCTCCCTATTCTACCTGTCATAATGTATGACTCTAGCCCAGTTCCACTGTCCAGGCTGTCAAGCTTTCTTTTTTTCTAGCACAGTTCCAATCTGTGCTTTTACAGCAGATTTCCACAGTTGCTATAGCTTTGTTCTTCTGATTCTGATTTTTATTTTTATTTCTTATGTATTCTACAGAGTTTTGTATTTTATTTCAAGATTTATAAATGTTTATATAAAGTAGCAGTTACTTAACCCCGGAGAAAAATAGATAACATATACAAATACTTAGAGAACTTCATTGTTAAGCAGTGATCAGACAGCTCATAGCTATTTTTATATTATTCTATGCTATGCAGTAGAGGGGGGGGGTGGGGGGGGAAGAAAGAAAAGGAAAAAAAGAGAGAGATTTCTGTTATCCTAGTCTGGAAAAATCAGGTCCATTATTTACAAAAAATGCTATCTTCAGATCTCATACTAAACTGTGAATAGCATCAGCATAAGATAGCACCTCTTTATTGCAACACTAGCACCATGAATAAAAAAGAGAACAACTAAAAGATCAACATAAATTCAAGTTAACAAGCAACTTGCATACAACATAATGGATCCAGTCTACGTACATTCAGTAATCAGTGCTTTTATATCTATATGTTACATTGTTTTTTAGTTTTGAAACAGTCATGAAGACATCTGATAAGGCTATTAAGTCTACCTGTAACATGTGCAGTTTTAAATGGCCATCAAAATAATACACAGAGAGGTATGAAATTACTGAATGAAATTTTATGGCCCAGGAAGTCAGACTAGATGATCATAATGATTGCTCTGAGACCAACTTTTACAGACCTAAAAAAAAAATTTTTTGTTTTGAGCATGAAAGGGAAATCAACTAATAAAAATCTGGAACTGACAAAGGAATTTCAAAGGAAATGGGTTCTAAGTCTTTTAAACTCATTTGGAAATCTCAACTAATGCACCATGTCAAATCAAATCACTGTAATTGATCTTGTTATCTTACCCTAGAGAAAACAGCTACTTCTAAAGACAGATTCAAAGACTTTTTGGAGGGACTATTTTTTTGTGATCGTCCACCTCTAAAACTGTCCACTGCATGAGGATAAAAAGGAAAAACACATGAGAACAAAAACATGTGAACAAAAATTTTTAGCCTATGGAGGATACTGAGATATAAACACTCTGACTTCCAACATTTCACTGCTAGAGGTGAATAATGCACATTCTATTGAAAATAAGCTTTTTCTGTTTGCTGTTTTGATATCTCATATTCTTGCATTTCTTTAGAAGTGTACCCTGAAACATAGATAAGGTTTTTTCAGTTATTAACAATTCCTTACTTGGAAGCTGTGGTTGCCTGAAATACAAATAAAAACAAATAAAATAGATTGATGGTTGTTCTAAGTTGCTCAGAGCTTTGTAATGCTAAAATAAGATCTAATTTTTATGATTTGAAGTATATTTCAATGTAACTACATTCAGAGCCCAAAGCTATAAGCCTTGGAATATTTTCTACACTCTTTTCCAAAACATACCTTCCTGCCCTATAGTCACATATCAGTCTTAGTACAAGTTTCTGTTACAGAGCTACCTATGTGCCAACAGCTTTGGAGCTCTAATTTCTGTTAAAAAATCTGCATTACAGCTAAGTAATTCATTAAAGTTTGATATTTATTTTCAATGAAGGCAAAGGGGTCCAGCTGCAGATGTTGAAATACTATTGAGAGAAGTAGCCAAATGTGACAGTTCCTATTTTAAAACAAGCAGTTGTTCTATGAATTCATTTACACTGAAGTTTAATCTGGGATTGACATGGAATCCCTGATCTTGTTTTCCTAAAAGTGCATTAGTGTGTTAAATGAGCAGTTAAATTCTGATTGCCAGTTGCTGGGAAAAATTAGAGCTCTTTAGTTCAAAAACTGCTTTCATAGAAAGCTGTGACATATCTGAGAGAAAAAGATGGAACATTCTTAAATTAAAACATTTGCACAAGTCTTTTATAAAATACATTTTAAAAGTGCTGAGTTAATTTGCTTTTGCTGTGGGAAGACTCTGGATATACTCTTGTTGTTTTAATTTGTTAACCACAGCTCTCTGCCTTCTGCAACCCAAAGAGATTTGGCTCCTTGATATCAAGTGTACCCATTCTTTAAATTCAAAAGCCTTCAATTTTTTTTTATTGTTCACTCCCTTTTCTCCATGGCAACAGGCATGCTTGTGCAAAAAACAGGAAAATATCCTAACATTCAAAATACTCTTCTTTCACTAAGGCTGTTCTTTTCTCATCCTTCAGCATTCTACATTTTAGAATCTTTATGGATCTTATCAAATAAATTTCCATAGATTTTTAAAGCTGACAGAGGATGTATCTACTAGAAAACTGATAATTTTCCCAATGCCATTAGCTCAAGCTTACATAAACTGAAGGAATCAGGAAAAGCAAAGGAAAAATAATAGCTTTCAAATAGCAATTTTTTAAACCATACTCACATTGCATAGTTTTCCCTGCCATGTCTTAAATGGACAGAGAAGTACTTTAAATTCAGTAGAATTTTTTTAGTGAATTATACAGGGAACTTTATATAGATATTTCACTTAGTGAAGAAATAAATGGAATTTCATTTTTTAAAAAGCTTTACACTTTCCTTTTATTTTCATTTTTCAGAGGATGAGACCAGTTGTTAAATAGGAGAACTTCACAAATGTTATGGGAAAATGATATCAGGAAATACTCAAATTGTCTGATCCAACATAGTCTTAAAATAAACCCACAGGCAGCATTATATTTGCTACAGGAAATATATATATATATAATATATAATATATATACAGGAAATATTTGTTACAGGAAATATTGTGAGAAAACATGCTATTACAATAATCCTTTAAAAAGGAGGGGGAAAAAAAAGAAGAAAAATATATATCAGAAGTGATCAGAAGAATTCTAGAGGGGTAACTCATGAAGTGTTCTACTTCTCAGTTTTTAACAGAATTATGTTATCTTAGTATTAACAAAGTGTTAATGAAGTATATGTCTCACCATAATAAAGCCTGCATAACAACAGTGTACATATGAGGATGAAGGATTGAGACATATCAAATGGAAGGTGAAGAACATTTTAGCTCTTATTTGTTCTTTTTCTCAGTGCTTCAATAGATATACAATTCATTTGACGAGATGGTAAAAGTGACCTAGAAAATTATGTAAATATTCATGAACTTCTTTCTAGTAAAATAAATGGTATTTAATGGTATTTGACAAGGATAATTTATGATTAATCAAATTTATTTTATACAATTCAGCATAGCTCAAACATTCTACAAAAGATCAGAGCTTTGACATTCATGCAGATGAACTCGGAAATAGAAAAAAAATAGAAATGAAAAGAAAATGTTGAATTCTTTGTCATGTATGAACTTCACCTCAATGCACTAATTTTGTTTTCTACTGTGCTCCTTGTATTTGATATAAAAAATACGCATTCTAGTAGGGACAGTGAAAAAATGCTTCAAGGGAGAGATTTTAAATTTAAAAATCAGGCTTTTGGCCAAATTTTCCCTGGGAAAAAAAATGTTTTCATTAGGACTGCATTGCAGCAGAAGTTATCTGAATAGCTAAAGGAAAGCAAAAAATTAATTCTCATGGGGGAGAACAATGCACCAGAGAAATTGACACCTAGAATAATGTTATTGTTCTTATGGTTATAGTTGTGGTAGTACTGAAGACAAACCATAGGTTCTGTCTCACATCCCTGAAGATTGGCAAGGAACAGTTACTATCCTTAGAGGGTAGGAACTGTTAGAGGTATATCCTTAGACACTTGTCCTTTAGTTGGCCCCAAACAGACTACCTCTCAGTTAGTGTGTTATAATATAAGGAAAATGCAGAAGAAATCACAGAAGCAGACTGTCCCCAGGTGCTGTAAGATAATCTGGTGGCAGAGAAGGCCACCCTGGTTAAACAGAGAGCTTTGGCTGCAACTCAGGGAGAAAAGGAGATTTTACGGCCTTTGGAAGAAGGGGCTAGCCACTCACAGTGATTACAAACATGTTGTGAGGCTATGCAGGGCAGAAATCAGGAGGTCTAAAGCCCAGCTAGAAATTAATCTGGCTTCAGCAATCAAGGATAACAATAAATGTTTCCTTAATTACTTCAACAGGAGAAGAAAGACCAGGGAGAACCTCCATCACCTGCTAGATGCAGGAGGAACCATGGCAACGAGTGATGAGGAAAAGGCTGAGGTGCTTAATGCCTTCTTTGCCTCAGTCTTTAATAACAAGACTAGTTGTAGTGAGGGAATTCAGCTTCCTCTGCTAGAAGACAGAGACTGGGAGAACAACCCCCCCAACAATCCAGGAGGAGATAGTCAGTGACCTACTGCATCACATAGACATACACGAGTCTATGGGACTGGATGGGATACACCCGATGGTGCTGAACGAGCTGGCTGGGGTGCCCGCCAAGCCGCTTTCCATTATTTACCAGCAGTCCTGGCTGACTGGGGAGGTCCCAACAGATTAGAAATCAGCCAATGTGATGTCCATATATAAGAAGGGTTGGAAGGATGATCCAGGAAATTACAGGCCTGTCAGCTTGATGTTGGTGCCTGGGAAGCTGATGGAGCAGCTCATCCTGAGTACCATCACACAGCACATGCAGAACAACCAGATGATCAGGCCCAGTGAGCATGGGTTTATGAAAGGCAGGTCCTGCTTGACAAACCTGATCTCCTTCTATGACAGGGCGACCTGCTTATTGGATGAGGGAAAGGCTGTGGATGTTGTCTACCCTGACATTAGTAAGGCCTTTGACACCGTTTCCCACAGCATTCTCCTGGTGAAACTGGCTGCTCATGGCTTAGATGGGCACACGCTTCGCTGGGTAAAAAACTGGCTGGATGGCCAGGCCCAAAGAGTTGTGGTGAATGGAGTTAAATCCAGTTGGCGGCTGGTCACAAGTGGTGTCCCTCAGGGCTCGGTTTTGGGGCCACTCCTGTTTAACATCTTTATTGATGATCTAGATGAGGGGATCGAGTGCACCCTCAGTAAGTTTGCAGATGACACCAAGTTGGGCGGGAGTGTTGATGTGCTCGAGGGTAGGGAGGCTCTGCAGAGAGACCTGGACAGGCTGGAGCGATGGTCTAAGGCCAACTGTATGAGTTTCAATAAGGCCAAATGCCGGGTGCTGCACTTGGGCCACAACAACCCCCAGCAGCGCTACAGGCTTGGGGAGGAGTGGCTGGAGAGCTGCCAGTCAGAGAGGGACCTGGGGGTGTTGATCGACAGCCGACTGGACATGAGCCAGCAGTGTGCCCAGGTGCCCAAGAAGGCCAGTGGTATCTTGGCTTGTGTCAGAAATAGCATGGTCAGCAGGGACAGGGAAGTGATCTTACTCCTGACCTCGGCACTGGTGAGGCCACGCTTCAATTATTGCATTCAGTTTTGGGCCCCTCACTACATGTTCAAAGAAGGGCAATGAAGTTGGAGAGGGATCTGGAGCACAGGTCTTATGAGGAGCAGCTGAGGGAACTAGGATTATTTAGTCTGGAGAAGAGGAGGCTGAGGGGAGACCTCATCGCCCTCTACAACTACCTGAAAGGAGGTTGCAGAGAGCTGGGGATGAGTCTCTTTAACGATGTAACAAAGAGGTAATGGCCTCAAGTTGCACCATTGAAGGTTTAGACTAGATATTAGGAAGTGTTTCTTTACAGAACGGATTGCTAAGCATTGAAATGGGCTGCCCAGGGCAGTGGTGGAGTCCCCATCCCTGGAGGTGTTTAAGAGTCGCGTTGACATAACGCTTAGGGATATGGTGTATTTGAGAACTGTTAATGTTAGGTTAATGGTTGGACTGGATGATCTTCCAACCTAGATGATTCTGTGAATCTGTGATTGTGTAAATGGTTTCAGCGAAGGGTAAGTAAGGACGAGATCAGTGTTTCACTATTGGACACTGGCAGAATTAAAGAAGAAGGAATTCAAAATAAATTCTAAAGTATCTGAAATTTCTATTCCAGAATGGTTTTCCTTAGTAGCAGAAAATGATATTAAAAGCAGGAGAAAAAGCCAGTGATATCAATCTGCTTCCAAAATAAGAACAGGAAGTAATCCTAGTCATGGCATTCAAGTAGAAATCAGAGATACTAAGAATAAAGAAGCAGAAATGTACAGTGGTTTTGGTGGATTTCTTTGCACAAAACTTATATTGGAGCAAAATAAATACATAAATGTTCCATAATATGTAAAGAATTCATATATTTAAGTGAGTTTGAACAACCACTTAATTAATATATACAAATAATGAAGTAATATAGAAATATCATACTCAAATTAAGAATGGTTTTGCAAACTGAATATACTTTCAGAAGTTTTACAGGAAGTCTTTATATTCGCCTGGACTGCACAGCATACTGACAGAGATGCAAATACAAACCAGGCGATGGCCTGAAAGCTATCATCTCAGAAGTGAAAGGGCTTTTTCTCCAGAGCTGTTCTAAGTCAGAAGTCAGATAGGTAACTGCAGCAAAAAAGGTCAGTAGAATATTAATATGTCTTTTCTGGAGACTAATACTTAGATGAGCTCAAACAAAAAATTCTCTGTAGCCATGTACCTTTAATGAAATGGAAGAAAACAATCCAGCTGTGACACCCAGCTTCTTTACCAAAGGATGATTCATTACTCTCACTTGCCCTGCTTTAGCAACTGACCTGCTGGAAATAAAAAATCCCAGCTAACAGTTCAAGTTTTGGAAAATTTATTTGATCATGCTTAACATGTTTAAAATTTTATTCGTTATGAATTAGTGAATTCATTTTTTCTTTCCTAACAATGTAAGATTGCTAAGTATTGCTATAGAAACTTTGATAACTTTTTAAAACCTCTCCAAGATACCTTAGATTGTTCAGAAAATTAATCTACACAGCCTAGATTTTGTTTCAGTATAAGCAAAAGGATTTTCAATGCAAATGAAGCTTGTAGTGGGAAATAATTTTGGCAAAAAAAAAAATGTTCTGATTCTAAAAAGATTAATTTAATTCCTTTGGGAAACTTTTCTTGCATATAATGAGATCATTTTAAAAGAACTGATTTTTAAGATGATAGTTTGACATACCTTTTTTATTATTATTAATCTATTGAAAAAATTAGTCCTGTTTTCACTCTGTAGTGAAATAGCACATATCTTTTTAAATGTGGGGTGCACTACATTACTACAATGACATTGGTTTTTAAAGAACACCTCACATCATTCCGTCTTTTTTCTTCCTACTGAAGATTAATCTATTTGATTATAAATATACTATAAATTTATATATCAGTAATTCTGGAATTGTTGTGGATGTATTGCAAAATATTCTGAGATATCAGTGTTACGGAGGCTTCCAAATGAGCAACCCACCACCAATTTAAAAATAAATAAATAAATTTATTTTTTAATAAAACAACCAACCAGCTCTCCGTAAGTTACAGATTTGGATGTCCGCAAGAGGAGAACAAAATAACTTTCTGGGGTTTCACAACAACCCAAAACACTTTACAAAACCCCACTCCCCAGAGGTTTAACGACAACCCCAAACGCAAACAAAACTTCACTCCCTAGGGTTTAACGACAACCCAAAACGCTCTACACTCACCTGATAAGTGAGGGCTCTCAACCTCGAGGACCTGCTCAGGGCAGCATCCCGACCCAAGGCACCTCGAGGAGTTTCCTTGGGTGGCGTCCCGAACCCAGGGGGAGAGTCCTCAACAGCAGCGTGCTGCTCCAGGGGGACGAGCTCAAAATGGCTCCCCCAGGGGACTCCATTTATACCCAGGCCGAATCTGACCTGTAGTCAATAGCAGCTCCCATTAGTCAAAGGTCTCAACTACTGCGAGACCTTGAAAACAAAGACAGCCAGAAGCTGTCACGCTTCAGCAGCCAAGAAGCTCTGCTTTCACTGGGCGGATGCACCTGCCACAATCAGAAATATTCTTTTAAAAAAATTGCTGTAATGGAAAGACTCAAGGGTGGGTAAACCCCTATCCAGTGTGAGGAATAAGACTTGAAGTGAATCAGCACAAGTTTGATGCAGTGATACTGATCCTGCATACTCCATTTTGATTCCTTTTTTCGATTCCTTTTTGTTCAGTTCTCATTCGATTTCATTTTAATTTCTGTTAGTGTTTTATGTTGTGTCACTATCAAGTAGACATCAGAAGAACAGAAAACAAAACAAAAAATATAGGAGAGTAAAAGAATTTCTAGTAATAGTGGAAATGTGCTGACTGCGTTCTGATGGATAAGTTATGAGATACCATTTATTGTTGATTCACCTACATTAAAAAATCTAAAGTAAATCAGCTGTTCTGAGGAAAAATTCCCCATTATCTCTTGAGTCAGACACACAGGAAATGTAATAACTTTAACTCCTTCAGGAGAGAAGTTGTAATTTAATAGACTCATAATAAGATTACACAGATGTAATGCTTCAACCAAAATAGGGATATAATGTAAAATGTCTATTAAATCTACTGTAATTATTACAAGAAGTAAAAGTATACTCCATAAGGAATAAGCATGTCTAGACTTTGTGAGCAGAAACATTTGAACTGCCTCTTCTTCCTCTGAAAACTCCAAAATAGACAATGAGAACAAGGGATAGAATTGGTTAGGATGTGAAGACATCAAACTTGTCTACAGATTGTCCACAGGCAAAGTATGACAAAAGCAGAACACAAACACGTTGTTTTGTACCCCGGCTAAGTTACAGGAAGAAGTTGTGATAAGTTTCCATACAAGGGAACAGTCCTTGTACACTGTCAACATGTTCAAAGAATGACCGTGCTGAATTGCAGTTCAAGACTTACAAACCAATATGTCAGATTCAGCTTGCTGTCCTGTGTTCACAAAACTGAATTCTTTTGGAACATGACCTTCTTCACCCTGACTCACCTGCTCAGATTTTGAAGGCTACCACTTCCCACAACACTCAGGTCTTTTTTGGGGAACTAAAGAGAAATTGTGTAGGATTCACATAAGTGCTTCTATAGTCAGCACTCATAGGAATCAACATCACCTCATAATCGCCTTGCTGTTAGGCCTTAATGCTATTCTAATTCAAATGTTTTATTCACTTTCTGTAAAAATCTGAAGACTATTTTCAAGTAAAATATTTTTTAACTGTGGAAATTTTTACCATTATGAATTTTAAAAATTTAGAACAAGTTTATCAGCCGAGATATTTACCTGCTAAGTTCTTTGAGATTTATGATCAGTTTTTCTTGGTTTTGGTTTTTGTTTTTTGATCAACTTCATTTATTCTCTCCCTGGCAGTGATTTAAAAATACACAAGTTTTAATAAGAAGTTAGTGCTTCTGTCACTTGCTGTTTAGGATCCATTTTCAAGTAATGTTCCTATTAGCTGAATATGTTTTGCTACCTTTCAGAATAGGGCAATATCCACTGCTTGTTGTCTATAAAAATAATTTCTGCAGGTATTTCTCAGTTTTGATGTGGTAAAGGAAAACCACAGTCTAATTCTCTGTAATCTTATACTTTCTTCTTTCATTACAACAGATGAGAAAGAAAGGAAATTATGGTTTACATTAATATATTTAAAGTGTTATAACTGATCACACAAGACATAAATTTCTGTAAAACTGAGACCAAGGTAGTAAATTTGGTTTCAACCCAGCCTAAAAGCATACTATCCAATCATGAGAAAAGTGACCATATTAGAACTTCAGAAATATACTCATCTTGGCAAAAGTTCTTGATAACTCATGAACGGTAGAGAATTAGATGAAATAAGGACTGAATTCATCTTTTTGAGAATAAAGATGGAATAATGTACCTTAACTGTTAATGTTCAAGTATGCCCTAACACCTGCAGTAATACTTTAAGACTTAACATTTGAGGAAGCATTACTAATTCCCATGAAATGTGGAAATATCTGCATACCTGTGATTCTTCTATATTACGATGTAGTTTATTCATCTGATAGTGATGTCAAAACACTTGCAATAGACATAAACAATGATACAGTTCCATATCTGGAATTCTCAAAACCCCTCGGGATTTGGTTGACTTTCTTCAGCTTTAGCAATGGTACTTGAAACAGATGTTAATTCTTCCAGAGTGTTACACAGGTTGCTAGACAGCCTCAGGGCCCTACCATGTGACATGCACATTTTGGTCTGAATATATTTTTGTATCCCAGTTATAGGGCACCCAATTTCTTCAGCATGAAAATAAATGGTAAACTTTGCCTTAGGAAACATTACTTGAATATTTTCAGCTTTACAAGCAAAATAATTAGAACAGTTTCAAGGAGTCAAATCCCTTTTTTCCTCACTATTATTATGCCAGGTTATGTTCATAATTTCTTGAGAATGAAGCTTTGTGCATTCACACCAAGATTAGCAAATGCTAAACAGAGGACAAAGCTGAAGTACACAGTTCCAAATAATTTAGCACTCTTATGATTAAAGGGATGTGAAACTTCATTATGCAGTGTAAGTTTCCATGAAAAACAGCTGCAAATGACAAATTCTGCTTCAGATCAGAAAGCAAATAAATATCCTAGGCAATGCCATGCAGACCACAAGAGAAGCTATCCACTACTACACACTGAATGAAAGAGGAAAATTGAAAAACTATGGTTTTTTAATAGTTTGCTCCCCTCTGACAAAACAGAGTACTGTAAGAATTTTTCTTTTAGTACATAACAAGGTTGGTCAAGGGGTGAAAAAAAAAGAAGAGCTGATGTCAGCAACTGGGCAATGAAACAAAATATAACATTTTATATACAATTTAAAGACAAATATTTAACTGATCTGTTGCCCAGATTCACTAAAGGTATCCAATTTTGTTTTGTTGAGATTTTAGAAAAAAGACCTTATTCTCAATATAATTGTGCCTGAGCTTATGTTCAATTCATTTCTATCAAAAGAGTCCATAAACAGGCAAGCAAAGAACATCCATAGAAACTAAAAATGAAACAAAATTGATACTTTAGAAATTTTACAGTGTTGATTAAAAAGTTAACTCTTTTACGCTTCAAAGAGATAGGCAGTTAAGTATTACAAATATCACAAGTTTTGATGAGAGTATCTGAAAATTTCCTTCAAATTCTTTTCAGAGCCATTTGGTCTACTTCAGTTTTTAAACAAGGAGAAACTTTGTAAGAATTGCCTCAATATTCCTACAACAGCTAATCATCTTGAAAATTCATAGGTCTAAATAAAGATTAATGCTTAGTTTTTAGGGAAACAGGGAGGCTGAATTACACAGTGAAGTCTGATTCTCTAAAACTTCAGGCACATTTTTAGATTTATTTACGAAATGTAAGTCTTGCTTCTTTCACTTTTTTTTTTTTTCCTTCCTGTCTTCCCACATGGAATTACAGCTGTAACACCATCTTCATTTGTGTTTATAAGAGAAGCCAGAATATTTTGAGAGTTTCTAAAAACATCTCAAAATGCATACGTTTAGGCATTTACAGGTGACACATTTCCTTCTCTTGTAAAATGGAAGTGTTCATCTCTACACTGAGATGACATCATTTACAAGCAGCTGTGAAACCAGTTCTCCATTTTGTGCTGTAGCATTTTGCTGTTTCCTTTAGTATTTATGGTATATTTTAGCATATTTAGGCAATAGTACTAACCTCTTAACTAAGCAGAATCTTCTCAATAGAACTGTTCAATATCCCATCTACTCTTCCATATCCTTTTATGCAACATAGAATCAATATTTTGTCAGTATGTCTGAGAAAATGACAGGGTTTTCACATTCATGTGGTAAAGCACAGTGTTTTCTGTACACATTCCTATGAGAAAGGAATCAATTAATTTACAGAAAACTTGAGAAGAGGAATGAAAGTAACACTAGTAATACTATAGATGAGGAGAGGTCCTTAAAATATAAACGGTGAAGAAAAGGAAGAGTAATCCAAGCAGTCGCACTATAAAAGTATTCAATCAGTTTAGCTACTCTAACATCCTTTGACTTCCACTTCATGAAATGTTATTGTCAACATATGTCTCCTTTTATCTCAGTAATACTCAATCACTCAGTCAAAACCAAGAATCGTTATGCTTGAATGCTCTGCAAAGAACACCTTGGGGCTTTTGTTGTTGATGTTGCTTAGGGGATTTTCGTGGGGGGGTTTGTTTGTTTGCTTGTTTGTTTGTTTGTTAGGACCCGCTATAAAAATATGGAAATTCGTGTTCTATTACAATTAAAATGCAAAGTTGCACAATTGGTTTCGTGATACCAATACTAAATGCTTTAGATAACAGATCATAAGAGCACTGTCAAAAGGTTATAAATATCAAAACATTGCAAAGCAGGGGACTACCTGCATAGATAAGCTTGTATACAGCTTTAGCATCACTGAAAGGTAAATCTGTTGCTGTATGCAGTCTGTTGTCTTGGACAAAAATCCTGATAATTTTGCTGTCAGAAGCATATAACTAATTTACTTTATGTGATCTTTAGCTTTATACCATGTTAATGGAAATGAAAACGAGTCCAATAAGTACACATTTCTAAGTGCTAAATTCATTATCATGGACATGGGTCTGTTTTCTTATCAGAGGCCTCTGCTGACATTTGAAGTGCCTTACAATGTGCAACCCATCTTTCCATAGCTGGCAAGTGAGACACAGACTCTAAGGAAGACCCAGTCTGGGCTGGCAAATGACGAATAGATATGATTTGCTACAATGTAAGAAATAACACCAGATGTCCTTGTGTTGGCTAGCAGTCAAGCCTGGTGCTGACAGCAAAGCATTTCCTTGTAGAAGCTTTATTCTCTTTCCTCAAAGTAACATTTCAAGTCCAATCAAGTCCAGCACTGAAAGTGGCTTGTGGATTTGTTCTCTGGTGCTGGTCTTAACTTCAAGTTGTTTTAACTTAAAAAATAGATAATAATTCTGTAGCATATCAGCTCTCCCTGTTCACAGCAAGATGCCCTCTTCACCAGAGGCTACAGAAAGATGATGAAAGAATAACTTCTCTTGCTGGGGGAATTCAGAGGTTGACATATAGCTCCAGAGTTCACCTAAAGACAAATGTTTGTCTTACTCAAATGTCATTCATTATTTTGTTAGCCTGAAGGAGAAGAACATCCTTTCTTGCACTGGAAGTTTGAGAAGCATGCATAAAATAAGTAAACCCATTTGCTGTCAGCATTCATGGAATGAAGAATGAATGAAATTCCTGAAACTGAGCAGAATATCAATAATGATAAATAAGCAGTACAAAAAGATTTTTACATTTAAGCAGTACATTTGATTTTTACAATGAAAAACTGCAATAAAAGACTCGGATAGTGAAAAAGACATCCCTGTGTTTTGGGTTTTTTTTAAATTCTAGTTAAAATTCTTAAGTCTCTAAAGAACACAAAATAGTAAAATATATTAATTGCAATGAAACTTACTTGTGAGGAAAGTGCTTAGTAGCAGATGACTCATCATGCAACTCAGCCAGGCAGCTGTTCGTTTTGACAACAGATGTTAATTTTTCCAGTTTTGCTAATCTTGCAAGTCATTTTTCCCCAAAGTCCAGTGACAAGATCTGTAAGATCCACTATTAATTCCCAAAGCATATAAGCATTGAAGGACTTGCTGGTGTTTGAATAGAAAGGAAGAATAACAAAACAGGAAATCTACTGTTGTAGGGTGAAATGTTTTCCTACAACATACTTTGATTTGGAAAAACCCTCCATGAGAGTTATCTATGTTTACATTTTCTTAAAAACTGGCTGACAGTGACAAAAAAGTCAAATCAAAACATGCATCTCAAGAAGGCTTAAAAAGAAAAAGAGTACATTCAACAATAATTTGTTCTAAAATGTTTATAAATTGATTTTTAAATGTCAGAGTTCTTTTTATTTTACCTTCTAAATGAACACAGGATGTATTCAGATGTGCTATCTTTAAATATTTCATTAATAAAACAGCAATCACATGATTACAGAAACAGCTTTACTCCAGAAGGCTTTTGATCATATCTTTAGTCAGCAAACAAATCAAAGTACCTGTCCATATCCTGATGATGTCTCAATCACACAGGACTGGCATAGTAGTTCAGCATGGGTGATTACCCAAATTGCACAAACTAAATATATTGCCAACAGACATACTGTTGTGTAAAGTCTGCATGGAACTGAACCTTTAATAAAACCTTAGTTTTAAAGACTATTTATATTTCTATTTTAAAATAAATTATAATCATAACAATTATTTTGACAACAACAAACTACAACAATAACAACAACAATAATAATAACAACAACAACATTGTTTTTTTTCCCTATTCTGCTTTCTTTTCTTCTGCTTTTCTTTTCCCCAATAAAACTTTTTAGAGCTGTAAAGATATTTTCTTTGTTTGGGAAATGTGCTGATTCTTTCTGTCCTAAATTTGCCATTATGCAGTTTCTATCAATTTATCAAATTCCCAGGTTGAGCTGCAATTTTCTAATTCCTTCCAACTTCTAAAATCTCTGCTTTCCATATGGTGTATAGTCTTGAAATTAACGGAGTCCAGTAAATGGCAATTCACACTGCAGTGGCAGTTGGGTTTTTAAATATTCAGGTAGGGTCCAAATCAGCACAAAGGAACTGCCTCAGCTATAACAGCATGATTTGATTACAGATCATATCCTTCTTTTATACTAGCAGCCTTTCACCCCTTAAAAAGCTAGATCATTCTACTTCCCAGGAGGTCCCATACAGATGGTCTCTGGCTGCTAGGCACTAACAATCTAGACATCGTCCGTATTGACATAAGCTGATTTAATATAAGATACATTAAGCTACCATAGCAGCTAGCAATAACAAGTGTGAGCACTACGACACTTGAACAGATTCTGCCCAAACTAGTTTGGGTCTGGGAGCAGCCTGGTGAGTTCATACAGTGACAGCTTACTCAAATCTCTTTTGCTTCCAGATCTATGGGCCGGTTGAGTAATTTTTACTGATTTCAGAAGCAATGCCTCATGACTTCATTTCTTGTTGCATGATACTAAACAGAATCAACTGGCACAAATCAGGAATTATTCAATCAGAATGTTTTGTAAAAACAGATTTATTCATTGGAACTTTTTAATAGAAATATTCCAATGTTAGAAAAGCTTTAATTAGTAGGTAATAGGTCTGTATATAATTCCTCATAAATAAGAATGGACCTCTCCAAAATAACTAATAAAGCACTTTATGCCCCTGATTAATTAAGCTGCTGGTTTTTGGGGAAAAAAAATAAAATTGGTCAGGGACTTAAATCCCTGGTGTGGTCCTATCACTAGATTCTTTACAGTTTTATATATGGATTGTTTTCTTTTCTTTTTTTTTTTTTTTTAATTTCAGTCAGTTTGATCTTGAAATGTCATGGATTTAGAAAAATATTTTTCCATTCACTTATAGTCAGAAAATTCTTGAGTTTATTTAGCGATGGATAACATCATTTTTATCTGTCTGGCCATAGTCTGGGAAAAGATTTTTACATTCATGCATATTTATATAATACCATGCATCTTTAACGTCAAAGTTTTTTATAAAATTTCCTATATAAACATATTTACAAATTACAAATTTATACACTATTAATCAGGATTTCTGAAAATAAAATTAAATGTTTAGACTCATTTAGGAAGGAGACACACATCTAGATGTTATCTCTGTTTTTCAAATTGCAGCATATATTCACCAATAATTCTTTGGACATAAACTAAATTTTCCTTTTTCGAATCATTAGCTGCAGCCAAAATTGGAAGAAAAAGACCTAATTGACTTAAATTGCTCATTCTGCTACGTCCAAACAACTTATAGTGACAATTCTATGATCTGGAATATTGTGTACAAATCCCAGTCACAACCAGATTCTTAGGTGAAAAGTACTGCACATACATGGAAAATCCCGAGATGAGAATCTTACAATCCAAGTAATCATTCTTTATCTTAAACCCCAATGATAATGAAAAAGAACCTGGCTCCAAAAGACTTGTGACATATCTATACACCCCATTTTTCCAGTACGTCTAATCACCAAAAATGCTTTATTCAGAGACACAATCAGCCCTCATGGTCTTTGCTCTTTTGCCTTGAGTAGGAATGACTCCTCTGCACACTGGGGAACAACTGACAAGAAATATAAAATTCAATTCCTATCCAGATATAGCTATTCACGTTTCCTATTTTACTGCCTTATATTCAGAGCAATGGAGCCAGGCCAAAAAACATCTGCTTTTAAACCTGTCATATGAAGAGTTGTGGGAGAATGGAGAGGAAATCATAGAATCATAGAATGGCAGGGACACCTTCCACTAGACCAGGTTGCTCAAAGCCCCGTCCAACTTGGCCTTGAACACTTCCAGGGAGGGGGCAGCCACAACCTCTCTGGGCAACCTGTTCCAGTGTCTCACCACCCTCACAGGAAAGAATTTCTTCCTTAAGTCTAATCTAAACATTGACGTGTTTACAATTATGATAATTTCATGCTTTCTTTTGGTCACATTTGACATTTCAGTTCCTCCCCCCCACCTCTCAAAACCAGTAACTATAAGTAACTATAAGCTGGACCTTTTAAACTAGGAAGTCTAGTGCTGCTGGTTTTAATGAAAGACAAGTATATTGGCCCCTAGGTCTAGAGCTTTTAAGTAAGTGCTTAACAGCGCAATATCCATTTATCATACATAAGAGCTGGCAGCTGTGGAATGTGTTTCAAAGGCAGTAGCTGTAAATATTTGCTAAAAGACCTTCAGAAAATGTTATCAAAGGATTTAAGAATAACAGATGTAGGTCTCAGCTCTGAAGTAGGCAGGATCATGTGAAAACATGATGAAAATATATTATTGTAATTCAACCCAGATGAGAAATGTAGGAGAAAAATAACTGAAGAACTTTGATATGAGATTTTTAATATACCATTAAAACGTATTGGACATACACCAAAGCTGTCCAGTAGAGCTTATTGAATCCATGTGTGAGTTTAAATTTTTATAACAGACATAAAATATAAGCACCATTATGCAGTACTTTATGTTTGCAACTCTTAAGCACAAGCTCTGCAGTAGCTCCATGAATTAGGTGAATAGTATCAATGGATAAAAGCCCACTGACAGCAATGTAAATAAATGAGAATAAAGGGGAGTGTAAATAGCATAGTTGTAAACTGTTTCACAAAGAAATCCCTTGTTCTGAAAATTAGTTTATTTTATATAACTAAATAAATCTTGTGTCTTTCTGTAAGAGTTTGGGGTTGTATTTTCAATCACACGAATGCTACATGTTTGCACACAAAAAAATTAACAATATAATTTAGCTCTACAAAAGGTTTACCAAGGGGAATAGTGAGTCTACTCACTCTCCTCAGAAAGTTAATAATGAGAGCTGAGACAAGAATCATAGAAGTGATATGATCATAGTTCATATATTAGATCTTTATTTAACAAACTTAGAATAGCATAAGACAATTGAAATAAAATTAATCTAACAATATGACCTACAGCAAACCCTGCCTTTTCACTGTCCTTACCTTTATGTTCCATAAATTATTTTTCCCCAGAGAAAGTAAGTATGTACAACAAAAGTCTAGATTTGTGTGTCTATTAAGGCTCATAAATTGTAAGGTTTCCTTTCAACTCATTTTGTAATGAAGCACAATTATGGCACAGTGATCACACTAGTATGACTGTATACACTGAAAAATTAAAGTAACATGTTTTAGTTTATACTTCCTCTGTATATTTTGGAATTGCTATGTTGAAGAATAATTCAGAATAAATAAAGCCAGTAAAACTAATAGAAAAAAATGCAACCATTCTGGCAGGTACTGACTGAGAGATATTATATGTATGTATGTATGATATTGACAGAGTAGTGAGGGAATTGGAAATAATTCAGCATCAGATTGCAAATTTTATTAATTAAGAATAAGTAAGACTCACCTTCTTTTCTTTTGGGTTGTGTTTCCCTTTGATTCCTTTCAGGACCCTTTTACATGGTCTATATTAAATATTTCTCTTCTAGCCTGTGTTTTTTATCACTGCTCTCATTCCTCTTTCATCTCTCTCCTTCATACCCAAACAATTTAACTACTACCCAAACCAATACATCCTGAACCTTGCAGTACACCAAAATGTTCACATTAAGAGTCAGAGTTCCTTTTTTTAAACTAATATTTTTCCACCAAATTTGAACATACATTACATTCTTCAAGAAAAAAAAAAATTGCTCTGAATAGATTGTTTGGAATGGAATTGTTTTCAGTATTAACTTAAATATCTTTCAGAGTATATGTGATAATAATGTTCCCACATACACTCAGAACACACCCCCAAAACAAACAAACAAACAAAAAACAAAACAGAAAAAGAAAAACCACAACAACAGAAAAAAAAAAGAAAATTCTGCTTCTCAATGGCAACATATGGAAGGTCAAGACCATCACTGAAAAGCAGACTGCCCACAGATTGCTGATTGTAAAACATTCCGAATAAAACTGAAGAGAAGATTCCCCCCTCCAGTTTCCCCTACAAATGCAAAGTATGTTTCCTAATTTAAATTAACATTCTAGAGTAATGTCTAATGCATTATAAATATAATGTAATATAAAACAATGAGGTTGTGTTTTCAGCAGATGTAGATTAGTGGAGATCCAGTGATGATGAGATCTGTTGCATATATAGAGCAGAAGGATTAGCTGTTACTTGTATCTCTTGTAAACTGCATTATCCTACTCTACCAACCGGGAAAAATTTAGAAAATAGTTTGGCTTTTTTTTTTTCCTGCTGTCTGAAGCCCCGAAGTTACTTTGTTCCAGCTGACAAAGGAGAATTTGTAGGTTTGAGACTCAAAGTTAAATAGTGCAGATGTGAAAGGCATAATTTTGAGACAATTCTGCTTTAAACGGTGGCTCATCAACAGAAAGAGATAAAAAGTATGAACACAATCAACATAAGTATTAAAATCTTCTGGATCACTCACTAATAGGTTTGTGTGAGTGGCTGCAATACCATTATTGGATTTGCAGAGTGTTGTCTGCCTCCCATGCAGCAGCCTTAAGTGGGGAATAGAATCGTTTTTTGAATACTCCCCTTGCACTAAAAGAGACATCATTCTGGTCTAAATCTGCACATTTACTTTTACAAAATAAGATTACACTATGATGGCTAGAAAAATAGAAAAAAACATATGTGCATGTCATTTTATTCTTCTTAAATATTACATATTTCCCAATCCTAAAGAAACAGGATAATCTCATGGAAGACTCTAAATTATCCCATTTGGAGAAAAGTATCCTGCTTTTATAGATTTTCTTTTATTTTTTTCTTTTTTTTAAAAAAACCCTTAATTACAAGAAAAAGAAGTTGTGTAGAAGTTGTCTTCTCTTAAGAAGTGTTTACAGACAGAATAAGACAGAATATTAACTTGTAACTTGTGGAGCTTTACCAAGCTGTTAGATGACCTTTCAACTCAAGATCTCAGTAATGTATCTTCATAAACATAATCTACCTGCTACAAATCCTGCACGCCTACTTCTTCTTGGAAATAAATACACAGATAAACCATATGCTCAGATGACCATTTCAAAATTGATTTAAAGTAACTGCAATGAAGTTCTCTTTCCACTCACTTGAAATCTAACCAGGCTTATGAATATATATAATTGTATGTGACAATCCAGGATTAGTATTTTTACTGTGATAGGCAATACAACATACTTATCTTCCAAATAATTTATTATTTAATGGCAACACAAACCAAATAGAAAAAAGGTAGTGAACAAAAAGCATGAGACTAAAGTTTAAAATAACAGATTCAGAATACCTTATATCTGTGATTTTTGGGGAGTATTTGAATGTTGTACAGAAAAATGTCATATTTTTGTGGGGGATAGTTATGGTTTGTTTTAGAAACATATCCATTTTATTTAGAAAATTAGGAGAGAGGGGATGTGATGTTACTCTATTTCAAATCAATTTCAGCTGTGTAGTAATGCCAGTATATCTCTGGTGAATTGGGGCATGATGAAGTTAAATGAGTTGTCTAAGAGTGTATGGTAAGGCAAAAGTTGACATGGGAAACAAAGGCTAATTTTTCGGCTCAAGTCTATACTCTAATACTGTTCCTAATTCCATTTCCATATCAACCCACTGTGAAGCAGAAAAAAGGGATTACAATGTCTAATGGTGAAAGAGAGCAGCAAGACTTTTAAAAAATAGAAGCAGCTTTATTCACAGAAATGTATTTTTTTATGTGTGAGTGGCTACAAAGAAAGTATTTTACAGTAAAAAATTCAATACACAAAGACATCAGAGCAGGGAAAACAGCTTGACTGTATATCAGGTGGCTGCATGATGCAGTGGATGGCAAGATTCACAAATGGCTTCCCTTTTCCTACTTACACTTTTCTCCCTATAAAAATATACTTACTTTCCTTCATGAAGTCCCAATTGTCCTGCGGCCACCTGGGAGCTCGGGAGCTCTGGGTGGCTCTCAGACAGGATCTCTCTTCTTACACTAACTGTTGCTCTGTGCTGGGACATCAGCTCCCAGATCATCCAAAGGCATGGCTGAGCATTCATGATTTCCACTCTCACTGTTCTGCATTCCCTGTCTGTCACCAGCTATGCCAGAACTGCCCCAAACACTGTAACTTGTTTGTTGAAAGGTAGCATACAAGCCCTTTTACTGTGACCAAGTAAGGTACTTTGGCATGGCCTCTGACACAGCCTTTTGTTGCAACAGAACAGTTAAAACATGAATTTCCACTCCTCTTTTGCTTTGCTGCACTTTATCTGAACAGGAGGACAATGGGTTCATTTTTTATAGGGCTTATAGAAAAAAAAGAAGGGAAAAAAAAGTGTGATGTGTGTCATGTAGCACAGAACTTTCTCTGGGAGTGGTCTCTACAATCTATGCATTCAAACCATCCAGAAACGTTCCAGTGGACCCTTCCTATCTCAGTAGAAGGCAATCACTGATAAATAATCCTTAATAAGGTGGCATTTCCCACCTAATAAGACAGTTTGAATAATCACAACTTTTATAGATCTTTATGAAAACAGTAAATTCCACAGTAAGTGGAATTTTAAATATTTTTTCTTTCTTGGTTTATGAACATATGCTGGAGATAGAAACCAAGCAAAACACGGCTTCATGTTTTGCAATCTGACCTCAATTTCTACTGCTGCAATTGCTATCATTGCATATCATCTTTCATAGTCTAAAAGAAAGAACACGTTTCTGAAAGAGTGCTGCAGGTAGAAAGCATTTTTGTGACATTGGCTGCTGCAGCTCATTGTAGACATCATCAGAGAGAACTTAATAGACATAGTATTTTTATATATAGCTCACTATATACACTATAGCATTCTCTCCCTTTCTCTGACCTTATCCTATTATTTTTATATCTTGTCCTTCTAATTTAGATTCATCCAGTCAATCAACTTGCATATCTGTCTAGACTGTTTTAACCACACACATTTGAAGCTAATACTTGGAGGAGGCAGAACGTCAAAAGGGAATGAGATGGGAATGCTTTCTCTCCCTGTGTAATTGCACAATGGGATTCTGGCCAAGTTGAACACAAATAATAGAAGAGATACCATTTTGCAATGTCAGCCCACTAATAAATCAGAACAATGAAAGATTCCATTAAATCCATTTCTGAAAGTATGCAGAGTTTCAGAGGCCTAGTACAAGTATAACCTCTAAACACAATAGTACAACTTTGCGATCTCCATTGCCCTCCAAAGTTTCTTTCTGAAGAATAGTAATTTGTCTTCAGTTTTCTAGGGCACACATTATATGGCCACTTATTTATTTTAATTGAAACACAGACTAAGGGTCTTATCTACTGATTGTTCCTGAATAAGTGAATGATTAAATGTAAGCGTGTAGTTCATACAGAGTAAATGTTAGACCAACTCCATAAAGTACAATCTCATCCTGTTCTTGATGAAACTAAATGTCCTCATTTTTATTGTGGTCAAACAATTACTGTGAGTATGATTCCCTGAAAAGATGCATGCATGCACTGTTCCTATACATATATACACAATGCACAACACTGATGGACAGAGCGGACACAACTGACTCCATGAATAGAAACCATATGTTTCAAAGTTAAAGGGACAAGTACTAAGTTCAAAGAGCTCTTATAAAACTAGATTTATATTTAGCTGATAGACATCAATATAATATTTACTTGGTTTAGTTCCCCAAAGAAATGACACAAGACTGGATGATGGATAGATTATTTTTATTTAAGATACCAGTGGACGATCTGATCCCAACCTGCTGGAGAGAAACAGGGAATCAATTCCAGATTTACCTGTGTCCTAGTCCCCTACTGACAGTGCCAGGCAGAACTATGTCTGCCACTGTTAACTCTGGCCATCACGTGTGCTTCATTCATGCTTGGCTACACCTAGAATAGGTTCAGTCCATGCACTGTATTCATATTTTGTTTAATCTGCTATCACAATAACTACCTACAGGTAGATACTAGAGTTAGTTACTCAGGTAGATGCTAGAGTTAGTTACACGTTGGACTCTGACATTGCCATGCTGTTCTGTGCAAAGCTGTATTCCATTTTAGGTGTAATGCTTCTGCTGATCTATGCTAACAGAGTAGCCATACCAATTTAAGCTTCCTTTACTGACAATATCCTGTCACCGGTGAGAGACATGGATGTTCATTAGTACTTAAGACTTAGGTTTGAGACAGAGTCTTCCTGATAGAGATGTCAGAAATCACCCCAGGTCTATAAGTCTAAGTATGGCAGAGTAAGAAGGGTGGTGAATTATATGCAACTAGCCAGGCACTACTTAAATATTCCAAGACTATTTAGAGAACGTCTTACGGTATCCATCTGTAATAGCTTATTCCTTGTGACTAGTACCTTTTACCATACTCAAATATAATCAACATTCAGCGATACAATGACTATGTGTTACCATTAACCCTCTGGCTCAGTTCTATTTGCAAAAACAGGTCTGACTAAGCTTAATCAGAAGCATTTGTGAACTAGTGTTAATTATGTTTATCATAATTAACTCACCTGAAGTTGCTAAATTTAGAAATAAATCAGAAAGAAGTGTTTGAGAGTAAATAAGAAGAAAATGACCACTTTGAAATGTAATCACATTTGATATACTCCTTGAGTACACAACAAATGCTTGATTTCTATCATAATTATGGTTCCAGCTGCCATTTTTGTTACTGAGTCATCAATTTTTTTATTGTCACCAGGTGAGTAACTTCATTCTATATTAATGTACTCAGACTTTAATCATCAGCATCAGTTTTTGTAGTCCATACATATAATATCATTTGTCTGACACAGCCCCAAAAAAGCATAATTGAATTAATAAACTAGAATAAATAAAGTCATAATTTTATTTATAGAATATCATATTTACATTGGAGTAGATATTTAGACTAGAATCCTCTGACTGCCTTTGTTAACCAGGAAGCTGGTGATTCAGCATGTGAACAAAACAAAGCTGTCATGGTCAATGAGTTACTGTTGGTTAGCTGAGCTGCAATAGCAGATTATCTACTTCCTTTCAGTACATTTCAGTCAATGAGTTAAATGATTTTAGAGTAATGGAATTTATATCACAGCAGAGACAGGCCTGCAAATTAACCAGGCATTAGAGGTGTTAGGATGGAGTGTCTACACTTATCTTTAATTATTTTTCATAGCCCGATATTCCAGATACAGCCTTAGACAAACATGTCTCGATATAATTTCATAACCTCAAAAAAGACAAGTATAGTTTTTACTTCAGACTACCTCCTTTTAAAAGTCATAAAAGTCAAACAAGGCATTACTTTTTAACAACGACATGATTTTTTTTCATTGTATGTGTTGCATTTTCTACCACTTTTTTTTTTTTTTTTTTGTGAAAGAAGAGAAAATAAAAACAAATTCCTGCATCTTCATGGCATCCCATAATTTCAATGACTTTAAAAAAGCTCATTGTAGGATTGGAATCTAGGTCTGTGAAATTTATAAGAAAATCTACTGGGCATTTAATGAAAGTGACTTATTTCTTCTAGTGGCAGTTTTTTGCATTTGGTTTTTTTATATGTATGTTTTGATAATCATCACTTTGTTCTTTAAAATATAAATTGCATACTAAAAGTTCTTGAAATGGGGCTGGATGAGACTCTTTAGTTAGTCTAAATGAGATATATTGAATCAAACTAGTTTTTGACCCTTTGAGAAAACAACTCAAAAAACCCCAAATTCCAGACTGGCAAGACTGCATGCTATTAGTGTATGTTAAGCAATGATCACACTGCCACTTCTAAAAAACAAAAACTTAGTCATGTCCAAATGTAAACTTGTCTTCTTTATCCTTATCATTATAATATGAATAACAAAGACATCCTTCTTTGAATATTATATGATAGTTTTACAAGCTTAAGAAGACCACTTAAACAGAAATTACCATTTTTGGGGCACAAATATATTCACTCCCTATAATATATTTATCTGGGTATGTTGTGTTGTGGTGGGTTAAGCTTGGGTGGTTGTCAGGTGCTGACCCAGCTGCTCTCTCATTCCCCCTCCTCTACAGCATAAGGGGAGAAAGTAAAATGAGAAAGTTTGTGGGTCAGTATAAAGATAGGGAAATCATTTATCAAGTACCATCACAGACAAAATGGACTCAACTTAGAGAAAATTAATTTAATTTATTCCTAACTAAAATAATTTAGATGGTGAGAAACAAAGACAAGAACTAAAAGACTTTTCCCCTGCTCCTCCCTTCTTCCCAGGCTCAACTTCACTCCTTCATTCCTGACTCTTCTGTCATTCGCACCCTGAGTGGTGCAAGACAATGGGGAATGAAGGTCCTGGTCAGTCCACAACAGCTTCTCTCTGTTGCTCCTTCCTCCTCAAGCTGTTCCCTTGCTTCAGTGTGCGGTCCTTCCCATAGGATACAGTCCTTCATGAACTCCTCTGGTTTGGGTCCTTCCCATGGGCTGTAGTTCTTCAAGAACTGCTCCAGCATGGGTCCTCTCCATGGGAGAGGACCATCAAGAACAGACTGCTCCAGCATGGGTCCCCCATAGGCCACAGCTCCTGCCAGGAGCCTGATCCTGTATGGGCGTTCCATGGGCCGCAGCTTCTTTCAGGACACATCCACTTGCTGTGGCGTGGGTTTGTTCACAGGCTGCAGGTGGATATATGCTTCACCGTAACCTCCATGAGCTGCAGGGGCACAGCCTGCCTTACCACAGTCCTCTTAATGGGCTGCAGGGGAATCTCCCCTCTGGCACCTGGAGCATCTCTGCCCCTCTTTCTCTCACCTTGGTGTCAGCAGGGCTGTTTTTCTGACATTTTTCTCACTCTTCTCTCTCACAGCTTCTGCACAGTGTTTTTTACCCTTTTTTTCAGTACACTTTCCCCAGGGTGCCACCATTTTGGCTGAGGGGCTCAGCCATGCCCTGAGGTGGGTCGGTTGGAACCAGTTGGAAATGGCTGTGTCTGGCACAGGGCAGCCCCAGACTCTCCTCACAGACACTGCCTCTGCAGACCCGCTGCTAACACCTGGCTGTGTAAACCCAGTATATGTGTTTAGATATGATTTGCAATTTTCTTCCTTGTACATATTTTGATCTCCATGTATTAAGCAGACTTTTCACGACTTTATAAAGATTAACTTTAAATTACAGTTTTGTAATATATACTCAGAAATCACAATCAACTGTAAAGATCTAATGTGTCTGTATAAAAATGTTATTCTAACTTACTCTTGAAAAAGTAATAAATGAAGTAGAAAATATTTTTAAACAATTTGTTTAGTTCCAAATTTTAAGTGTTTGACCAAATACTAAGAAGATACAAATCCACATCACAAATGCAAATTATGCAATATCTGTAGAGGAAAAATGCAGTATATGAAGGGTGAAATAGGAGTAACTAAATGATGCATCTCAAGTGCTTTAACTGTCCTAATGAAGTACAAGGCTGTTTGAGAGCTGAAATAAAATAAAAGGCAGAGTTTCTTAAAGGTTCATAGAATTCATTAAATAGTAAGTACACTGTTCTTTGAATTCATATTACAGATATCTATTTCCCATTTTAATGTAAAACAATGTTATCAATTGCACTTAAGCCTGAGGTAACCAAACAACACACAGCTGTATTATTAAGTTAGCAGGATTCCAAGTTTCAGTTTATGCCCTGTAGAGAGACAATCACTGAAGTTTTGAACATGACAAATAATTGTTATTCCCCTGTATTAACAGGTCTTGAGCAATAAAACATGTGCAGTTGTAGTCTTAAATGTCAGAAAGGTAATCCCATATTAGCAATGCAGGAGACATTTAATATGAGCTTTAGGAAATTTTGAATTAGAAGAAATAAAAATACTGACATTTGTAATTATCAATTGTGTTCTTCAAATATTTCTAGCCAGCTAAATACATAACAAATCCAATCTTAAGTGTTTCCAACCTTAAAAAGCACTATACTTTGTTTTTCACCTGCAATTAAAAGATCAAAGCACATAGACAGGTAGGATTCTGTTGATATAGTTAAGAAAACTGCACAAATCTCTCATCAAATACTTTTAAAGAAAAGAAAGTGCTATAGGATAAGAAAAGGGATATCCATATGGGTTAAGAAGTTGTGAAGAGAAGATACAGAGAGTAGAAAAGAATAACCAGGTTGCAGATAGTGTGGATATGATCAGAGGAGACTACAATCACTACAGGGATTGTAATGGAATCAGCTAGATGCAATATATTGAAATACATTAAAAAATTATCGGGGTGAGAGAAGAGATGAAATGATGATCCCATTTGATACCAAATTTCTCAAGGCAGTAAAGAGAAGGGCTAACTGTTAAGAAATGCATAAGATCATGACAATACTGAGTGACTAAAGGGTGAATTAAATTCAACATGAGATGCATATTTTCCAAGAAAGGAAATAGAATATTATTATTACTATTACAAAGAATGAAAATAAGGGAACAATACAGGAAGCATCATTCTGCCACTTAATAAATTTCAGGTGCAATGGCATTTTGAATACTACCAGCAGAT
Organism: Strix aluco; assembly: GCF_031877795.1. NCBI lineage: Eukaryota > Metazoa > Chordata > Aves > Strigiformes > Strigidae > Strix > Strix aluco. Next base: position 62,656,852 of record NC_133931.1, on the reverse strand, counting down.
TTGTCCCAGACCTGTCCCATCTCAAAAAATCATGTTGTAAAACTGGAAAAGGACAATTGCACCTGTAGAAAAGTTTCACATGAAGAATGATTAAACAGAGTAGATTATTCAGCCTGAACAAGAAATGACTGAACAGAAAATGATAGATATCTATAAAATAAATGAGACATATAGAAATTGAATGGCAAATGATTATTCACTCTCTCCTCTAATACAGTAAGTAAATCTAGGAGGTGGCAGGTTCAAGATAAAAGAACTTTGTGTCTTCACTGAGTGTTATGAAGCTGTGAAATTTCTTGCTGCAAGTTTACAGGCTCATAGGAGTGTTCAGGCTGGAAGGGAGCTTAGGAAGTGTCTAGTCCAAACTCCTATTCAAAGCAGGGTCAGCTCTGAAATCAGACTCACCAGGTGAGGTCAAATTTATAGAAGGAAATTATATCATGCACTATTACACCCACCGACAACACCCCTTCCTCTCCCCCTTCTCCAAACACAAACCCTCTGTGACTCTTGGGAGCTTAGAAGTGGTGGTGGGTATGAGAGTCTTCTAGAGATGGATTGCTGTGTGCTTGCTTTTATAATATTTCCTAGCCATGTGTCTTTGATGGAGACAAAAGATCTCCTATAGAGATCTTTTTCTGATACAGTATAGCTTATTTCATGGATGAAATAGTGAAAAGTATGATTCAATAGAGAAGTTGTTAAATAAATGAACAATGTATTTCCCAAATGAAAACCTAAAAAGCTGTAATGAAGCACTAATGGGAAAGAGGTATATTATAAAGATTAAAGAATGCATATGAGAACCAGGATGCCATTCCCAGTTTTGACACCAGGCTCATGAGAGCTGTGTCTTAATTGCCACTGAGACAGCATGCTGAAATAATTGGCTGTAACTGTGGATTCACTTTTTTGTCATTTGAACTGCCTTTCTTCATTCTGGCACACTGCTTAGATCTCGTTCTCTTCGATATAATGTGAGGGCTGTAAGCAATTGAAAAAAGTCACTCTGCTGCCAGAGTTTAAGCAGGTATTAGCTTTTATAGTGATTTTTGCTCGGTGTGGCTATGAAAGAAGAAATGGTGACTATCTAACTACTGCCATTTTGCAAGTAGATAAAGACTGCTGTGGACCCAATCCTGTACCTGCTGAGTTTCAATCTTAATTTCTTTTGCTGTTCAACAGTTCCCAAAAAGGGATCAGTGGGTCAGCATACATGTGTGTAATGATTATGCCTGTCTATGTCCTCAAAAACAGGACATGGGTGAGTGAGATAATACTCTCTGCTGGGGGTTACCTCGTTACAAGCCTTAGCCCGAAGGCAATCAGCAGTATGTGTGAGCAGCCCAAGGAGCAAATGTATACTTACATTGCAGTTCTAGTGTTGGGCACAAACAGCAGCTAGTGTTCAAAATTCTGCAACATTTAAATTCTACATATGTAACATTCAAAAATTTACGCTAAGAATGCTACACTGTAAAAGCGAACACTCAAAAGTCAGAAGTTACCAGAAATAATATTGCTTTTGTTCTAGTTTAACCCCTTTGTACATATACATTGTAATTATATTGTACTTTCATACAATTTTCTGAGTATCCTTGCCTCATTCAGGGTACCTTTCATACTCTGTACTGTTCCTACACAACATCTTTATCTTCATTATTCAGTGTGTGGCCATATGTCTTGTTTGCTGAATATTATTCGAACTCTGCCTTGAAGGCAGAACTAATTTTTTGTAGAAATTTCTACAGTATTTATCACTGATATTACACTGTGGCACAAACAAATCATTTGATTGTTACAGTACCCTTGGAAAATAAAATGTTATTTTCCTTTATACAGGAAAGCAGAGAAGGTCAGATGCACCTATCAATCTGAAGTTCCTATTGTGTCATGAATATTTTATATACCATGTGACATTTTATGGCATTTTATCTATTCAGTAAAAAGATTTAGTTACATCTTCTCCTAACTGCCCAGACTTTTGACAAATCTAATCCTAAAACTCTAAGAAAGTGAAGGATGGATAGTTTGGTGACCCGTAGGAAGCTTGATCAACATGACCTTCCCAGAACCATAGGATTCAGTGTCATAAAGGACAGTCTATTTCCACATAGCACCATTTAAATGGCTATGTGGAAGACTGTTCTTTCTTTCTCCCATCTCTACATTTCCTCATTCTGTTTACAACTTTCTGAACAAGTAAAGCATAATTCCTACAAACATCAGTTTCATTACATAGACTTTTTTCATATCTAGAGCATGTTTACTCTTTGCACTTAATATCTGTATGTGATAATGGATTTGGGATTACAAACTGAAGTACCTATACAAAAGGCTGAATTGTTGCAGAAATATCTCAAACACGAAACTTTTCTGAGCTTGGAAAGCTTTACTATGATAGTTGGTGCAAAGTAGGGTGCAAAGATGGATTGAGGAATCACAGAATCACAGAATTGCTGAGTCCAGAAGGGACCTTTTGAGATCATCTAGTCTAACTCCCTTGCTCAAGCCAGCAAGCTACAGCAGGTTGCTCAGGACTAGGTCCAGTGGCTTTCTTGTGTTCAAATGGAATTTTATGTGATTTAATTTGTGCCTATTACCATTTATCCTGCCAGTGGGCACTACTGAGAAGAGTCTGGTTGCCCCATTGTTCATTCCCTCCCATACATTGATAAGATCATCCTGAGTCTTCTATTTTCTAGGCTGAACAGGCTCAGCTGTCTCAGCCTTTCTTCATATGAGAGATGCTTCAGTCCTTTTAATCATCTTTGTGGCCCTATGCTAAACTCATTCCAGTAAATCCATATCTTTCTTGTACTGTGTAGCCCAGAACTGGACACAGCACTCCAGGTGTGGCCTTAACAATCCTGAATAGAGTGAAGGATCATTCCCTTGACCTCCTGGCAATGTCCTTCCTAATACAACATGCTGCATTAGCATGCAGTATCCTAACAGAGGATGCTGTTAGCCTTCTTTGCCCTGAGGGTGCATCGCTATCTCATGATCATCTTGTTGTCCACCAAGAACCAAAAGTCCTTTTCGACAAAGCTGCTTTACAGTTGGTTGGCCTCTAGCATGTACTGGTGCCTGGGTCTATTCCTTCCCAGTTGCAGGACTTTGTATCTCCCTTTGTTGAACTTTATTGAAGGGAAGCTGCTACAAGTATACTTGAAATTGCTAATGTACAGGGACCTGTAAAATAAGACATTTAGTTTTCACGTTAGACATCACTTATGTTTTACTAGCTTTTATTTTTTCCTGTATTTTACTGTATTTTACTGTAATGTATATAATTTCATTTATACTTTTTCCTAACTACCCTCTGTAGTTATTACCCACTTATAAGATGTTTTGAGATGTTTAACTCCTTGCCTAGTAAAGATAAGACAGACCTTGGACAGTCTGAAAAACTCCCTGAGTACATCCCTAATAGCAGGAACCTAAAGAAAACAAGTGCCTAAGAAGACGCCAGTGTCGAGATAAGTGCTGAAAGCTGGAACAAACCAGAGCTGAAGGACAGATGAAGTAACTCTATGACCATATATAGACACAAGAAATGTAAAGTTCACTAACGGACAGTGTGAGAAAGGCTATGTGGATCCCTAAGGAGGGGAGAAGACCCTCACTCTGTTTTTACTACATATGCTCAGACTATGTAAATGAATTCTAAGAACCCATTAGCATAAGACCGCCTTTTCTAAGAAATCTGATGCATGCATATGTATGCTTTTTGTGTATATTAGTCAGAGAGTTTTGTTAGCAAGTGTGACACTTGTGGAATGATCCCCAGTGCTGACCAGTGCTGCGAATAAAGAATACCTGCTTAACAGTTACACTCAATCCTTACTGTTGAGTGAACCTCTTTGTTTCATTATGACATTCAGCTCAGAGCAATTCTCCAGACTTTTGAGGTCCCTCTGGATGGCAGCACAACACTCTGGTGTATCAGTCACTCCTTCCAGTCTTGTATCATCTGTGAACTTGCTGAGGATTGAGTTTGTCCCGGTATCAAGGTTGTTAACCAAGAGGTTAAACTGTATTGGCAACAGTATCAAGTCCTGGAATACAACTCTAGTGACTGGCCTCCAACTAGGCGTTGTGCCACTGATCATTATCCTCTAGGGCCAGTTTTCAGCTCACTTTACTGTCTACTTATCTAAACTACATTTGCAGCTTGTCTACAAGGATGTTATGAAAGACAGTATCAAAAAGTAGAGATAAACTACGTCCACTGCTTTCCCCTTTTCCACCAAGGCAGTCACCTCATTACAGAAGGCTATCAGGTTGGCCAGATGTCATTTCCCTTTGACAAATTCATGCTGACTACTCCAAATCAGCTTCTTCTCCTGCGCATCTTTAGAAATTGTTTCCAGGAGGATTTTCTCCATCACCCTCACAGGAATACAAGTGAAGCTGACTGGCCTGTGGTTCCCTGGATCTTCCTTCTTGCCCTTCTTGAAGATAACACTGGCATTTGCTCCCTTCCAGTCTTCATGAACCTTTCAAAGATAACTGTGAATGGCCATGCAGTGACATCAGCCAGCTCTTGCAGTGCTTGTAGGTGAAACCAGTCAGGCCCCAAGGACTCATAAGTGAGGAAGGTAAAGAACTTCAGCGTAAATACCTGCTAACAGAAGAATGATACCTAGTATTCTGGGAGAGAAGTCCTTTAGGTTCTGGATCATCTGCTCTTCCTTCTTGCCAAAATCCAGACATTGTCCTTGCTTTCTCCACAACCCAGTACATCAGCTGAATCTTATACAATATATCTGAGGACTGCACAGCAGAACAACTGTTCATTTCAGTCATTGCAGACTGATTCAAGTTTAGAAGAGCTTGGACTGACTAGAGCTTTCATGGTATGCAGCAATCAGCTGCTCAGACACAGTCAGATACTCTTTGTCTTATGTGCTGCCCTTATGGTCTTGTTTTTTAAAAATATTTGTGGATTTTCAATTTGGGGGACCCGAAACAGATATGATGCTGCCTGACAGAGTTCCTTTTGGAACCTTTTTGGCTCCAGGTACTTGTTTTGAGTTCTCAGCCATAACCTGAGGGTACATGGATGTATTTTAGGGTGAGAGCAAGATGGAATTGTGTTGGAAAATTAATCGTGTCACAGGATCATCCTGACATAGAGTGTTCCGATTAGATCCTAGGACAAAGATATCCCCCTTGTGTCTTGGAAGGAACTAGAGAGTTTACTTGAGAAGTTAGCAACTAGGATGCTTTCATGCAATAGGACCAAGAGAAAACCAGGGCATAAGAGCAAAAAGAGACAAAAAAATGAGTGTTGGACACACTTTCTGCTTTCTTGGCAAATGATTTCCAGTTCCTTCATAACCTCCAGCTCCACATTCCCTGTACTTCAGGCCCAGTCAGTAAATATTTCTTCCCATGTTTTGCAAACCTAAACACGTTTCCTCATCTACTCTTCTTTTGCCCAGAAAATCCCAAAAGTTCTGTCAAATTCCTTGCACTATGCAGGCACAAGTTAACTAGATCCCATTTCATTTTCAAAGTCTCTGAAGGTTCTTTATTTCATTGTCTGTGGCCTGTATTAGTCAAGAAGAAACATCCCCAGCTTGAGTTCATCTTAAATTTGGCTCTGATAGCTTTCTCTTTCAATAATGATTAGTATCAAATGGAGAAACAACATTTCTTCTGGTGGCTGGATCCAACTCAGGTCGAGAACTGGAGCAGATGAGGTGTGGACAGGGTCTTAAGGGAATATAAGAGACTAAGAAGCTGATGCTGAAGTATGCAGAAAGGAATTGTTCAAAAGGTAGAACCTGGCACCATATGGTCAGATGTTTCCATAGATGTCAACAAACCAAATCTGTCACAAAGAATAGTTACATGCCTCAAAGAGCATAGAGGTTAGCACTATCCAGTGAAAGTTTCTGGAAGTTTATAATATTGACAAAAGGCATCTTTTCTCAGCTTTTCTTTCATGTATGGCTGAAGTCTACTGATAAAGAGCAAATACTACACATGATAAAAAGATTTCTCTAAAACAAACATCTAACAGTTCATTTAAATATAGATAATGTTTTACAAAGGTCTAAGCAACTGAACACACTTTTGACACTGTCATTAGATACACTTAATCTAGTCACCATGTGACCAGCTCCAACTGATTTTTTACTTCTGTTAAAATGATGACGCAATGCAAGTACTACATCACAGTTAACAATCATTTCATATTGTTAAAAAGAGGTAAGTTAAAGTACGCTGAAAATATGTCAAGACAGATTTTGTGTTCTGTCAGAAGTTCTACAAAACATGATTTTTATAGATTTTAGTCATCAGTACTGCTGTTCGAGATACAGGTTTCTTCCATTATGAACAGAACTGAATAGCAGGATTAAATGTTTAAACCTGCTACGGAATACCTGGTTAGATCTTTTGGAACTTATAGTAGTGTCAGTCACTATATTCATACCATGTATTTTATTCAGTAAGAATAGCCCTTTACCATTAGAAACAGTTAGACCACTCTTTTTAGCTTTTGCTTCTTTCTACTTTGATTACATTGCCAATTTGTTTCTTGAAGCTGTTTTTTCTCCCCACTTAACCCATACATAGTAAGTAGATGACTAAATATAGTTTTTCTTTCCAACAGAAATACTTTATCTTTAGTTACTTACATTGAACATCATTGTAGTAGTAGATATGTTAGGTAAATTAGGATGATCGATACCACTGTTGGAGTAAAGAGTCGTCTTTGTTAATTAGTAAAGTATCAGTTCAAGGCATTCACTGATAATGAAGCTGAGTAGTCAAACTAAAGACATTTTTCCAGTTTGTCCTAACCACAGGCCAGAGGATTGTTAATCACTGCAAGTACCAGCTGTCTATGTCACCTGGAAGAAGATGCTGAGGCTTGAATCTAATGGTATTCATCTTCGGTCAAGCAGAATAAACTTTCTGAGAGGCACAGATGGAGTCAATACCTTAACTCATTACAGATTGCCTTGCTATATACCATATTGCCAGTGCTTTTGCTAAGGTCCTGGGTGTATGAGAGAGCATAACTCATTGACAAAATTCTAGCAACATCTGCCTTGCCTTACGCATTGTGTATAAAAATTAGTGTTATTTTAGCAGATTGGAATTGATCAACTGAGAAACTAAAGTCTGCACAAATAGGCCATTTGTGCCACAATATAATGAATTGCAACACTTTTATGAATTATAAATATTTTAACAATTAGTACAGCAGCTATTAACAATAGCAAAGTATAAATCATTACTGGAAAAATGGACAGGTTTTTTGGTGTATCGATGCACAGTGAAGCATTTCAGGAACAGCTTATTTACCACTTCAATATTAAATCAAAACCAAGTTTTGATGTTAAATCAAGATTGATGAAGACTATTTCTTCCTCTGATGAACTCAGTTCTCAATCCGATTGAAAAAATTGCTTTCCTGCATTGACTCAGTGAAGTTAGCTCTTTTGGGGGGCATATTGTTGCACAGTCTTTTCCAGCTCTATGCATTTTACTAACTCCACTTGCTTTCTTTAACTTTCTGACAATGAGTAGTATCAATAGATAGGGCAACTTCTTAGCTGGAGAAAGAGTAATCCTTTAACCAATTCCACATTGTTAACTGCATGTATCATTGTCATGAACGATTAATGGTAATTTTCTGTAACTGTAGAGTCCTGAAGAAGTATGAAAGGGGAGGAAAAAAAAAAAAAAAAGAAAAAAGAAGATAGAAAAATCCCATAATATACTCCTTTTGGAAGAGGTAAATAATATTTGTGAAGAGTTAGAAGATGTTAATCTGACACAAATCCTTAGCTGAGAACTGAAGGAAGATGCTGTTAATACTATTTAACGAAGTCTACATTTGTCAGATTAATTTCAATTGAAACTAGGGAAAAAAATCCAACCAATTAGTATTGGTGAAAAAGGTACAAGCGATACTACTTAGGCTTCCATCTTCCCAGAAAATGCTTTCCAGACACTGTCTTGGTACTACAGGATTTACCATATATCAAGTGAATTAAAGAAAACCATCTTGAAAACGATTTGTTGACTTGGTTATAATCCTTTCAGCGCATACATTTCACAAAATCATTGTAGTTTTTTAATTTTATTAGTGAGTTTGCTTACATCAAAATTTAAAATAAAATTTAAGATTACAATATTTGTGAAATAGATAAATAAGGGACTACATTAAAATTACTTTGCATATTTTATGCAGGCAAGCACCGGCTTAAAGAACACAATGTCAAAGTAAAAAATACACAGGAAATATCATAAAGGTTAGGATACATATGACACACTTAGTAAAATTTGCTTTGGAATTTATGAAGGATTATGTCATGCTGACATTTTTAAAATCAAGACTGGATATTTCTGAAGATTTGTTTGACTGAAATTACTGAAGCTTATGTAGACATTTAGCAGAATCTCATAGCATGTGTTTTTCAGATCAGTGAGATCACAGTAGTTCTGCTTGGCATTACTTTATAAGAATTTCTATGAGGAAATACTAGCACATCTCCAGTTTACAATATGAAATGGAAAAAAAAAAAAAAAAAAGAAGTCTTTCTATGTCAGCAGGAATCCCAACCCATGATGTTTATCCAGAAATGAAGTCACCAGACTGTTCATCTTGTTTCTTTGGCTACTTCCTTTAACACCTGTTTTATAATTGAGCTTCAGTTTCCAGAACATTTTGTAAGCATTGTCTTTATTTGTCCAGCAAGACCTGTGGCTCTCTTTCTGTAGACAGGGCAGAATATGAAGAATGTTTTACACAGACAGCTATAACAGAATTTCACCTGAATTTCTAAATATCTTACCTTTATATATTAAGATTTCTATCATATAGATTTTAATACTGAGCATTTTTATCACTGATTATAAAAAGGAATCCCAAAGTCTTCAACTGTTTGCTTAAAAGAAGACCAACAACATTATCTGGACAATGCAGAGAGTTCAGCTGCTGCATAGAAAATTTATTATGCAATATTTATGTTTTACTAGCTCAGAGAAGAGAATTAAGCTTTGTCTTCTGAACTGGGCTGGAGATAAAAACATTGTTAGCTTTCTGACTGAAAGTGTCTAAATATTAAATTTTTGAAACTTCTGAAAGTAATACTAAGGTCATGCAAGAATTTTTTATAAATTATCACTTTAAACATAGAATATATCATTTAATAGCAACTTGAGGATGTCTTTTATATTTGTAATATAGTAATATCTAATTACATAAGGCTTCACCAATAGCAAATAGTGCCTTGGTGAACTATTACCACAAAGTAATAATGGTATCAGTGGGTTTCTATGATGGATTGACTGAATCAGTAGACAAGGGAAGAGCTACACCTGTCATCTACCTGGACCTCTCTAAGGCCTTTGATATGGTCCCCCACAACATTCTTGCCACTAAATTGGAGAGATACGGGTTTGATGGGCAGACTGTTAGATGGACAAGAAATTGAGTGGATGGCCACATCCAAAGATTCAACGTCTCAACGTCTAAGTGGAAACTCGTGATGAGTGATGTCTCTCAAGGGTCCAGTACAGGGACTAATACTGCATAATATCTCTGTCGTGGTTTGAACTTGGCCGGTAGCCAATCACCACGTGGTCAGTCATTTACTTCCCCCCTACCCCCCGTGGTGAAATAGGGGAGGCACAAAAAAAAAAAAAAAGAAATTCGTAGGTTGAATTAAAAAAAAAAAAAAAAAAGTAGCAATAGTAACAAAACAACAGCAACAATAGTAAGTCCAAACGGGTAAAAATATAGCAGTTGCTCACCGACTGGTGACCGGTACGCAGCCCGCCCCCAGCAGTGATCCTGACTGCACCAGAAATCCCACCACCAACTGACCGGGAAACCAAAACCGAGACGGAAATGAGAGAGCACGCGTCCCCTTATATACTGAGCATGATGTCACATGATATGTAATACTCCAATGACCAATCCGGGCCTGGACCTCTAGTTGTGCTCTCTCTCAACCCAAGGAAAGTTAACTCTATCCTGGCCAAAACCAGGACAATCTTCATCAGTTACATACACAGTAGGAGCAAGTGCACCCTCAGCAATTTTGTGTATGACATCAGGCTGAGCGGTGCAGTTAATAATGACTGAAGGAAAGAGTGGCATCCAGAGGGACCTTGACAGGCTCGAGAAATGGGCCCACATGAACTTCGTGAGGTTCAACAAGGCCATGTACAAGGTACTGTACCTGGATCACGGCATTCCCCAGTATCAATACATATTGGGTGTGAATGGATTGAGAGCAGCCCTGCAGAGGACTTGGACGTCTTGGTGGATGAAAAACTGAACATGAGACAGCAATGTGTGCTTGCAGCCAAGAAAGACAACCATATCCTGGACTGCATAATAAGAAGCATGTCCAGCAGGTCAAGGGAGGTGATTCTCCCCCTCTACTCTACTCTCATGAGATCCCACTTGTAGTACTGTGTCCAGCTCCGGAGTCCCCAACACAACTAAGACATAAACCTGTTAGAGTTGGTCCAGAGGAGGACTACAAAAATGATCAGAGGTCTGGAGTGCCTGTGTTGTGAAGAAAGGCTGAGAGAGTTGAGGTTGTTCAGCTTGGAGAAGAGAAGGCTCTGGGGAGACCTTATGGTGACCTTTCAGTTCTTAAAGGAGATTTCTAAGAAAGATTGAATAAGACTTGTTAGTCAGATCTGTACTGACAGGATGTGGTGGTTTAGCCCCTGCCGGGGTCTGAGACCACGCGGCCGCTGCCCCTCCCCCACAAAGGGAGTGAAATACAAAGCCCCAAGACTGAAATAAGGAAAGGTTTAATACAACAGTGCAATAGCAACACAACCAACAATAACAATAACAGTAATAGTGATAGCAATTAACAGAGCAAAATAGCTACCAAATACAGCAGTGGGAAGCACGATGTACAAAACCACGAGTGCACCGCGCTCCGCGCCAGGAAAATGTGACCTGCCAGGATGTGACATCCGCATGGTATCTGAATAACCCGGCTAGAGCTCCCCCCCACTGCTGGGGAAACTTAACCCTATCCTGGTTAAACCAGGACACAGGACAAGAGACAATGTTTTTAAACTAAAAGAGGATAGATTTAGATTGGACGTAAGGAAGAGATATTTTACAATAAGGGTGGTGAGACACTGGAAGAGGTTGCTGAAAGAAGTTGTTGACACCCCGTCATTGGAAGTGTTCAAAGTCAAGTTGGATGGGGCTTGAGCAACTTGATCTAGTGAAAGATGTCCCTGCCCATGGCAGAGGGGTTGGTTTAAATGATTCTCAAATGTGCCCTTCCAACATAGACTGCCTATGATTCTATGATAATCCTCATTTCATGCTCTCAGCAAGATGTCCTAAACATGCTAGTGCTCATTCACTTGGTAACTTGTTAGTATTTTCTTCTCTTTTTTTTAGTTGCATATGCTATGGCTGATCTAGAAAGTTATTGAAATCCTCATATGAAACTACTATCTCCCCAAAATTATTTCTGAGACCCCTGATAATGTAATTATCTAAATATTCTTGTGCCTTTATTCTCTTTGTAAAAAAATGCCACATCTGTCTGACAACAACATTACAATATGAACATTTTAAAAATATTAAATATTAATTATTAAAACATGTCTTGTTCACCCTAGTTAACTGCCATGATCCTACTGTATACATGAAACAAAGACAACCTCTTAGAGTGACTGTGAGGAAGAAAATGATTTTCAGTCACCTCAAAGGAATTATTAACGTGGTTGGTCTTACCCTTGAGACTTCAATCAACCCCATCTGCTACCTAACGCCCAATGGCAGGCAGCACTATGCACGGAAGAATGTTATGTACTCACCAAAACTGTATGGTCAAGAGATTTACACTTTACAGCCAGGAGTTTACTAAACAAATATGTGGAGATATATAGTAGTATAGCATGTATTTACATTAGTATAACATATTTACATAGCTATTAAGGTCAAATAACCTTTCTACTAAATAAGTAAATGTCTAGACCATCTGTTACCTAAGGAGAGACTAGAATGAGCTTTGGGGCAAAGGATTAAACTCCAACCTCCCTGGCAAACTTCAAGTAGAAACTGACTTAAAAGAGCTGGCATGCTCTGTTGTGTGAGAGATGAGACATATGGCAAGTCTAAGACCCTGTCTGTCACACTGTCAGGAAGGAAACAGAAAATCAGTTAAATGAATAAGAGACACAAAGGAAGCATGGAATTTTCTTTTCTCCTACCCATTTAAAACGATTAAAGTATAAATGGCAGAGTACTGAGCCCAGCTGGAAGACAGAACGGCTGCTGCAGAACGAGTGATTTAGATCACTTAAAGAATCACCGTCAAACATATTAACAAAAATGGGTTTAATGTGAATTTGTAAAAGTGTGACTTAACAAAGTTCAATGGCAAGGTTCAGTCTATTGCTTATTACACAGAAGAAATGTACAAAGGAAAATCAAGTTGGAATTAACATAAATTGATTTACACAGAGACCAAAGACACAAAAGCGTAAGAGAGACAGTTCCATTGAGTCATGAGATTCAGAGTGGACCTCCTTGCTTTCTAAATTCCTGATGGAACTTAGGTGTGGCTAAACCCAATCTTAGTTTCAGACTTGGACAACAGTTTATGTCTAATGGAATTAGCTACATGAATTTCATTAGTATTAATTCAGCATGCTATCAGTCACTTACTGAGGATCTGTTGTGGGTAAGGGATCTCTCTGCCTTGGTAAAGAAGGATTTCTTAGTCTCAGGTAAGGAATCTCAAACCTCAAGAGGCATCCCTACTCAAGAGAAGAGTCACCTGACATGAAGTCCAGTTGCCATTTAGGGACAACTTGAGTTAGGCTCATCCAAAGATCTATTGTTGGGAAAAGATCTTTCTGCCTCAATGAACAACCTTTAGAGGCATCCCAGCTCAAAGGGAGGTCACAGCGATGCAGTCATGCTACCTAGCAGGGAGAGCTCAAAGAAGGCTCACGTAGGCGGTCATATTTATGGGATAAAGTAGTTGGCTTGTAGTCAAATTGTGTACAATGGGAAAGGTATGCATGAGACTCCTTGTACCCACAACTTCATTTATTCCTTGATAAATGACTCTTGGAAAAACCACCTGCTATTCACATATTAATCGCATGATTGGTGATCCAAGCTCACATGCATCAATTCTCACTGGGTCACTGTTCTTTTGTGGGTTTTCTAAAGGAGTTCTTAGTCTGGCTACAACTCAGTCCTTTACCTCCTCTGGAGTGTGTATCAAAGTATTGTTAGTTTGGTTAAGGGGTTGAGTGTATCCATCAAAACTGCTTAAATATTTTTAGTACTTTTTACTGTACCACATGTAATTGAGAGATGCCGTTTTCTCTTTTATCATCCAAGCTGTACAATTCACACTGTTGTCTTTCTTGCTATCCTGTAGAATCATAGAACGGTTTGGGTTGGAAGGGACCTTAAATATCATCTAGTTCCAGCCCCCCTGTCATGGGCAGGAACACCTTCCACTAGATCCCATTGCTCAAAGCCCCATCCAACCTGGCCTTGAACACTTCCAGGGAGGGGGCATCCACAACTTCTCTGGGCAACCTGTTCCAGTGTCTCACCACCCTCACAGGGAAGAATCTCTTCCTTATATCTAACCTAAATCTACCATCTTTCATTTTAAAACCATTGCCTCTTGTCCTATCACTACACTCCCTGATAAAGAGTCCCTTCCCAAATTTCCTGTAGGCCCCCTTTAAACACTGGAAAGCTGCTATAAGGTCTCTCTGGAGCCTTATCTCTTCTCTAGGTTGATGTTTTGCTGATCGAGGATGCCAATTAAATTCAGACACCAGGGTGAAAAGAGTAGGCTGATTTTACTGTTAATAATTAAAGGATACAACTAAGTAATACAGAAAATAAGCAATAAGAAAAATACAGAATAGTACACTTAATTATTACTACATACAGTTAAGCAAGGCAAAGCACCTAATCATTACTACATGATGGGAAAATAGTGATTAAGAAAGATACATCACCACTTGCATATGTTACCAACATCCAGATCCGCAGACGCTGGGGAGCCCCAGTTACAGCGAGGATTTGGAGAGCCTGTCCTGGAAAGTGGGAAGTCCTATGTGATGCATCCATCCATAGGTGAGGCATCCAAAGTCACAGCAAGTGGGTCCAGCCTTATATACCAAAAATCAGCAAGCCAGAATAACTTGGATCTTTGTTTTGAGCAGAAACATCTGGTTTCATCCTCCCATTGGATTCCACCCAAAGCCTGGCCAGGGCTCAGGCAGGAGAACCAAGGGAGTTTCTAACAAGGCCAAATACTTGGGTTCTCAGCCTTGTACAAGGCTAAACAAGGAAAGATGGATACACATTCTCACAACATTTCATCCTCACTACTAATTATATTTTGTCTAAGCTACATCTTTCACTAGTGAGCATACATATTTCGTTAATGATCAAATACTAATAACGTTAATGGCAATACAGATTTTATTAATTAACATATACTAATAATGGATAACGTTTAGTTGTGAGGTTCATCTAGAGGTCAACTTTGTTTCAGGGCCTATTATTCAGGCCCTAGCACTACTGCTGACCATCTCAACTCTCTCAGCCTGTCCTCATAAGGAAGGTGCTCCAGCCCCTCAATCAACTTCATGGCCCTCCTCTGGACTCTCTCAAGCAGGTTCATGTCCTTCTTATGTTGGGGGCCCCAGAGCTGAACACAGTACTCCAGGTGAGGTCTCACAAGAATGGACTAAAAGGGGAGAAACACCTCCCTCGACCTGCTGGTCACACTGCTCTTGATGCAGCCCAGGATATGGTTGACTTTCTGGGCTGCAAGCACACATTGCCGATTAATTGTCAGTTTTCCATCCACTACTACTCACAGGTCCTTCTCTGCAGGACTGCTCTCATTCCATTCATCGCCCAGACTGTATTTGTCCTTGGGATTGCCCTGATCCATGTGCAGGGCCTCACACTTGATCTTGTTGAATTTCACAAGGTTGTCACAGGCCCACCTCTCAAGCCTGTCCAGGTCCCTCTGGATGGCACATCCCTTCCCTCCAGCGTGTCGACCACACCACACAGCTTGGTGTTGTCAGCAAACTTGCCGAGGGTGCAATCAATCCTAGTGTCCATGTCACCAACAAAGATGTTAAACAACGCCGGTCCCAACTCCAACCCCTGAGGTATATGACTCATCACTAGTCTCTACTTGGACACTGAGCCATTAACCACAAGTCTTTGAGTGCAACCATCGAGCTAATTCCTTACCTACCGAGTGGACCATCTGTCAATTTAGAGACAAGGATGTTGTGTGGGACAGTGTCAAAAGCTTCTCACAAGTCCAGGTACATGACATCAGTTGCTCTCCCCTTGCCCGCTCCATCATAGAAGGCCACCAAATTAATCAGGCACAATTTGCCCTTAGTGAAGCCATGTTGGCTGTCACCAATCACCATCTGCATATCAAGGACATTAAATTTGCCACAATTTGTCCACAGTTTTTCCTTTTTTTTTTTTAAAAAAAAGTAAAGACTAGGTCTCCCATTGTCTTTGACTTTTTCTGCAGCTGGAAAGATGAGGGGGAGAAGCTAGTCCTGCTCTCAGGAGTGGTATAGCATTCACAGTCAACTCAGACCTCTTAATTTTTGAGGTGATTTTGCAAAAATGAAAGTGTAGAAAGCAAAAAGAATACCCCATCGCAAGACATGCTACCAGCCTATTCTTTCAGTCTTCTGCCACGATGGGATGTCTCAAATTCCCCTTCAATAGAAAAGGAAAGACATTAGTACTAGAAAAGATACAAAAAATATTGATCAGGTTCTGAAAATGCATGAAATAGAAGAAAGGTGGGAGCAGATATGTGGCACATAGGTTAAGAGCAATGTACACTTACACTTGAGTTTAAATGCTAAAAGTATGGCTAACATGGAGGGACATTTTGTAGAATTTATCAGTTAATTCAGCTCCCTTTGTCCTTCAGCTTTCTGAAGAAAATTATTGGAAGAAGAAATAACCTGGAGAAAAACTATGGAACAAGGAGGAAAATAAAGCTGTTTATTTCCTTTGTTGTTTTTGCTGTTTTAGAAGCCTTAGCCATGCTGTTGTACTCTTCAGTCCCTTTTTATAAGGAACAAACAAGTCTGATGTTTCATTTTCTTGGTTTTTATCTTCCTCTATATATATCCTAGCTTCATAGAGTTGAGCCCACTATTCTCCAAAATTTAAATCAGTTTTCCTTCAGGTCACACATCAAGTTATGGAACCCTTTAATCAGCTAAAAATGGGTGGGACAGAAGGAACATATTAAGTTTAGTGGGTAATTATAATGAAGAAACATAAAAGTTACTGATAGCAAAGGTTTTAAAAAAAATGAGTTCATATTAATAATACACATATTAATAATTTGAATTCTGCCTAAATTTTGTTGTTAACATTATATTGTCCGTAGTGTTGTTGCTTGCTTTTTTCAGTTAGTTAACCCACTCTATATCTCTTTTGTTGCCTGACTAATACACCTTTCATAGGAAAAAGGAAATGGTGCTTCTAGTAAGTAGTGGAAGCTTCCAGAACTAAAAAGTATGTGAAAACACATTAACTTTGACAGAGTTATTTACTGTCAGTAAAAAAGTTGTTATACATCTGAGAAATTAGGTTCTCTTGATTTTCAGTAAGCAGAGCTAGTTTTTAATTAATTATGTAGTTCTTCCCTACAAAGGGTTAAATAACAATTATATAAAACAAAAGAAAAATGTAAGTCAGCTATCTTCACTGCTAAAATTCAAAGTCACGATGAACAATAGAACAAATAAGTTCTGTCATGTTTGTGCTTCCTGCATGACAAACGTGACAGATGTTGGGCATTAACATGTCAGTTAAAATATTTGTTGAAAAACAAATCTAAAGAACAATGTTTTACTGATTCAGCATAACCCCATTTGTATTTACACCACAGTGTCAAAACAGATTTAAAGCTAACATAGCCTTACAAATGCACATGAGATATTTTAAAATCAAAATTACTTATCCTTATACAGCATCTTATCAAAAGTGTCAAATCAACTTTATTAACCTGACCTAAGTTATCAGTTTCTCACATTGCAGTTTAATACCTCATTAACAACGCAGTCACCTCCTAAATCAGTAGTAAATCATCCACACATCTTTCTATCTATATCAATTACCAAGGCTGTTAACTCACCCAAACTCACTAGGCCTTACAAAATTCTAACTCTTCTTTTTTTAATTTAATAAAAATAATAAAATCTTAATTTATAGCATCACCTCCCAGGTCTGGGAAACAGGAATACTGTTGTTTACACATACATACTCTATATAACCTTTTTTTTTCCCAGGTCTCTTTCACAAATACTGCAGCTAAAAAGTAAATAAGCCTTCTCTGTCACTGTTGCTTAAAACACTCTGCAGCCCAATTTGTTTCTGATATTTTAACTTCAGGTCTCCAGCCCACATCAGTTGAAAAGGCAGTGCCAGTTCAACTAAAGTTCTCATAAGTACCCAATTTTTTATAACTTGCAGCAGCTGAGGTGTTCATAACAGCTAATTGTTATTACACTCCCCTTTAATTAGCTATGCCTCATGTCTTATGAAGTCTCAATCATACTAAATTTTAGGGAAAGACACCAAAAGGAGAAGACACAATTGCTTTGTACTCATCCTTTTAATTCCTATTAAGTTTCAGTGAATCCTTGAACTAAACTAGAATTGATAAGAAATTTATAGCTCCTTGGACTTGGGGAAAATGCAGGTATTTCTTCTTTCTCCTAAAAGTTTACTTAGAGGTTTTTGTATTATGTTTAAATATTCAAGTTATTTGGCTTAAAAATAATGTTTGATGCATCATTCTTTTTCACTATGTTTTTTACTGTGTTTTTCTCCTGTTTGCAAAACTGCCTTGTTTTGCATTGTTAAGCCTTTATTCAAAGAATGAGTAATTATTTACTTTTCTACAAAACTATCCATAGTCTAATCAGCAATGTTTCCAGTTGTGTCTTTAACTCATTACTTATTTTTGCAGGAACAAAAAAAATTAACTTATTTTCTTGTGTAACAAACACCTTGTTTTTCTTAATTAAATTTGACAGGACATATGTTTAAATCTAGAAGTTTTAAATGGCTTGGGTCTATTCTGTTCTATTTAAGTTCTTATACTAAACCAGTAAACTGTTCAAGCATATACCAATTTAAAATGAAACTAGAAAACTAATATTTGTTATGTAGCATTTCTTTCTTGCAGCATTTATTGGTGAAAGTATATAATCTTGGTTTAATTTAAAAGAATGAATACTTAAATATATGGTGTATACTTTTCCTCATGTACATGAGACCAATAATTCTCTTCTTAATGTTACTTTAAAGTAGTTCTAAAGTGCTACTTTAAAGTGAGATTTTTCTCTGTCAGTAAAAAATCCTCAGAAAAACCCCTTAGATCATATAAGAGCCTTACAGGTAATAATCCACTGTAGTGAAAGTTCAGAAAAAAGTTATATTACTGTGTATCTAAAGGTATTATTTAAAAATAATTAAGAGTCATTAATAGAAGGAAGAAAACAATGTTTTTAAAGCTTTACTTATTTAGTATTGCCTTTATACTCAACTAAGAAAGGAGAAATGAAACTGTAAGATATTATCCAATGGATCAGTATTACATATATACATTGGTCTGCCTGCATAACCTATGAAAACTATTCCAAATCTTAAATGACAGGTTGCTCAGTGCTAGCTGAAGAAAAAGGAGAAAAGAAAAGAAAAAAAAGAAAAGAAAGAAAAAGGGGGGGGGAAAGAAAAAAATCTTCTAAAAGCAGGAAGACAGTTTAAATTTAGACATGCATAAATGAGTAGCTATCAAATGGTTGGAAAAATAAAAGAAAGATGCAATCAAAACAGCTATTTTTGTTTTATAAGTTTACTTAGTTAAGATCCTTTGCTTCCCTTTTTTACATTCAGCCACCTATGTTAGAAGACCCAGCCCAATTTACACTTTGGTCATTCTAAGCTGGGAAATCTATCCTGGTATTGTATGACAGAAGATATTGAACCATCAACAAATCTTTCACTTACTGGCCTAATTCCATTTCTGACACTCTACCAGATCTTTCTTCTCTTCAGGCATAATGAATATTGTCAATTTACAGATTTTTCTTCTCTTGAGAGAATCAAATCTTCTTGAGGAGGAGGAAGGAAGTGAACTTACCTTAGATGCTAGCAGTAAATTAATATTCCTATATATAATGTGGAGATGCAAGACAAAACTCCAGTAATAAGGCAAATTATTATTATTGGAGCTGAATTATTCAGTGGTGTGATAGCATCACAATTTTATATTTAGACTTGTTTGTAGACTGCAGCAGCAATTTGTTTCCAGTGCACTTTTAAGCATAAAAACAATGTGTGCACTTACTCAGAAATAATGATAATTATTGGCCAGCTGAAACTGATAATTTCCTGCTTTTGTGGGGTTTTTTTGGTTTTTAAAACATGAACTTCTTTACAAAGCCTTCCCAAAAATATTTTGATAGAAAAGTGCATGTGTTCCTCTGATTGTTAGATTCTAGATTTTTATTGTTCAGTTTGCAGTTGGTAAATGATGCCTTAATTATAATCAAGAAATATTACTTATACATCATTTTTCTTATCACATGATCTACACGTTGTAGAAGTGAGGCCCATTTGTCCTGACTAGTCACAGTTTTTTAAACAGGCTATATATTCTTCTAAGTGTGTCTGCACTGTAATTCATAAACTGTCAAGCAAATCTTTTTCCACTTTGTTAAGGCCTTTGCCCTCTGAGATTGTTTTATTGTAAAAGTACTAAATCGAATCTTGCACATCTAAAGTAATTTCAAGCAGAGGAGAAAGCTAGTCCTTTCCATAACTTCTTTTGGAATATCTGCTACAACTGTCTTCATCTTTATGAGAAAGAGGGAACATTTCTTAATGCAAAAAAATATGAAATATATGTCTCACATGGTTTCTTTGAGCTTATTTTGTAATTATGAGAGAACAAACATGGAATTTATTAATTTAAGTTCTAGTCAATTATTTCAATAAAATAATAGAAGCACGGAAATGAAACATTCTCTGCGGTAGTTTGCTTGGGTTTTTTTAAAAGTTAGCAAAAATAACTCTATCTGCTGTTTATCTCTAGAATACAGGCATAACTAGTTACTGTTGGTGTATCTAATTTACTGCAACTATCCATTAACCATCTATCTTTCCAGAATTCCCACTATAAATACTTTTGTTGGCTTCAAAGTTCTCAAGTCAGGCTGTTACTACAATGCTTTTCTTTGATGCCATCCCTATCACTATCATTTTTATGTTGTCTTTTTTTTAACCATTTGATCTTCAAATGAATTTCTTGCAAAGTAACTTCAAAAGAAAGTGTTTTCTTTTAGAATTTTTTCCTTCCTGCATTTGCTTATAAGTTTACATTCAAGATACCTTGAAAATTGAATTCATGATGAGGAGCCAGAATAAACTCAGACATCATGATGTGTAAAAACTACAAATTTAATTTCTAAATTATCCTACTTTTAAAGTTTGTTTTTTTTAAAAAAAAGTCCAAAGCAGTTCTCAGCTGTTTTGCAATATATTTACCTGCACTCTCAATTACTTGAAACTTCATCCTTTTTTTTTCTCCCCTGAATCCTATGATTTCCAGTTTGCTCTTATTTACAACAATGTAAACAAATTTAAATTCAATTGCAAGAGATAGAAATAAAGGGAAAGACAAAGGTAATTCATCTCACTCTAATCCTAGTGTAAAGTAACTACATGTTAAAGGAATAAAATATTTCCTCTTCAACTGACTTCTGAAAAGCAAGGGGGATTACCAGTTGACTTTTGTGGAAGTTCTTCTATTGGTTCTATTGGTTGCAGCATAAGGGAGAAGATTTTGTGATAACCTTTAACTATAATGCAATATTCCTGCAGTCAATGTATGCAACCTGATATGATTACAAAGCAGTAATTCATGGATAATACTTGACATAAGTGTGGACACCTGTAAGGGCCATGTAAGAAATTTATTGTCTTAAAAAGTCTGCTTGTTACAACAACCCAGATCCTGCCCTCAAAACAGGATACGGTGCTGGTGAAAATTAGTTATGCAGAACCAAGACATAATCTTGTGGCATGCAACTTCCTTGGGAACACTGGGAGCTCCTGCTATCCCATGACCCCCCAGTTTGATTTGTGCATACCCAAGCCTCTTGGAGCACGAGCCAAGTGTGTGATGCGAGACTCTTGGCACCTGATCATTTTCACAATGACAACTCCTCCCTATGATAACATGAGAGAGGAGATAGGGTGGAGACTTTCTGCTTAAATAATCAGGTTTTGCATTGCTGTGTGTGCATCCACCATGAGGGTCATAAGACCCGACTGCGCAGAACATCACTGGAACCCAGGGTGGTGAATTCTCTCTCTGGTCCCCTTTTCCTTTCTTTTTCCCTTTCTCTCCTTTCTTTCCTTTTAGTAACCTCAGGCACAAAGGGTAATTGCTTTGTTTTATTGCCAGAAAATTAACTCCTCAGTGATTCAAATGTATCATCAATAAATTTGTGTTAAGTTTGACTATTTGGTATCGTTTCACCTTAATTCACCCCAAGGTATCAGTTAAAGAACCTCTCATTAGTACCTTCCTCTGTGGCTGGAACATGACAACACCATGGCCCTGCTCAGATTTGCAGTGAGCTTTGACAGAACTTAGGAAGCTTCTTCATGCCGTATCTTCCTGGGCATGTACACATGATTGTAGAATCATATAGAATCATAGAATGGTTTGGGTTGAAAGGGGCCTTCAAAGATCATCTAGTCCAATCCTTCTGCCATCTTTAACTAGATCAGGTTGGTCAAAGCCCCATCCAACCTGGGTCTGAACACTTTCAGTGATGGAACATCCACAACTTCTCTGGGTAACCTGTTCCACTGTCTTACCATCATCATAAAAAATTTTTCAGTGTTGGAAAATGGTCCTGTGCACATTCAGTTTGCTGCTATGGGCTATACACTGATTCTTAAAGCACAAACACAATCTGAGAATAAATAATGCTAGTTTAACAAAAATGAAAAACAGAAAAAGAAGTTAATGAGTAATAGAATATTCTACTGTAACATTAGGCTTTCAACAAAATTTTAAAGATCAACAGTGGAATTCTTAGTAGAAATTAAACACTTCATTAAAATATTACAAATCTTTGTACATACTTTCTAGTAACAATGCCAACTTGATATCAAGTATATGAAATATTCTAGGACTTTTTCATAAGAGGTTATGTACCAAGAAAAATAAAATTGTAAAATGTTTCTAGGACTGAAAATAAGCTATTTATAAGGAATATACAAAATTCCAGAATTTTCTAACAGTATGATAGTATTTACAGGCAGATGTTTTATGCACTTGCACCAGATCATCAAATTTATGGTAAATCATATCCTGAAAAGACTGCATCTAAATTGCATTAAAATCAATATGCAATCAGTTCTTGACCTTTTGACATCAAAAGGAAGGCTTTATGCGAATGAGTACTATTGATTTGATTTTAATTCCAGTATAAATGTACTTATTTAAACATTATATGTAGGTTATTTACATTAGTATTTTTCAAATTTTCATTGCCAGTTCCGTTTCCATATTAGGTTTTATGGGGTAGCGCAAACCTGTAATTGCTTGCTCTGTGACAATCCTAATGGCTTTAACTAAGATCAAATATCCCATTGTGTTAGATGCTGTATGAACATATGCTAAGAAGAAAGTCCTACACTGGGTATCGATGTTAAACTCTTCAATGATGGGTGAAGACAATGTAATTAAGTCTGTCATCATTTATGCTGTTTATGCCCTTCAATGCTGTTGAGATCAGGAAATTAAAAACTCCCAGAAAATGGAAAAATACAGCTTAACAAAATGTCAGAATATGTTCACCCTCATAAATAATACTCAGTAACACTAGAATTTCACTTAGATCTCACTGACCACAAAAATAGAACTCCTTGCTAGCAATTAACAGTCAAGGGTATTGTTGTTCATGATACAGGCAGTGTTGAAATGAAGTATAATGTTCAAGGCACCCATAAACTTATTCCCTTTGAACAGTTCGTGGGCTTTCCTCATCACTCCATATCAAAATCTTAATTCAAGCAAATTCAGCTCAGATCCAACCAGTCCCTCTGTCCTTCATTGTACTCTACCTATTATAGTAAAAAAAAAAAAAAAAAAAAAAAAAAAAAAAAAAAGTGGAAATTTGAAGCTGAGTCACATCTAAATTCTAGAAGAGCAGAATTCAGAAAGGGTTTTGCACCACAGCTTGACTCAAAATCCCAGTGTCCAGACTTATGGCTTCATGTGGGGCACAAAGATCTGAAAGCACAGAGGCATTACTTGGAAAATACCTCCAACATTTAGATAGTTGCTTAGATAATTTAGACAGCTGTTCTATATGGACTTATAATTCAGCTTTTCTGGAAAAGAAAAGAATGTTACAGGATTTCCATTTGACATGTTTTCTTGTAAGAGTAGTTCATGCTTCAGAAAGTGTGGGATAGAATCATAGAATGGTTTGTGTTGGAAAGGACCTTTAAAGGTCAACTAGGCCAACCCCTCCAGCAATGAACAGGGACAACTTCAACTAAATCAGATTGCTCAGAGCCCTGTCCAACCTGATCTTGAATGTTTCCAGGGATGGGGCATCTACCACCTCTGTGGGCAACTTGTTCCAGTGTCTCACTACCCTCATTGTAAAATATGTTTTCCTCATATCCAGTCTGAATCTATCCTCTTTTAGTTTAAAACCATTACCCCTTCTCCTAATGCAACAGGCCCTATTAAAAAGTCTGCCCCCATCTTTTTTATAGCCCCCTTTAAGTACTGAAGGACCACAATCAGATTTCCCCAGAACCTTCTTTTCTCCAGGCTGGACTCTCCTCAGCCCTCTCAGCCTTTCCTTATAGGATATGTGTTCCATCCCTCTGAATATTTTTGCGGCTATACTGTGGACCTGCTCCAATAAAGCCATGTCTTTCCTGTGCTGAGGACTCCAGAGCTCAACACAGTACTCCAGGTGAGGTCTCGTTAGAGCAGAATAGAGGGGTAGAATCACCTCCCTCAACCTGCTGGCCATGTTTCTTTTGATGCAGCCTAGGCTACAGTTGGCTTTCTGGGCTGCAAGCTCACACTGCTGGCTCATGTCCAGCTTTTTATTCACCAGGACCCCCAAGTCCTTCTCCACAGGGTTTCTCTCAGTTGCCTCAACCCCCAGCCTGTATAGATACCAGGAATTGCCCCGACCCAGGTACAGGACCTTGCACTTGGCCTTGTTGAGCCTCATGAAGTTTACATGGGCCCACTTCTCAAGCTTGTCCAGGTCCCTCTGAAAGGCATCCCATCCTCTAGCATTATCAACTGCCCTACTCAGCTTAGTGTCATTCAAAAACTTGTTGAGGGTGCATTTGATCCCATTGTCTATGTCTCTGATGAAGATATTAAACATTACTGGTCCCGGTATGGACCTCTGAGGTACACCACTTGTCACTGATCTCCATCTGGACATTGAGCCATTGACCACTACTCTGGATGTGACCATCCAGCTAATCCCTCATTCACTGAACAGTCCACCCATCAAATCCATCTCTCTTCAATTTAAAGAGAAGGACGTTCTGGAGGACAATATCAAAGGCCTTACAGATGTCCAGATAGATGACGTCAGTAGCTCTTCCCTTGTCCACTGATCTAGTCACTCCATTGTAGAAGGCCACTGGGTTGGTCAGGCAGAAAGGCCTTGGTGAAGCCATGCTGGCTGTCTTGAACTGTGGGATATGTAGTTGCCCACTGCATTCATGTTCCAACTTATTTGATCCCTTGTGTCTATGTCTGTTTTTTAGAGTAAGCATCAAATGTGAATGAATATGAGAGAAGATTGGCAGATGTCTTTTTTCAAGTTTTTTTCCAAGTTAATTAGTTCATCTTTCTAAGCCCATTCACCTGTAATACCTAAAATTTTATAAGCTTTATGTACCCCTTTCTATTGTCTCATAACTGTGAGATAAGTTACAGCTTAATAGATAACTGAAAATTCCTGTGGAAATAAGGGCAGTATGTAGAGACCAGATCTCACAGGAGCATGCATACCAAAAGGCATACTGATCTATAGTGTGTGTGTTGGAGCTTGATATTTGTCACTCAGAATGGAGCAAGTCCTCTTGAAACGCGTTTCTGGGCACATAAAGAAGAAGGTGATTTGAAACAGCATGAATTTACAAAAGGTAAATGATGCCTGACCAACTCAATTGATCTTTTTGGATAAAAGTGGGTATAATTTATGTGAATTTTAGCAGGACTTTCAACACTGTCTCCTACAGTATTCTTGATTCAAGGGTACAGTCCAGGTAATGGACAACCAGAAGGGTAATCAACTGATTGGATAGTTGATCTCAAAGACTCATGGTTACTGGGTCATGTTGTACTAGGAGACTGGTAACAAATGAAGTATTTCAGAGATCTGTACTGAGATGTGTCCTGCTCAATGTCTTTACCAATGATCTGGAGGAGATAACAGTACATATTCATCAGGTTTAAAGATTACACCAATTTTGGAGTGAGGGACCGGTTGATATATTCAAGGATCGGGAAACCATGCAGAGGGACCTAAGCAGGTTGGAGAAATGGGTTGATAGGAACCTTATGAAATTCAACAGGGAGAATCATGAACTCCTGCCCTTGGGACAGAGAAGCACTGGCTGGGATGGACATGCTGGAATCAGTTCTTATGAAAAGGCCTTGGGGCCCAGTGGTCAACAAACAGCCTGAGTCAGATGTACAACCTGGCAGTAAATGCAGCCAATAGCATTGTGGACTCTATGAACAGGACCATGGCCACCGGATCATGAATGATTATCCCCCTCTATTCAGCACTTGTTAGATCATGTCTGCAATAGTGTGCCCAGTTTTGGGCACCCCAATACAAGAAACACATTCATAAACCAGAGTTCAGCAGAGTATAACAAAGAAGTTGGGGGCTGGAGAACTTGTTCTGTGAAGAGAGTCTGAGGAATGTGGGACTCCTTCAGCCTGGAGCAGGCACAGCTTCAGAGGCAGGTAACTGCAGCCTGTGAGTGCCTACAGGGAGCTTATGGAGGAGATGGAGTCAACACATGGTGAAGATCATTGTGTTTTCTCCTAGTAAGGTTTCATATTCACTAAGGGATAAATGTGTCTTAATTTTGTGTTATTTTATATTCAATAATTCAGCATTCCATTACCATCTGAGTCCAACATCTCCAAATATCAGGAAAGAGCCCATGTTTGTGAGAAAGTAAAGATGAAATCATGGCTCAGCATGTAGAAGATTCTATTCAGGCTTCCCTAGATTAAGAGAGACACTATATAATAACTTACAGTCAGTGTAACATAGCCATTAAATATGTCAGCAGGTCAGATACCTTTTCCTCTGCAGCTCTCCCTCATGCAATTATGTACAAATTTTCTAACCCTTTGTTGAATGAGGTGTTTAACATTACTCTCAAAGGTAAACAACCATGATTTATTTAGATTTCATGCAGTCATGAAACAACAGAGTCCATTAGAACACTGAATTCTGAAAATGCACACAACTTTACAGGCTTAGTCAACCCTAAAAACTAGCGTATGTTGATGGGGGCAAGGAGGTAATGAGTGAATCTGTATTCCAAACCACACCAAAACTGGATCGCTACATTGCTTCCCCAGAAACTTCCCAGTCTTGATGACACTCTTCTGATGCAATGTACCAGACAAAGAGAACAAGAAATTGTACAGAGTTGCAGCACAGAACTTTTCACTTATTTTACCAGTTACATTTAATAGCACAGTTTGGGATTAGGAATAAGACTGCTCATTAAAGTCTTTATTGCAGTGAAGTTCCAATATCTTCAATACCAAGAAAATTCCCACTAATTTCTTTAAGAGCTATAAACCTTTTTTAAAAAAGGAAATAAGAGAAAGAGAAAAATCAGTTTATTACTTATATGCTATGGCTCAATAAAGGTTATTGCTTTTGGTACTGCCACTTTTCCTGACCTTTCTGCTTTATGTTTTTTCTTAATTTATCCTTTTTTGCCACTTCCTATGGAGTTGTCTGGTCATTGTCATATTCTTCTACAGTATGAAAAAAAATATTTACATTATTTTTCTAAAAATGGTGATTTGTGGCAAAATGTCCTGTACAGAATTAGAGACCACATTCAGTTTTTGTAAATGTTGTCATCTTTTTTTTTTATTATAAATCTTTCAGAATGCACAGACTCAGTTTTTTTTGTTTGGTTTTTTTTTTTTTTTTTTTGTAGCCCATGACCCCAGATCTACAAATGACACTGTAGAGCCAGACTCTAGTTTTCCACTTGGATCTCCAGATCTCCCAGTAACTAGGATATGAAGACATGGGTAAAAAAACTCTGACAGGGCAGAATCTGTTAAAAAATAAAAGTCTTAATATCTGAAGATTATTTCAGAGGGGAATTTGAATGCGTAGCAAGGCCCTTTTTAAAATTCAGTAGATAAGCTTTTCTTGGTTATCAGTTTTATTACTTGTGTGACCTTTCATTTTGAAACAGGAACAGTTAGCAAATCAGTGCAGCTTACTTCAGCTGAAGATTTCTAAGCCTTTAACTAAAAATCTGGATGATTTTTTTCTGCTCTGCAGGACATTACAATGTATAATTTGGCAAATAAAAATGTTTTACTGGTCACCTGCTGATCAGTAATTAATTTCATATCCTCCTCTCTGTTTAATGCAATATAAGAATATTAATTTGCTTATGAAGAAATGCTGAAAATTTGCCTGACTCCTCACCTATTTTTATGAAAGACATACTTCAGAAAGAACAAAAAGTCTCTTCCTGATGTGAAAATATTAGCCAGAGTGACAAACAACCTAAACATTATAAAAATATCTGCCACTCTACTTTCACTACTACTTCAACTTTTTCTTCTAATCTGAATAATGTCTATCCTTCTTTTTTATCTTTAAATCAAGATATGAAATCCTGAATTTTCAGATTCTGGACAGGATGAGAAGGGCTTAAGCACCTCAAAAAAATCTTTGAAAAGAGCTTCTGCCAATTTTCTCACATACCTGGTACTTCAAGTGTGAATTCTTATAATGTAAACTAATGAGTAATTATTTATGTCTTCCACTACTGTCTTATATCAACCTCTTGTCTTTTCCTCTTAAATTACCTGTACAGAAATCAGCATACATGATCACAAACATTGAATCCAGTCTGTGCCAAATTGTGGGCAATATGACTAGTGTATCTGGAAAGTATAAACTTTGAATATATCATGGAATCATAGAATCATAGAATGGTTTGGGTTGGAAGAGACCTTAAAGATCATCTAGTACCAACCGCCATGGCTGACGTACCTGTCATGGCCAGGGACACCTTCCACTAGATCAGATTGCTCAAAGCCCTGTCCAACCTGGCCTTGAACAATTCCAAGTGTCTTACACCACAGGTCCGTACATGTGTAGTAGACTATACATCCCAAGAGGAGGCACGGATAGAAAATGTGGTGGTTTAGCCCCTGCCGGGGTCTGAGACCACGCGGACGCTACCCCTCCCCCACAAAGGGAGTGAAATGCAAAGCCCCAAGACTGAAATAAGGAAAAGTTTAATACAACAATGCAATAGCAACACAACAAACAACAACAATAACAATAACAGTAATAGTGATAGCAATTAACAGAGCAAAATAGCTACCAAATACAGCAGTGAGAAGCACGATGTACAAAACCACCAGTGCACCGCGCTCCCGCGCCAGGAAAATGCGACCTGCCAGGATGTGACGTCGGCATGGTATCTGAATAACCCGGCTAGAGCTCCCCCCACTGCTGGGGAAACTTAACCCTATCCTGGTTAAACCAGGACCGAAAAGAACACCTGTCAAGGCAGATATATGGATATACGGTAACTCTATTCGTGTTGAGCTACATCAGGAACTTTTGTTCTCCATTTCTCTCTTCAGAATCACCTTGTTTGGTGATACGTCAGTGATGTTGTGGATGTGCACAGACCCATTCCAAACCAAAGGTAGGTTTTCTGGCTGTAGGGATCAGCATTGGCAAGCTGTCCTATGAATGCAGGAGCTCTTTTATCATCTTAATATCTTCAATAAATGCAATTATTTGCAAATATCACTGCAGAATTACTTTCACTCTTTAGATGAAATCTTGATTTTATCTGAGGTGTTAGTGCTGAAAAGCTAAATCAAAAACTAGAGCATGCTGCAGAGATGAGGAGAAGATGTCAAATTTCCTGAATCTTCTTGTAAAACCTTTACTTTCCCTAGGAGAATTACCTTTCTCTTATTTTATACAAGTGTGTGTCAGCTATTTCATCAGGAAAAGGAGGTGATAAAGTGCTCCTTACTGAGCAAAGAAATGTATGCATATCTCTTAGTCCACTGGTAGGTACTAGAGTATGTAACATGTCCGAAAGGCACCTTTCTACAGTATTTTCTATATTCAGTCAGGATGTCCTTTCTCTTTAGGCATTTCTTACACCTAATCTAGTCCATCATGTGTTATATATGATTTCCTCCAGTGTTCCCATAAATGAAAACAGTATCTCACAATAAACTGGAAACTAATGCTATTAAGCTATTAGATAGATAATTCATACCCAGTGCTCTTAAAGTTTTTTAAATTGAGGAGCAATTGTACGAGCTAAGATAAATGGAAAATATAGTATACTATCTTTTTTAAACACTAAAAATTGACTCATAAATGTCAGATAAACTACATTTTAAATGGTATTTTGAAACATTTGAAGGAAAACTGTCTATGGATAACTGGAAAATTACTAGACACTTGTCACATTTTAACTGACAAATACATTGATCTAAATCAGAAAATGTCTGGACTGACATTTTCTAGGAAGTGTTTTAAAATAGCTTTGCTTGAAGACAAAGCTAACAGCTCATATGATCAAATTAGAAGGAAGTTTAGGTCTGCAGTATCTATATATTAATAAATATGGCAAGATATTATAAAATTATGTATTTTACATAAATAATACATCTCTTCAGTAGAAAAAAAAAAAAAAGAGCATGATAGAAAACAAATGCTTCAGAAGAAAGTAATTTAGCATAGAAATCCTGGTTTCTTCTCAAATACTATAATCCTCTAGGTGGCTGTTTGCGAGAGGGGTGGTTTGGTTGTGTTTTGTTTTTTCTTGCCTTCTCTGTGTGTGTGGTAAAAGCCCACACTTCAAGATGTAATTTCCTTTGCATTACTTTACCTCACCTATAGAGACATATTTCTGCCCGCTGAAATTAAAACTACTGGGATTTGCTTCTCTCTGTGGTGAATTTCATATTAAACATTAGTCCCAGCAAAGCAGAAAAAAACTGGCACAAATCAGTAATTCTTTCTTATAGAATTGTTCATTGTTTGATATTTTGTTTCTTTCCTTCCACAGCTGTGTGGTCTGTAACCATCAATAGAACAGATTCAGATTCAGTTTTTCAAAACTGTTTACAGGCATTTTATATTGCATTATCATTTGTTTATACAGTCCTATTTTTTTCCGCCAACTTTATATATCCAGCTGTAGCTGTAAGTGATCTAGTTTAGTTTGAAAACTTTCAATGTAAAGCTTTTCTGAATAGAATAATAGATGTTCCTCTTTTTTAAAATATCTTGCATACATATTTAGTCTAGGTTTTACAGCCTTACCAAGTAGTGTTAAAGTTAATCATCTGAGTTACTTAGTACTAACACTTGAATTATACTTGATAAAAGCAATTTGAATATTGCTAGACATGTTGCAAAGTAATTTATTTGGTAATCCAGGCCAGATATTACTACTAAACTCATTTAAAAAAAAATATTTCCTGTGATTGTATATAGAAAATATCTAATTGAAATGTCTGTATCCTGTTTCACAGAAAAAGAAGCAAAGAAACCACTCCTAGAACCACAGCCAAATTCATCACAAACCTAGAGAAACAATTAACAGTACAGTTGGTCAAAGGAAGACCTTAATTCATCTCTACCTTTTGACGTGCAGCCATATAGTTGATCATGTGTCATTCCTTGGCTGCTGGACTACAGACCATTAAAATAAAACAAAACAAAACAAAACCCAAACCTCTATAGATTCTGGATATTGATCTTGGTTATGTATCCACATAGTGCATGTACATGTGTAGATGTGTGGATGTACATTTAAAGAACTGCTTGAACTATTTTATCCAACATGTTGTGTTATACAAACAGAATCAGTCAAGAAAAAGATGATCGAGACGAGGGGATTGAGTGCACCCTCAGTAAGTTTACAGATGACACCAAGTTGGGTGGGAGTGTTGATCGGCTTGAGAGTAGGGAGGCTCTGCAGAGAGACCTGGACAGGCTGGAGCGATGGGCTAAGGCCAACTGTATGAGTTTCAATAAGGCCAAATGCCGGGTGCTGCACTTTGGCCACAACATCCCCCAGCAACGCTACAGGCTTGGGGAGGAGTGGCTGGAGAGCTGCCAGTCAGAGAGGGACCTGGGGGTGTTGATTGACAGCCAGCTGAACATGAGCCCGCAGTATGCCCAGGTGGCCAAGAAGGCCAATGGCACCCTGGCTTGTATCAGAAATAGCGTGGCCAGCAGGGACAGGGAAGTGATCTTACCCCTGTACTCGGCACTGGTGAGGCCGCACCTCGATTCCTGTGTTCAGTTTTGGGCCCCTCACTACAAGAAGGACATTGAAATACTTGAGTGTGTCCAAAGAAGGACAATGAAGTTGGTGAAGGGTCTGGAGCACATGTCTTATGAGGAGCAGCTGAGGGAACTGGGGTGGTTTAGTCTGGAGAAGAGGAGGCTGAGGGGAGACCTCATCGCCCTCTACAGCTACCTGAAAGGAGGTTGCAGAGAGCTGGGGATGAGTCTCTTTAACGACGTAACAAAGAGGTAATGGCCTCAAGTTATGCCATTGAAGGTTTAGACTGGATATTAGGAAGTATTTCTTTACAGAATGGGTTGTTAGGTGTTGGAATGGGCTGCCCAGGGAGGTGTTGGAGTCCCCATCCCTGGAGGTGTTTAAGAGTCGGGTTGACGTAGTGCTTAGAGATATGGT
Source organism: Strix aluco (assembly GCF_031877795.1). Classification (NCBI taxonomy): domain Eukaryota; kingdom Metazoa; phylum Chordata; class Aves; order Strigiformes; family Strigidae; genus Strix; species Strix aluco. The sequence continues at coordinate 62,624,730 of NC_133931.1, read as the reverse complement.
GTAGTTGAGAACTGTCAGTGTTGGGTTAATGGTTGGACTGGATGATCTTCAAGGTCTTTTCCAACCTAGAAGATTCTGTGATTCTGTAAAGTACAGAGCTAGCACGTATATAGCAAAAATCCATTGTATCCTTCCACTAGGAGGTGAAGAGCTGACATATCAGCCATTATATCCTCCTCAGGGCAAGTTTCCAGAAGTGAGAAAATGCATTGCTTAGTATATCTTTTAAAAAAACTATGCAAATATACACTGAAATAATTGGTTAGACCTCAGCAGAGCAGTACAGATTTAGAGCAGCATTTCACACTGCATGGTGCAATTAAATTATTGCAAGTGCTCCTAAACTTAACATCAAATCACTTCCTGAGAGTAATTAAAGTGAATACAGGCCATGGAATTTTTTAACAAAACAGTTATGTTGGTCAGGTAAAATATTCAGATGTTTAGAACAGGTTTTAGTGATACCACTCCTATAAAAATAAGAGAAAAAACTAAGCTCAAATAAGAAAATCACTTAAAGACATGTTAAACTTGAGAGGCCGTTTCCTCCTTACACTTGAATCCTCCAATATTAGATCTACCCCTCCTGGTTCCCTGAGGCTTACAGTCATGAGGCCTTCCTTGCACATTGAAAGGGAAATTTTTATAGGGCCCGGAGAACCAAAAAGTAAAAGAAATGGATATGAGTTTTAAGAACCCAAAATCACTTATACTCAATGGATGCAGATATTATTTTTATAAAGTTCACTCATATTCAGTTACAAGTAATTTCTTTTCACAAAAGCCTCAGAAGGAAACACTATGCAATAAACATGATCAACAGTCTTCATGGAAGTGATTTACTGTGTTTGGAGAACCCTTAAAGATACTGAAACATTGGCAGAAAGAATGAAAAGAAAGGACATAGTCTTAAAACTTCCTCAAGTTAGAGATCAGAGAGCAAGCAATACAGATTTCTTGCCTAATAATCATGAAGGGCTTGAGATCACTTAAATCTAGGTTTTTGGCTTAATTAGGGGGAAAATGCATTCCATGAGATAAAGATCAAAAAAATATATTATAGCTCAAACAAGAGATTCTTTATTCTCCCTGAGACACATTTTTTTTTTCTAACATCATTATGAGAGTTTTTTTTAATGGTTTCTATTTTCCTAAAAATCTCTTCCAGCAAAATATCTAAATGTGGAGGTGTTTCCAGCTAATGTAGTCTGAGCTTTTCTGTGCATGTTACTGTCACCTTCTGCTTATCAAAGGGACTTGTTTTATTTTCAGGAGGACATAGATGCATGTCACCAAAAGGAAACAAGCTACCTTTCAATATTCTTCATCTTCCCCTGTAACCTCTCTCCCTGATTTGTGCTCTCTCCAATTTCTGTGTTAAGGTTTCAGACAATTCTTGAACTTTATTTTCTTTGTCACCTATATCTAGTATGCCAGTCTGATATACTCATCAACAAGAGACAAAGAACTCCTTATCTGGAGCGGGGCCACCACTAGACAGAATTGAGATCGTACAATTTCTTCACTGAGAGAGTGGCTGGTCACTGGAACTGGCTCCCCAGGAAAGTGGTAATGGCACCAAGTCTGACAGAGTTCAAGATGCATCTGGATAACAGTCTTAGTCATATGATTTAGTTTTAGGTAGTCCTGCAAGGAGCAGGGAGTTGGACTCAATGTTCCTTAAGAGTCCCTTCCAACGTGAGATATTCTATGATTCTATGAAATTAAAACACTTACAGGCCATTCAGCTCTCCTCAATAGTAGAGACACTGTATACCAGTCATTTCTATTTTTTAAAGTTTATTCTTTCTGTTTCACATTTCTCTGGATCTTCTGGCAAATGATGTCTCAAAGAATTCTTGGGTTATATTTGGGTTTGGGATTAGGACATAAAACTTTCTTCACCTATTCCTCAAGTGGGGAACAAAAATCAAACCTTGATTCAGACTTATTGCTGCTACACAAAAGTCCAGTTTTTCCATTTTGGGGTCCTCACACCTTTGTTTTGCTTCTTTCTACTTCATTGGGTCCAACGCCCATATTCATTCTCATGTTTCTGATACTGCTATTCTATGCAAAATTCACAACAAAAAAATAAAAGTAAGCAAGACTATTCATACCCTAAATGGGTTAATAAATTTACATGACACGGAAGCAGAGTCTTTTTAAGTGGATCAGATGAACTCTCTGTTTTTTAGGGTAGCAGAACACCCATCTGCAAAGACAGAAAGCTATGTCTAGTTCCCTTCTATAACTGAAGATATTTAAATTAGTATCTCCATTTATCTAGAAACGACAGAGCACCAAGCTGCAGAGTATTCCAGGACAATGTTACTTAACTTTTGATTATTCTGAAGTAAATGATGGTGTTTTTCAAGCAGTACCAGTGACAGACATGTGGAATAAAGCCCAGACACAAATAAGAGCTATCTTTAATTCATTCCACAACAGTTTGACACAATTTGTTGAAAAGTTTGTATGAATAGTGGCAATCAGGAGATTCCAATTTTTGTCTGCTTTAACGTTTAAAACAATTGCAATTTTAAAAACCCCAGGAGGTTGTTACAGTTCTCTCTGGTTTCAAGACAAAAGTTGCAAACAAAATAAAATGTAAAATTTATTTAGAATATATTCCTAGAAGATATTCTCTAAGAATTATGAGCTGTTTGCGAAAAATTCTTGATAAAATATTATGTCCTACATAGTGCATTGGGTCATAAGATCCTTAAAATAGACTGTCATAGAAACTAGGACAATGGGGGAGAAAAGAAACAAACAAAAAAAATCTTTGCAGAAGAAAGTTAGGGTAATAAAGAGTACCTTCATTTATTTATTTTCAGAGCTTTTCACTGGATAAAACATTGGGCTTAAATAGATATATTTCAAAAGTGGCACTGATTTGCCTGTTTAACTGAAGAGGTAAAATAAGCAGATGCTTGCCCATCTGCCATCTGTCTGCCTGCCAATGTCCAAGAAATCACAGTTCAAACCATCAGTGTCTGAGGTACCTCTATACAGCAAATATTGACAACTGAAAGTGTTTCCTCTGCAAATGCCTGCTACAAAATTTAGGAAATGCACAGAAATTCTTGGTCTGACAGGAGAAGTAGTAAGTTGATTACCAGAATGATTCACTGCATTCCTTTTTACATATGTCATCTTTTTCAAGATTTGCATGGTGTTTCTTCCAATAACAATACAGAATCTTCCATTAATGGTTCTAAGATGATGAAACAAGTGGATGCTACTTACTGATGGGCATCAGACTCTAACATAAATCCTTGTTTAGAGATAGCAACAAAATGTCACTTCAAAAACAATAGATAGGCTCTGTAGTTGTACACATGGCACTAAAGCAAAAATATTATTCAAATCATTAGAATTTGAGAAATTCATGGATTATTTTTATGCACAAGCATGTAAAAAAAATTGTCATATGATACAGATAGAAAAAAAAAGATACAGTAATTTGATAATACATTATTTACATTTAGGTTTACATTTAGATTTGCCGGGAATAATATTATTATTATTATCATCATCATCATCATCATAATTTTTAAAATTTTTTTCTTCTACTTAAGAGAAATATGTTCCAAATCTGATAATAAAATAGTAAAAAATATATAAATTTTTTTTACCAGGAGGGTAATATGTATCTGACAACAGAAATAATATATTGTACTTATATAGACTACCTGCAAAGTGATAGGCATCCTTTTCTTCTTTGGACATGTACTACTGAGTATAGCACTGCTGTACTTTGAAAAGTGAGTCAGTGACAATCACATCATGGGGTTCCATATTTATCCTTCTCTCAAAGCCTTCCATAACACATCTGTTTTCTTTGTAAGTGAAAGGGTGATTTCTATGGTTGTTAACACTGCAGTTTTGATCTAAGATCTGAAAAACAAACCACAGTCTTATCTAATGGTCTTGCAATCAGGGATTACTGGACAATTATGTGTTGGTGACGCATTAGACAGAAAATTATATAAGATAGTTTTGAATAGTTGCTTTTTCTTAGCAACATTAGCAAAAATAATATTTATTAAATCTCTAAAATTAAGGACAAGTATTATTTTTAATGTGTTCCGCTAGTTATTTTGACCATATTTTATACAGAAAAATGAGCACTAGAAAGTTGACTTATTTTGCTATGAAAGTTTTTTGTAATGTTATAGAATTAGTTATGAAAAGAGTTGTTATTACTAGATTCAAGTAACTTAATAGTTTATTGTTTATGGATATTTTGTTGAGTACTTGTTTTTCTAATGGAAATTTTCCTGAAAGCTGCCCCAAAAATTTTCACAAACACTTATTTAATCAGATATTTTTAACAAAATCAACTGTTTATTTTTTTATATTTATAATGTGATATTTATCCTCTGTAAAATGTTGTGTTATCCCCTGAGGAAGAAGAAACATCATTACATTTAAATAGCCAAACAATCCATGATAATAAAAATGCATAATCAAAACACTTGTTTCCTGTGATTTTGAGATTTATCCTCCTTTGCTAAAATGCTTTTGAGAACTCAATTGCAGTTCAAATTGCAGAATGCAGGCTATGGAATACTGCAAGCAAGCGCATGGAAAAATTGAAGACAAAATATGTTTTTTACTGAATAAGGGGCAAAGAACATCATTGATGTTAGGAATGACTAGTTGTGTGAGCAGAACTGAGAGTGTTGCAAATACAGGAAACAAATAAAGACTAGAAAGGACTAGTATTTCATTCTCAAACTATAATATTGATCTTCATAGTATGTGACAGGGAACATTTAAATGTTTTTTTTTTTTTCATTAAATAGCCTCAGAGAGAAACAAATAGCTTCACACAGAATGAAGAAGGCAGTCTCAAACCACTTTTTAAACACTATGATTTCCCTCTTCATAAAAAAATAAAAATAAAAAAGTCTGTCTTAAGGGATCAAAGTATGCAAGGTAAACAGCTATATGGGAAGGACTCTTTTCCACATGAAACAAAGGGAGGTAGATGAGAGACTGTTCAGTAAGGTGAAGAATATAGACAAGGGTCAGCCAGAATTATTTCAGTATTACTGATAATGTATCTTACAAGATGTCTGAAATGAGTGATGAAGCCAACATTGACAACAGGGAGCTTCTATAAAGAGAACTATAAAGTTTCCTTGCAACGGCCAGCTGGTTAAATAAACATTTTCCCCTCTCCTTGATTTATATCTCTCTCCCATATATTTAACCAAAGAAAGAAAATACAGAATATAGTTGTCTCCTGTATTTTCCCTTTCCTTTTTTTCTCAAAATCTGTAATCTTTACTGTGTATGTTATGCAGTTCAGATTAGACAATATTTCTGAAAAATACTTTTTTTTTTGTACCATAAGTACTTCAAGCATTATACATTTTCTGTAATCTTTTGTGTTTTAGCTTACCCATGCTGTTTTGTTCCACGTTCTACTTCTTATGAACACACATGTCAGAAGTCAAGATATTAAAAAAAATATGTTTCAATGCAATCTAGTCTAATGAAATTGGGGCTTGGAAACAAAGAAAACAAGCTACACCTACTACAGAGAATTTTTTTTCTTGGAAGGCCATGCGTCAGAAAAACCATAGTCAACTCAACATGAACTCATAGAGCAATCCTGTGACTAGCAAGGCTGATATGATCCTTGGATATGCAAAAAGGAGTTGCAGAACAAAAACAGTGATGTGACCTTGCTTCCATGCACAGCACTGTCTATGCTGATACTCAAATATTTTATCAGTTTTCTGTTGAAGCTTCAGGAAGCTTGTATGACTAAAACAAGAATTGAAAAAGTCCTGAAATTATTCTGTTTCTGGAAATATAACCCTGCCATCTGAGATTAATACATTCAGTCTATTCAGTCAAAGGAAAACCAAGATGTAACGTAGTGACCGATATACATGGTAAATATAATTGAGATTGGGGAGGTTTTTTCTCCATGAGAGAAACATTCATAACAGTCTTTTCTATCCTGAAACTCTGTGTCTACCCTGCTTTTAAAATTATTTTTTTAAGCTCCTAGCTCTCTCCAGCTGACCAAATAATATCTTCACTCCTCCATGTAGGACACATGTCCAGCTGATAAAGTGATGTTTTGTGCTGTTCTGAGTTCTTGAAAATTAATTCTTTTTTAAATTAGAGGAGCTAGTGTCCTGTTTCCAGTAAAGTTCCATAAAACTACCATTCCTTATTTTCCTATTAATTTAGAATAGTGTATCCACATACCAGTCATAAACAGGTAAACCTTTTGCAGCACAGTTACCTATACTTTTATTAAATACAAATTTGAGTTTTAGAAGTGTTCTTTAAAAGCTGGCTTTCCTACTTGACAGATTTCTGTTTGATACAGTATCTTAAATTCAGCTTAAATCAGATAATTTATTATTTTATAATTAATATCTTTGCTGGAGCACCAAATTATTCTACACATATAACCTTAATTATGTTATGATTCATTCATATGAGAGGTTATAATACCTGACTGATGACAATTTTTACACAGTAAATGCAAAAAATAACTGATACAGACTGTCAAAAAGTCAAATTAAAAGTCCACTTAGAAGATATTTAAATAAACTATTTCCTTCATTGTTCTTCCATTTTCTGAAAATGCTAGGAAAAAAACCTCTTCTGTAATATTTTTATTTCAAATTTTATTTACTTTCTCCAAGTTCTTTCACTTTCAGTGAAGAAAAGGAGAAGATAAAAGCAGTCCTAATGCTATGTGGATATAGAGCAAAGGAGATGTCTATCCCATCTCACAAAAACTCAATTCCTACTAGGTAATAAGACTAGGATACTATCATCCCTACATCCCTTTATTTTAAAAATCATGATTATAAGAACTTGTTATCCAATTTAAAATACTGTTTCTTATATCCAAAGGACTATTTGTTCAGTGGAAATGGAAATGAAATTACTATTTTCCTTATTCCTGAAATATGCTTAAAGCAAACTCATTTATAAAATCTTATTGGAGAGCTCTTGTCCAGCAAAGAATATTCTAACAAAATATTTTTATAAAGCAAGAAAGACTGATCAAGATACTTGAGCAGTAAAAGAATTAGACATTTGTAATCATGACTGCAAGATCAGAAGTGAACCTGCAAAAAAATCAAATGCTCTTCTGCAGCTTGCAGGTTACCTTTTAGACTTGAATAATCAAAAGGGAAAAAAACTGCTGCGGGACCCAAAAGTAGTGAACAGATTGTACACAACTTATTTCTTTGTTGCAGTCCTTCCTCCATGATAGGGATTTCAAGAATTACTTTTATAGTCTCATTCCAGATCTGAGCATCAATTGCCCTGAGATACCACTACATGTATCCTTGTCCTTATTTCAGAAGAAAGACTTGTTTTATTTAATAATTTGGATATGGAGTATTTGAATGTCTATGGTAAGCCAAGTCAATCAGGAAATAATCAAGAAAAACAATAAGACCACCACTAAACAAGTTAATCTTTTTAGTGAAGAGAATGCTAAAAAAAGATAAAATCATTATATATTTTTTTCCAAAATGAGGGTAGAAAATTCACTAATAGTGGCTTCCAGTGCTTTAGCACATGTTATTGAGGGAGCTTTCCAAACTTAGATATTGGCAGACTCTTAAACCACGATGTTGCTAATACTGACCATAAGTATATGTTTCAGATATGAAAAACACATGGATTCCTAAAAAAGAAAATGCTGTATAGGGTAACAAGAAAAACGTACAGTCAAGTTTCTTAGGATAAAATATCTTACATGTACCATATAAACTAAAGAAAGATCTGCTATCAAGTTTTTCAATTCCCTCTCAGAAATCGTTTTTTGGAGGCATAGTCAGTTTAAAGTGGTTCTTGCAGGGACAATCAGAATGGCTCACATCAGTAGAGGAAGTTTAAGAAGAAATATGCTTTATGAAGAGCAAAAGAAAACCAACCAGAATCCCCAGAGCTAGAATCAGGGAAACTGTTTGCATATTAAGGGAGTAACACAACATTCTCCTTAGCAGGCTTGCCTTCCCATTTCTGTAAGAGAGCTTAACAATTATGGAAAGCTTCTGATGTAGAGATTACATGCCTTCTTTTTTTGTTGGTTTTCCCCCCACCCTTGAGGATGCAGTCAGTACGTTCAAGACACTTCATATGAACCTCTTAGAGGAAAGATGAAAGTGCTTACAGGTTTTTATCATAGCCAGAATAGTCTTCTTTTTTAATAGGTATTTGAATACCTTTTATAGACCACAAGAGCCACTTCAGCCCCAAGCAAACTATTTGATTGTAAGAACAGATGTTAATTTAACGATGCAGAGTATTTCACAATGAACTCTTTCCCAGGCCAAAGTACAAGAATGTGAAGTAGGTAAATTTCCCAAATGAACAGGGATGGTATAAATATTTTATAATGCAAGAGAGTTCTTCCCCAAAACATAGTCTTAAATGTTTTAAAAGCAGTGTCATGGTCATAGTTATCTGGTATAACCAATTCCTCATCATCAACAAAAATATCATGCTGAATGCTATCCAAAAAAGTTATCTCTCATTAAAAACAAACACTATGCCATAAAAATAACTCAAACAAAAAACCCAGAAAACCTCAAACAAAACCCCCAAAACAACAACAATGAATCAATAAATCTTATTAGTGTTGGCAGACTCTTAAACACAACCAGCTGATCATGTCTTCCAGAAAAGACTACTGGCTTCATTTGCCCTATTTTTCTGCCCTATCATCAAAGTTAACACTTCATGAAACATCTTTTCTCACTTTTGTCATTCCCTTTTAATTCACAAGTAATGAAATACTCAATGTCAATGCTCACCCCTCCGCATGGCTGCCTAGTAGTTAGCCTTTCTGATTAGGTAGATACTTGTCTCATCAAAGCTGTAAATATAAAAATGAAAGTAACATTTTGTACAGTATTTACTTTCATAGATTTAAAAGCAAATATTCAAAACTGTCTAATATATTGAGATGAAAAAATGTGTGTATAATTCTCTGTAAATTATGGCATGAAATAATAAAATAGAAATTAATAGGATTATTGACTTTATGCCATGAACTATATCTACTGTATCAGTTATTAAAAGAAGGGCTAGGTGAAGAAACTGCTTACTAAGAAAATCATTCTCCCCTTTTGCCTATGATTGTCCTGATAATGAAGACATCAATTAGCACAATTTGAAGAGGCATTATGACCTTTCAATAGTGCAGAATCTAATCTCAACATTTGGACAGTTGTACTCTGAGTTTTAGGTGGGCTCATTACTTCTCCTTCCCCCTTGTCTCTTTATTCTGCTTTCTTTATAGGAAAGAAACTCTGGAAACTTAAATGAAGACAGGATGTATACAAACACTAAACAGGAGAAGAATAGAGGGCTAAAGGACTCAAGAGAGTCTTATTCTTATCTCCACATCAACAGTGATGTTTTTGGTACCATGTAGGCATTTAAGAACAACTTACAAAATTTCTTATTCTTTCATAAAGTGGGAAATTGTATTGTTGATATTTGCAGCTTGGCCATAGCAGAACTGAACAAATAAACTTATCATTCACTGATGAACTGCATTTCTGTTTGTAGTAAAAGAAGTATCTTACCAACCTAGGTAATAATTCTTCATATACACTTTTCAGTTTTGCCACATCACTTTTGGGTACTGGTCACAAATATATATCTTTGTCCATGCTTAATGTACTAAACATGAGAAAGAACCCCAACCATAAAACCCCCAAAAACCTCACAAATGGGAAGTTATCCTGTCCTTCCTGGGAATACTGACTGTGAAGGGATGCTGGATAGTCTGGAACTGCTCTTTCATGAGTTTCATGTGATGCTTTCACAAGCTTTATGTGTCTCCACTGCCAGAGAGTCCAATCGGAAGGAGTGGTCTGAAATGACTTGTATGTACTGACAGTTCACTTGGCATATGTGAGGTAAGCTTTCATCCTTTTGGAAATTATTGTTATGAGGAATAGAATCACACTGTCATATTTGGAGGAACTTTTTTGCATAACAGGGCTTAGGAACCACGGAAACGATATTTTTGAGTGGTCAATTAATAAATGCTATGCTGAGAAGAATTCACAACATGGCTCTTTACTTACATGTATTGACATACAGCTGTGATGTCATATTTGTTTTTCAGCTATATATACATGTTTATTTTCAAGTTACATACAATGTACATTAAACAGAAATGTGACTGTATGAAAGGAGAAGAAAGGTAACAAAATCACCGCTGTTTGTCTATTTTCCAATCTGGGATAACAGGATTCACAAGAAAAGACTGCTGAAGCTACTTCTCTCATCTGTCTTACATTATCTTTCTTTACATCTTCCTAGGTGAGAGGGAAGGGGAAGAAACTTTGCTTTGACACTTATTGAGTCACATGTTCTCACAAAAGTCTTTGGCTGCAGTTTATAATACTCAATGCTTTCATCACCTTTCAGTTCTAAGTTTTATCTTTCCTTTTCAGATTCCTGCCCCAGTCTTATAAAGACTCTGCTGGGTGTTTTGATCTTTCTCCTTCCACACCAAGTGCTCCTTCCCAGGGGGTTAAAGGGGAGGGTAGCAACGCTGCTGCTTTTACCCAGGCTTTGCAGCACAGATTTAATCACACACATGCTCTGCTGGAAGATCCTCCCAGATCCATTCTAACAGGACAGATTTTTCTCTAAACTTCTAGATAGCCTTTCTTACTGTCTAATTTAGATTAGACAGTTCTTTAGATGTGTTTTTAATGATCAAAGTCAGACCATAATGAAGTTTCTACAGACACCACCTATGGAGTCTTTTGCATAACAAGATCCCTGGAGCAAATTTTTAAGATATCCTTCTTTTTTGTATCCTTGAACTGCAGGTACTGTTTTGTCCTCTCAATTACCAGCAATGCAATTGGATGTGTGTGTCCATAATACATGAATGCAATTGGGCTCTTAAAGGTCTAAAATAATTGATATTAGTTGCAGTCAAAAACACTCTAGGGTAAGAAACTGAACATAATATTTTCATATACATATAGAAAGAAACCACCCTGGGACTAGTCTCAAATGAAGAACTGTAATTGCAGAACTGAAGGAATTTAAAGCTAGCAAGGTAGCAGTGAAAGCTGACCAAATGAATTAGAAGACAGTGTGTAAGCATCCCAAGACATTAAATGCTGATATTAAAGCAAAGATCAAATCCAGGAAACTGGATATAAAATACGGATTTTATTGTGGATTCACTTTAGGGATACCTAGATTTTTTTATTTAAAATATCCAGAGATGTTTGAAAGCTAGATGTTTGTCTCCTAGGGAAAAAAATAATTTGTAAAAGCACAGGAGAGTCAAGAATCTGTAACCTTCTTAGAAGTTTGATTGCATCAAGAGACAGGACTTTAAAATGATTAGGTAAAGAAGGGATAGCAGTGGCATATGTTCTGTTCTGTAATGTATCTCAGAAAAAGAAAAATCAGCATTAAAATGGAAATAAACCCCCATTGTTCTATGTCATTAAAAAAAAAAAGTTGCTAGAAAAAGAGGGTACGATAGTAAGCCTTGTAATATTTAAAATCGAAGGCAAAATACAAATTACAAATGTCTGAGAACATGATTGTTCTCTCAGTGTTTAAGGATCATGAGTTCAGAAGAAAGCATTATGATCATTTATTTCTGTATCAGACTCTGGTGTTCATTTCTGACTAAGCTGAATCACATAAAAATGGTATTTTAATTTTTCCATATTTTAATAAATACTGAAAATAGAGGTTTCAAGAGTGAAGGGGCTAGTTGGTAATTTTCACCTTAGAAAATGTTATATGAGGTAAAAAAGAAAAGGTGGAGTAAGTGACCATGAGTAATTCTTGGTTTCCAAACAAGTTATCTTTAATGAATCAATAAAGACAACCACCATGCCTGTAAATTGTGCATATACATATTTATTCTTACAAAGTGTCAGTACAAAATCCAATAGATGAGAGATATACATTTTTTTAATAATATGACAGCAACAGGTTCACTGATGTTAGTGTTAACCTAAATACACAAAGCTCTCAGATAGGCAAAGACAAAAAAACATAGACAGAAGAGAGAAAGCAATCTGAATAGTTTATTCAGAGGGAAATTTGAAAGAGTTCTTTACAAAGGAAACTATTTTCAACTAGTGCATTAAGATATTAATTTATTTTCTTCTTTAAAATAAATTATAGCAATGAAAAATTATTAATTTTACTTCCACCATGATTTCAACAAAAACAGTACAAACAAGTAGCTATAACATACCTGGTAGCATACTCTGAGTTTTGGAAAAAAAGCTCCATCTGCCAAAAGGTTTTAAAATCCTGAGAAGGAGGAGGTAAAATGGTAGGGTGTATAAAAAAGATACTCAGAAGTGACGTCAAAGTTACCTATGAACAAGAACAGAAACAGCAGCACAGGAACTGGCCATGGGAGGGAATATCAGGCAAGAAGCATCTGTATTTATTTTTCAAACATTCTACAAGAAGAAATAGTTCCTAAATACAGTAGGACATAGAAACTGTTTATCTCTGGAGATGAAGTGTGCATTGCATTACATTTGGGGCAGGGGGAAATAAAAATAATTTTTTAAATTCCAGAATTTAAGAATTTTGTAAAGAGTTAATGTTCTGTTTATCAGGAAAAAAAAAAAAAAACAAACAAACAAACAAAAAAAGTTTTATAGTATCTGAAGGCAAATAATGTCTATATTCGAATTTGAAAACTTTTGTCAACTTTCTATCTGCACCATGACCTACCTGAATTTAAAGCAGGACTGCTACTAACAAAAATCCCTAGAGAAAATTATTCCTAGTCTTTGAAAGTAATTTTTTTTCCTGTAATTAGTTTATGCTGTAAAGTCACTCAGAATCTCAGGATTCTATTTATTAGGGACTGAACTGGAAGTTCAACTAAAAATCCCCTGATAGCAATTTAGTTGCCCCACACCCAAACAAACCTTGTGTTTAGAGCTGCAAATAACTGTACACTTAAGGAAACATTTACAAGTGAATATGAAAATAATGGGTTCCTTAGGGAATACTGCAGATTTTTGCACATCACTAGCACATTTAACGTTTCACACCTAGTTCCTGATGGACTGTCTCAGTCACAATCAATCTCTGTGTGACACTCTTGTACTTCCAGCCTAGGTCTGACTTATGGATGAAACTACATCTGGGTGACCATTCTTTACCATAATGAAGCAGAAAGGAATGTCATGCTGCTGACTTAGTTATGCCTTTTGTAAGCATCAAGTTATTTTTAACAAGTACAAATTTAGCCGGTTTTATATCAATCTGTTGGTAATGCTGACCACTCTGAATTCCTAATTTGAATCAGATGCTGGTATAAGTCATGCTTTCTGCATGCTTTTTACCTGCTATATGCTTTTTCCTTGTTGGTCTAAGGCCTTACAAAAATATTTAACCACTTTAAAAGAAGCATCATTTTAGTAGAGTGATAGAAATAATTTTCTTCCTGGATGGCTTTTGCAGAAGATTTTAATAAGCAGTCTTCACACACAGATACGGTACTACCAATCCTATTGTGAAGACATTATATTTTATTGATTTTTCATGAAAATAAAGCTGAATGCCTTGCTTGGTGAGTTTTGCTTTTAGCTTGTATTTATGAATTGCCTTTCCCTGAGGTAGAGAAATGGCATTTCAAAGTCAGTTACATATTTGTATTTCTTTGAAATGCAGAAATAAACTATTAAATTATTTAATAATAAATATTCTATAGTTATGTATACTTCCAAGGATACTGACGTGTATAAACCTTAATTAACCACTACTTGACACATGGAAAATATTACCTCATAATAGTATTCTGCTAATTTAACAAAAGAGGAAATCGAGGTACAAAAATTTAATCACATGAAACAAAGCTATACAAGCATCAGTGTTCATCATTTTCTACAGATCTGTTGACATAAGTAGATTTGTCACAAGTAGACTTCTTCCCTCCTCTATAAAAATTAATGAGGCATGTGTAAGGTGTAAGTAAATTACAAAGTACACAGCAATAGTTGATCAGTTGATCAGCTGGTCTATGATCAAAATTTTTCAAGAATTGCCAACCAATTTTTGGATTGTAAATTTATAAAATTTGCCCTTTTTTGGTGGGAGGAGTATTTTTGTCAATTATTGATCTTACTTCTGCTTCTTTCTTCTCTAACCTCCTCTGGAATTACAGTAAAGCCTATTTCATCTGTGGATCATTGGCTTTTTAAAGTATTGTCATGGTTTAACCCCAACCAGTAACTAAGCCCCACACAGATGCTCACTTACTCTCCCCTGGTGGGATGGGGGAGAGAATCAGAAAAGAAAAGTGACAAAACCTGTGAGTTGACATAAAGACAGTTTAATAAGTAAAGTAAAAGCCATGCACACAAGCAAAGCAGAACAAGGAATTCATTCACCACTTCCCATCGACAGGCAGGTGTTCAGCCATCTCCAGGAAAGCAGGGCTCCATCACACATAATGGAGCCTTGGGAAGACAAATGACATCACTACAAATGTTCTCCGCTTCGTTCTTCTTCTCCCCTCTTTATATGCTGACCATGATGTCATATGCTCAGGGATATCCCTTTGGTCAGTTGGGGTCAGCTGTCCCATCTGTGTCCCCTCTCAACTTCTTGTGCACCCCCAGCCTACTCACTGATGGTGTGGGGTGAGAGCCAGAAAAGGCCTTGACTCTGTGTAAGCACTGCTCAACAGTAACGAAAACATCTCTGTGTTATCAATCCTGTTTTCAGCACAAATCCAAAACATAGCTCGCTGCTATTAATTCTTTGTATTCACTCTCTAAAGACCTGACTTTGTTTCTGTTAATAGCCTGGCAAAATAATCTTAATTTTCAAGAGAGACAAAAGTGACTCTGTATTTTGAAATGAAGCTATAACTCTAACTCCTTTGGTAGGTTATCGTACTCTTTATTGCTTTCTCCTCCAAAAGTTGTTATAAGTGTTATGCTTATATATCTCAGTAGTCCCATCTTACTTATTGTTTCTTTGAGGCAATTTAGACCCTGTTATAAAAATAATGCACTAATATTGTTGTCCGTAAAATGTCTCAAAACTGAAATTTTCAATATTATTTTGATTCTGTATTATTTCAACTTTCTCTTTTTCTTCTTTTAAATATGAAATTTCTATGTTTGGAATGTTATGACTGTTGACTACCTGTTGAATTGACTTATACAAAGTTCTAAATATATCTATGATCACAATTTTAATTTCTTTCAATTTAAGAAGTTCAGATTAATGAAAGCAATTTATGAAGAAATCACAAGTCTGTGCTGCATCCTTAACAGGGTAGGTGGTACTCTTCAAACATAAAAATGGAACATTGGAATTTTTCCTATTGCCCCAAAACATCTTAAGTCATGTCCACTTTCTCTGGGGTAAAAGAAAATATGTCCTTTCTGGGTTTTTTTTCTGTTACTAAGAGATTCCGAGCAATGAAATACAAGATTTTTTGACCCTCAATTCTGTCAATTATGAAACAAGAAGATGAATAATCTTGTGTCAGACACTATTCAGTAATGAGCCAGCCTGAGAACATTAGCTCACCAGATACTGGTCATCAAAGAAAGGACAGCGAATGTCCTTTGGGAAGAAAACTCAGATGCAGCATGGAGTTAATGAAAATAGGAATGAGATGGGAATTTGTTTGCTGGGAAAATTAATAAATATATCATGTTCTCCCCAAATAACTATTTTTCTTTATTATTCATTTGCACTTTTGATTAGTAGCCAATTAACCTCCTCCTCACAGTTTTCTACTCTCACTGTACAATAACTAGCTCTTGCACGAGTTTCTGTGGTGAATGCGTGCCCCCTGCCTTATTATTTTCTCATTGATTATTCCAAACTAAGGTAAAAATAAAACAAAACGCTGTTACTGATTCAGTTGACCACTGTATCTTTAAAATCCTTCTCTTTTGTAATTGATGCAAAGATATATATTTCCTTTTGAGCTCAATTGCATGCATTTTTACCATTTACCACACTTGGCAAATCTAGGTATTTCAGTAATTAGATGTGTTATTGAGATAGTTGATTTGAAACTCATTACTTACAGCTGTAGAGCACAATCTGAGTAAAGCTGCAAGAAAAAAAGGTTATTATAATGGGGAATTTTGATCTGTTATAAAATATAATGATTAAAAAGGGGTCCTCTCAATGCTTGAGTGACAAATTATATTTCCTTCTCTAGCTTTTAGGAAAGGACAGTAATAATTTACTTATTTTTTGTTAAAAATGATAATCAGATAACACCTCTTCACCATACATTATTATTGAATAAAGTTGAATTTGAGATCAGAGGATATTTTCCCCTCCCCCTCTAGACCCTATCATGCTAATAAATATCTACAATTACAGATGATCTAAACCTTCCCTACCAGATTCGCTTCACTGAAGTTAATTACAACTCCTGTATTTGCAACTGTGAAATACATCTGCATTCAAAACATAACATCTATATAGGGAGTGCAGTGTTCTCAAGGCAATATTCAAGTTATTTTGTATATATTTGAACTTCTGTACTGTGAATGGCAAATGGGTTAGCTCCACTGCTTATCTTACTAATGTAGACCCTCTTTAAGTCAAGCAAATTTTTTAACATTTGTTCAACAATGTCTTTTGGGATGAGCATGAATTGGGCTTTCCAGGAATGTACCATGTTCTACAAACTATTCTAGCATATATTCTATTAAATGTTCTATTCCAGATGTTTCTTTTCCCCCCAGTAGCATTGATATCAGGATGAGAAAGAAGCAGCAATGACTTCAAAGTTAAAATTTACCTAATACATTTTCCAGTTCTTTACTTAAAGTTATCTTCTATGTGACTGGAAACTGAATAAGGAAAAACTCCTGAAATAGAGTTGTTTTCCTGTTAATGTATGAGTGTGTTGAGATCCATCTGAATCTCAGCATGTCAGTCTCCATTTACAACTCACATTTGTGCTGCAGAGAACTTCAGTGAAGTTGCTGCTAAAACCTGTAATAATGCAGCCTATACTGATAGTGCCTACTCTGGTAGTCCCATTTTTATGCTCCCCTAAGGAACATCAGGGCTATAGCTACAACTATAGTTATGTGTGCAAGAAAGAGACAAGACTCTCTAAAAACCTTTTCTTCCCTGCAGATGTCCCACCAGCAAAAAAAGCCCTGTCATCGTTTGTTAGAGACTTAATATAAAAAGCATTCTTTCTTTTTCCCTATAAATGGCCACCTTTTTAGTATTTAATTTACTGTTCCTTGAACTTTTTGCTTCCACCTCCTTTCTCACAGTTTTGGCTTTCACTGGCCTTCCAACTGCTATGCTATAATTAGCAGAACCTGCAGCTACTCTAAGCAATCCTCCCTCTTCTCTGTTTTCTCACTTTAGATGGAAGACCAAGTCAGCATTAGAAGATAAGAGGACAGAGGAAAGTGGCAAGGATGACAACTGATAGGGATAAAAGTAGTAGAGAAAAAGACAGTGAAAAAGCTATAAGATGAAGACACAAAAGAATAGGTAGCAATTTGTGATTGAGCTGAATGACAGAGTAAAAGGACATCTTATTTTGGAAATATTTGCCAGCATTTCTCAGTATTTTACAGTGTAGAAGTTTCAGTCAGATGGACAGGATTACACATATGGGATGAAGGAAGAATCCAAGAGATATTTCAAGATCTTTGCTCTTGATTTACACCTTGGGCATGACCATATGAAGCATAGGATAAAACCAAGGACTACACCAGGAAAAAGTTTAGAAACACTAGCTTTCTTGTAGTTTGTGAAAAATACCTTCTTGTACATAGGCTTTTTCTAGCAGTCTCTGCTCCCAACAAATTGTAGCAGGTTTTGTTTTCTTTTTTTACTTTTTTAAAGAACTATCAACTTGAAGCTGCTGAGTAAATCTTGAGGAAAGTGAGTTACCGGCTATGGAACATTTGCTGGCAAAGTTGCGTGATATTTCATTGTCTATTTTCCACTGTCAATCACCATACTGAAGTCACTTCATGTCCTCCACATATACAACTCAATGAATTTAATCAAATAAGAAGATAGAAAAATAAGATTTATTTACTAAAAACTAGATTTTTTCTTCCCTCAGGCTTTTAAAGCCGTGTCTTAGTTTTCAATAAAAGTATTATATTTTCAGACCCATAAAACCAAGAAAAGCCTCTTCCTCATTAAAAGCAAGAACACAATATACAGGTGTCAACTATGCATTTTAGAAGTTAATCTTGAATTTTAAATGCCTTGTTTTAGAAGCCCTTTACTTATAAATGATATTTTCTTGGACATTTTAGCACCCGTAAGATCTTGGCTGGTACTTCTTTTTCTATTATCTAGTTATTTCCAACCACAAATACATATGAGAAGCTGCCCATAAAGCACCTTGCAGGACTAGTTCACAGCTGCCAATACTCTTTTTTTCCCTTGAGACTGAAAGGTTCCCTCTGTTTTCAACTATAGTCAGAGCAGCAGTAATACTCAAGCTCAGGGTATTCCCCTTTACAGTTCTGCCAGTTTGTTGATGATATCACCAGAGTATATACCACAAAAGTGCTACACTTTTTGCCTGAAATGTATCAGCAGAATCTAATTTAGTGCATTTATTGTTCTAAGTAGATGTCAATTACCATACTAAACAATATGTTTAGATTTGGTCTAACAACTGCATACTGCATACATGGACCGAGGTGACAGTGCAAAGCAAAATGGGATGTCAGAATTGAGTACGTTCTTATTTTGACATTTTAAAATCGTACAGAGCTTTCTAAATCCAGAATGGTTATGAGACTATTGGCAAAATAAATCCAGGAACAAAAATGAAGATCACACAGGAGTGACTTGTGGATATAATCCCTAAAAGATCATTTCTCTTCTCTCAGGTCTCCAGTCTCTGAAATAGTGATTTTAGCTGCAGTCAGGGTAGTTTAGGAATGGACTGTGATTTTAACAGCCAATTCCACTGACTTAAATTAAATCACCACCAGGACAGCCCTTCTTTGGGCCATGTTTTCATAGTGTTTTATAATTCAGTGGGACAGTTTCTGTCAATACTGATTTAAAAACTGAGTGGTAACCTGACTTTCATACCTCTTTTCTAGGGAAAAATGGTCTGAAAAATGAGGCTATAATAAGAGATATTCAGAGTCTTTAAAGTGTGTTTTAAATTCCTCGATAAATCTGAGTAGCACATAACTATTTATTTCCCTTCTAAATTCTGTAGCAGATTTATGTATGATATTACCTTTCACACAACATAGGTATAAATGTAGCATAATTCTAAAAGAGATGGGTATAATTTTTAATAGTTAAATGATGATAAATTCCATGTAGATCAATTGTTGAGCTACAGTCTCCCAACTAGTCATTTACTGTACTCTCCAAATTATGAAAAAACATCACTGATTGTCATATGAAGCTGTATACAGAGTACAAAAATAAACTAGACAGTTTGTTGGCAGTTGTAGGATGTTGGGATTAAGTTCAGCAAATGCTTAAAACCTGTGAACAAGGCAATGGGTAAATAAATACGTAAATACACAAAACCAAAAACTCTAATAGTTTTGAGGGGGGGTAAGTTTGTTGATTTGGCTGGTTGTTTTACTCAAAATAAGATCAATTACATTACATCAACAAAGATAAAATTTTTCAAATTCTCGACACTACTGTGAATCTTGACTCTGAACACTAGCAATGACAATATAACAAAAAAATGATGTTTGACTATAAATCAAGTTTCAACAATAAAACAAAATAAACATTCTCACAAAGCAAATAATTACTTTCAATTTTTGTTATCCCATGTTCACAAGCATTTTTGCTTGATAGGACAAGATGACAACAGGGGTATCATTCTGGAAAAAGCAGTAGAAAACTATTGCATTGCATTACTTTGAATGACCCATGCGATCTAATTTACTCATTTACACTTTGCATAAAGAACCCAATTTTGTCTCTCTCTAGCTTCATTCACTAGCCACTTTTTGTGCCAAAAAGGACAATGAACAGTTGAATACTATTCACCTTCTCCATTGTTTTCATGATTTTGTCATGTAATTTCTGTCATGTCCTTCCTCGGTCATCTTTTTTCTAGGCTGAAAGAAACCAAAGATGTTAAAAGACATCTGTGAGGTCCTCAAATAATCAGGAGACTGACTTGAAAATTTGGGAAGACAAGTGAAAAGTATTTGGCTTTTTATATGTTCCTTATATTTTCCGACTCTTTCAGGATCCTTGGAGATTACGATGACAAATTTTCTGCAGGGAACATGAAAGTTACAAGATTTCTGTCTTGTTTTATAAAAATATGTAAACATATTCATTGGAGCAGGGAGAGAAAATAGTATCTTTCTTTCAGAATACCCTTATCACTTCATGACAGAGGTACACTCTAATTCCCTTTCCCTGTTTGCTGCTTCTATGAATTATGATGATCCCAGAAAAATGGAATTCATGTAATGGGAAAGATCACCTGTTCTGTGCGCCCCTCTGGTCTAGCGACACAAGCAGCCACACAGCAGGTAGAAAAGCCGCTGATGTCAGGTACCAGTTAAAAGGAGCAGGCGAAATCCTTCCCTACATAGGTTTTGTTCAGGATCTAATCTCACACACATGCTGACAGAAATTAATTGGGAAAGCTGTTTGTATGCCTAGCTGCTGGCACCCACAGATGAAGGAAGCAATGAGTATAGGTAGAAGACAGCCCCATGCACCCTAATTGCTCAAGTGATATTTTAGAGGGGTGTAAGCCAGACTTTCTTCCCTTTCCATGAAGAATTGAGAGAAGCAGCACAGGTGTGACTTCTCTAGTTGAGAACTCTTTCATCACCACACCATCCATAAGAAAATATTCCTTATTTCTTTAATTGTCTTTAGACCATACATAAGGAAGGATTACCATGTTCCTGCTTCTGTAATCAATTAATGTATTCCTGATGGTTTTATCTATCTGATGAATGACTCAAGGAGCAACTTGCCTTCCCAGCTAAGAATGACCTTAGGAAAACTTTCTTAAGGGTTTGAACTGGGACAGTATGGGTATCACAGCTCTGTTCCAACGTCCATTGAGAGCTTCTCCACTCCATAGATGATATGTCTGTATTAGTCTAGTTTTCTGCTTGTATAGTAAGTCCAATTTTTGGTTAGTCTTAAAGTACAATTATCTAATAAACAGGGCTCTTTTCCCTGGGACTGTTATGAATTTTATCCTTTGCAGTTTGATATTTATCTGCCTAGTTACAGTTTTTCTGTGGAGATATACTTACCTCATAAAACCCCCTAAATGTTATCCCTTTAATGCTTTCAGAGTAGTTATTACTGTTTATGGCAACATATTATTGTATACACCAGAGTCCAGCTGAAAACAAATATGCTATTTTTGCTTTGGACTAACAGACCATTTCTTTTATACTACAACATTGTCTATTTTTCCTGGGAAGAATTAGTATGAGAACACATGAAGAAACAAATACTGCTGAGTCCATTTTATCTGTATTGTTTAGGTGCAGAGCTGATCTACTATATTTCTTACATCTTTCCTATTCACATTATTTTTCTTTGTTATGGTCATTCTGTTATATTTACTCCCTGTGCTATTTTTGCCAGATTTTCAATTTGAATTTCACTTTCTTTTTTTTTTTTTTTTTTGGAAGGGGTGCCCTTTTGTTGTTATTGATATTTTGCTTTTCCAATCATGTTAATAGAGTCATTCATCCTCACTAAGCTTCCGCTTGGACACTCTTTTTATTTCTTTTGAATTTCAGTCAAAAACTCATCTTTTATCAAAGACAGTTATCCACCTGAAATAGTAAAACCAATTTTTTCAGTCAGGGATCAGAAATCTCCTGAAATGTTACCTTTTTTTATCCTGTGTATTCAACAAATCTCAGAGGTTTTTGATTTTTCACAAAGTACAGGCTTCATCAATATTAAATATATGTTTCTTAACCAGGCTTCTTTATCCCAAAACTTTTAAGTATCACTTTAGACCCAACGTGTTTGGAAGAGATCCTTTCTGTGTAATGAGCTAATATTAACTATACCTGAATAACCAAGGAGCTTGCTGCTGCTGTGGAGCTTCTGCTTACAAAGTTAAGCCAATTAAGACACATTTTATATGTGACAAGGCAGCTGTAGTGTTAAAATTATTTCATAAATCACAGGCCTTTATCCAGGGCTAGAAACTGGGTAAGGATGTGGACTAGCTCAAAGTCAAGCTGAGGATGACAGTAAGCTTCATCATTTTCACTCTCCACTGCTCATCACCAAGAATCCGCCTCACATCTTGCTCACATTTTGGCTGAGGTCCTATGTTATTATCATTTTTGTTTGTTTGTTTGTTTTTCCTTATTCTTTTGAATTCTTTTTTAGCATCTTATGTGGTAGGCATTCAGTTTCCTAGATGTTGTCCTTCGTCACCTCTCCTCTCTGTTCAGGTTTCAACCAAGACATTTGCTGTCACAATGAAACAAAGAGTGACCTTGACTCACACAAAAGACTTAACTAGCAAACATTGCTTTTCTTGGCTTGTTTTTCACCTCTGTGTTCTAATCTTTTACACCCCTTTCCTTCTGTTTAAGGAAATTAGTATTCTTTAATTATATAGGAATATGGCCACACTGAAGGCAATTATTATTAACTGTTAAAAAAAGTGGTTTATTATTGACACAGGGAATTTTCACTGGAATGCAAGTATGCCCTGAAAAAAATCTGATTTTAAACAATAATCTCATGTGTAAAGCAAGACTAATCTGTTAACAAAGAAAGATATGCTTATTTCTTGCTTGCTAGCTAGAGATAAGACAATTTCATTCTTTTCCTTTTTTTAAAATAGCATTCCAACTTCCAAAAATGTTTCATAATACAGACATGTTTGATAAAGCACAGAGAACAGGGATCTCAGTAGGAAAAAAAAAAAAACCCACAACCAAACAAAAAGAGTATATTATCTATCATCAGAATGAAAGATATTAAATAGCAGATAGCATTGTGCAAGCCTGTGAAATTCTGTTGTTTCCCTCTTACTCAGTTCATTATATGTGATTTTTTAATTTCTCAGGCTGTTATTTCTATCAATAAAAATGCAAGAAACTGCCATTTTTAAACAATTTATACACTATTCAGCTACTTTTAAAACAAATTTTGTGGTGTACTGCAATGAGAATTTGTGAGTTTGGCTTGTTAAAGCTCATCTAGTGGCTATTAAGGGCACATTAGAGAGCTGTATTGTACAGTTTGCAAAATCCATAAGTGGCCATATCCTGCCACTGCAAGGAGGCTTAGGCCAGATTTTTAATAGCCCAGTGGTGACAGTGCATATGCATCTAAGGACAGTGCACATGCAGGAGAAGCTAATTAACATCAAACACTAATTAGTCCCTCAGTATTTAGCAATGAAGTATCAGCAGCTGTCTTAGATGCCATATGCTAATTAGCATTAATAAACTTCAGAAATAATTGTCTCCATTGTTCTGTGTCATAATACTCCCTCTAATTATACTTTGGAGAGCATTGCCTATAAATGGTAGCAAGCGTTACATTGCCTTGCTTGAAGTTTAATGAGCAATTTATGGCAACTTGTGGCAATAAAAAAAAGAATCTATATCAGAAAAAAAAAAGATTAATACCAATTTTAATAGTCTACAATTAATGTGTTGGCTTGTGCCTGTGTTCAGAAATTTTGTGAGATGGGAGGGAGATACTTTTTTTTGTTCTGTATGCTGTAGTGTATGCAACAAAAGAATACAACGGTGATGTTTTACTGTAATAGAACTGATTCACTGTCTCTGCATACAAATGGTCCAAAAAATGGTTTTATATCATCTCACACAAAACGGTGTGAGCTATCATATTGGAGTGTTTATGATCAGCTCTTGGATTTTATGGTTGTTCAGAATTCCATTTGTCTAATGGTGAGGAAAAAAGACGAGTATTCTTTTTTGGTTTACTCTGATTGATATGCATTATCTACTGTGGTTGTTTTTCCACAGATTTATATTTTCTTTGCAACATTGAAGAACTGTATGATTGCTGGCTTTTTTGTTGGTTTTGTTTGGTTGTTGGGTTGTTGGGTTTTTTTTCAGTCGGAACTCCAACAAAATCCATAGGAAACACAAGTTTAATTTTAGGTCTGCAGCATAAAACCTCAGACAACCTGAAACTCTGGAGATCCATTTAGACTTGCCTGAAAACTTGTGATAACCATTACTGAAGACATCCAGCACTGCATTACAGGCAGTGTAATCTTCCATAAAATGATCTGTCTACACACACACCATTCAGTGTCTACATTGCCTGGTTTAAAGCATGTCAATAAAGCTAAGCAGTTCAAATATAGCACGCATATGTAATGTTTGAGAACACTTTCCTCCAGGGAGTCCCAACAGGGTGAAAATAAAAGAACAGGAAAGGGCACATAACATAGAAACACTAGTGAAGACAAAGAAGAACCAAGCAGAGCAGTAGATCCAAAAAAAAGGAACCTATATCCTATAGAAACACACCAGACAAACCCCACCCTAGAAGACTTAATTCCCAAGATGGTTCAAGAGCCAGCACAGGGCAGCCAAGACAGATGTTCTAACTGTATTTTACCAGAACCACTAACAAACATCCCAGGGGTTGTGCTTAAATTTCAGATACCTGTATTTGTGTAACTATTATGGCTTAAAACAAACAAGTAAAGACCCTACCATGAAGCTCCCCTAGATATTTGCTTTCTTCTTCTTTTTCTTTCTGGATGTACAAGTCCTCTACCAGTTCAACTATAAGAATGGAGACTATTAAATAAATAAACAAATAGACAAATATGTACATGCAGAAAGAAAGAAAAAATGTTTTCCTGAAAATTCCTTGTAAATTCAATAGCAGGGCTGGTATCTTGTCCCAGATTTACACCATTAAGTAAGAGACAAGTGGAGTAACATGGAGCTACATTAAATTCCATGAATTTTGACTCATGGTAGATATTATTATCCCTGAAGAGTTTAAATTTTGAGGTTTTAGAATCAGATTCCTGGCACAATATCCCGATCCAATGTCGGGAGAGGTTTCGATATGATCCCAAGAGCGAGATGTCCTGGTTTCAGCCAGGATAGGGTTAACTTTCCTTGGGCTGAGAGGGAGAACAGCTGAAGGGCTGGGTCATTGGAGTGTTCTATGCCATGTGATGTCAAAGCTCAGCATATAGGCGGCGTGTGCTCTCACATGTGTGTTTTGGTTTTGGTTTCGGGATCTGCTGGGCAGAGTTCTCTGGTGCGGTCAGATCGCTGCTGGGGACGGGCTCTGTACCGGTCGCAGCTCCATGAGCCACGCCTGCATTTTACCCACTTTGCACTACTATTATTACTGTTGTTTTTTCTAGTAATTTTTCTTTTTTTTTGTTCAACCTACAAATTTCTTTTTTGTCCCTCCCCTATTTCACCGGGGACGGGGTGGGAGTAAACAACTGGCCACGTGGCGATTTGCTACCGATTGAGTTCAAACCACAACACGAGATTAAGACACCAACGAGGTCAAATGCCGTATACCCAAAACAGGTTTTTATTATTAAAAAGGTGAAGAGGGGTAGCAATAGGACAGAATGGAAGGAAAAAACAGAAATAAAGCAAGGATGCGGGATAGGGCTGCAAGAATAGTCACCACCATGGATCCAGCGGCGTCCCGTTGGTCCTCAGTCTTCAGTTCTTCAGTGGTGGGTGCACACGGATCTGGCTTCGATGGTGGATGCACACTGAGCAAAATTTTCTGCTGCCTTTTTAAGTTCATCGTATCCACTGATTAGCATATCTGCCCACCTTTAGGTTTTTTTTTCTCTGATCCCACAGGTTTTTGCCGCATCTGGCTTCAGGGCAGGAACCTTTGCCATTAGTCGGTTCATTAGCAATGCATGCATGGGGTCTGGACTACACAATAGAGCCACAAATGGCTACAGGATGGGGCCAGCTCAGTACAGTCTGCCCCTTTGAGGCTTGTCTAAGGAGTCCGGACAATGCAACCCCCGCTTCCCTGGGTGACACTCCCCAGACTCATCCACAGGCCGCAGCAGCTTGTCCTTGAGGTTAGCACAGACACAAGCAAGCTTTGAGACAGTCATATGACATTTCAGTCTCTCACACACAAAAAATAAGTAGGATTTCTGTTTTTCCTTTCTGGAAAGTCTTTACCAAATTCAGAAGGGAAAAATACAATGAAACAAAACAAAAAGAAAGTGGGCATACCAACATCCCACTGCCAAAGGTACTGAACATTGTTCCATTATTCCATAATTTAGCTGTGGCTAATCCAATTTAGCTTGACTGGAGACAGAAGCGTCCCGAAGGGCTATACTGCAAACAGAAAATGTTGCTGTTCCACTGTTTACTGATATGTTTTAAAAATTACCCACCTTCCTCCAAGAGCTTGTTAGGATAAAAGGAAGGCACAGGGGTTATAGAAGCAATTTTTAAAAAAAATTAGTGTAGCAATTGGTAAATCCATTAGTGTTTAACAGCCTGATCTGAAGTTGCAATCATTCAAGACCGTGACAGAACTTTGTAAAAGATGATTTCCTCCAAGGAAAGGGATCATTAGCTCATAGAAATGACTAATGTTAAGAGGGGTTATTAGTCTATTATTTCTATCAGTGCAGAACCTAAGCATGAAGATTTCACCGATTGCATTAATGCCTATAAAACAAGTGAATTGAAGATGAAAGAATGCATATGCTTAGGATAAGTGCATATTCATATGAAAGCATGCAATTTAACTTTTGCAGCTGGCATGGGTTTGAAGCACAGAATTCAGTTATAGGTTGTGTTTGGACTTGCAATTTATGATTAAGAACATCTACAAAATATTAATAAACACATATGTCCTCCCCACAGAAACAATAGTAAGGTTGTTAATAATGCAGGAGGAGGACCAGACTCTGGAACCGAGGTTTGACCCTGTAAACCAGCTTCTCAACCATAATTTGAAAATATTTGTATTCCAATTTACAGTGATACTTGATTTCATATTTTCTTCCATTTGAAAACCATTTATTTGCCTAATGCATAACAGTGAGAAAGAAAGAAAGAAAGAAAGAAAGGAAACCTATCCACTTCAAAGCAAACTAAGGTCATAATTATTTTATATGCATACATTGTTACAATTAATTAATGCATTAACAATATGTCCATAAAATTAAGTAGATTGTGTATCTCTATTCATGTTCACCTTCAGGGTTGTAAAACTGGAACGATATCCTAATAAACACTTTTGTACATCCAAATTAGGAGTAGCTTTCTTCCTGTCTTAAGAAATTTTCTTTAGAAATAACTGTTTTACTGTAGCTTTCAAATGTCAAAAATAAAAACTAGCTTTCAACAAATGTATTATTTATTCAGACCTGAAGGGTTTTCTTCCTGTAGTTAAAACTTGAGTTTGGACTAACAAGGTGATTTATGCATTTGTACTGTATTTTATTCTTTAACAAAAGTTTAATGCAATTGATTTGGGGTTTTGTTTCTACAACAAGCCCTAGGGCTTTTGATAAAGCTTTTAACTGAAAACATTTTTACATTTACTGTTTATCAAGGTTTTATAGCAGAAGTTAATATATTATGTAGGTAGTTGATTTAGATACAGCATATTTTTTCTCATTTTATATTAACAAGATACTCTCCTCTTGACAAGATGATGTTTCCTTTTACAGTACCACGTATCACAACGTAACATTTTTCTTGATTTGTAAGCATGTTAAAAAAATAAAAGGATAATTCAATGCTTCAATTTTCCCATCACTAATATATAAAAAATCTTGACATTATCAGATTTCTACATGTCAGTACATGGACTTCTAAGCTGCCCATTTCTCCTGTGTATCAGAAACCTAGACTACCTCATACACTGTGGACAAGGTGGTGGCATGAAAGGATGGTGTGGAACCACAGTGCCTATGAGGGGAGTATCAGAAGATACCCTAAGTTCTTTAGATGTTTGGTGAGGGAGGAGAATAGAAATAATAATAAATTTTAAAAATCCATAAAATATTTTGTAGGCCCCAGTTCAATGATGCATTTAATGAGGAAATTGCTTTAAGGTATATAAAATTCTCCTGTTAGGACTTTTTAGGCGTTCCTCTTCTTAGGACTATTTATGTATCTAGGTGGGTGATCATATAACCCCAGGTGCATTCTGGTTGTCTGAACACCAAAACAATAGTGCCACCTTCCTATTCAATACCCACAGGACAGATGAGCTCTAGACCCACATCTTTTTACCTCTAGCTGTTCCTTGAAGTGGCTAATAAGGATTGTTGGCCTTGTCTTCATGGAAGTTAGGGCTTTGTCTCCATTGGCAAACATAAGTATATGTAAGTATATCCACACTGTGAGCATTGCAGGAGGCTTAATGGCAGACAGGATGTAGAGTGGTCCAGTCACTGAATGCCTACCAGTGGTCTCTGTGGTTCTTTATTATGTCTTCTAGTCTGGTTTCATCCAGAAAGAAAAGAGTTTGTGCAATCCAAACAAATCTACAGTGTAAACTAAAACAGAGGGACAACTGAGAGTTTTGGTTCAAAAAGGCAACTCTTGATCAAAATGAGAAATACGATGTAAATACACTCTGCAAAGTGTCCAAAGAGTCTGCAATTCTGACCTGTTTTCTCTTGCTCTCTACTGAGTAACCATGATTTCTACTTAGAAGTCAGAGCAGTTTGCATGTATGAAAACTATGAAGCATTAATTCTTCTGTTAATTTCAGACAATTTTTATAACATTTATTCTTAAGAATTGGGAATTTAGGACAGAGATACTTCATCTTCAAAAGACTTTTTGGACTTCACCTGTGAGTTTAAGTCAGTTCCATATTGCAGCAATTTCATCTACAGGTATGAACAACTTCAGTTAATTCTGAACACGCTTACTGTAACATAAGCAGTTTCATTATCCTTCCTTCACAGAATGTTTCAGCGGCTTCGACCATCCTTCTAACTTTCTTGTTTCTCCACAGTTATCAAATATTACCATAAGAAAGACTCTTGAGCTGGTACTGTTAGCTCACTAGCACAAATTCCTTCAAAACACTGTGACATTAAAAAAAACATAAAATAAGAAGGCCGGGTAATGTCAGAGCAAAACCAGACACCCTTGTTGACAGGGACAGCAAGACAGATCCTTGAAACAGTGCCATACCAAATCTTAAGTCAGGTGAGCAACAAATCAAGGGAGAAATATCTTGCATTCTGTATTACTGATCCAAAACTGAACAGTGAGGACCACAACCTTCATTCTTTTTCAGTTATTATTACAGAATTTATTTTTTCATCAAGAATCGTGTATTTTATTTGTATTTTAGCTAAAAACAATACACTTAAAAGACATGTATTCAACTTACAATCACTCTGTCAGCTTCCTTTAACCTTTGCATAGTTTATTTTACCTATACAATTAAATTCAAGCACTTCAATTGACTAACAGAAATAGCAGATGGTTTTCACATATGGAAAAGGTGATTAATACCCATGACACATTTAGCATGTTCATTTTTATTAATTGCAGTGGATGTTCTCAGAAGCCAAGTATCTATCCTACCAGGCACTGTACAAATGTAACAGGCTTCAACTAATGTTGATTTAATCATATTCATTCAGGGAACTGGTTACTTTGTTTGCATTGATTCAGGGTCATTGGCCTGCTTAGAATTTTTAAACACAGAGAAATTTTATTGGTGTGCCAAACTCCAATACCTATTTCTACTGCTGTTCAGCTACCTACCTCCAAATTCATATTCAGACTCAGAAAGCACTCCTTTTACAATCTCATGCAATTTATGTTGAATAGATTTCTTCATCAGCCTCCTACACTGAGATAATATTCTCTGAAAATTTCTTGCTTGTGTCATACCCAGTCTAGCTCCAGGTCAAACCACCACCTCACCTTAACATCATTTCTGTTGTGCTTCACATTCAGAAGAGTTCAATGGCTGAAATACCTTAGCCATCCAGATTTACCCAAGTTATCTATTACAGTTTTAGGCTTCCTTCTCAAGCTCTGCTTTCTCAGACTCCAAGTGTCTTCAGAGTTCTGCACATCCAGGGGTCCCAGGATGTCACCTCCTCACTTCTCCGTTCTCCTGGGATTTTTAGGTATCACTGTATCATTTTGATAGATAGGACTCTTCAAGAACCCCAGAGCTAATATCTTTTATAAAACGCCCAAATTCAGAACCATGAAGGAACTCTGGGCTGGTTGTCTACCATCTCCTAGCCTTATGCACCTGTTTTCCAAGGATTTACCAGATCATGAAAGACTACCTATGACCTTTAATTCTCAGCCTTTTCTCTTACTATCTGGTCTTACAACTCAGTATAGTTACTCTTCCTAATTATATCAGTCCATGGTTCATGTGTGTAACAGAACTGATAATTTGTTCCCATTTTCAGAGGACCTGATATTATTCACACTTCCTGATGCTGTGCACCTTTCCTTTTTCTCTCTATCTGAGAGGGAGGACCATGTCTGGCATGGATGCTCCAAATTCTTCAGAGGTCAGGTTCACTGCAAGCCAGGAAAACAACTGTTTGGAGGAAAAAAGATCTTATCTGAAATTCCTTGTTTAAAATCATAGAATCCTGATGACAGCTATTTGGCTGCAAATCTTGAATAAAGAATATTATTACCCAACATATCTTTTTAAAGTCCCTGTAGTCTCTTCCAGTTACATAGACTCTCAGAGACGAACTGTCACATTCTATTTTCTTGATAAAAGGTCAGAGTGGAATGTACTAATTGCCTGAAGAAACTCTCAGAGTAACTTAGTTAGATAGCTGACTATTTATTAACTGAAGAGTGCCACCAGTTCACAACAGACACTCTTAAAGATTCTCAGCAAGTACCATCTCCTGAGGATGTAGTGCCAGGATAGTTATACTTCTGTAGAAACATATATGTGCTTGTAAGGGGAAAATAGGGAAAAGACCGATTGTTATTTCATTAACAATAGAAGAAACAACCTAGTGTAAGCAGATCTTTTTATTTATGTAAATTCTTTCCTGGGGCAAATTTTCTTTTATATTTTACCCCTACTGAGCTAATCCTAAATCAGGAGTGTTATCACCCCTAAAATATATTCCTTATTGTAGCTAGCTCTGCAGTGTGGGGGGTATTTGGGTGTTGTGTACACATAGTATGTGCCAGAAGCAGTTATCTTTTGTGGGTTCTGAGTGGGGTTTTTTCTGTATGAAGCAAAGTAGGAAGTTTTGGTAGAAGTAGAAATGACTGCATGTTTCTCATGCTAAGTGAACAGAATAGTAGTACATAGATACTCTGTGTACATGGAGATACTAAAGGGAACTATAAAGTAAGAATAGGAGCAATAATAGTTTATTCTTACAGGTGATTCACTAAATAAGTGAATCTGCAATGAATCTCCAGCCTTTCTGGCAGGGTGTCATTACAGTAAGACATTACCTATGCTGACATGACGCACTCTCATGTCCACCTGCTTGACTGCCAGTGTGATAGCCACCAGAAGCAGAAACACTTGCACTTTATGCATTCCTTGTAAACCAACACCAACTTTTTTTTTTTTTTTTTTTTTTTTTATATAAAAAAGGAAGCTTTTTGCTTCATTACCTGGGACTGGATGGCATGAGATATTTTACAGCTTACCTGCCATAACAGATGCTCCTTTCATTCTACAGACTAGGATAAAGCTATTCTCACAGACAGTAAGCACTCTGTCCCTTAATAGATGTTGTGGGGGATGTTATTTTTGCAGGAGAGTAAAAAACCCAAGGACAGTGATTTACAGATTTTTTTATATGACTGTTTTTACAAGTCAAACAGTTGTTGTGGTCTAGCAGACAAACTGATCTGTGACCTAACAATTGAAAAGAAAAAATAAGTTTAAAATTAATGCCAGATGAGGGCAATTTAACCCTTTGTAAGATTTCTGAGTTTATCAGAAACAGTGAAAGAAATTGGAAAATTACCTCTTCTAGTTAGAGTTCAGAGAGCATTAACATCAGTGTAGTAAACCGAAATAATGTGAAGGGTAATAAAAGCCCACGTTGGGCTAAAATATAAAAGCCATGCTGCTGCTTTAGATGTGGATATATCAGTAATCTGACTGATTTTCTAGGATGCCCTGCAAGACATGTAAATTGAAAACAATATCAAATGCAAAAGGAACATCAAAGTAGCTGTGCTACACTTGAAGACAGATGGAAACAAACACCTCCAGCTTTATACTCATAAAACCTAAACTGTTTGTGTCTAAAATAATGATCAGATTGTTCAACTGGTATTAATTATTGATAAAACATAACTTTTCATAGATCCATACTTGAAAATATTGACTTTGAAGTCAATACTTCAAAGTACTTCAAGCCAAAGTGGTTGAAGATGGGCAGAATGAAGCACATTATTTGTGTAACATATTGTCTACACATTAAATTCAGAGGGTTAAAAGAGTCTGCTTACTTTACTCACTTTCAGCTTTCCTTTTGCTTTCCAAGTTATTGCACTGAATTAATTTATTAGTTTTTCACTTGGTAAAGCACTAATTTATTTCAACATGGAGGTAAAAATCTGATGTAAGAGTAATCAGAAAGTGTATTTTTTCAAGCTAAGTTCATACTGAGACTGTAGGAAACACAATGAAGACAGAACATAGATCTAGTATATGGAACACAAGAGTCTATCCTTTTTGAAAATGGGTTAGGGAGAGAAGAGATGCTATAAATGGTAACACATTGGATGAGCAGGATTGTTGCAGATGATATTTGCCTTTATTTACAACATGTTCCATGAATTAGTAACACTTGTTTTTCTTCATAGTCATAGCAAGGAAACAGTTAAAATACTTCCTCATGTCACGATCGGCCTTGTATTTAGTGTAATGCGATATTTTACTGGACTGCATTCTCTCTTTTAATAGATTTTTCTTATAGTCTTGAAAAACAAAATTCAGAAGAGCGTAGTTTTCACTTCAGGTTAGTGCACTCTTTTGTTGTCATTGCCTTTTTTTTTTTCTTTTTGGTTAATCCATTTATTTACAGTCAAAGTCAGTGATCCTTTCCACCCTTTATATCCTAATTTACTGCATTAGTTTACTTCTCAGTGTTGTGACCCACACTCCTGAATATAGTTATCATTACACTTATCACCTCAGCCCCTGGCATTCAGTTTTGTTACTCCTCTATCCAGTTCTCTACATATCACAACCCCTGTCTGATTTGATGAAAGAATATTTTGCTGTTAACTTCTCTCGTCTTTGAAGTTTCCAGTGTTTCTGCTTATGCTGCTGCAGTTTCATGTTACTTCTGTCAAACAAGTGAAATGAACCAGTTTATACAATCCTGATTTTTTTAAAAATCTTTTTCTCAGACAGGTGCCTCTCATCTTTATATCACATAAGGTCATTTATTTAATCTATTCTCTTAAAGATGATGACAAAACTCTTTCCAGGGAAAAACTGAAAGATCTACATCAGTCTAAGTTAGGACTGTCACATAGTAAGACTAAGTGAATAAGTAATTGGTGAATTTTTCCTTTGGGTGATCAGTGAAACTTCAGGTTCACCTTAAAATTGAAAAATTATTATCTCCAAAATACATTGTACACATTTTTACACATTTCATTTCTGGAGGGAATCAGCACAAACATTACTTATTCATATATAGGAATGATACGTGCCAAGCATGATTAAATGCCACTGTTTTGAAAATGCTTAGTCACCACATTTACTTTGGTATCCATGGGGTTTAGGGTACTGTCTATATTTTAGATTCCCAAATACATTAAAAATCTGACTTCTTTGTTACGTCTTCCTTAAAAGAAGCTTGTGTTTATGAAAATACAGGGGACTACTCTGATTTTAAGGAGGTCTTATTATGTCAGCAATGTCACAAATAAAAATTGCCCATGCAATTTATAGCAGAAGGCTGACTAAGACATGTCTACATTCCTGTAGCAAGACAACCACAAGAAAATATTCCAGTGGTTCTCAAATAACGTCTTGTAAGGAGTTCAGGCTGGATTACACTGAAAAGGTGATGGAAGAATCAAGAAAGTTGAGTGAGACACAGGTTGTTTGAAATGACGGAACAAAAAGCTATTAAACTGACTGGAATAATATTACATTCTCACTGTCAGCTGTGTTAATTAATACATGATTGGAAACATCCTGACAATATGAGATGCACTGAAAAGCTATTGCTTTAGTTACCCCTAAAACTTCTGATGCAATATATTCTATCCCTCTACCAATAAAGAATGCATCTAATTTTAGCTGCATAATTACTGATCAAATCAGTCATGACTGATCATTTAGTGATTTTGCAATGCCTCCTGATGTCACTGTCACCTGGAAACCTTGATTTCTGCAACTGCAGTGAAGGAGTAGATGGCAGAGCTGCGATAAGACAGCTCTTTGCTAAGGAATGTTTACCAGAGATGAACAAACTCTTGACCTTTGATGAATTTTCACAGGAACAGACATGCCTGAAGCCTATTGTGGAAGGGGCCATAGGTATGATGGCTACTCAGAGTCTGCGAAAGACCAACATGAACAAAAGTCTTCTGTTGTGGTTTTGACATACCTGTTTGAGCTTGAAGGGTTCAGTAACGAGATGGGCCACCTTCATCATGGAGATCAGGGTATCTATGGACCTGCCTGAATAGCTTGGGCACTCCACAGTTATACCAGTAAAAGGCAAAGCAAAGTTTACATCCATTTTATTAATAGCATATGAACAAGTGTTGGAAAAAACAAAAGGAAAGGTTTCTATGCTACCTGGACATTTACACTGGGGGGAAAAATACAACATTATTCAGCAGGAGTAAAGACTGATGATGTGAGAGACAGACAGTTTCAAACTTGGAATGTAGGAAAGAGAGGCTGATGTAGGAAAGAGGCTAGCTAACTGTTAGAGAGAACTGTATGAAGTTTCTCAGATTCTCACGTCTTAAGGCAGCGAGCTTAACTCAGTATGGGTGGCTCCAGACAGGAGGGTCCATGGGACTGTCTGAGAGAAACTGTAGTAAGATCCAGTTCAGGCACTTAGCACAAATTTCTGGCATTACTTTTCCATACCTTGCCTATGAACTTCACAGTTGATGTCTTAGAAGTTTTATTTCCTGTGTCTGTATTTAATATTAGGTCAAAATAGTCAATAATCCTGTTGCTATCAATACTTTTATAATGGAGATGCATTATAAATGGGGACTGTGAAGATGAGACAGCTGTTAAGCCTAAAAAAGAGATTTACAACTGCATCAGCAGAATGTACAGTGGATTAAAGTTTTAAAACTATGTCTAAACTAAAACATTATAATTTACTATAACTACAAACATTGATTAGATATAACTGCATTGTCACAATTTATCTAATAATAGCAGTATTGTTTCAGTCTAGGTTTTTATTGCTCAGTGCACAAAGGCAGATATTAGTTCTAATGGATATTCTCTCATTTTCACCAATCAAGAACAAAATAGTGATATTGCTGTCATTGGCAGGTATGTCCAATTCTCTTTTTGAATCTCATTTGACTTCCTGAGTTTGTTCTGATTCTTAAAACACAACTTCAGTCATTGCACTATAATCAACACGTGCATTTGTCCTTTTTGGGGGTAATCTAAGAAGTCATAAATTTTTCTTTTCAATTGTATCAACTCACTTTTCAGAATATAAGGGCTTTCATTGTAAAAAGTAAAATTCAGTACCTGAGGTACTCTTATACGATTCTTTCTAGGGTAGTTATTATTTTTTCAGAATTTTTTGAAGTATAACAACACCTTAGGCATTAGTGCAACTCATGATTTGATATTGAGATGAAACATTTGTCTAGACCAAAGTTTCAGAAGTAAAAATAACAAGCGATATTACTTCTTTCCATTTTTGAAAGATTGGTATCATCAAATTTGACTATAGTGCTACATTACATTAAAATATTTAGCTAATATGTCTTATTTTCATAATAGAAAAGGTTTATTTTATTTTATTTTCCTTGTGTTAAGTATAAAGTCTAATTTGCTTTCTGAGAATTATTACAGTAAGCCAGACTGAATTTACAAAATGAAACCCTGGGGCCTGGTGGACACTGACAGTGATACGATAAACAGCTCTGCTTTTTGCTTGAAGCTAGAAAACAGCTTCAAGTTCATAAATTTCAGACTAAAAACTAACAAGCAAACACAGAATGCTAAAGTGTTTAGTAATGATTTATTTGCTTTTTCTTAGGAGCCATTGCAAATAAAGGGGAGTCTAAAACAAAAAAGTATTACCTATAAAATGACAGAAAAATTATGATTAAAACCATAAATCTTTTATAACAAAATTAAAGCTTTTTCTGAAGTGTTTGCTTTGTTTCTTTCATTCTCTGACATGGCAGATTACACATTAATTATTACGGTCTACTCTACAGCCCATTGCATGGTACAGATTCCTCAGCCATGCTTCTTACATGATTTATTTTCAACTTGCTTATCTACATGACTGCAGAGGGATGCTAGACTACAATTAATTTTTACACTAATATGACAACTATTCAAGATATTAAGCAGTACAAACTCTTAAATTTTAGTGAAGTTTTGGCCTCTATTCAGTTAGAGCAAGATAGATCAGACATTTTTTCAATGCCTCCTTTTGTTCTAGGTACTGTATTAGGACATTTTTATTTGGTTGAGTGAAGATGATCTGGTGTCAGAAGTGAAGCAATCTCTACATGTTTTGCATTGAAATGGCCTAGTCTCATTAAAATTTAGGTCATAAAGAAATTAGAACTCTGTAAAAGGGTTTTGTTTCTTCACCAGCCACAAGAAACACACAAAGATGTCTTTACAAGGGCTGGGAATAAAGTTTTCAGATCAGATTGGTTCTCAAGGAGTGGTAAAGCAAGAGCAGATCTCCAGCAAGGGTTATCTTTTCATTCTTCTCTGTCTTCCTGCTTTCTTTCCTTCTCTGATTCCGCTAATTCTTTGAGTGAATTCTTCCCATAGTTCTACAAGGGTAGAAAATTTGTTGACATCTATAATGAATATATACACTATAATGGTAAACACACCGAAAAAGTTTAAACAAAAGTTCTCCAGAGACTATGCAGTACTGAGACACCAAAAGAAGTATAAAGCAAGGCCACAAAATAAATACTAACAGTATAGTTCTGGTAGTTGCTGCACTAACACTCTATTTCTCTTTTCCATTAAAAAAAAAAAAAATAATAGGAGGGAGATTTCTTTTAAATAAACAATCTTTCTGAAATTTTTCTATAGAGTGATATTTCTTTGCTGATCTTCATGCCCCTCCTGGCAGGCGTGGCTGATCTATTCACAGTAACTTTTCTGAAGGTTTTGACTTGTCAGCTTTGAAATAATGAACACTTGTTGAAACACAGAGCATCAACTACATTAACAATGGAACTCAGTGATAAGTCATTTGTTAATGATGAATGCCCTGTGCTAGCTCTTCTTAGAGAAGGAAGATATTCCTGCTGGGGAACCAAATCTACCTTACATATATGCCTTAAGTATCATATATTTGTAATTTGTGTGTGTGTGTGCCCACCACATTTTGTGTCAGCCATGATGTCTTGAATTAAGAAGACAGCAGCTTGGTAGGGTACTATGATTTGAAATTCTATTATTCATATTAATTGCCCCAGGGAACCAGCAGGCCTCATCTCTGTGCCCAGTAAGATCTTAGAACAGATCCTCCTGGAAGATGTGTTAAAACATATGAAAGACAGGAAGGTGATTAGAGACAGCCAACACGGCTTCACCAGGGGCAAACTGTGTCTGACAAATCTAGTGGCCTTCTACGACGGAGTGACTGCACCAGTGGACAAGGAAAGAACTACACATTTTATCTAACTGGACCTCCCTAAGGCCTTTGATATGGTTCCCCACAACATTCTTGTCACTAAATTGGAGAGATATGGGTTTGATGGACAGACTGTTAGAGGGATAAGGAATTGGCTGGATGGCCACATCGAAAGACTTACATTCAACGGCTCAAGTCTAAGTGGATTCTTGTGATGAGTGGTGTCCCTCAAGGGTTTGTAGTGGGACCAGTATTATTTAATACCTAATCAGTGACATGGACAGTAGGATTGAATGTACCCTCAACAATTTTATAGGTGACATCAAGCTGAGTGGTGCAGCTGATAATGCTAGAGGAAAGGGTGCCATCCAGAGGGACCTTGACAGGCTTGAGAAGTGGGTCCATGTGAACTTCATGAGGTTCAGCAAGGCCAGATACAAGGTCCTGCACCTCAGTCAGGGCATTCCCCAGTATCATTACAGGTTGGGGATTAATAGATAGAGAGCAGCCCTGCAGAGAAGGACTTGGCCATCTTGGTGGATGAAAAAATGAACATGAGCCAGAAATGTGCGCTGGCAGCCCAGAAAGTCAACTGTATCCTGGGCTGCATAATAAGAAGCATGCCCAGCAGGTCTACTCCACTCTTGTGAGACCCCACATGGAGTACTGTGTTCAGTTCTGGGGCCTCCAGCACATGGACCTGTTAAAGTTGGTCCAGAGGAGGGCCATGAAAGTGATAAGAGAGCTGGAATGCTTTTGCTATGAAGAAATCCCCACTCTAGTGAGACCCAAGGACTACTACCCTCTCTTGGTTTTTCAGGTAGGTCACGATGATATTACCAGGAGAAGTCCTAAATCAATGAAGAGAGATTTCAGGGCCTTGGGGAAACTGGTTAAGGGGTCGGGGGCACAAATTGTGTTCTCCTCCATCCCTTCAGTTTCAGGGATTGATGAAGAAGATTACAGGAGAACTCAACAAATGAACTTGTGGCTCTGAGACTGGTGTTACTGGCAGGGCTTCAGATTTTTCAATCACGGGTTAGTATACAGGACTCCAGACCTTCTGGCATCAGATGGGATACACCTGTCCCAGAGGGAGAAGAGAATCTTGGGGCAGGAGTTAGCTGAGCTCATTGAGAGGGCTTTAAACTAGATTTGAAGGGGGAAGGGGACAAAACTAGAACTCCAAGACATAAGCCCCACGGAAGATTACCAGAGTTTGTGGTCTGGTGTGCCAGTGACGAGCCTCACCCTGCCATCCCAGTAGAGACAAGGGATGGAGACATGCAGCACAACAAAGATGCAAGGGATATTGATGGATCAGTAACCACGGTAACACCTGTGAAAGGTCAGGCTGGACTTAGGACCTCTAAATGCGAAAAGGTGCTGGGGACATCAGCCCAGCTGAAGTGTATGTATACCAATGCACACAACATGGGTAACAAACAGGAGGAGCTTGAAGCCATGATGCAACAGGAAAATTATGATGCAGTAGCTATCACAGAAACATGGTGGGATGTCTCCTGTGACTGGAGTGCACCACTTGATGGCTACAAGCTCTTTAGAAGGGATAGACAAGGAAGGAGAGGTGGTGGGGTGGCGCTGTATGTTAGGGACTGTTATGATTGCTTTGAGTACAAGTGTAGTGAAGACAGGGTGGAGTGTCTTTGAGTTAGAATCAGGGGGAAGGTCAACAGGGCAGATGTTGTAGTAGGAGTCTACTATAGGCCACTCACCCAGGACAGAGAGGTGGATGAAATATTCTATAGGTACTTAGGAGAAATCTCACGATTTCTTGCCCTTGTTCTTGTGGAAGACTTTAACTTCCGAGACATCTGCTGGAAATACAACACAGCAGAGGGGGACAAGTCCCGGAGATTCCTGGAATGTATGGGAGATAACTTCCTGATACAGCTGGTGAGTGAACCGACCAGAGAAGGTGCCCTGCTGGATCTCCTCTTTGTGAAGAGAGGAGGACTGGTGGATGATGTGGCAGTTGGAGGATGACTAGGGCACAGCGATCATGAAATAATAGAGTTCTCTATTCTTAGAGAGGCCAGGAGAGGGTAGAAGAACTGACATCCTGGACTGCCAAAGGGCTGACTTTGTCTTGTTTAGGTACCTGCTTGACAGAATCCCTTGGGAGATGGTCCCGAAGGGTATAGGGGTACAGGAAGGCTGGGCACTCTTTAAGAAGGAAGTGTTAATGACACAGCAGCAGGCGGTCCCCAGGTGCTGTAAGAGAAGCCAGCAACAGAGAAGACCACCCTGGCTGAACAGGGGGCTTTGGCTGCAAGTCAGGGAGAAAAGGAGAGTTTACAGCCTTTGGAAGAAGGGACTAGCCACTCACAGTGATTACAAAGAGGCTGTGAGGCTATGCAGGGCAGAAATCAGGAGGTCTGAAGCCCAGCTAGAAATTAATCTGGCTTCAGCAATCAAGGATAACAAGAAATGTTTCTAGAAGTACTTCAACAGCAAAAGAAAGACCAAGGAGAGCCTCCATCCCCTTCTAGATGCAGGAGGAAACATGGTAACAAGTGATGAGGAAAAGGCTGAGGTGCTTAATGCCTTCTTTGCCTCAATCTTTAATAACAAGACTAGTTGTATTGAGGGAATCCATCCTCCTCAGCCAGAAGACAAAGAATGGGAGAACGACCCCTCTGCAATCCAGGAGGAGATAGGCAGTGACCTCCTGCATCACATAGACATGCCCAAGTCTATGGGACCTGATGGGATACACCCGAGGGTGCTGAAGGAGCTGGCTGGGGTGCTCGCCAAGCCGCTTTCCATCATTTACCAGCAGTCCTGGCTGACCGGGGAGGTCTGAACAGATTGGAAATCGGCCAATGTGATGCCCATATATAAGAAGGGTCAGAAGGATGATCCGGGAAATTACAGGCCTGTCAGCTTGACTTCAGTGTCCAGGAAGCTGATGGAGCAGCTCATCCAGAGTACCGTCACACAACACATGCGGGACAACCAGATGATCAGGCCCAGTCAGCATGGGTTTATGAAAGGCAGGTCCTGCTTGACAAACCTGATCTCCTTCTACGACAGGGTGACCTGCTTATTGGATGAGGGAGAGACTGTGGACATTGTCTACCTTGACTTTAGTAAGGCCTTTGACACCGTTTTCCACAGCATTCTCCTGGTGAAACTGGCTGCTTGTGGCTTGGATGGGCACATGTTTCACTGGGTAAAAAACTGGCTGGATGAC
The DNA here is from genome assembly GCF_031877795.1 of Strix aluco. Classification (NCBI taxonomy): domain Eukaryota; kingdom Metazoa; phylum Chordata; class Aves; order Strigiformes; family Strigidae; genus Strix; species Strix aluco. The sequence goes on along the minus strand of NC_133931.1, from coordinate 62,583,715 downwards.
CGGGCCCAAAGAGTTGTGGTGAACAGAGTTAAATCCAGTTAGTGGCCGGTCACGAGTGGTGTCCCCCAGGGCTCGGTTTTGGGGCCACTCCTGTTTAACATCTTTATTGATGATCTAGACAAGGGGATCGAGCACACCGTGTCCTGGTTTTGACCAGGATGGAGTTAACTTTCATTGGAGTATTTCATACCATGTGATGTCATGCCCGGGGATATAGGGGGGCGGGATCTCTCAGGCGGGGGCTGATTTCGGGTCAGTCCGGTCATGTGTTGCTGTGGGGGCGGTCACCGTGCTCGGTAAGCCATTGCTGCATTTCACCCATTTCTTTTGGATTCACTATTGTTACTGTTGTTCTCTTGTTATATTGAGTAAATTCTTTCCTTTTATTCAACCTATGAATTCTCTTCTTTTTTTGTCCCTCCCCTATTTCACCAGAAAAAGGGGAGGTGAACGGCCAGCCACATGGCATCTGGCTGCTGGCTGAGTTCAAACCTCAACAGTTTTTGGTGCCCAATGTGGGGCACTGAGGTGTTGTTTTTTTTTTTTTTTTTTGTTCGAGATAACAACAAAATGGGTAAAATGTGGATTGCTTGGCTCCTTAAGATCTTGTCACCTCATTTGCAATATGTGTTTCCCATGCTGTTGCTCACCTTCCGTGAGAGTTGGGTTAAGATTTTGTTTCTGTTGTACTATGTGATGCTCATCTATGATAGTGTGCAGTCATCGGTCCTGGGGCTATTTATAGTTGTGTTTGAAAAATTTGGGGAGTTCAAATATCTTTGGAATGTTGACATAAACGTGGTTGCTGTGCTGTTAGGAGCTAGTGTGTTCCTGCATGTGGTTCAGGTTTTGTTCAGGGTTAGGCAACTATTTAAGAATATCACTTGGAAACCTACCCCAAGGTTGGAGAATTATGAGTGGCTGGGGGTGTGGAATAGAATGGGCAAGTACCTAGAACAGTGGGCACCTCCAGTGTATTGGAACTTCACCCTTGCACAGGTGCAGGATCCTGAAGAACTAGTGAAATATTTGGAAAAAGTATGTTGTCACCCAGGTAATTCCAGAGAGGCACAGCTCACTGCAACATGCTGGGGCATAGCCCACGCTTACTGGGTGCTATTAAACACTGTTCAGCACCCTCAAGAGGAAGAGAAGGGCTCTCCACCTGGTAACCAAGTAACAGAAACTGCAGCCACTACCAGCCCGAGGACAGGCGCTGCAGCTGAACCAGAGAACCAACCCATGACAGTGTCAGTTGCTCCCATACAGAAGAAGAAATACAAAAGAAAATCCCCTCACAGTGTACAGGGTGATAATGAACCAGGCCCATCACGAGAACAGGAGGAGGAGGCAGAGCCAGTGATAGTCACCCAATCCTTCTCCTTGAGTGAGTTGTGAGACATAAGAAAAGATTTCAGCTGCCATCCAGGTGAGCAACTCATTACCTGGCTGCTCCTGTGCTGGGATAGCGGTGCCAGTGGCATGGAACTAGAGGGCAGGGAAGCGAGGCAGCTGGGATCCCTGTCTAGGGAAGGGGGCATTGACAAAGCCATTGGAAAGGAGACACAAAATCTCAGTCTCTGGAGACGACTTCTCTCAAGTGTGAGAGAGAGGTATCCCTTCAAGGACAACTTTGCATGTCGACCAAGTAAGTGGACCACTATGGAAAGAGGCATTCAATACTTGAAGGAGCTAGCTGTGTGGGAGGTAGTTTACTATGACCCAGGTAATGCACGGCTACCCACAGATCCAGCTGAAGTCTAATGCACCCAGCCCATGTGGAGGAATTTTGTACGGAGCACACCCTCATCATATGCCGGTGCATTAGCACTAATGGACTGGAAAGAAGAAGAGAGACCTACAATGAATGAACTGGCCCGCCGACTACGACAATATGAAGAAAGCATCTCTTCCCCCATCATCGTGGCTGTGAACAAATTATCTCAAGATTTCCAGCAATTTAAAGAGAGCATGTCCTACTCCCCACCTGCATGGACTAGAATCTCAGCTATTAGGAGCAATTGTTTCTCTATTCGAGAGAACCGGTACACACCACGGGGGAAACTGTGGCATTGCCTGCGTGACTATGGAGAAGACATGAAGAAATGGGATGGAAAACCTACCTACCTCCTAGAAAAGCGGGTATGTGAGCTGGAAGGAAGAACAAGTACAGAACGTGGTCCTTTCAGGAGAAATGCTGCTCTGGTTTCCAGTAATCGAGTGCCCAAACAGAGCAGAAAGATCAACTTTGCTCATGATCCTATGAGAAGAACTTCTGACTTGTATTCACAAGAAGTGAGTGATCAAGATGAGACTGAAACCCATGCACACCACACACACCTATTTGTCAATAGTGTGTATTATGACCAACATTAGAGGGGCCCTGCCTCCAGCCAGGGGTAGGACAGGGACAACTGAGTTTACTGGACTGTGTGGATTCGATAGCCTGGCACATCTGACCCCCAGCAGTATAAGGCTCTAGTGGACACTGGTGCACAATGCACCGTAGTTCCATCAAATTTTAAAGGAGCAGAACCCATTTGTATTTCAGGAGTGACCGGGGGGGTCTCAAAAGCTGACTATATTGGAGGCCGAGGTAAGCCTAAGTGGAAAAGAGTGGGAAAAACACCCCATTGTGACTGGCCCAGACGCTCCATGTATTCTTGGCATAGATTATCTCAGAAGAGGGTATTTTAAGGACCCAAAAGAGTATCAGTGGGCTTTTGGTATAGCTGCCTTGGAAACACAGAAATTAAACAGCTGTCTGTGTTACCTGGTCTATCAGAGGATCCTTCTGATGTGGGATTGCTGAGGGTTGAAGAACAACGGGTGCCAACTGCCACTACAACAGTGCACCGACAGCAATATCACACCAATCGAGACGCTGTAATCCCTATCCATAAACTGATTTGTCGACTAGAGAGCCAAGGAGTCATCAGCAAGACGTGGTCCCCTTTTAACAGCCCCATATGGCCAGTGCGAAAGTCTAACGGAGAGTGGAGACTGACAGTAGACTATTGTGGCCTGAATGAAGTCATGTCACCACTGAGTGCTGCCTTGCCAGACATGCTAGAACTTCAGTATGAACTGGAGTCAAAGACAGCAAAGTGGTACACCACGACTGATATTGCCAATGCATTTTTCTCCATTCCTCTGGGAGCAGAGTGCAGGCTACAGTTTGCTTTTACCTGAAGGGGTGTCCGATACACCTGGAATTGACTGCCCTGGGGGTGGAAACACAGGCCCTCCATTTGCCATAGGCTGATCCAGACTGCACTGGAACAGGGTGAAACCCCAGAACATTTACAGTACATTGATGATATCATTATATGGGATAATACAGCAGAAAAAGTTTTTGAGAAAGGGGAGAAAATAATCCAAATCCTTCTGAGAGCCGGTTTTGCCATAAAGCGTAGTAAAGTCAAGGGACCTGCTCAAGAGATCCAGTTTTTAGGAGTACAATGGCAAGATGGATGCCGTCAGGTTCCAGGGGAGGAGATTAATAAAATAACAGCTATGTCCCCACCAACTAACAGAAAGGAAACGCAAGCTTTCTTGGGTGTTGTGGGTTTCTGGAGACTGCACATTCCAAATTACAGTCAGATTGTCAGCCCTCTCTATCAAGTGACTAGGAAAAAGAATGATTTTGTATGGGGCCCGGAGCAGTGACAGGCCTTTGAGAAACAAGCAGCAAATAGTTCATGCAGTAGCCCTCGGGCCAGTTCGGACAGGGCAAGATGTTAAAAATGTGTTCTACACTGCAGCTGGGAAGAATGGCCCTACCTGGAGTAGCTGGCAGAGAGCATCAGGAGAGACTCGGGGTCGACCCCTGGGGTTTTGGAGTCGGGGATACAGAGGATCTGAGGACCGCTATACTCCAACCAAAAAGGAGATACTGGCAGCATATGAAGGGGTCCGACCTGCTTCAGAGGTGATCGGGACTGAAGCACAGCTCCTCCTGGCTCCCCGACTGCCAGTGCTGGGCTGGATGTTCAAAGGGAGTGTCCCCTCTACACACCATGCAACTGATGCCACGTGGAGTAAGTGGATCGCATTAATCACACAACGGGCTCGAATAGGGAGCCCCAGTTGTCCGGGAATATTGGAAGTGATGACAAATTGGCCAGAAGGCAAATATTTTGGAATGGCGCTGGAGGAAGAGGTAGCATGTGCTGAAGAGGCCCCACCATATAATAAACTATATAATGTTTAATGTATAATGGATAATGTATATATATATATACATATAATGTGTATATATATATATATATATATATAATGGATAATGGATAATGGATAATGGATAATGAGAAGCGATATGCCCTGTTTACCGACGGGTCCTGTCGCATTGTGGGAAAATATTGAAGGTGGAAAGCAGCTGTATGGAGCCCCACACGACGGGTTGCTGAAGCTGCTGAAGGAGAAGGTGAATCGAGTCAGTTCGCACAGGTGAAAGTCATCCAACTGGCCTTGGATATCACTGAGCGAGAAAAGTGGCCAGTGCTCTACCTATATACTGACTCATGGATGGTGGCAAATGCGCTGTGGGGGTGGTTACAGCAGTGGAAATGGAGCAACTGGCAGCGCAGAGGCAAACCCATCTGAGCTGCTGAATTATGGCAAGATATTGCTGCTTGAGTAGAGAATCTGGTTGTGAAAGTACACCATGTAGACGCTCATGTACCCGAGAGCCAGGCCACTGAAGAACATCAGACCAACCAACAGGCGGATCAGGTTGCCAAGATCAAGGTGTCTCAAGGAGATCTGGACTGGCAGCATAAGGGTGAACAATTTATGGCTTGCTGGGCCCATGACTCCTTAGGCCATCAGGGAAGAGATGTAGCATATAGATGGGCTCGTGACCGAGGGGTGGACTTAAGCATGGATGTTATTGCACAGGTAATCCATGAATGTGAGACATGTGCTACAATCAAGCAAGCCTAATGGTTAAAGCCCATTTGGTATGGAGGACGATGGTCAAAATATAAATATGGGGAGGCCTGGCAGCTTGATTATATCACGCTCCCACAAACTCAGCAAGGCAAACACTATGTGCTTACAATGGTGGAAGCAGCCACTGGTTGGTTGGAAACTTATGCCATGTCCCATGCCACTGCCTGGAACACCATTTTAGGCCTTGAGGAGAAAGTCTTATGGCAGCATGGCACGCCAGAAAGAATTGAGTCGGATAATGGGACACATTTCCGAAACAACCTCATAGATGCCTGGACCAAAGAACATGGCATTGAGTGGATATATCACATTCCCTGCCATGCACCAGCCTCTGGGAAAATTGAGCGATACAATGGATTGCTAAAAACTACACTGAGAGCAATGGGTGGTGGAACTTTCAAACACTGGGATGTGCATTTAGCAAAATCCACCTGGTTAGTCATTACCAGAGGATCTGCCAAGCAAGCTGGCCCTGCTCAATCAAACCTCCTACATACCATGGATGGGGATAAAGCCCCCGTAGTGCGCATTAGGAATATGTTGGGGAAGACCATCTGGGTCACTCCTGCATTGGGTAAAGGTAAACCCATGCGTGGCATTACTTTTGCCCAGGGACCTGGGTGCACTTGGTGGGTAATGCAGAAGGATGGAGAAGTCTGATGTGTGCCTCAGGGAGATTTGATTTTAGGTGAGAATAGCCAATGAATCGAACTGTCAAATAAGCCTGTTATTGAAATTGGTGCCTCGCAACATTCCCATGCCACATCCAAAGCCTCCTGCTCCACCAACTGAGCCAACTCTGCCTCATTCCTCCAGCCTTATAGACTGTCATGACAGATGGAGCCCGAAGTTATGGACTAAATGAACTCAGCAGACATTGTGGAAGGATGGCCCATGGGCTAAGGGAATGATATCTGTGAGACCTGGGAAAAAAAGGGGTGGTGATTCCTTAAGATGTATTTGGAAACCTGAGGTAACGTCAATGGTATGGAATAATGGGTGGAGACTGACCTGGTTTCGACCAGAATGGAGCTAACTTTCATTGGAGTATTTCATACCATGTGATGTCACGCCCAGGGATATAGGGGGGTGGGCTCTTTCGGGCAGGGGCCGATTTCAGGTTGCTCCTGTCGTGTGTTGCTGTGGGGGCGGTCACCGTGCACGGTAAGCCATCGCTGCATTTCACTCATTTCTTTTTGGACTCACTATTGTTACTGTTGTTCTCTTGTTATATTTAGCAAATCCTTTCCTTTTATTCAACCTATGAATTCTCTTCTTTTTTTGTCCCTCCCCTATTTCACCGGAGAGGGGGGAGGTGAACGAACAGCCACGTGGCATCTGGCTGCTGGATGAGGTCAAACCTCAACACACCCTCAGTAAGTTCTCAGACGACACCAAGTTGGGTGGGAGTGTTGATCTGCTCGAGGGTAGGGAGGCTCTGCAGAGAGACCTGGACAGGCTGGAGCGATGGGCTAAGGCCAGCTGTATGAGTTTCAATAAGGCCAAATGCCAGGTGCTGCACTTTGGCCACAACATCCCCCAGCAGCACTACAGGCTTGGGGAGGAGTGGCTGGAAAACTGCCAGTCAGAGAGGGACCTGGGGGTGTTGATTGACAGCCAGCTGAACATGAACCAGCAGTGTGCCCAGGTGGCCAAGAAGGCCAATGGCATCCTGGCTTGCATCAGAAATAGCGTGGCCAGCAGGGACAGGGAAGTGATCTTACCCCTGTACTCGGCATTGATGAGGCCGCACCTCGATTCCTGTGTTCAGTTCTGGGCCCCTCACTACAAGAAGGACATTGAATTACTCGAGCGTGTCCAGAGAAGGGCAACGAAGCTGGTGAAGGGTCTGGAGCACATGTCATACGAGGAGTGGCTGAGGGAACTGGGGTTGTTTAGTCTGGAGAAGAGGAGGCTGAGGGGAGACCTCATCGCCCTCTACAACTACCTGAAAGGAGGTTGCAGAAAGCTGGGGATGAGTCTCTTTAACAACATAACAAAGAGGTAATGGCCTCAAGTTGTGCCAGGGAAGGTTTAGACTGGATATTAGGAAGTATTTCTTTACAGAACGGGTTGTTAGGCGTTGGAATGGGCTGCCCAGGGAAGTGTTGGAGTCCCCATCCCTGGAGGTGTTTAAGAGTCGGGCTGACATAGCGCTGAGGGATATGGTGTAGTTGGGAACTGTCAGTGTTAGTTTAATGGTTGGACTAGGTGATCTTCAAGGTCTTTTCCAACCTTGATGATTCTGTGATTCTGTGAAATGCTGTGAGACTTGAGGTTGTTCAGCCTGGAGAATAGGCCCTGGGGAGACGTGGTTGCTGTCTTTCACTATATGAAGGGGGTTTATAAGAAAGACAAAGAGACTTTTTACCAAGGCCTATAGTGACATGACAAGGGGCAATGGTTTTAACCTGAAAGAGAGTAGATTTAGATCTGACATAAGGAAGAAAATTTTTACGATGTGGGTGGCAAGATACTGGAACAGGTTGCCCAGAGAAATTGTGGATGTCCCATGATTGGAAGTGTTCAAGGTCAGGTTGAATGGAGCTTTGAGCAACCTGATCTAGTTGAAGATGTCCCTGCCTATGGCACAGCAGTTGGACTGGATAGTCTTTGAAGTCCCTTCCAACCCAAACCATTCTATGATCCTATATGAATACTGCTTGTGAAATTCCATTTTTCTTTTTTTTAATGTTTTTCTATTTTATAAATTACTTAAGTCAGATGACAAACATTTTCACTCTTCTCACTTCTGCTCTGTCTTAGACCTCAGCATTCTGCATGGAGGTCATTCCACAGTTGACAAATAATGAAATGCAGGCACAGAAGACTCTGTTGAGCAGCCAAAATCACCAAGAACAAGTCTACAGTGAGGACCCTAAAACTTTCACTTCAAGGTGTCTGAACACAAGTCAGATTCAGAGATATGCAGCAATATCAGGTGATATGCTTAATTGAGAAAGCATCTATTTGGACAGGAGATCTATACGTGCAGTTTTTCTGAAGCAAAACTGAGAACAGATATGAGCCCTGTGGAAAATCATAAGGTACTGAAATTTCCACCACAGTTTCAATGTTTGAGAAATTTCTGGACAAGTGCCCCAATGTTGTGGGTATGTATGAACTAAGTCTTTCTCTATAATATAGTTTGCATTTAAGTGATAAAATGCTATTTTAAATACAGTATGCTCTTCTTACTTCAAAGAATATTTCTGATTAGCAATGAAATAACACAGAAGTGCATGCTATTTATTGACAGTATTATCAAATAGATTCTGACCTAATGACAGAAAAGAATCCCCAGCTTCATTTCCAAATTTTATTTGAATTTACAAGGCTGCCATTAAAAATTTATTCTTTTTTGTAAATTAAACACAATGTTGGAGTCACTGAATCTGAGACATACTGGTTATGCTGTGTTTTTCCACACAGGCATGAGCAGGAATGAAGAAACAATCAAATTCTCTGCATACTCTTAGTAAGCATAGTCATGCTTATATCTTTAAATTGCAGCTATTTATATCTCCATACTGGAAAGGGACACAACAGAGGTCATTACTGTGTCCAGAAAGGAAATCAGCAGAGTGGATTGTTGACTTATCTTGGTCAGTCTCAGGAAGGACTATTATTGTGCTCACACAAACCTCATTTCTTCCCCATTCCTTCCCTATACACTAGGTACAAATTCAATCATTTGCTCATAAACTGACTCCTATTTTTCTGTAAAACCCACCTAAGAAATTCTTTGTTGGTATGGACTTCCAGCACTAGACAATTTTTAGCTCCAGAGTGAACTGTTTGTGTGTCTGTAAATTAAAGGCATAAATGAGTGAGGTGTAAAAAAAGACTTAATGTGTTCTTTTAGAAGAAAAGAGGGTAGAGCCTTTAGTGTTTTAAATAAGTGATTACATATAACAAAACTGTATTGCATCTAACAGCAAAAAGCTCAGGTCTTTCCATCACTCATTTTCACTGCTGGTATAGCATGGGCAGAGCAAGCTCGGGTTTGTCTGCATCTCCTAATATATACATGTCATTGGATTGCAGTGGGAGCAAATCATTGTGTATGTGTTGTAGTCACTATGAAAAATAAACGCAGCAAGAAAGTCAGCAGGCAAGTACCTTCTATGCTACTTTATCAACTGACCAGCAGGAGGTACCCATCCCTTCAGCAGCTGTCACTTCCCCTGCTTCTCTACTTATATCCATCATCATGCAGAGGAGCCAAGGTCGGGCCACATAACTGCATCACCTTCACAATATCAGCATGGCCAAGCTTTCCCAGCCAAGTGAATGGCTGAGAGAAAGATAGATGAGGTTCAAACCAACCTTCCTGTTCCACAATACTCTGAACAGCTGCTAAGCCACCTGGCCTGCCACAGGATTATACCTTATTTAATTCTGACCCACCAAAACTCAAACATTGTGTAACAATGCTATTTCTGACTGCAGGAAAAAATATCTTTTTTTCACATTCTTAGAATCTGGTAAAACCTGGTTTTAGTACATGATGTAGCTCCATTAAAGAAAGTTACAAGAGTTGAATAAACTCCACTAACTAACCAGCTAGCTGTTATTAGGAAAAGCATTCAATGTACAAGTGCATAGCAAAGTTTGAACAGAAGCTGGAGACCAAGAGGATTCATTTATGATGACTTCAGAACACAGAGCCCTTAATACCGAATCATCTGTAATCTAGTCATTTGTCAGAGATAGTGCATTGGATTTGTGTGGCAAGGTTTTGGTAGCAGGGGGGCTACAGGGGTGCCTTCTGTGAGAAGCTGCTAGAAGCTTCCCCTATGTCTGACAGAGCTAGTGCCAGTCAACTCCAAGATGGATCCACTGCTGGTGAAGGCCGAGCCCATCAGCAAGAGTGGTAGTACCTCTGTAAGAACATATTTAAGAAGGGGAAGAAAAACCTGCACAATGGCCAGAGCAGCTTGAGAGAGGAGTGAGAATATGTGAGAGGAACAACTCTGCAGACGCCAAGGTCAGTGAAGAAGGAGGGAGAGGAGGTGCTCCAGGTACCAGAGCAGAGATTCCCCTGCAGGTCCTGGTGCAAACCACGGTGAGGCAGACTGGGCCCCTGCAACATATGGAGGTTAACGGTGGAGCAGAATCCACCTGAAGTCCATGGAGGACCCCATGCCAGAGCTGGTGGATGCCCGAAGGAGGTTGTGACTTGGTGGGAAGCCCAGCAGGCTCTTGGCAGCACTTGTGAATCCATAGAGAGAGAGAAGCCAACTCGGAGAGATTTGTTGGCAGGACTTGTGACCCTGCAGGGACCAACACTGGAGCAGTCTGATCCTGAAGGACTGCACCCTGTGGAAGGGAAACCACTCTGGAGAAGTTCATGAAGATCTGTAGCCTGAGGGAACGACTCACATTGGAGAAGTTCGTGGAGTACTGTCTCCCATGGGAGGGACCCCACGATGGAGCAGGGGAAGAGTGTGAGGAGTCCTCCCCATGAGGAAGAAGGAGTGACAGAAACAATGTGTGATGAACTGACCATAACTCCCATTCCCCATCCCCCTGTGCTGCTGGAGGGAGGAGGTAGAGAAAATAGAGAGTAACATTAAGCCTGGGAAGAAGGGATGGGTGGGGGGAAGGTTTTTTTAAGATTTGGTTTTATTTGTCATTATCCTACGCTGATATGATTGGCAATACATTAATTTTCTCCAAGTCTGTTTTGCCCATGACAGTAACTGCTGAATAATCGCAGAATCAGAGAAGTCTAAGTTGGAAAGTCATCTAAGTTGAAAAAGAATTTGCAGATCGCCTAGTCCTACCATTAACCCAACACTGACAGTTCTCAACTACACCATATCCCTCAGCGCTATGTCAGCCCGACTCTTAAACACCTCCAGGGATGGGGACTCCACCACCTCCCTGGGCAGCCCATTCCAACGCCTAACAACCCGTTCTGTAAAGAAATACTTCCTAATATCCAGTCTAAACCTTCCCTGGCACAATCCAGTCTAAACCTTCCCTGGCACAACTTGAGGCCATTACCTCTTTGTTATGTTGTTAAAGAGACTCATCCCCAGCTTTCTGCAACCTCCTTTCAGGTAGTTGTAGAGGGCGATGAGGTCTCCCCTCAGCCTCCTCTTCTCCAGACTAAACAACCCCAGTTCCCTCAGCCACTCCTCGTACGACATGTGCTCCAGACCCTTCACCAGCTTCGTTGCCCTTCTCTGGACACGCTCGAGTCATTCAATGTCCTTCTTGTAGTGAGGGGCCCAAAACTGAACACAGGAATCGAGGTGCGGCCTCATCAATGCCGAGTACAGGGGTAAGATCACTTCCCTGTCCCTGCTGGCCACGCTATTTCGGATGCAAGCCAGGATGCCATTGACCTTCTTGGCCACCTGGGCACACTGCTGGCTCATGTTCAGCTGGCTGTCAATCAACACCCCCAGGTCCCTCTCTGACTGGCAGCTTTCCAGCCACTCCTCCCCAAGCCTGTAGCGCTGCTGAGGGTTGTTGTGGCTGAAGTGCAGCACCTGGCATTTGGCCTTATTGAAACTCATACAGTTGGCCTTAGCCCATCGCTCCAGCCTGTCCAGGTCTCTCTGCAGAGCCTCCCTACCCTCGAGCAGATCAACACTCCCACCCAACTTGGTGTCATCTGCAAACTTACTGAGGGTGCACTTGATGCCCTCGTCTAGATCATCAATAAAGATGTTAAACAGGAGTGGCCCCAAAACCGAGCCCTTGGGGACACCACTCGTGACTGGCTGCCAACTGGATTTAACTCGATTCACCACAACTCTTTGGGCCCGGCCATCCAGCCAGTTTTGCCAGGAGAATGCTGTAGGAAACAGTGTCAAAGGCCTTACTAAATTCAAGGTAGGCAACATCCACAGTCTTTCCCTCATCCAATAAGCAGGTCACCCTGTCGTAGAAGGAGATCAGGTTTGTCAAGCAGGACCTGCCTTTTATAACCCATGCTGCCTGGGCCTGATCATCTGGTTGTCCTGTGTTATATGTGTTGTATGATGGTACTCAGGATGAGCTGCTCCATCAGCTTCCTGGGCACTGAAGTCAAGCTGACAGGCCTGTAATTTCCTGGATCATCCTTCTAACCCCTCTTATATACAGGCGTCACATTGGCCAATTTCCAATCTGTTGGGAATAAGGAGTAAGGAAATATGATTAACTCCTCACATTTTGCTTTTCAGACCTAAAATTTTTCAGTCAACTGCTTGCAATTTCAAGAACGATTAGGTATTAGTTGTATGAAATATTAGAAAAAATATCAATAATTATTCTTAAAGAAATATGATTTGGAATAAATTGCAGCTACAGTATTATGTATAAAGCTTCAATGAAGAGACACAGATACTTAGTAATCTGCAATTCTGTACCCACTATATTCAGTTGAAAAACTTGTAGTGATATCAGGACAGATTTCAACCTGGTTGAAATGACTAGTTCAGAACACTATTTATTAATCATGCTTCCATTTATGTGTCTGAAAATATGGTGGTGGGTTGACCCTGGTGCGCTACCAGACACCCATGCAGCTGCTCTCAGGACAGAAGGAGAAAATATGAAGGAAATGTTCATGGATCAAGAAAACAGACAGGGATATCAATTATCAACTACTGTCGCAGGCAAAACAGACTCGACTTGGGCAAGATCAGTTTAATTTATGGCCAGATAAAAAGAGTAGGATGGTAAGAAACAAAGGTAAAAATTAAAAAGACCTCCCCCACTAGCACCACCCTGGATCAGCTCCTTCATTCCTGACTCCTGTACCTCCTTCTCCCCAAACAGAATAAGTGGATGGGGAATGAGGGCTTTGCAGTAAGTCCATAACAGTTCTTTGCCACTTGTTCTTCCTCACACTTTTCTCCTACTTTAACATGTGTCCTCCATGGGCTGCGGTCCTTCAGGAAACATCCACCTGCTCCAACATGGGGCCCTCTCCATGGACTGCAGTGTGGATATCTGCTCTGGCGTGGTTGTCTCCAGAGGCTGCAAGGGAGTCTCTGCTCTGGCACCTGGAGCACCTCGTCCCCTTTCTTTTCCTTTCACTTTGATGTCTGCAGGGTTGTTTCTCTCACATCTTTTTCTCAGTTCTCTCTCTCAGCTGCTATACAGCAGTTTTTTTACCCTTTCCTAAACACATTTTCCTAGAGATACCACCATCTCGGCTGAGGTTCTCAGCTGTGCCCTGCAGTGGTCCACTGGAGTTAGTTGGAATTGGCTGTGACTCTCACAGGGCAGCCCCTGACCCCTTCGCTTCTCTGCAGCACCCCAGTCAGCAAAATCTTGCCACCTACAGCCAGCAAAAATACGTATAATGGAACTTTGCAATTACTCAGAATACTTGGACAAAAATATAAGAAAATCTTATTATTCCAAAGAGTGGAATTCAGTGTTGAAAACCAGATTTAATTTATTAAATTGTACTAGAGTTGTAAATAAATATGAAGAACTTTGTATTACATGTTCATTTTGAATCAGGAATTATTCTTTATATGCTTAAATATATACTTATCTGCACACATATACACATAAACTTACATGTATACATGTTTATGTATATATACACATACATGTAAACATTATTGCCATAGCTGGGATTTCTCTGTTTTCCTTATTGTGAAGTATTAAATATGTATTGACCTAATGGAATATGGCAATTCTGCAGAAAGAACATAATGTTCTAATTGAAAACATGTGAACTGTCAATTCTGTGTGTCTCAGTCTCATGTAATTATGTACAAGATACATCATGATTAATTGCTTTAAGATTAAGATTGGTTCCTCTTGAGTAACTATTACAATTAAGTTATATCAATGCAATTTGCTTTTAACTTTCCGTTTACACACTAAGAAGAGCAATAACTTCAGGTGTACATGAATACTGAATAGCATGCAAAAACCTTCTCTTTCCTTTTTTTATTCAAAAACTTAGAGTAATTAATGAAACACATAACTTGTTATCTTTTCACAATTTAAGAAATAGAAAAGTAGGAGTACAGCTAGACTACTCTCACTAAATTAGGAGTTGAAGAATTGGTGGAGTTTATAAGTACATTAGAGGTTGGAATAAGAGTTTAAATTATTTTATTGATTAGTAGAAGAATCAAACTCAGTAATAAAATACTACGTTACACATCAAGACATAAATTCAGAAATCAAGTCACAAATTCCTTTCAGTTAAAATCATTAAATGAACAAATTTGTTTCTGCTTTGTGGTTGAATCACTATATGTGTGTAGTTGATTCTGAATCCTGTGGCACACAGGATTACTGCACAGATAGATGCCTGCTACATCTGATACTCCTCTGCAAGGAATAGGGGCATAACATGCAAAACCAAGCAAGTATACAGTGCTTGTTCACTGCTCCTTCGTCTGCCTCCTTTGAGCTGAGGTACACAATCATTCTATGTCTGTGCCCTAAATCCAGCAATCCCGGAGTCAATGCCTGGGCCTCTGGCACTCCACATGGTTTTCCTTCACGAGAACCATCTTTTCTATAAACAGAAAAATAAATTGTTTATATCAATGTAAAGAGAGATGTGAAAGTTCAAATTAATCAAGCTGAACACAAGTCACCTGTATAATGAAGTTATAACAGGGCAAATTTCTTGCAGGAGCAAAGAAACAGACTGCACAATGCACTGAGTAATTCTGCTATATGAACAAAGGTCTAGAAAAGGAGACCTATGGAAAAGTATTAAACAAGTGTGGCTACTCCACTGGGAGAAGAAACACCAGTGGGAGACTTGATAACTTTTGTCAGACATATATGTTGCATGCGTTTATGATTTTCTGTGTGTATATAAAAGTTTATATAGGACTGTTGTAGGACTCTACTGTTCTGCCTGTCTGGTCTCTATAGGGCAAAAAATAAGAGCTGTAACTGTAACAATACCTAGATAAAACTTTACAGACTTTTTTTAACAGTGGAATAGAGTGCTTGATTTGATCTTGAATATCAGAAATTTCCCAAAGAAACATAATTTCTAAGAATGTACAGTTCCAACTTCAGGCATCCTGAGATCCTTTCTTGGCCTAAGTTTTAATTAATCTTTGCTAGGAAAGATGAGAAAGATCAAGACAGTAATTATACTGTAAAATGTTAGATGCAACTTTTCAAGGTATTCCAGGAAGCAACTACTTCTGGGTTTTAGTCTTAATATACAAGAGGAATATTGATTTTCTATTTCAACCTTAGAGCCCCAAAAATATTAAGGATAAATAATTAAATTGCAGAGACAAATCATTCTGGGAGATTAAGCAGTTCAGTTACGAAAAAGGTCAGCTTCACATAGATAATAAAGTTTTGATTACTTTTCTAAAACCTAGTTTAAGTTTAGTTACATTAAAAGAAATTCACATCTTGAAAAAAAATCATGTTGTCTATCTAGAAAAATATTACAGAATATGAAACTTGACTCCCTCATCAACCAACCAACCTGTTTTCTCCGTGGTTTCCTATACAATTAAATGTTTAGATAGAAATAAAGAAAACTTTAAATAGATACTTTACTTGTAAGCTTTTGTACAGGAAGATAAAGGTGTCTACAGATTTGTGACATGTTTTTAGTGTCCAAATTCCTAGCACTTAGAGGCTTTTTTAACATCCGCTGAAATTCTTGAGAGTTATTAAAGTCAAAATCAATTATGCACACAATGTAATTAACTAACAAGACTTAGCATCTAACAGCAAACAGTGCAAAAGCTGGCTTTATTAATCAAGAGCCTAACAGTTAGTGGGAGCTTCCACAGCTGGTTCTGAGACAGAACCAACCTGAAGAGGCAGAGGAAAGGATTATGTTGACATCTATTTATACAGACTCATAAACACTGTAGTAATAGAAACAACACTCCTTGTTCCAGCCTTCCCACTTCCAGTGGGACCTAATAAGGACAACATCTCAGCCAATCATTCCCAATAAAGAGTGAAAAAACTTTGTTATTAGGTAGTATCCACAGAAGACATACAGGTGCTAATGAAGACCAAGTAACCATGTAACGTCCAGAACTGTGAATGCCACATTCTTTATGCCATACTGAGGAAAGAGGTATCTTTTCTGCTTTTGAATGTTAGACTGTGCAAATATTCCTTCCTCAGAGGGAAACAAAGGCTTTTTATCTCCATCCATAGGCACAGAAGGGTCATGAGAGCAGAGAAAAAATCCACGTTATTTTATACCTTATTTTCCAGGCTTTCAACATACTCTGTAACCCTAACAATGATCCCTAGACAATAATTCAGTGAAATGGCTAATCTCTATTGTAATTCCTAGGATCCTTTGTAGGGACTCAAGACCTGGGAAGAAACTGATAGATGCTGTCCAGGGTGAATCTGCCCTAGTTGGGCTCTTTATGTGCCCTGAAGCTCATTATACATGTGTGATGTGCTCTGTGAGATACCAGGAAAAAAATATTCCAGAAAGTTCAAGGATCTGTTGGGCAACAAGGATAACGTTGGTTCTTTAATAGTTAGTTCTGTTTTCCATAAATTTAATCATTACAAGCAGTTCGAGAAAGATGATGACGCACTGTAATCTCTTTTGCTGCTCTCCTTATTACTCTCAAGCTTCCAGTAGCTACATGTATCTTATCTTCCTTTAGATCCTTTCATATTCTCCTTGGGTTTTTTGCCACATCATTATGCTCTGTGGGTCTTTTTCTACCTATTTTTAGTAATTCTAGAAATATTCTGCGAAGATTGTCTACCTTCAATTGTATGTGCATCTTTCTCAAATCTGCACAAGCATGGGTATGCTCATACACAAGACCATGTTTACTCTGAGTCTGCAGAAAATAGATTACTCAATAAGATGTTGCTTCTTTGGTATTAAAGTTGCAATGTCTTCTCAGTCTTACAGAGAAAGTCTCATATTTGCAAATCAGCTTTACCTTTTTTTTTTTTTAAAGAAAAGATTCTGTTCTGTTTTCAAGCATAGCTCATTATCAAACATTCAGATAACTGATCATAAATTCAAAAAAGTGCCTATATAGGTATGTTTTGTTTTTTGCACACACAAATTAGCACAATGTTTTCCCTTCGAAGTCTGAAGTTTGAAAAATTCAAACTGCCCAAAAATTATAGTCCAGTATCTACAGATATTCATGCAGCCTTCTTTTTTCCTTCATTACCCATTAAAGTATTGTATTTGTACATTTTCAAAGACTGCATAAAAAGTGTCTTCTTTCTGTGCTTGATCAGAAAACATTATCACAACAGGAGTGTAAATGAGGATTCAAGAAGTACAGAAAATCAGATTATTTTCCTTTCACCACAAGAGTCTTTTCGGAAAATGCTCCAGGGTAGCTATGATTTATCTTTATTCTTGCTTAATTCAAATGTTCATGTTTTACATTGCCATTAATTTATAAGTTAGAAGCTGAAGAATTTAGCACCCTTGTGATTTCCATGTCCCTATTTTCTCATCACAAGCATCAAGACTGAATAAATCTCTGAAGAGTTTGTCTGTAGTTATCATCACTATTAGCCAAACTTTTTCCAACATTCATGACAGATTCTGAACGCACAGAATTTGCTAGTTTGGGGATTTTCAGAAAACTGTGACAAACATTCATGAAGGAAAAAATACATTTTAGATGCATACCACAGGCAAATTACCAGTCTGTCTGCTGAACATGCCTGTTGATGTTGTATGGAAGAATATGATCTCAAAAAGCTAATTTTCTTTTAATAGCATCATATTTGATGTCAGAGAGAAAAAAAAAAAAAAAAAGGAAGAAACAGAGAAAGAATTCCTGATAATGATAAGGAAAGGTAGCTACATGTTAAATAAATTGCTCAAGTATTTTAAATACCAAAATAATAGATGCTTTAAAAATATGTATGTGAACTTAATAGTGGGAAGGCTTGATATGTACAGTAGGAGAAATAGTCCAGTGCTTCTAACATAAGTATTGTGTCACTGTTTGCCTCTGAAGAGAATGAATCTTAATGGATTTGGAGCAGTTCTTTTTCCTCCAAAATCCATAACTGATAAATAATGTTACTGTCTCTGTTCCCAAGGGCTTACCATCCACAGCTACTGTGAGCAGTAGTCACATTATGTTGGTCTTTATGAAATCTTTTGTGTACAAATGTCACATGACTAGTTGGTAAATGTATGCCTCATTCTCCTCTCCTTGTTGGTCTTCCCTTTCACTTTCACAACACAACTATTAGCTTAAGGAGAGACAGAGGCGCTAAAGGAAGTATATGTCTGGAGATGCAATATTAATTGATATCGAAACCTTAAATAACTGCAGTTTCTGTAGCTCATCGAAAGTTAGATAGACAGGTTGTTTCCATTCTTGGATTTTCAAATGGAAAAGCAGAGGTTCACTACTTCTTTAACACTGTAAAATTCTTGATAAAAGTCCTCTTCCCCCAAATCATACTTCATCTACTATCTTGTTCTCTGTCCTCCTACAAAAGCAAAAATCCTGCATAAATAAGTTCTTCTTCCCAATAGTTGTGGTGTCCAATATATAACCTGTCATATTGCATTGAATAAATATCCAAAAATAAAATAGATTTTTATTAGAAGTCAATGAAGATGTTTCACAATGATTACTTAGTTATTCATTGTAACTACAAGTGTTTAAAATGTTATAAGGAATGTAATAGTTAAAAAAAAAAAATTCTTGAACTTTCTTAGTTGCATAGAAGATTGGGCAGAACTATAGGAAAGGTTGAAATATTCATAATACTGTAGTTTTTTGTAAAAGAAATAAAGACCTTTGGAATCCGTAAGCAAATGCAAGACAAGAGACAGACCTATATCATTGAATAAGTTTGTTTAAGGAAGATAGGGGACTGGTTTTGGTTTTAAAAAGAATATATATTTTACCCTAAAAAAGCTTTCAGTATTTTCAAGCTATCCACACTGAAAGACTCTAGAGTGACATATCACCCAACTTTCAGTGTTTCCAAAAGTGGTATCTATGCCTAAATTAGTTGCTAGACTTCCTTTTAAAATCAATGGAGAGAAGTTAAAAATCTGACCTGTCTCAGCTGTCTACCTCAGGATGAGATGAATCACACGTTTCAAGTAACTCCTGTGATTTTAAATGACTAGCTCATATGTTAACATCTGAAGTTTGATGAGATAAATCCCACTCCACAATCTAGATGGTACTCAGTATGAACATCACAAAACAAATTCACAATCTAGATGGTACTCAGTATGAACATCACAAAACAAATTCAAATGTATGGGCCTACTTCTTCATAAAATGCTTGAACTCAGCTACAATGCTGAGATTAATATATGCATGTTTATTCAGGCAGTAGCATACACTTTAGACAGCTAATACCTATCCAAAGTATTTGGAAAAAAATTGCTAGATATTTTCTCCACAGTGGCATTCTTAAATTTCCTCCCTCCAGTCCTAGAGCAGAATAGAAGGGATAAAGATCTTCCATTTCATGTCAATATCATTACAGTCATTATACCTACATGTTTATAAGGTAAATGAACTTGCAGTGAGACTCAATCTTATAAAATTAAATGCATGTTATTAACTTGCATGATTCGAACATGTACATTGCCCTAGGCAGTGCTTGTAAGGATGGGTACTTCATAATAAATCTGGCCTCTGTTTGTGTTTCACGGTGACAGCTGAGCTAGTTGTGGATAAGGTGTGAGAGACTGAAATGTCCTATGACTGTCTCAAAGCTTGCTTGTGTCTGTGCTAACCTCCAAGAGAAGCTGCTGCGGCCTGTGAATTGGTCTGGGGGATGTCGCCCAGAGAAGCGGGAGTGTATTGAAGGATGCACCCCCCCACTTCTTTGCAGTTGCATTGTCCGGACTCGTTACACAAGCCTCAAAGGGGCAGAGGGTGCTGAGTTGGCCCCATCCCGTAGCCATTTGTGGCTCTGTTGTGTAGGCCAGACCCCATGCATGCATTGCTAATGAACCGACTAATGGCAAAGGTTCCTGCCCAGAGGCCAGATGCAACAAAACCTGTGGGACCAGAGGAAAAAAAAAACTAAAGGTGGGCAGATATGCTAATCAGCAGATACGATGAACTTAAAAAGGCAGCAGAAAATTTTGCTCAGTGTGCATCTACCATCGAAGCCAGATCCGTGTGCACGCACCACTGAAGAACTGAAGACTGAGGACCAACGGGACGCCTCTGGATCCATAGTGGTGACTATTCTTGCAGCCCTATCCCGCATCCTTTCTTTATTTCTGTTCTTTCTTTACATTCTGTCCTATCGCTACCCCTCTTCACTTTTTAAATAATAAAACCTGTTTTGGGTATACGGCATTTGACCTCGTTTGTGTCTTAATCTCACTCTTGGGATCATATCAAAACTTCCCCCGACATTGGATTGGGACATAAGGTCAGCTGGACATCGGAGTCTCCTTAGACCCCAAAAATTTTGAGTTCTACCTGGGGTAAAACCTACTCTAAAAAAGCCAATACTGTACAGCAGTCAAATTTAACCAACAATCTAGGGTTTTATTTTACACAACAAAATAAGGCCATGTGGTCCAGTTCCATAACTGTTTGTGGATCAACAAGGAATTCAGTGATCAATCTGCATCTTATTGTGATGTCATCCCCTTATACCACCGGCTTCTCTTACAGCACCTGGGGACTGTCTTTTCCTGAGCCATTAACACTTCCGTATTAAAGAGTGCCCAGCCTTCTTAGACCCCTATACCCTTCAGGATCATCTCCCAAGTTATCCTTTCAAGCAGGTGCCTAAACAAGACAAAGTCAGCCCTTTTGAAATCCAGGATGTCAGTTCTGCTTAGCCCTCTCCTGGTCTCTCTAAGAATAGAGAACTCTATTATTTCATGATCGCTGTGCCTTAGTCGTCCTCCGACCACCACATCATCCACCAGTCCTTCTCTATTCACAAAGAGGAGATCCACTGAGAAGCAGTCCATTCCCATTTGGCCCTTTTTCTCAGCAAATCATAAAGAGGTCTGGCAATGGTAGAAAAGTCTGGGATGTTGTGGTGGTTTAGCCCCTGCTGGGGTCTGAGACCACGCGGCCGCTGCCCCTCCCCCACAAAGGGAGTGAAATACAAAGCCCCGAGACTGAGATAAGGAGAGGTTTAATACAACAGAGCAACAGCAACACAACAAACAGCAACAATAAGAATAACAGTGATAACAATGAACAGAGCAAAGTATATCTACCAACACAGCAGTGAGAGGACCAGATGTATAAAACCATGTGCCCTGCGCTCCCGTGCCAGGATATGACGTCCGCATGATATCTGAATAACCCAGCTAGAGCTCCCCCCCCACTGTTGGGGAAACTTAACCCTATCCTGGTTAAACCAGGACAGATGTGTTTTCTCCAGAACACCAATAACCCTGCAAATCCTTTTTTGATTCAGGCATTTTAATCTGATCTAGGGAAGTGAGGATGTCCAGTGGGATACATGCCATTCCCCCTTTTCAACAAATTCCCAAAAACTTTACTTCTTGTGAGGGCTTTTGGACCTTTTCCAGGGGAATTTGCAAACCCAAGTTCTCAATATGAGAGATTATATTCTGTTGGGTTGCCCCCACCTCCTCTTCTTTATTGCCCCGCATGAGAATATTATCAATGTACTGACAGACAGCTATGCCTTTAGCGTTTGGTATTTTCTCCAGCTCTTGTGCTAAAACGTGGTGAGCTAATGTAGGTGAATGTTTGTATCCCTGTGACAGCCGGGTGAAAGTAAATTGTTGTCCCTCCCACATAAAAGCAAAATGAACTCTGTCTTCTGGTCACAAAGGTATCATGAAAAACATATCTTTAACATCTGTGGTTGCTATAATCGAATGAGTTTTCTCTTGAATGTTATTACCAGTTCGGCCATATTAGGGACTGCAGCAGTTAGAGGGTCTGTGTTAGCATTCAGCCTCTGAAAATCTACTGTAAGCCTCCACTCCCCGTTAGGTTTTTTCACTGGCCACACCAGAGAGTTAAAAGGAAAATGGGTATTTATCACCACTCCTTGCTCCCACATTTCCTGCATAACTGATTTGATACCTTCATTTGCTCCCAGTGGGAGGGGATATTTTTTAACATTAGTTACTTTGCTAAACGGCAGAGGGGGTGCAGTTTTAAGTAGCCTGATATTCAGCTGTGGTGTCCCGAAAGTCCACAACAATCCTCCTGAATCCTCCCCCCACCCCTTCCTTTAAGGACATCTTTAACAAGTGATTTTCTTCCTCTATCTCCTCTTTTTCCTCTATCTGCTGTTTTAACAAGCAAATTACTTTCTCTTACTCATCTAACTGCTCTTCTTTCTCTGCTAACTGCTCTTCCAGGTTGGAGATTGCTTTCTGCAAAAGTTGTACCAAATTTTCGAGAGATTCTATGATTTATTTTTCATGACTACACCGCTTAAAGTGGTCTTTAACTGCTGCAACCAGGCTGGCTCCTAGAACTGCACAGATTATCACTTTGCCTTTACCTGACCGTATTTTAGCCTCATTCTGTAAAGAAATCACTGGGTCTGTTACACTCTGCAAATTTTTCCAATTATCTCAAGTCCAATCTTCCCCGGGTGGGGAGGGTCGAGCTCCATAGTTTGCCAAAAGTTCATAGAATGTGTTAAGATTTTTCAGTAGTGGAGAGCCTTGATAATCATCCTTTTTAGTCGTTCTTATTACGAAGGCACCAAACTCACTTTGAGGAGGCTGAACTTGGTTACACACACACACAGCCACTGCTGCATTGCCCTTCTCTTCCCTGAGTGACTGAAGGGATCAAATTCTACCACAGAGAGTCAAAACTTAGTTACACACAAGTGCAGACTTTCTCTGCTTGTCCCTTCAACTTCCCCAGGTAGTTAACCTCATCTATTTGAGGACAGTTCCCCCTTTTGCACTAAGAGATCCTTGTACTTGATCCCGATAAACAGCACCCTCAATTTGAGTTTGGGGTGCAATGCACCGAGGCATGTGTGGTGTGCGGGAATCTCAAACTGTTCCCCTTGCTTTCTGGACACCTCTCACCCTTTTGGGTGTAGTGCCAGGTGTGGCTGGAACAAAATGTTCCTTCCCTGTTACAGACCACACACAACCTGCACCCCCCTGTCTC
This sequence comes from Strix aluco, assembly GCF_031877795.1. Classification (NCBI taxonomy): domain Eukaryota; kingdom Metazoa; phylum Chordata; class Aves; order Strigiformes; family Strigidae; genus Strix; species Strix aluco. Next base: position 62,560,715 of record NC_133931.1, on the reverse strand, counting down.
TCAGGATCCTGTCCGTGACACCAGTTTAATTTCACAGTCCACTTGGTGGACTCATGATGGTTCATTTACTACGATCTCAAAAGTGCAAAATTAAGGCGACCAACACCAAAGGGGATTGTATCAATCAAACAGTGAAACTTTATTGTGTTGCCTGTGAAGCGGCATGCAATAGTTAGAGATGGGTGAAAGAAAAAAGGGAAAAGTAAAGTTTAGAGAGAAGAGAAGGACAGTTTATAGCTACCACCGCTGATCTTAAGACGTCCTAATGGTCCCGGGTACAGTCAGTGCTCCGTCGTTGGTTGTTGTGATCCTTGGTGGAGAAGCTTCAAATTTTCGTTGCCCAGAAGTCATCTTTTATGTTTAGTAACACACCTTGCTCCTCCTTGGCCTCAGTGATCTCCACCCTTCTCGAGAAAGGTTACCACGCATGCACGAGAGTGAGCATCTAAGGTGTGGTTGGTCTTAGAGGCAGGTAGCCTTCAACCAGGAAGTGTGTTTTGGTATTATAATGAAGCAAAGTTTGTCTAAAGTTCATGATTTTCTCATCGATGTTATGGCAACAGTTGCGATCCATCTTTTTTGGCAGTCGCTATGCGATCATCGCTAACAGCTCCAGTTACACTCAGGTAGCGAAAAATAGCACAAAACTCTTTGTACCACAAGGCTCAGGCACTGAAGAACAACACAGCACTCCCTGCACCACACGGTTCAGTACTCAGGAGAATACTCATGGTGCCACACAGTTCTGTATTCAGGAGCCTTTGCACCACATTCCACTCTTGGGATCAGCAACTGTGTTCCAAACAGGCTGTTGTTGAGTACCTTACTGTCCATGTCCCTGATGACAATGTTGAGAGAGTGCTGATCTTCTGACCCCCTCTTACAGCTTGTTAACAGAATGTCAGGCTGATGTAGATATACTGTTCTTGTACCTAAATATGCTCTTTCAGAGTAACACCACATCTAGCTGTGTCTCCTAGCATACATCTACAGAAGTCTGCTAAACAGCAGACTGCTTCATTTTTTGTTGAAATCAAGATGAATGATGTCATAAATTCCTGCAGGAAGACTTTTGGGGTTCTCCATAAGTATACAATACACATACCATGTAACAAAATATATAGCTTTGCATAACATGTTACCTACAACACATATATCATATTATTATTAATAATGAAAGTATATAGAAAGGGGAGCAAGATATACGTTTGTAGGAGACAGTCACTAGAGATTATGTGTTATAGTAGCTACTTTTGAAAGTTAGAACCAGCAGCTCCTGTCAAAAATACACATTTATCTAATTATTTAAAAGGGCTGAGTTCTACATTATTGTAGACATTGCCAAGACAAGATAAGCTTATGACAGGCATATTGAAGCCATTATGTAGGGTATTGTTGAAAATATGACAGGCCATAACTCTTGTGGAACTCCCCTTGCATATTAATACAGAATTCAGCAGAAGGTTTTGATGAAGTTAAATGCTTTGACAGAATAAATTTGGCCTTTGAGACAAAAACAAAGCTTTTCAAAGCTTCCTGCTCTCTCTGGTAGCAAAAACATTAAATTACAGCACAACAATATTTGTTTCCTCTGACAGAGCATGCAGCTTATGTGATGCATTGCAAATGTGTAGCCTAGCTAACATGCTAGAGATTTCTCTTCATTTAAAATCTTATCAGTTGTTATTTTGGTATTTTCAAATAGAAAAACTTAAGCAATTATGTGTGAAGCACTAGAATATATGTTCAAGTAGTTTGTAGACTAGTCAAGCACCTAACACTTTCTTTACTGAATCACTATATATATATATGACCACAATCAAAATGCACTTCCTAGTGATTAAATCTAATGGCAATATCAGTCACAGAATCCAATAGGTACAAGTCAGGATTCCACCTGTGTGTAAATTTGGTGTCATTTGCAAAGAACTTGCAAATTCATCTAGAATTCATTATTAAAATGAAGGAATATTTTCCATTTTGATGGTGTTCAGTGATATGAACCATTGAACAATTACTCTGAATTTAGAATCTGAATGAGTTTGAAGGTCAGAAGCAGTATGTCACCTAGACCCAAACAGAAGAAAAAGATCCTGATTCATTTCACATGACAGAACTGCACACTGAAGCCTCCAAATCTATGCAGAACGAGTTGTTGCATATATAATGCCTCAGATGTGGTAAATTTGGTCAGGAAATAAGCTTACAATGATTTAGTCCAGTTAGCATTAAATTTCATGGCTACAAAGTGTGCCTCCTATTTTTTTATGCAAAACCAGACCCTTATAAGCATGGTACCTCTACAGAAAAAGAAGCAGGGAAGTAATAGAATGCTGATAGATTAACAACATCTGAACAAAATACCTGGGAAAGAAGAAGCGTTTCTTAAGTACATGCAAAGGTTAATTTCCATATACTGGCTTAAAATAACCAAACAATTTTACCAACAACAGAATGAAAGACCTACCAGCTATAAACTCTTTGAAGTGCTTCTCAAGACAGTTGTCATAGACTGTCCCAGTTGTTTTTCAGCCTTCTTGAATTATGTGATGAAGAGTTTCTTTAAAAAAATATTAAAGAAATCCTATTTTAGCTCAGGATCATTTTAAAAAAAATACTCAGTTTTGACATTTCTATACCATATAGGCTTTGACTTGAACAAGTCTAAAGATCTTTATTTTGTATGCAAGACATTAAACACAGAAAGTCTTTGGTCCGCAGCCTGATTCACAGAGACTACTGTTTCAATAAGTGGCTTTAAAAAAAAAAATAAATACAATTTCACTGTAAACGTAGCTTTTTTATTTTTGAATAAGACAGACTATAGAAATTATTAGTATTAATGAGAACAAAAGCTCTCCAATTAATGCAAAGTTATGTCACTTAGCAGAAATAGAAGTTCAGACCAAAGGTAACTGGGGAAGAGGAGCCACAAGAACCAACCCATCAAGCATCTTAACATCTCTTTTTTCTGTGTGTTTTTATTTGTGTATGTGTGTGTGTGAATGTGACAAATGATTTTTCATCTCTATCACAATGCTGAGCTGATTTCTTTAACCTTTCTGATTAATGGAAGCCATGGGCCTTCACATATTTTACAATATTTCTCCACCTTGTGAAGTGGTCTGAAAACCTCTTGTGTTAAGAAATATAATTAAGTCGCTGAAGCGTGAGGAAGAGCTAACAATATTTTGTAATGTTCTGCTTGTGTGTATATTGCCTTCCTCTTCGCAGAGGAGACTGGAAAATGCCCGTGACCAATGAGTTTTCTTCTGCTTTGGAAGGAACATTGTAGGGAATAGCTAACAAGTCTTTGCTTTTTGCAGTTTTTACTTTTCTTTCTGTAGTTTAGGAAACAAATCTCAGCAATGAAGACAGCCAAACTTCCCTTGGGCCACAGACCAGAATGAGTTTGTGTTAATCACTTATGTGGATCTACTATTTCCACTAAACTTTTTCAAGTATGTCATATTGCTTTAAATTGAGTTTAAAATAGCCAAATTTCAAAGAAGTCCCCATCCCAGTCTTATCATTTACTTTGGTAAAATAAATTATTGGCTATGTAACTAGAACATTCTTACAAAAGAAAGAAATGAAAAAAGCACTACTTAAGTATATAAAGATGGAGCTCCTCTTTTAGCAAGTTAGCTCTCTCCTTCAAATCTAGCCTACACTAGGGAGTTATCCAAGTTATCTTATGCTTCTGCCTTTCAAAATGCTCCTTCTTGTCTCTCCCCTGTCTTTCCCTTATCAGTATTCTGTATGTTTTGTTTTTGTAAAAAGGAATTGTATCTGAAAAACAGCTTTCTCATCAAATATGTCTGTAGAAACTTGACTTTCTTTTTCCCTGTTTTCTGGAATTATTTTTTTCCAGTTTCCACTTCTCTTTACCCTTTTTATCCTCTCCCCCAACCAAATCCTCTGACTGTATTCCTTAAATAGTGCATCAATCATAGTTTGCAAGATTTTCCTGAAATAAAATTTGGAGATGATAGTCATTCATTTTCCATAATATTTCCCCAAAATACTCACTGCACATGTTGAATTCCATTTATAGCTCACCTTTAGCTTGTCAGAAAAATCACACAAACCATATTGCTAATACAGCTGGTAGACGTGGTAGTTCTAATACTTTTGTTTATCAGACACAGGTGTGTGCTTACCAAACACAAGTGTGTGCTTTTGCCACACCTTTTTCTGCTTTGAGGTCCAGACAATACCAGAAGTGTAAAATAATAAGTATACACATTAGATTACACTTTAGAAATGGAAGACTATCTCCAAATTTCAAAGTTCAAGTTAAAAACTATGTATATTTTATTGCAGCTTGCATTGCAAAGTAGTACATACTTCAGGAAAATGTACTAATCAACTTGTGTTTGTGAATACAAATGAAATACCTCAAATGAAACCTTTAAAATCTTACTGAAGTCCAGTCACTTCATGTGTAAACATATAATTAAAAAAATTTAAAAATGAAATCACAAAACCAGCAGATGTCATCTAAGAGCCTTTAATTAGTGTAGATGCAATTGACACAACACAGAGGAGTTGTGTGAATTCCATAAGGTCACCGCAAATGTCTTTACAATTAGATTCCCTGCCTACTTTTCCTGACTCCCTGATCTACTCTCCAAGCCAGACATATGAAAAGTCTTGCACACTGTTTTCCTTATTCTCCAGCAATTACAGACCTGCTTGTCTGTATTTGTTGTGACTCCTGACTGTAGAAAACAGTGGTTAAAGATGTTATCTTATTCACGACTCCACACATTCCCAAGAATACTTTCTAAACAGACAGTTATCCCTCCTGTATATGTACCTGATATGAAACTGCATAGCCTCTTCATTGAGAAGTGTAGACGTGTCTTAAATGAAGATGGAATTAGCAAGAACAGTGTGGGTTTATTAAAGTATCTTAACCCACTAACAATTAATGAGTTTATTTATGGGTATCTTCAATTCATATATTAGCCATTGATTTTTTTTACCTTGCTGAGTCAAGCATATAAAATTGATTTGAACAGTTGCATATTTTCTACAGTCCAATCTTTCACAGAATGTATTTAGAGGTAATTATCCAGTAAAGGCAATATCCTTTGGTGATGAAACTGCTCCTCTTCATTAAAGATAGCAGCACTACCATACTTGCTTTTTCTAAGTAATGTAGGTAATAATCAGTTCAATAATAATATATTAGAATTTCCTATCATTCTATAGGAGATATTGTCCTTGTTATTGACAAAAACAAGCAAAGAACCTCCCCACCTGCCTGTTTTCCCCAAGCTTGTATGACATTTTGCAACAATAAAATAAAACTCTTTGTTGTATGTGACAGACTGGAAAGATGAATTCTCTTTAATGAAAGTCATTCATTCATTCATTTTGGCTGCATTGACAGAATAAACTATTCTTTTGCTGAAAAGATGAACTTCTGCCCCAATGGAATCAATAGGCATTTGAAATTTGAATGAATTTAATTCACATGGAACAGATACTAGATTTAGATTGGACATGATCTCTGCAATTCCCTGAGTCATGTTTGCATAGGTTTATACATGAAGGGATACTATAAATTCAGGTGAAAAAAAATATTCACATAGGTTCTACCTACTTGTTGCTTTATTAAACCTCTTAACTCTTTTATCGCTATGATGAGATAAAGCAACAACAACAAAAATATCTGAGCCAAGGAATATGCATATAGAGGACACCAGTGTACACTCCAGTGGAACAGGCACACACATTTACCTCCATGTGCATTGCAACATGTTAGATCTCTATGTAAGAACTAACCAGAATATAGAGGTTAATTGTGGTTTCATGCTTAAGTGCCTGAAAATAATTATTTTTACTTACATGATAATATTAAGAGTCTCCTACTCATTGTCATATACAAATGTAGGTTCATAATTATATTATCTTGGAGTAAGCATACATGTATTGCACTTTCTTCATTTCTGCTTCATGTTATGGCTTGTTTTTCTCTTTAGATCCTAATGTTGGCTGTCCACAAACACGAACTGCTATCACAGTTGGAAAGAGTGATTCTTGTAAGTGCTTTTTCTTTTCTTTTGTTTCTGACCTTTTCCTCAGATTGTGGCACTGCAGAAGGCATCTGTCACCATAGGCCTGTCCACCCACTAGGGCAACATAATGCACAGCAAAAGTATTTATTCAGCATACTTGTGGGATTTCATCAGACCATCACCCTCATTCATGCACTTAGCTTGAATCCTGAAGCTGTATTCAGTTATTAATGAACATTCTATCCATGTTTTGTTGGTGAAATCTAAGATGAATTATTAAATTACAAATTATGCTTTTGTAATATGAAGTTACTAGCTAAGGTATTATGGCAATCCAGCAACAGTCTATATATACCTTTCAAGCTCCTTTTTCTCTTTCCAGTTGATGACCTAACCTGTGCATTGTATGCATATATACACAGAAGTATGCATATACACACACAATACTTCATTATGTATGCAATAGAATCACAGAATCATAGAATCATCTAGGTTGGAAAGGACCTTGAAGATCATCTAGTCCAACTGTTAACCTAGCACTGACAGATTCCAACTACACCATATCCCTAATTGCTATGTCAACCCACCTCTTGAACACCTCCAGGGATGGGGGCTCCACCACCTCCCTGGGCAGCCCATTCCAACGCCTAACAACCCGTTCTGTAAAGAAATACTTCCTAATATCCAGTCTAAACCTTCACTGGCACAACTTGAGGCCATTACCTCTTGTCCTATCACTTATTACTTGATTAAAGAGGCTCATCCCCAGCTCTCTGCAACCTCCTTTCAGGTAGTTGTAGAGGACGATGAGGTCTCCCCTCAGCCTCCTCTTCTCCAGACTAAACAACCCCAGTTCCCTCAGCCACTCCTCGTATGACATGTGCTCCAGACCCTTCACCAGCTTAGTTGCCCTTCTCTGGACACGCTCGAGTAATTCAATGTCCTTCTTGTAGTGAGGGGCCCAAAACTGAACACAGTAATTGAGGTGCGGCCTCACCAGTGCCGAGTACAGGGGTAAGATCACTTCCCTGTCCCTGCTGGCCATGTTATTTCTGATGCAAGCCAGGATGCCATTGACCTTCTTGGCCACCTGGGCACACTGCTGGCTCATGTTCAGCATGTCAATCAACACCCCCAGGTCCCTCTCTGACTGGCAGCTCTCCAGCCACTCCTCCCCAAGCCTGTAGCGCTGCTGGGGGTTGTTGTGGCTGAAGTGCAGTGCCTGGCATTTGGCCTTATTGAAACTCCTACAGCTGGCCTTAGCCCATCGCTCCAGCCTGTCCAGGTCTCTCTGCAGAGCCTCCCTACCCTCAAGCAGATCAACACTCCCACCCAACTTGGTGTCATCTGCAAACTTACTGAGGGTGCACTCGATGCCCCCGTCTAGATCATCAATAAAGATGTTAAACAGGAGTGGCCCCAAAACCGAGCCCTGGGGGACACCACTCGTGTCTGGCCGCCAACTGGATTTAACTCCATTCACCACCACTCTTTGGGCCCGGCCATCCAGCCATACTTTGTATATATACAAAGTAAGTCTGACAGAAGTGTCTCGGCCAAAATTTGAAAAAATTATTCTGCCGAAGCTAGAGTGTTAATAACTTTTATCTTCTTGGTAGAACTAAATACACTTCCCTCTTCTTCAGAAGCAGAAGTAGAATTCACAGTTGTTACTTTTTTTTGCTTATTTTCTATAATATTTTAATGCAAATAACTTTTTTTTGGTGTCAAATGTGTATGACAGATAAAGTTTTACAGAGATTTTTATAAGAGCATAGTCTTGTGTTAGAGAGATTAGTCATAGCTGACAGCTTTACAAATTTTAGTAATAATTTATTGACTCAAGTACCTAGAATTCTTGGCCATGATACATTAACTTGGACTGCATTATCAACTGCACCCACTTTTTAGGAGAAAAAATTAAAAAAAAAACCAACCAAACACAACTTATTTTACTCAGTCTATCACATTTATTATTTTACTGAAACCACCTTAATTGCACTCATCTATCCAACCTCTTCTTTGCTCCTCTCCAAGCAAATACATCAGAATGTCTGGAATCTGTGCACACTGTAGTTTACAATCAATTTAGATAGATGTGAAGGAAATGTCTGAAGCTAGTACATCATAATATAAATTTTTGCAACACTCCCTCCCTTGGTAATTTTTCTTAAGGTATTTTTTTACCATAAAAGAAAAGTCTAGAAACATGATACATACAAGATAAGAGTGTAAAGCACTTATCAGTTGACCAACCCACATGAAGGGCTAGGACAAGCAAGCTATAGGTTCAGTGTTAATATATATTCTCACCACTCTCTTGAGACACCCAATGAATCTTTCCCAGCCAGACAGTGGCACTTAAGGTGGGCAAGAGTTGGCCTTGGATGCTCTGTAGTGCAGGCTGATCCTGAACAATGCCAAGTTACTATTTTCTGAATCTTCCCTATTATTTGTTAAGGTTTTATACATTTTCATGTCAGTATTTTCCCTCTTGAATCTCTGAGCTCCTATCTCCATCTTACCTGTTAAACTTCTGGGGTTTTTTGGTCTTATCTTGCTTGGCTTTAGTTCCTGTACTTTTTCCCAGTTCATTAAGGATTTTTCTGTCATGGTCACACAAAACTATGGGTATGACACTAGGTCTTGGTTCACAAAGAGGTGAACCCCTGAAAGTTAGGCGAAGCTTTAGCACTGAAAGAGCAGACATATGCCCATTCCACAACCTTTGGTGTCTTTGATGTAAAAGTCAGGTACACAAGTGGAAGTAAGGATTTGCCTGCTGTGGCAGCTAAATGTAATATTGCTCTTCAGAGAAAGTCTTTTATTTCAGTTGCTTGCTGAAGCTATTATTTTCTCTTGGGAAAACAGGATGTGGTGGTTTAACCCCAGCCAGCAACTAAGCACCACACAGCCACTCGCTCCCTCCCCCCCCCCCCCCCCCCCCCCCCCGGTGGAATGGGGGAGAGAATCAGAAAAGAAAAGTGAGAAAATCTGTGAGTTGAGATAAAGACAGTTTAATAAGTAAAGCAAAAGACGCACATACAAACAAAGCAAAACAAGAAATTCATTCACCACTTCCCATCAGCAGGCAGATATTCAGCCATCTCCAGGAAAGCAGGGCTCCTAACAGTTACCTGGGAAGACAAACACCATAACTCTGAATGTGGTGCTCCCCTTCCTTCTTCTTCCCCCAGCTTTATATGCTGAGCATGTCATCATATGGTCAGGGATACCCCTTTGGTCAGCTGTGGTCAACTGTTCTGGCTGTGTCCCCTCCCAACTGGTTGTGAAGCCCCAGCCTACCCGCTGGTGGGGTGGTGTGAAAAGCACAAAAGGCCTTGACTCTGTGTAAGCACTGCTCAGCAGTAACTAAAACACCCCTGTGCTATCAACACTGGTTCCAGCACAAATCCAGACCATAGCCCCATACTAGGTACTATGAAGAAATTTAACTCTATCCCAGCCAAAACCAGCACACGTGAATATCAACTACCATCAGAAAAATCATCCTCTTGATACTGTTGACTTTATCAGTAGCATAATTAAAATCAACATCTGCATGCTGTTTCTGAATAATTATTGCAATTTTCTACAGATTATATTTGTTATTCCTCTACTCTTCTTGAAATCCAGGATTTCATTCAACAGCACTTGCCATAGTAAAGTATTATGAAATATGATGCAGGTACTGCATTATACTTGCAAGAGAAACCAAAACTGTGTAAGAGAAATACACAAGTAGCTGAAGATGAGAAATCTACCTCAAACAACTGATGATAAATTTATCTACAGCAATCTTTATTTTCCATGCTGGACCCACACATATAGGCTTTGAGGTTTGGGATCAGATATTAAACCAAATCCTAAATATTCTTACAGACCTCAGTATCAATTGCAAGAAGAAGGGGAAAAAAAAAAAAAAAAATAAGATTGACTATTTTGAAGTTTTACATGCATGATCCTATAAAACCCAACTCATAAACTTTTAGAATTATGTGGGTGATTTCTACTTATGTTACTCCCAGATCAAAACTCTTGATTTGAATATATTCAAACCTAGGCCTGCCTGAAATGTGAGATTTATTCTGAGTTTTATGATCTAGGCCCATATAAAGAGCAAATTAGTCATCAAAACCTTTATGGAGAATGGGAACACAGTTTCTAATACTTCAGAACTTTTGCTTCCCATTTCAGTAGGATTCAGAACATGTGAAGAAATGCAAAAAGTTATCCTGACTCATGGCCTTCAAGAAAGTACTTGAAAATAAGGGCAAGGTTTTTGCTAGGTCTTACTTCTTGAAATATAATGCCTACTTTACTGTTAATCCATAGCTGTTCAGACAATAAGAACCAAGCAGTGTAGGAAGATCAAAACAGATGCTATACATGTCTATTGCATTTCTGTGCAAATAATAAATAGGGTTCCATTCTATTAGGTATTATGTAAAAATATAAGCTCAAGAAGCAACCCATGTCATGAAGGCCCTGAACTCTATGAAAATATGTTTCTAAGAGAATTGTCTGTAGAATAAAACATAAGTCTTGAACATCTTCATTTAATTCAGTTTATTTATCTCTAGTAACAGCATTAGGGAGAAAGACATGAATCCCATATCTTTAAGGAAACTATTTCATCATCACACAAAATGTCATCAAAGTTTTTAAAGATCATCACTATGGAGAGAAAGAGTTTAACAAGCATGTTTGAAAGATTGCACCTCTTTGTAGCTCCTTCTTCATGAATGTGCAGTGTTTAATGATTGCTTTAAAGAAAATAAAAGTTACTATCCAAGCATGTGAAAGTCAGCCATATTCATCACTTGAATACTTTGACCACAGGGATAAGACAGAACTGCCTTATGTATTGGATTAGGAATTTAAACTCTCTTTTCAGTTTCTAGTCTCAGCTTCCCATATCTGGATATCCAAATGCAAAGGGAGATATACACTTCATTTTCCCTCCAAAAACTTTTATTAAAGTACTAAACTAATTTTTGTGTCTCAATAAACATCTTGAAAAGTTGTTACTATAAAAATAAAACTTGATTCCAATACCCATGCTGATTAACTCAAAATTTAAAAGATGAAAAAGCTCTAGCTGTATTTTCAGATTACATTCAAAACTTGGCAAAGAGAAAAGCTTTACAAAAGCTGTCCTGCTGTTTGTCTCCTTACAGCTAACAATGTAAATATTTGAGAAAAATCACACATACTATTTCGATTTTATCAAAGTTCAGATTCCTTCAGTTTCTAGTTTGTTTTAACCAAATGAATCTCTGGTTTTATGCTCATCTAACTAATACAAAATAGCACAATCTTGAGTTCTGATCCCCTTTCACCTTTAATTGAGTTCTCTGGGAGTTACAGGTATGTAAGTCTTGCACCATAACATGTCTGTGGGATCTGGCATGGGCACACTATGCTAAAATATGAAATACAGACTGTACATGCAAAAGCATCCTCCTTGTCCACTGTGTTGACACCTTCCCTGTTGTTGAACAGGTCCCACAGGCAAAATAGTTACAATCCCATTTTTACCATTACTTATACTCTGATGTTACCATCACCCATAGAGCTCTTCGGTGAAGCTTCAGTGCTGAAGTTATGCCCCTTACTTTCATCAGAGGAGTTTTTATCACGTATGGCCTGGCAGGAAGCAGGTCCTGAAAACACAATATGGATAACACAATCCTGATAACACAATCTGGAAATAAAATTTAAGGTATTATTTATCCAAGAGATAGCAGATAATATTTTCTCTTATTTTATTAAGGAATGATGTGACACTCTACCACTGAATCCTGCCTGGATGAAGTGTGACAGGGACAAAACAATTGTGAGGTTTTTCTATTCAGACTGGACTGATTACAGGAAGTAAAGTGAGAAAACCTAAACAATTCTCAGGCTGTTCCATAACTTTTTTTTTCCCAAAACCAAATACATTGATTTTTATGAAACACTGAAACTTCTGTCCCAAAATTACTTTGTGCCCATAACATAAGCCTTAGAACAGCAATGCAAGGTATATTTAAAATGAGAATTTATTTTGGTTATTTTAATTTGTTTTTCTCTCTGAGAGCAGAAGCTGAAGCCAGGATTCTTACTTTTAGTATGGTCATGAAAATTGCTTCTTTATTAACATTTGACCATACATTGCTTTCAGGAACATTCAGTACATATGGTGAGCTCTCAACAAGTATCTTTGCTACATCTGCCACAGTAACATAACACTAGAAAGTCCAGAATGAAAAATCCCTCTCTGATTAATGAAACTTATAACTGTGGCCAGCTCAACAAACACAGACTATTCAACAACTCATTGTTGCCAAGACATTCCCAAGGACCCATATCCAGCCCAGTCCAGAGCTTATCCAGGAGACAGAGGAGGTAAGGACAGACTCTGCTGTGACAAGGATGCAAGTGATATCTGACGAACAAGAAGAGAGTTTGCAACATCTTCCCCTTTAACAGGGAAACTCCTATCACAGCAAAAAAGATCTAAGGACCCTGAAACTGCGTTTTAGTAGACAGACACAGAGGCAGGATCCTGATATTGCCTAGTTTTATCCATTATGTTATTTTTTCTTTCGGTTTGAAAAAATTTGGAAGAAACATTTTAAATTGCTTAAGTAGCCTCAGGAAATTTGAAATATCTGTGTTAGGCCCAGGGATATCTGGCAAAGCTAAAAACGGACAAAAAAAGTATCCAACAGTGGTGAAGTCCACATAGTAAACCCATGAATAAGTATTTTCAATGATGAACAAGCAGGGAGAGCCTGCTCACAACATCTTAGTGAATAAGTCTGGATATAAGTCAGAACACTGGACACCATTTACTGTAAGGCCATGACTGAGCTAAAAAATTGCTTATTTTTCACTGGACTGTATTTCTGGCTGCACTTATGTGCTTATTTCCTCAGCTAGAAATGAAACACAGCTGTTCAAGCACCAGATTTGTCTTTAAACTTCAGAAAAATAAGATGTACACACAAAATATGGAAAGTTTCTGGGGTCTAGTGAAGCAGTAAGAACATTTTCGTGCACAAAAGAGATCAAGAGAAAGCAAAAGCTCTGTCTAGTTCCTGCCCTGTACACATCTGTGACACTGATAGTGTCTCTGTACAGCTGAACTCTTCTTTAGAAACATGTAATGGCCAAAGAAAATAACAGAGGATCAGGGGAACAGGAACACTACAAACAGTCAAATGATAATAAAATGAAATGCGTAGGAAGAACAAGAAGAAAAGGAATAATGGCAAAGAAAAATGAACATTTTAAAAAAGTACACTGAAACCAGATATTAAAAACTGGAGGGAAAAACTTAGGTCACCAGCAAAAGTTTTACTGAAGAAGTGAGAAAGATGAAAAGATACTATTTTTCCCTAACAGAATCAAAGCAAGCATTTTGTAGAAAGTTTTATGTTGTATTTTTTTCCAGAGTAAGTGAACATTGTGTAAAATTGAAATTATTTATTTAACTAAAAGCCACAATGGATGCTTGAGTGCGTAATACTGCCCTTGCAGTTTTTTGAAGATTGCTACTTCTGTTGCTCAAGACCTTTGAGCATCCTTTGCCCTTATTTTCTCTAGATAAAACTTCCAGTTGCTACTGATGTATGAAATAAATTAAGACAACTGGTGTTAAAATGAGGCTTGTAAGATTTACTTTATAATAAAGAATGAGCAAAATAGTTTTTTTTTTTTTTTCCTTTTGCTCATTTCCCTTATATTCATGCTCTTTTTTTTTTTTTTTTTTTTTTTTTCCCTCTAGTTTTAATTTCTAGTCATCTCCCTCCACATCTTCAGGACTTCAGTGTAGCCTCTTCTTTTGGACCTCTGGTCATAATACCTGTCCATTTGAAGCCTATTCTGTACTGTATAGAACACACAACTGACAGAAAAGCTTAGAAAGGGCATGTCTGAAATGTGTGCTTTCTGATGTTACCAAATAGTGCTGTATGTACTTCTAACATAAAGATTCAATCATGGAACTCCTTATCTACTTTCTTTTCAACCAAGATTTGATTATGAAAATGCTAATAGACGAATTTACTCAGGAGAGTAACATCACCAGGTTCAGTAAAACTCTTCATTAAAATAAATTGATCACAAGCTATTTTCAGAAACAAGTTTTATACAAATATAGATTACTCATGTCTTTAAAAAAACAAATTCTCATTCCTTAAATTGAACCAATGAAAATTCCTAATCAAATGCATAAAGTGTCCTATTATGTTGCCTCACCTCTAGCACAAAGAGTTTCTTTTCAAAGAAATAGCATGATCAAAGTGTTAGTGCAGTTAAATTAATTTTACTCACTTTAATACAGTGTAGTGCAATATAGCACAAATTCACTTTTCACATCCAGCAAATGGGCATACAGCCCCTGCCACCACAATCCCGGTCAAAAAAGGTTTTGCTACAGCAATTGCATCTATTACTGTCTGTACAGCTGTACAGCTGTAGTCAGTTCCACTGAATCTTGGTGAATTTACAAGAATTTCTATTGCATTTGAACATTTTAGTGCATGACTTCTAATTCCTCAAAGGTCTCATAACATAAATTGCAGGTTTCTTGTGAGTTCACTTTCTACTTAAGCTGAATATGCTAAGTTAACAGTGTTCAAAATACAAAATTTCCACCACTGGGCTATAGAGTTTTGGCGAACATTAATTTTTCTGACATCATCCTCTCCTCTCCTCTCCTCTCCTCTCCTCTCCTCTCCTCTCCTCTCCTCTCCTCTCCTCTCCTCTCCTCTCCTCTCCTCTCCTCTCCTCTCCTCTCCTCTCCTCTCCTCTCCTCTCCTCTCCTCTCCTCTCCTCTCCTCTCCTCTCCTCTCCTCTCCTCTCCTCTCCTCTCCTCTCCTCTCCTCTCCTCGTTCTACTCCCATTTTCCCTTTCCCCTTCTCCTTTTCCCTTTCCCCTTTCCCCTTGCCCTTTCCTCTTTTCCCTTTTCTCTACATTTCCTTAAATTATACAAGGGAACTTTCTAAGTGTATTTGTCACATAGTACTTGAAAAGAGAGCAGACATGATTATTCATTTTCTTTCTTCCCAGGAGCTGATGACCCTCCCTGCCAGTAAAAAAAGGGTGTTTGAGCCTAAGACCACAGACCTAATCTCTTGATTTTGAGCCATCTTCAATTCTACCTGCATCTCCCTTCCTATGATGGGCAGGAACACAGGGGAAGCAAAATGCCTTGTAGTAACCTAAATCTCCCTTTAGTCCTTCCTTCCACCTTTCAACTAAGTTAAAACTATTATCCTTGTATTGTGAAGCTATTAATGGCCACCAAAGTACGTGTTCTCATCATGACTTAAATTTCTTAGCCCCTTTTTTCTCATATAACAGCACAGAATTTATAACAAAGCCCAATTTAGCAATGATAATACAAATTCAGAATTACTTGCTTAGCAATAATGAGCCAAAAAATATTAGCATCTCACATTTATTTTTTAGATAGAAGAGTGTAAAAAAGTTTCTAGCGCACATACTTTAATACTCATTTAAAAATCCAGATGCAAATGGGATCTGTTTTTCTATTAGCACACCACAATTACTTAACTGTAAAAGGTCTGTGAAACTGCATGAATCAAATTCTTTATAAAACAACATGGATGTTTGCTTCCACAAGCTTTACATCTGATTTTGAGTTGATTTCAGATAAATCTCTCAATCACATTAGGAAATAGTTTGGAATTTTTTGTTCTTTATCTGAAACTCCAAGGAAACTATACTAAGTTATTAGGAATCTCCATTAACAGCTGGATTTGCCTCCTACAGATAGTCCCATATAGAGCTGCTACTATATGTTATGTTGCTGGCACCAGTCCTGCAATTAAGTCTAAACTGGATCAATGGGAAAAAAATCATATTATAATTCTCAGTTATATATTTCTAAACTAAAAAAAAAATAAAAATAGAATCCTAGATGTTTTAGTTTGGGTTTTTGTTTTTGTTTTTGTTTTTTGTTTGTTTGTTTGTTTGTTAGTTTTCCCTTAATATTCCTTGATCTCTTCAGTAATACAAATGCCATTCTTTGCCGCTGGAATTGAGAGATATTTTCCACTATGAGAATTAATTTTTCATTTATTTCAACTTCACATAATTCAGACTATTTCTGACTTTCAGATTCAGAATCTGCCTGAGAAATCTTTAAAAACAAAATATGAAACAACTAAAATAGTTCATTATTGACAGAGGTACAGAGCAAAAATGCAAACTTTTTCCCATTACAGAATTCTGGCAGCCTTATCTTTGATAAGCTTTGGTGCTTTGCCTTGTTTAAGGAACTAGATTTCAAGAAGTCACATCAGTCAGTGTCATGAGCAAAACCAATAAAAATACAGAAAATATCTTCAAATAATAAACTTAAAAATTAGTTTATTGAGACACAAGGATTTGAATTTTTTTTACCTTGGACACCTCAGAAATTGTGAGGAACTGCTCTGATAATTTTCTGTACCCTCACAGTTCCTATGGATGAGTATTTTGCAAATATAACCACATAAAATAATAGATTGTCACAGAGTATTTGCCATCCTAGAGCTCCACTGTGTTTCACCCTACTGCACTGGGCTTCCTCTGACACTGCTGTGTGTAACGGTAACTTACACTTTTGAAAGATGGGATAAGCTGTTTCATTTGAGGAAAAAAGGAGATTCTGCATTATGTTGTAAAAAAAAAACCCAACATACCCACAAACAAAAAGCAGATGTTTAGTTTGTTTATTTTCAGAACTTGAAACCCAAGTAGTGAATATAAAAACAAAACCCATAGTAGTGAAGCTATAAAAATCTGATTTCAGCTGAAGAACTGAATGCAACTCTCACAAAGAACTAAATTCAATGATTTTTTAACTTCTAATTACATGACCTAGTAACCTTGATGATGTTCTTTCAACATAAGATTCCATGCAAGATCAAGACATAACCTAGATTTTCAAAGTTGAGTTTCAGAGATGGGTGTGATGATACTTTTAGAACAGAAGCATATTTTATTTCCAGGCTTTGGTGAAGCCTCTCTAGTCTACAGAGCAGTTTTTTTAATGATGTTGTAGAAGATGTATTTGCTAAAAACCTTTCAAAAGAACACCTAAAAAATAAATCTTCCGAAGAATGCCTGTTTGAAGTCCTATGTTTTTCTCAGTCTTTTAATTTTACTTTTTCTCTAACTGACACATTAGCTAAATTACAGAATGGAGAAACATGTACTGCTGCTTTTTCTGTAAAGGACACTTTTAAAACCTGATATGATTCATCAACCTTTACGACTTAGAGCTTTGCATAGTACCTAATAAATTTCCTACCGAACCAAGAGATGGGTTTTTTTATCTAGCAGTATTATGAAGCTCTCTATGAAAGGGACAGCTGAGAAAGGCCATTCTTCAACTGCCACGGTGAAGATCCTACTCCACAAATTTTGGTTGAACACAATAGTTTCATGTTCCACAAGGTCTCGAAGGAGTACATTGTGACACGGAGTACAGGCTGTCTCTCCACAGCAGTTTGTTTTAAGGAAAAATGACATTTCACCTTTATATATCCAGGGCACCATTCATTTAAGCTATCATGCTCTGTCCTGTTCAAAATGACACCCTAGGCTTTCTATAGTGAACAGAGTTGTCCCTGAAAGTTTATCATTCTAAGAGACATGCCTAAGGTAGATGATGTGCCTTTCTGTACAAGAACATCTCTATTTACTCTGTAGAAGCAATAGGTGATTAAATATTTAGACAGTTTACTTTTGGATTATTAAACTGGAGCAGGGGAGGAGAGAAGGAAGTGTATGGGTTGCATTCCTTTCTTCATTATTCAGCCCTTTCCTCCATAGAGAAAAACTTAGGTGAGCGTATCCCATAGTAAATGTCCTTCCTTTAAGTCCTTTTCATTTTTTAGCTAAAGCATTAAAAGCATTTAACAGTTAAGGAAAACAAGAGAACATATAATATGCATTAAATCTTGAAGAACTAAAAATTAAGTCTGGAGACCAAGTTTGTATTGGTGTTATCCAGACATTCTTCATTATCCTACACACAAATGTAATTGTTCTCTCCTACTTGCAAAATTATATACCAAAAGTAAATCAATAAATTATTTCCTATGAACAGGTGAACAGCTGAAAAAGACTGAAACAAAAATTTACAAGTGACTTAATATCAATTACTTTTGAGAGACAAAGGTTTTCCTTCTCTAACTGTATTTCTCTCAGTGTTTTGAAAATTTAATCTATTTGAAAACATCAAGAGTACTGGAAGGAGAACCACGTGCTGTGGGGTTCCCCAAATCCATATTCAAGAGTGTGTTTGTTCTAAATGCTGAAAAGGACATAGAAATCAAAATTAGGTGTACAAACAGTGCTGTCAATTTTTTTGTTCTGTGCTGGATCTTACGTGACATTTGTCACCTCAGCATTCAGTCTTGTATTAAACAAGAAGAAAACACAATCCCCAGCATAGACTTTGGGGAGAAAGGTGGAGAGAAATTGCTTGCCCAAACTAATTGTTTTAAGGCAAAAAAAGAGACCTACAGCAGGTTTCTAGGAAAGCCACGTGTCCCACGTTCTGAATGGTACTCCTAGCAGAATGAAAAACAAGAAAACATTTCTGTTTCAATGATTAAGAGATATAGGGCACAAACACCAAAAAAAAGTCTGGTGGCAGCAGACACAACATAGTTCTTTAGGGTTTATTTGCACTTTTATGTTCAGTGTTTGTAATTTACATTGGACTCATAATGGTAGTTGTAGTGGTCCTTCCTAGGAGAGAGAAGACTGCAGCAAGCAGTGCATCTCTGATACTGTGCTTCTTGTTATCACTCTTCCAGTACTCTTGATTTAGGGTTCATACTCACCTGTAGCAAATTTCTACAGAAAACATACCAGAAATATAGGTTATGCTTGGGGAGAGATTATGACCCAACATAAATTGCTTTTTATATGAGAATGCTTTATATTCAATCCTTGCTCCAGGATGAAAATCCTTTCTAGCAGTTAGAAATTTAAACAGAGAAAGAAAACACAAGATATGACACCTGTCTGAGTTGTGCCCATAGAGCTGCAAGGAAATCTTATGTGGACTCCTCTGTTTTACAAGACTCTTTATTTGCCATAAATCAAGCTCATTTGCTTTATTAGTATAATTGGGTAAGAAATGCAAATATTCCCTATAATTTTTCTCTTCCCCTAGTAAATATAGCATAGTGTGATGGCTGTCTGATAGCTCTCAATGGAAACTCTTTACCAGATACAGTCTAGGATACAAATCATTGTTAGTTCTGAGCCCTGACTGTCATAGCTGTTGTTAGCAAAAATAACAGAAGAGTCAATAACCTGAATGAAAGGTAAGGATAACTTGGTAATGGTAGGTTTCTTACAGAAGACTGCACTACTACGACTGCTGTCATTCACTGAAAAGCTTCATAAGAGTCTTTAATTTAATGTACTTTAAAGGTAGTTTGTTAAAGACACATCTCCATTTAAAGACAAAGGTGCAAAAACCATTGAAGATAAGGATGCAGAAGCACAGATATGATCAGAATACAACAAAAATATTCCAAACATTGTCATCTTATAAATTATTTTACTGGATTTCTCTACAAAATACCCACATTGACCCAGTGGCAAAATTACCTGTAACATCAGTGGCTGAAATCTTTCTAGTCTCATATTATCACTTTTGTATTCATCTTCTACACTTTTTTCTTTTTTTTTTTTTCCATATTAGCAATCATTATAAGTTCAGAGCTACATTCCCAAGTTTCTTAAAATTTATAGTCCTTCATAATACTCAAAGAAAATCCTACAATTCTGCATTTTTGTTTGGAAATATTAATCCTTCAAAACTAGGTTTATTGTCTCTGATGATTTTTTAAAGATCTGTGGAATTAAAATAATTAATACTTGCAAAGCACCTGCTTAACCATCTCACAGCAGCACAAGGGATGTGTTACGTATGTGCTTTGTATTTGGCTGTTCAAATATTACACTGAATGTTGCTTACAGCAGCCTAGCATATTTTCTTCTTGCCTCGGTCCACTCTTACTTACACTTCCAGATGACAAAAAAAGCCTCATTTTCTCCCTGATAGAGAGAAGGAGAACAGAGAAGACATTTTGCTAGTGAACCAAGGGTGTTAGCTTGAATCTTACTCCAAACAACAAATCAATCAACAAATGAGTGTCTGAATACCTTTCCTGGATGAATGTGATGCCAGTCCTATCTCTAGCTACAAAACCTGTCCTGCTGGAAACATGTTAATCCAGTTTGCCAATAAATTTGGTTTTCAGATTAATTGTAGAGTGTTATTTTACAGAATGCTCATTCACAGAATTGTTCTCACCCATGATTAACAAATTAAAGTTATTAATGTAAGTTGATCTTAAATAAGGTTAATAATTTTTTTTGACAATAACAGCATCCTGATTTTTTTTTAAACCACTGGCTAAGTGACATTGTGTAACATCTTAAAAGGTCATAAAAGCATAGATATGTCAGTCATCAATTATAGGTCTAAGCTTGCTTTACATTTCACATTTCACAATTTTTTTTATTTTCATTGGCAACATGTCCCAGTCTCATTAGGCAAGAAGATGATCTTGTGCAACATCTATTTGGTATAACATGCACCATTCTATTCAAGGCAGCTATAGATGTGAGGATGCCACAATTATAATCCCAGGATTTTGCCACATGAGATGATCGGAAATTTGAAAAGACATCTGGTACTCCTAACCCAGTGACTCATGAGATCCTCCAGCATTCATAGCTTGTCAGGAAAACAAGGAGAAGCTCTAAGCAGATCACAGATTAAATGAATGGCAATGAATGTCAGAACAAGAAGGATGTTGAATGGCATCTAGGGGTTTCCTTCTGAATAATTTTTAAAAAACAACAACCCTATGCCAAAACTGCTAAATAAAATTTAAAAAACCCTCAACATTAGTTACAGTTAAAAAAAAAAAAGGGGGGGGGGGGGCTCATCAATTAAGAAGTGAAAAACTTCATGAATAGTAGGATTTCAACAGACCATCCAGAAATTCTACCAAAAGCACCAAGGGAAAAAATGGAATGTTAAATATTGGTTTAATTACACCGATTTGCTCTCAAAACTAGCAACAGTCAGCTAGGCAAAGCACAGTCTTTTCTTTGTAAAGTCATTGCCGCACAGCAACGCTCTTCAGAATGTCACCACCATTTGTACCGTTCAGTGTTTCTTCACTTGTCCAAGTATTTATCTTCATGTGAATATGTTCATAATTATTCTGTCTCATTGTCTTTTTAATTATTTTGGCCACAGCATGAAATGATTGCAGCAATTGATGATAAGCTGAGTGAAGAAACAAGGTTGTGTGGAGATGGCTGAGTCCACCTTAAATAAGATAGATACAACTTTCTCAAAAAGGTTGACTGTGTGCATATATATATACATTTCTAAGTAGTTTCCTGATCTATCCCATTTTGTCTGTGCTCTGAATAGAAATAGGTGGAATGTAAGAAATAGAAATACTTCAGGTCTGCCTGAGACCATGAAATATCAAAAATTCTAATTGTCTTTATGGAATTTTGCAGACATAGGACATCTGGAAAGCAGTAATAAGATTAAGAGAAGCAATAGTATATTGTAAAATACCAGGTATGTTACAAAATGAACCTTAACTCTTGCACAAAGGAGATGGAGCTACACTAAAATCTTTATAACAGTCACCTTCATTAATTTTTTAGTTCCACTGCAGAGTAGTTTTAACAAGAGTGGCAAAGCTAAATCTATCAGGTCCACTCTTACACTCAAACAATGGTTGAAATCAAATATTTAAGAGAGATGTTGGAATCTCACCATACACCTCTGATCACATGGGTTTCTGACTGATTTAAAACTTAGAGCATAAAATATTATTACAGTATTAATGTTTCTTATTTGTAAATGTTTTAAACAATGTAATTATATCTCTAGAGGTTTTCGAGCTCTCCTTTAAATGACTCTAAAAACATTCTTAACAAGGAGTCTGAATTCTAGGATATCAAAGGAAAATAATTTGGTTTGGGCTTTTTGCTAGTATGAGAAATTCCACACTGTGCAACTAGAGCACAAAAGAGTCACTTTGTCTTAATGAAAAATATATCTTCCTCTCTCCTCCCTCTTCAAGTTCTTGGCGCCACTAAAATGGTTTCACTGTTTGTGATATACTACACAGGCTCAAATTTGCTGACTACAGATATCTTTTCAGGACTATCAGTTGTATTGGTTAAGAAAAAAAACAAACCATTCAGAAAATGCTTTTTTTTCTCTACTGATAACATTCAGTTATTAAGAATTCTTAAAAATCAACAGCATTATTCACGTAAGTAAGTACTGCAGAATTCTTTCACTCTAGAGTTATTTTTATATATGATGAGAAAAACCATTTTATATTTTGGAATATTACAGTCACCAATCAAAATTTTCAGACCTTATATCAAATATTACACTTATTTTTTTTCTCCCATAAGAAAAAGCTAGGAGGAGGAAAAGTAATAGCCCAAATGACTAATAGGATAAATATTTCCATTAGGAAAAAAAAAAAAAAAAAGAAATATTTTTTTATTTCAATTTGAAAGAAATGCCTGAAAAATGAAATGTTATATAATTTCAGGATATTTTCTTCCTCTTGCAACATCACCACACTTTAGTTAAAGGAAGAGAAAGAAGTACATCACAGAAAAGATATGTCTTGCTCACAGGGAAGGACAAACAAACTGCAACACCTGCTGCAGAAGTCAAGAATATCTAAGAACAAAAAGCGACATGATTTGGAAAAGTCAGCTGATAGCACAGTGTCAGAATAGGGTATTTGAGAGCACCTTTTTCAGCAAAGAGTTTCAACATGCAGTTCTTTCATCCAGATTTAAGACAAGAGAAATGTTTAAACTTCAGAATTTCTTAAGAGTAGGAAAAAAAAACAAGTAAAAAACTAAAAAATAAAACTAAAAAAAGGATACAGTCAAAAAGAATAGAAGAAAAAAAATAAAGAGAATTGGTAGAAAAAGAAAGATTTATATTCCATATAAACACAAGGTCTAACAATTGAAAAATTTCTAAGAGGGAGGACTTTTAATAGAAATAATTGCTCAGGTGCCCTTAATTACAGCAACAAAATATCAACCCAGTTGATTTTGCAAAAATGGTCTAGCACTTTGTTTCAAATTCTATATTCAACAGATACTGTTAGGTTCAAAATGTCTCTGCTGAAGTTACATAAATTATTCTACAACAAGGTAGAAAACTGTCATTTCTAATTTTATTTTACTAATGCTTTTTAATATTAAGGCAATTCCATTCAGGACATTAGCTGTCATTCTGAATTTCCATGTTTATTTTTGGAACAGTATTTAATATCTATTTTAATTTGTACTTATCACTATTTCATTAACAGGTTGGGGTTTTTTTGCATTTCAGTCATATTGAACATTAAAGAGTGTATTTATTTGATTTTAGCACACTAAATATTTCATCAAGAATTCTCACAATGCTACCTACAACACAGATAAATTATATAATGTGCTTTTATACGTTTTGCAGTTTGAATAAATAAGACATTTGTTTAAATAAAGAAAGATACTAAACCTGAAGTCTTATTACTTTCCAGATTCATACTTAGTATCAGATTTAAATGAAAGTTTCAGGATATTTACTATGTGTCATTCAAAATAAAGCAGTGTGATATAGCCTGATTTTCCTTAAGATAGTGGGTGTATGTTAATATAAATCCAGTATCTTCTACAGAGTTGCTTCTGATTTACTTTTTGTAATCAGACCTAGTGAATATGGATGGCTTGACAAAAGCTTTTTCTTAACATTGAGTTATCACAGGAATTATGGCCAATAGGTAAATCTAACTAGAAGAATTAATTCAGTTGTTGAAAATAATTATTAGTGATGCAAAAGGATTCATTAACTGACCTAAATGATATCTCACATGATGCAAAGAGTTCTAAAACTTTTTATTCATCTCTGAAATCAAATATTTTCATAAAATTCTTCATTCCATCTCCAGCGTTTATTTTCTTCAGCCTTACCAGTGCTTTTATCCATGCCTGCCTGGAGTTAAGTTACTTTCAAAACATATGTTGGCTATGATGTGTTTTCTACTTACAGCTCTATCTTTCATTTCCCTATTCATTTCATATAACAGGTGGATTGATGATGGTAGTGTTTTTCATCTTTCTTGAATGCACTGCCTAGGTTCCATAGATAGAGGTCTTGCAATCTTAATGCAGAATATAAATCAGCTCAGTATAAACATAGTCAAACTAATCCACATATTTTAGGCTTCTATCCAAAGGAGAAAGGAAAATCCAGTTTGTCTTAATTTAGTTTTAAAATTTATCTGACCGTTCAGACCTATATGCATTTCAAAGGTACTTCAAGAACAGAAGAGAACACGAGACAAAGTCATGAGTTCTAATTAGGTTATTAATCATGTACAGACTTATAAAAATCATTTTACCTGTCCAAAAGTATACAATAATATTTGAACAAGAATTTTAAACATTGTGCTCCCACAGATCTTGTTGCTATTACTTGACAAAGAAAACTGCTTCAAAACTGAGTGCTGAAAGAAAATTTTTGTGTGTTATTGCCAGTTTTACCAAAAATAACCATGCCAAGGGGTAGTTCAGTGTAGTTCCACAAGCTTTAGTTTAGTAATCATATATATGCTACACAGAAAGAACAATCATCAGCTGCAAGCTAGAAAAACACACATGCCATCTACCTGAAACACATTTCCCAGATTATGATCTATTCTAGCAATACTGTCAGTGGCAGAACAGTAAAATATTACAGTGTAACAGTGAGCAGATAACCCAGTGTTTTAATCACAAAAACCCCACTTATTTGCCCTTCCCTCCCCCCAGGGCAAACAGATGTGACATCTCTGAATGTTTTGACCCCCTTTTTGATAGAAGTACAGTGTGATCTAGAAGTAATCTGTGATCTTGCAAAAGAGAGAAACCAAAGTGATCATAGAATCATAGAACGGATTGGATTGGAAGGGACCATAAAGATCATCTACTTCCAACCCCCCTGCCATGGGCAGGGACACCTTCCTCTAGACCAGGTTGCTCAAACCCCAGTCCAACCTGGTCTTGAACACTCCCTGGCAGGGGGCATCCCCGACCTCTCTGGGCAACCTGTTTCAGTGTCTCACCACCCTCACAGTGAAAAATTTTTTCCTCATATCTAACCTGAATCTACCCTCTTTCAGTTTAAAACTGTTACCCCTCATCCTATCACTACACTCCCTGATACAGAGTCCCTCCCCATCTTTCCTGTAGGTCCCCTTTAGGTATTGGAAGGCTACTATAAGGTCTCCCTGGAGCCTTCTCTTTTCCAGGCTGAACAACCCCAACTCTTTCAGCCTGTCCTCATATGGAAGGTGCTCCAATCCACTGATCATCTTCATGGTCCTCCTCTGGACCTGCTCAAGCAGGTCTATGTCCTTCTTACATTGGAGGCCCCAGAGCTGGACACAGTACTCCAGGTGGGGTTTTATGAGAGCGGAGTAGAGGGGAAGAATCACATCCCTGGACCTTCTGGCTACACTGCTCTTGATGCAGCCCAGAATACAGTTGGCTTTCTGGGTTACAAGCACACATTTCTGGCTCATATTCAGTTTTCCATGCATTAATATCCCCAGGTCCTTCTCCGCAGGGCTGCTCTCAATCAACTCATCGCCCAGCCTGTATCTGTGCTTGGGATTGCCCCAACCCACGTGCAGGACCTTGCACTTGGCCTTGTTGAATTTCATGAGGTTTGTACAGACCCACCTTCAAGCCTGTCAGGGTCCCTCTGGATGCCATCCCTTCCCCCCGGCATGTCAACCACACCACACAGGTTGGTGTCATCAGCAAACTTGCTGAGAGTGCGCTCAATCCCACTGTCCATGTCACCAACAAATATGTTAAAGAACACTGGTCCCAACACTGACCCCTGAGGAGCACCATTCGTCACTGCTCTCCACTTGGACATTGAGCCATTGACCGCAACTCTTTGAGTGGAACCATCCACCCAATTCTTTATCCACAAAGTGGACCATTTGTCAAATAGATGCAGATGTTTGGAGTAGTCATCCTGGTTATTTAAAGAACAGAATTTTGCAGATGGCAATAAGATCTTTTATTAGATCAGCTGATTGGGGCAAGGGGAGGAAAAAAGCCTTTATGTGGCCAAAACTCTTTTCAGGTCTTAAAAAAACCCCAAAACCCCACAAGCAAAATCAAATACAAAATACTTAATCAGTAATTTCTGTGTAATCATTGTTGCTTTGGCAGAATGATTTGATGTGTATCTTAATAACCATCATAGTCTTCTAAATGAGAGCTTTACTCCTGTATGGATCATTTAGTTCCCACTCCCAAAATTTTAGACCTTTTATTTTTCTTGAACTGACAAGTTCCAAGCTAAACAAGCCAGATAAAAAGATAGTAAAAATGGTCCAAAACTGGTCAAAAGGGATCTTGTTGAGTAGGAAATTGGTCTCCATGATTTTAAAACACCTAGAATTTTCTAAAATCTGAACTGACTCTTTGTCATTTCTGAACAAATCAAAACCACCAAGTTGCAAAGTCTAGAACTCCCAGGTAAGGCAAGATTCTTTTTTTGTTCTGAAGATTGCTAAATGTCACCAAGACATTTCTAAGACGTGTAATAGAAAATTATTGTTTTCATTATGTACCACTCATAACCTCTTCCTTCATTCACCAAATGCTACAACTAACTAGAACAGGTTAGTATCATTAATTGTCTAAGATGTAACAAACAAGTTGTTTTCATCTCTATTGTGCAAGATAATTTCATTGCAACTTTCAGCAAGTCATATATATTTTGTCTTATTTCCTTACATTCTTCTGTAGAAGTAAATAATAATGAAAAATGTAAAATTTACTGTACAAAGGAAATGAGTTAATGTTTATGAATTCTTCTGAGAAATTTGTACAACAAATATTGGATGACTGCAAAAAAAAAAAAACAAGAACAGAATTACCTGAGTGCACAGTATCTCAAAATCATTTTGGTTTCACTGTTGAAGGACACTTCATGTTACTGATGCTCACTTTGGTGGAGCTTATTTCAGGTTTAGAAAGTTAGTTTGCAGTGCACATTCATGCTCCATCACTTGGTAGTTTTGTATAAATTAAGCTATAGTATAAATTGTTGTTGTATGTGGTAATCTAAAATGTAAACATACCCCGTGGTACTGCATGCCTTGTATATGTTGCTCTGTGTGTGATTATACGTTCACATATAGAACATTTTTTTTTATTCTGTCCACACAAACTACATTTTATTACATGCTTATGAGTCGTCTATTTTACATGTTGCAAAATGAAAGCTTCTAGAATACAAAAGATATCCAGGAGGTCGTATAGAATGAGTTCTGTAAATATTCAGTCAAAAGTACAATTATAAAGGTGTTCTGTAATTATTTATAATTGAAGGGTATAAAATAAATGAGCTTGTTTTTTTGTCTTGTTTGTGTAAGAGCTCATTCTTCATGAACAGCTTAAAGATAACAATATACACCAGTGTGGCAACAGCACTCATGTCTTTCAAAAAGAGTCTGCGTTAATTTCTGACAATTGAAATTTTGCTGCTGCTGCTCTTCTTAAAAGTGGCACTGGGTCTGACTGTTCTTTTTTACAAAAGGTCATTGGAGTTAGAAGACACTGTCCCTCTTTTCAGGAAATAAATCAGGGTCATCTACAATAATACATCACTAAGTCACTATTGGGGCAGTAATAATCAAAATTGACAAAGCAGCAGACAACAGTCATACTGAAGAATAATAAAGGAATATAGTCCTTCATTCTGAAATTATACTATTTGGTTAGATATACATCACGATCTAGCTAATTTGGTATCACCTTTGGGTGAACAGTCGCAAAAAAAAAAAAAAAAAAAAAAAAGAAAACAAAAGCCACTAACTTTTCCTTGTCCTTTTCTTTAGTAATACTGTGTGCATTTAGTCCTCCCCTCCGTCTTTTGTCCCTATAACACAAGACTTAAAGAGATGAGAAAACAAATTATAAACATGAAGAGAATAAGCAAGGTAAGCAACAGGGAACAGTATATGTGGCCTTTGCAAAACAGCAGCAATTTTCAACTCGGGGATCCCTCATTCACAGCTGCAAGCCATAGCTTACAGATCTGTTAAACTGTGCACATATAAAAATTAAACCAACAGATAATATCTTAATTTTACACTCCTGTTCTGCTGCTCCTATAAGCCACAACGAAGCTGATTTGCATCATGGCTACTCCTGCTCCAGAACAGCTTGTGCTACCTGTTGAATGGACTCAATGTCCTCTCCTGCTGGTGTCTTTGTCAGTGTAAGGAGACGGTGGTGCTGTACTCCAGTGGTTTGCTGCTAGAGGAAACATTGCCCTCTCCTGCCATGCATTTATGCTCATTTGAAGTTTGCCTGTATTGTGCAATATACCATGTACAGTCATATCATATAACCAAACACCTACACCTTTAATGACAATATACAGATAAATCTCCCTGATGTTACTTGAGAGATGAGTCTTGTGCAGAAAAAATTGACAAAATGGAAGAAGAACTGACACAAGCTTTTCTGCCAGCATGGTCTTTTTTCCAGCAATGATGAGAAGACGCTTTGGCTTTGCAGACTCACTCTGTGCATATACAGCAAGTACATTTTCATGTATGCAAAGACACTTACTAAAACAAGCAGAGTGGATGTTTTCAAGCCTTACACAGGTATATAACCACCAATATTCATTATTTAATGCATATCAAAGAGAAGAAAATAAATTTATCATCCCTACCCATTCTAGTAACTCTTAAGTATTTGACAACTGGAAAATACTCTTGCAGTAGCAATGGATTTTTAAGCCAGTCAATCAAAGTGAGAATGG
This sequence comes from Strix aluco, assembly GCF_031877795.1. Lineage (NCBI taxonomy): Eukaryota > Metazoa > Chordata > Aves > Strigiformes > Strigidae > Strix > Strix aluco. The sequence continues at coordinate 62,531,765 of NC_133931.1, read as the reverse complement.
CACTGAACTGTAGTGGGCTTTCAGATGCTTCAATTATAGAAAACATGGACCAGGACTGCAGCCACAGGAGAGATACTGAACAATAACAATTGTGCTTTTCAAATTACAGTAAATGCAATTAGACTGCATAAATATACTGGTCAAGCAGTGCTGAGTCGATCATAAAAAATGAATTTTTAAATGAAGCCTATTATGAATGTATAAGACCAGAGTGGGTATTACCAGTGCTTTATTTGTTTGTTTATACAAGGCCTTGTTTTATGAAATACAAACACTACAGTGAGGGACAGTCGTTTTTGCCTAGTGCTGCACTCTGAGGTCAGTATGAAGCTTCCAACCAACTTCAGTGAATATTAGACTGAGCAGATAGTGCTTTCTCCTTCAGCTCTCATGTTGCAGTGACATTCCCACTGGAGTCACTGAGAATGATGCATGTGCACAGACAGAATACAGATTGAAGTACTGAACCATAAAGTGAGTGCTGACAGCAGTTTCTAGATTTTTCCAAAATGAAAGGTTTATTGTAGAGATTCCTAGATACCAGAAATACCTTATCCCCTTGGGAACTAAAACATATCATGCAAGATACCTATCTGGATGGAAGAAACTGCCCATCTCCTGTTCTCTAAAACTATGAAATACCTAGATTTCTCAGAATGAGGTCTACTGGTCAGACCAAGTATTCAGCCATCACTTTTTTTCCCCCCCACTAGGAATAGTGAAGGGAAGAAATGAAAGAAAATGAGAGGTGTATGGAAGATGATGGAAAATAGCAGACTACAGAATGACAAAAACTCTGAAGCATCTCAACATCAGAGACTAAACATTTTTGGCAAGGCATTGCTCATTTAGTGTACTAAAAGCAGAAATCAAAAGGAAGTCTTTCTGACATACTGATTTAAAGGAATATCCAAAATCATAGTTTGGAATAGATATTTAAAGGACACTTCATATTTTAAAAGGAAGTTTAAGGAGGTACCCATATTCTTACCTAGATTTCCATTCAGTGATTGGGATAACTGGTGGCACTGACACCTATTGCAGAGGTACTCATTACTAGTATTTGTGGAATTGGGGCGGGGCAGGGGGAGGTGGGGGAGAGGATCATGTGTGCTTTGCTTTGTTTTAATTTTCTTTTGTTTTGTTTTAAGATTGGGGGAAAAAAAAATCTTATACTGCCACTGTACTCTACCTCTAGCAATCTAAGATGCATTTTACCATTAATGAAAAGCCACAAATCAAATTGTTTCCTGAGCAAAAATTAATTTAGGATTGGACTCAGTTTAAAGAGTTTGTTCAGAGTTTCCCTAAGGAATGGTAGGATACAAGCATGATGATTCCTTCTAAAAAATAAAAGGTAAAATTTACCACTCCTATTTCAGACCAGGCTTCTACCAAGCATTTTACTAGTTACTGTCAGTGGAGAGGGAATGCTCGCTTCTGCAGTTCCAGACAAATCAAAGCAAGACATACAAGAATTCACGATAAAATAGTCAAACTAATTAAAGTATTTCTGGAAGTAACTACTGGTCAGCTTAACTCAAGGCCCAGAGCCCAGGCAATAGGTAAATATCACCAAAAAGCAAATTCATAGTATGCACTTAAGGGATTTATTGAAAAGCCACCTAGATACAAATGGAAACACTAGGGACATGGACAGAGCTATGTTTTGACAGCTAAAATTCTACCCAGGTGCTATGCTCACAAAAAGCATTAGCCTAAATCCCATGCTTTTCCTATTTTGAAGTTGTGAATGTCAAAATCCTCATTTAACTTCTAATGAGCCCTGGAAATGTAAACATATAACAGACATTCATCTGAAAGAGTGGAGGGAAAATTTTAAACAGTCACTAGAAAAATACGTGGGAACACTGGTCACTCCCCTCCCAATCACCAAGCAAAAACATCTTTCTGCTCAGTGAGAACATAGTCTCAGTCTGTCTCTTGTCTAACAAACATTTAAATAACTATTGAAAGTGGCAGTTCTTCAAGGAAGAAACGAGAGCTGCTCCACCACACAATTCCCTGTAGTTTGCTAGGCAGAATATACGAATCTGAGTCCATGCTACACAGGCAGCCTTTGAATCTGGCCACCTGCACCCTTGGTGGGTGTTAAGTGACACAGATCTATTGGTTAAATGGTTGAAACTTCTGCTATCATTGTCGTAAAAGAAAATTACTTAGAAACCTTCAGGAAGGGGCTTATGTCAGATAATACAAATCAATAAGGCTGAATAGATCATCCGACAGGGCTTACCTTAGACAACCAACTGGTTATAACTGCAGTTTTCATTTTGCAGCTCTATATATAGGGTTTCTAATCTTTACCCAGCATCAGAAAAAACACAAGGCTTTTTCTGTGGATCTGGGCCCATGTTCTGGTGGTGGATGTGGTACAAACACCTGAATGGACTCAAGTTCTCACCGAAGCAGTGCAAACAGGAGCAGGATCTGGCCTTTAAATTTATTAGCTTAAATGCCTAGTTTAGTGAAATGAAATGTCTTTATGACATTTGAGTCAGGGAGAAGACCAATTAACAGATGCTTAATTTATCCTTGTATAATGAAAAAAGTTCTTTTCAAAAGTAAATAAAATTTCAGTTTAAAGAAATTCACTAGGTACCATTACAAGTCTCCCAGGTGAATCTTTAAAGGAATAAATACTATGAGAATTTAAATTTTAGGATTAAGACAGGACTGGTAGAAAGCATTTTCTCTCTTTGATATCTTCATTTCTTCTCCTCCCACTACATTATTTAATTGTTAAGTCTTCCATGTCCCCCTATTTCTTGATCATTCCCAAACCCAGTTTATCATGGAAGAGCACAATAAAGGCAGAAAATGAGAAGAGTATGCCATGACACAATTGCATGTAATATGAAGCAAAAAGTATATTAGTGATCTGAGAAAATGTCACTGCTGTACACAAATACATTAACATAGCCACGAAGAATAGGAAAGTGAGATTTTTTTGTTGTTTTATACTCTACCTATCTGAATAGTATTCAAATGAGAATTTTAAGTTCACTGAGAATACAGTCTACTAAAAGTACATGTTATTAAAAATCATAGCATTAGCATCTTATTGACCCAACTTAATGAATTAGATGGCAGATCAAGAAATTATTCTTGTCTTTGTCTTGTGCTCTTATAGTACTAATTGTTGGAATTATTCACCCTTGTTTACTCATTTGCACAAAACTGAACCAGTATGAACAACACATGCCATGAAAGCGTGAATAAGTTCTCTGTTTGAACCTGCACCATGCACTCTCAAGAAAAGTTTGCAAGAGCACATTTATCATCATGCTCTGAACTTTCCCTTAACTCAGCACAAAGTAAACTTAGACCATTTACTTCCTTGGCTTCTGTGTTAGAAAATAGATATAAGAATTACTTCTTTCCCGCAGAGTCTTCTCTGCAAGTCACTACATGAATCTCCTCTCAGTCTGCCTGCAGACATCCTGTCTTTGTGAACCAGCACAAAGTGTTTCCAAGACCCCATCTATTAATGACCTAGAAAAGGAGTGTGCCGACCTTCGTTTAAACTTGGTGACAAGATGTTTTCAGATACTCTTCTCCTTACCTACACTAAAAAAAGAACACAGTTTCTAAACTCAGTGGGTGGAAGGCTGATAGGTGACAGAGCCACAGCTCTGAGCTGCTAGAGGTGTTGCCGAGAGGTAGGCAGGTGCTCTGTGGGGCTGTGCTGAGGTCTCACACAGCTGAACCAACTTTGCTGCCCATCTGAAGTAGCACTGACACACTTCAAATGGGACCAGTGAAGAGCTGCACCATCAGAGGGCTTGATCCGTGGTAAAAATACTTGCAGGTCTTATGATAACTTTACCAGTCTCTTTTAAGCACAAACACACAGAACAGCGGGTGCTCATGCAATGCTACATGACACTGTGCCACTACAGTCTGGACATGGGAGGAATGGGTCAAAAACATTTTGCAAGATTATTGAAGTCTCTGGCATCACAACTGTCATGGAGACCAGGCGTAAAAATATTGATTGCTTTCAAGCTGTACTAATGCTGAAGTTTTAACCTGGCTTGAAGAGAGACAAGTTACTGGGTAAACAGATAGAGCTTTCAGAATCAGCCCCTTACCAGACCTTCGGTGATATACTCTCCAGCTGTTCAGCCCATCACTCTAAGACAACCTACACTTTATGGAACATTTTCTTTACAAAATCCATTTGGAAGGACTTTTACTCTACCTTCCTCACTTCTATTTTAGAAGCCTGGACTATATTTGTCTTGGTTCATGTCTTAGGAGACCTTTGATTTGCACTACATACTTTGAAAAAGAAATATTTTTCATTATCTGGCAAGCTTTCTCTTTGTAATATATATTCAGACAAAGCAGGACAGATGCTGATTTTTTTTCCCCTAGCTGTAAAAAACAAAAAATAAAAACTTGTTAAACTATGACATAGATAAAGCCAGACTGTCTGAAAGAAATTAAATGTCTCCTTCACATTCTCTAACTCCTTCTGAATGCTTTTATTAGCATCCTTTTTCCCTAATAATTATTCTTGTGGGTGATTTAGTGTTACAAAATGAATAAAGGAATAAACATCTTTCTTTTTCTTGTAATAGAGACCTCACCAGGGGAAAAAAGAAAAAAAAAAATAAAAAGAAAAAGAAAAAAGGGGAACAGAAAAAAACTGAAGTAAAGCACCTATATTTTCACTCACAGAACATTGTTCCTCTAAAGATAAGAAACTCCAGCTCTTCCTTTTTATTTTTTTTTAATAATAAGACATCTAAGTTTAACAAAAGCAAGTTCTCATGTAACTGTAAAAGAGTCCACACATGCATAGAGATGTTAAGAAAACCATAACCAACATGGATGAAATAACCTGAGACTATTACTATAACAATTCTGAATTTTTCATCCTTTGTTTCTCTCAGTGACTCCAGTTTGTTGAAACCCTAATAGTATATCAAAAGCTGGTGATCATAAGGAAAAGGTACATATTTTCAGAAAGAATATGCTGTCCATGCCATTTCATTATAGACTAATTTGAAGAAAATCAACTTCTGCTTTAATTATATGACTAAGGCCAGATTATTTCAGAGGGTTTGCTGACAATAAAACTATCCTACCAGTGTATGAAATATAGTAAATTGGTTTGTGCACCTAATCTCTCTTTCACCCACATGTTCTATGACCTCCCATTAAAACCAGCATAGCAGGTCATACAACTCAAGCAAGAAAACGTGAAAGAAATAGGAAAGAAACTGTACTTTCTACATGCAGGAAGGCTAGCATGTGATAAAATCTTTAAATCTTGGTAACATTTCTTCCATTTTCCTTTCTCCCTCTGGCAGAACATTTTCCTAATTGTAGTTCACAGAGTGGTTGTCATACTGTAAGCTCTACCCACTAAAGCTCTCTAAAAAATTAAATTGTTCTGCTGCCTGCTGTCTTCTGGAAGATTATTCAGCTTTCTCCATTCCTTCCTAGGAATCAAACCATAGATGTTTGTTTCCCTTCCCAAAAGCAGAAATAAACACTGGAGAATTGCATATGCGATGTGGGAGCAAGTTTCTTGCTGAAAGTGAGAAAGTTTCAAAACCCACAAAATGTTGCTTCTCCCAGATTTTGGGAAGGAGGCTAATTAGCTCAATAGTCCCTAACTGCAGATTTTCTGAATCACTGTTTAAGTATAGTTCTGAGCTCATGTACTATCTCAGTTATAGATTGTTGTTAGTTAAAATCTTCATGACAATATATGGGAGACCAAGGACTAAAACTCCAGGGTAAGACTGTTCTTGATCTATCATCTGATCTAGTGGATCATTTCTGCCCAACTCACACTGTTTCTTTGTCCCTGCCTCTCATATTGTTCTTCTAATGATTTCTCTTTCCCATATTCCATCTACCTGAAGGCTCTTATTCTGAAATGCTGGACTAATTCCTCCTCTCTCCTTTTGCTGACTTAATGTCAGAAGAAATTAGCAACACAAGGGAGAAGAGGAATTTACCTTCTGTTCAGACCAAAGCAGTTGAGAAAATCCTATCAAAAGTAATTTCCGTCTTTGGGTTTGATCATGTTTGGCACAAAGGGTCATGGAAAACTTGGCCTTCGGGTTCTAATATTAATTTCTGAAAATTTGGGGAATTAATGACTTATGTTATATTTGACCATAACAGAAATCCCTGGACTCCTGCCACTCTCAAATTTGATGTTAAAAGTATTAAACTGTGGAGTATTAATTCTTTTTGTTAGTGGAATACTGAGAAATCAACACCCCCTTTATCTGTGCATATTCACACTTTAAAGAAAAAGAAGAAAAAAAAAAAAAACCCAACACAACAAAACCAAATCATTTGTTGGCAAGACAATAAAATGAAAGCAAATCAAGTGAAAATCAAGATCTGGAACAGTTCACCTTTATTTTTCTTCCTGGATGCAGCCAAAAATATTACATTAGGCAAACTTTCCTAAAGTACTAATTACTGGCTTTGACAGCATCATTGTTCAAACACTGATGAAGGACAAATATAGCATCGACATGTTTAAGATCAGCATATGTAGGTGACCATATAAGAAGCAGCTTAGTGCAAGTACGCAGGTACTGGATACATTCAAGAAGCAGCTTCTTCCCATTTACCTACACAATGCTGCTGCTTGATTCACTGTTTCTTAATCAGAGGCTCGGATATAATTATAATAGCAGCTGTACATATAACTTGCTTGTGCAGGATTCATACCCCAAGGAGTTTCTAAGACTTCTTTTTTTTTTTTTTTTTTTTTTTGTGTAAATGTTAATATGTGTCATGATGTTTATATAGAGAGAAATTCACACCTTCTCAAAATGCCACAAGATAGAACAGCTTCTTTATTTTAGAAAATTCAGCCCATTCATTCAACCAATATTAAATATGGCTGAGAGCTGTTGTGCAGCACAAAATGCTGCTTTAGAGCACTAATATTATTACTCTTTCTTAATAGGGGGCTCTAATAGGGAATCACAAACTCAGGAATTTTAGCTTAGCACCTCGCAATTTGGAAGCCTCCAGGCTCATTGCTTTCCTGCTTTCAGGTTTGCCTTCCTTTTATGCACAACTGAAGCCTCTGTCAAATTCTCTCATCCTCAGACTTTCCTGGGCAACACCCAGAAAATGTATTTGTTTCACTTCTCAGTGAGCAAACTCATGTCCTGCACAGTTTGAAAATGGCACTTATCAGGGCTCTTGTTTGCCAGAGCATCTGGAAGTCAAGAAATGAGAGGGAAACAGAAGGAACACTTTTCTCAAATGAGTCTTTTCCATATCTTTTTATAGTTTCAAGCACATCATTAAATAGTGGTATGGCTCAAGAAGAAGAAAAGTGTCATCCCAAGCCCTCTCTCTCACCACCATGTGGTCATTTGCAACCATATCAATTAGGAGCCAGTAATGAACTGTGCACATTTAGCTCACCCAGATGATTTTTTAAATTTCTTTTTGAAATCAAGCACACTATCATTGCACAGGCTGATATAGAACAAAAGTTCAATACAGAGGACTTTTTCACTCTGAAATATACCACAGGAGAGGTGCTCTTCTTTATGAAAAGTGTTAACTATCTGGTCAAAAAGACAGCATGTAGTTTAAAGAAGAGACATTTTCAAAGGGAAATAATTCTTATTTTAATTATTCTAGCCATTTCTGATATATTCTAGATAAGAAAAGAAGAAAGAATTAATACTTCAGAAATTGAGACTTCAAAAAGAAATTATCTGTTAAAGCTATCTACTCCACTGCAAGAGATTTTCCTCTAGCAAGTACATCCTGATGTAGATGGTTTTCACAATTACAGAATCTCCAGATGATGAGGGTCAGGACATCAGGCAAGTAATAAAAAAGATACCTTTATGATTTAAACTTAATGGAAGTAGATTAATAACTTGATTCCCTTTAATTTCTTTTAATCTCTATCTTTCATAAACATTTTATCTTTCCCAGTCTTGAGTTAAGAGGGACTTCAAGGCAATAGGATGAAAGTCTTCTGACTTATAAACAGACCTTAGTGATTCTCCCCAAGATGCCTAATGTATTCAAGAACAAAGTGTGCCTTCAGAGTGCTTTGCTTAGGAGAACTGGAAAGCAGCATCCCAGTAATAACCAGAACTGCATTAGGGCATTGAGGAACATGCTTAAATCCTGAGGTAGTAAAAATGTTTATCACATTCTGACATGAAAAAAAACATACATTCATACTCTAGATAAGGAGAGAGATAGCTGAGTTGCCAAATACAATTTTTTCCCAAATGCTTTTATTTCCCTTCAGTAAAACGGGGAGTTGGTGTAGGTGTGGGGGAAAACATGCCTCTGAATTTTTGTCTGGATTTCTTAGGAAGAAAGGCTAAAAATAGAGTCAAATACTATTACGAAATCGTCCTAAGCTAAACAGAAACTGCTGTACTACTAAGTCAAAAGCTTTTCTCTTCAGGTCTGAAGGAGCTTTAGGATTTACCACAATGTCTTAAATTTAAAATTCAGTAATGTGATTGGGACTTTTTGTTAATTATTCTATGTGACAAAAAATATCAACTGACAGGAGATCAAACATGCCTTCTCCTATAAACCTCCATCAAGGACTCTTTTCAGAACCACCATAAAATTATTAAAGACTACCTTTGCAGAAATATCATATTTTACAAAAGTTTTTCAAGGCATGAGCTTCAGTTGTAGTAGCTAACCCAGTGACATGCAAGAATTGAGGCTATAGAAAATTAATAGCTTGCTTAGGCTCCAGCTGCTGACTTCCTGGGCAGTTGACAACCTGGGCAAAGCCATGTTTTACCCAAAATCCTTACGCTGGATATTCAGCAGTGGAAGTAATTCACTCAGCCTCTATCTGAGGTTCTGCTCAGCTTCTCAGCCAGTCTAAGCAGTCAGCTCATATGAAGAATGAACAAGTCTGCTCATGTGAACACTTCAGCTCACATGAAAAAGTTGTTATGTGGATCTATGTTTAAATAGAGAAGAAATACAATGCTTAAGCAAGTATATCCATTAACTATACTTGAATAGTATAATCCCACTGAATCTAAATGGCTAGGAAGCTGACATAATCCATCAATTTCCATGAAACCCAGTGGGGAAACTTAGTACTCTTCAGTAACAAGAAAGTTTTAATAACGGTCAATCACAATAGTATTCTACATGTACTCTACTTTTATCTATTACCCTAATAAGATAAAATATGAGCTGGTTTGCAAATGAGTAAGTGCATTAATAAGTGTCCACATTAATCTGCAAAAGGTAACATTTGATTTCCTATTTCCTGAGGTTTTATGCTCGACACATTGATTTGTGGAGTTAGTGGCCAGAATACTGTTCTCATTTCTTGTTTTATGTACCCTTATTTACCAAAAGCAAAACTAAACTCATTAAGTCTTCTGTTGAGATCAGTCCAGAAATCATATTTAATATTCTTGATCTACCTTGTACTTTGTTTATTTAATTAAAACCCTCTTAAAAAACAGAACAAAACAACCCCAAACTATCCCCAAAAAAGACAACTGCTGGCAAGATACCAACTTATTCAAATGAGGCACTGAAAAAAGTTTCCATAACATTTTCAATATCACACTTAAGGAAGTGTTTTGCTAATGTAAGAATCAGTAAATTGAACAATAAGAATTTAATAAACCAGACTTAGGTATATTAGATGAAGTAGGAATATCCCTGAGGAAAAAAGTTTTAAAATAACCTTTCCAGAAAGAAAAATTCTTGCTAACCACTTTAGTTTTTTTCCACCTTAATGACAGCAAGCAAGGTAGTGTCATAAAAGTGAGTTGATCATACAACCCTTTTTCTAGGTAAATTCTAACTCAAAAAGATACATACAGCTGCAAATACAGTTATCCTTTAATCATAAAAAGAAAATTAAATAAATGTTCTGAATTAGTCTAAATTACTTGATCTTATGAGTTGATTTTATGTTGCTACCAACTATCAAGCCACATCCCTAGAGGAAACACACTCCAAGCCAAGTGCCCTACTGAGGCACAAGTTGTGCTCCAGGAGAACTGTTGTGCTTTGTTGTACCACAAGTGATTGATAACTTTGCCCTATTCAGTGACTTTGTGGCTAAAAGTGCATGTGATCATCATATGTCATTGTACCAATGCTTCTTGTAATGTCAAACAGGAATCTGGTTCTCCAGTGGATACATTTTGAATGAGCCCACAGAGCTTTGAGAGTACTAAGCATCCATCAAGCAAAAATAATTAGCAGAGGCTTTGGTTTGGATACAAAAATGTAAATTGGTCACTAGTCCAATTTATACATATTTCAGTAGCATAAATAAACATATTTAATGCACATATATGTCTATATGCAGGGGCATGGTGTGCAAAAGAAACTTGCAATCATGTTATATATCTGATTTACTATTTGACATGTATTTAATTTTAGATATAAAAATGGCCTCTAGTCAGTAAGTCATTTTTTACTACTTCCTGTGGGTAGATAGGAATATTGTTTTCTTCTCTGTTTGACAGCATTTACAGTTTTCCCAAAGCTATCAGATAGAATTTGAACTTTGGACGAGGTAGCTTTTGTCTTACAACTCAAAATGTTAAATCTGAAAGAAAGAATGATCCTTATTCTTTTTTCTTTTTTTTTTTTTTTTTCTCCCTCAGAATGAGATACACCGTGAGTTTAATATGATATTATTAAGGAACTAAACATTGTGGATTTCTGATACTGATTCTTTTCCCCTTTGGTTGCATCCCGTAAAAGAGCTATATATTTTTACTGAAGATTTAGAACAGATGAACCATTTAATGCCAGCGTAATCAAGGTCAATGATAACTCCGGACAATAAAGCTACATGTGTCTGGAATAGGAGTGTGACTGTTTTAAGACACCTGGAGTTTTCTTGTAGCTTATCAATCTAATGCCACTAAAAGCAAAGTCTCCTATAAAATAAGAAAATACTATCACTCAGTTTTAGTACATTTCATTGAATTTACTGTGCAATTATAAATACATTTAATAAGTGGTTGACAAATAAGCAAATTTTACATGACATTTTTACCATCTATTTAAAGTCATGAATCCATTAATTTGGGTACATTATATTGCATTTGTTTTAGAAAAAAATATATCTTTACTATTGCAATATAGCTTACTGGAATTAATAAACTAATTAACATGCCATTTAGCAGAGCTCTATAGCAAAATATAAATTTTTTTCAGGTCCAAATCATAAATTCCATTGTTTTCAGTGTATTGCTTTTCTTACACTGAGTACCCTGTGTGCAGTACTTAATATAATACATCTAAAAAAGCAATATATCAGTACTGGTCTCAGGAATTCACTAGATATTACTGGTGCAGCAAACAAACATACCACCACCCCCCCCAAATCTATGTCAAAAAATTGGGACTAAAAACCTGAAAACCACAGTTCCTCTACTTGAAGTACAGAGATTAGTGTGCTTCAGAAAGCACTAGTACTCCAATAAGACATGACCAAAACATGTTTTCTCCCCTGTTTATTAAAATGGTTGCTTCCACCAGTCTACTTTCTTAGACTGGTTTGGCAACCCCTAATCCCATTGCTCTTTAAAACTTCATATAGAGCTCCCTGTAATACACTTGTTAAAAAAGCAAACATATTTCCATAAAACAGTGGAAATGTTGTCAGCTTTCTAGAAAACTTTAACAAAGGTGCTCTTTTCCACCACTTTGGAGAAGAAATACATATATATATAGAAGTAAAAGATCCATCTAATAACTCTTCAGTATACCATAAAGAACCAAACAATATCTAATGTTAGGCACTAATACTTTGGGTTTATTTGCCCAATGAAGAAGACAAAACTGTAGATAATTAAGGAAGCTGACCATTTTGGAAAAAAAAAGTGGCAAGAAGGGGAATTAAAATTTTGATTTTAAAATGTTAATTACTTTTCTTCCTTGACTACACAATGTTCACCTAAGCTTGAGTATACAAAATTCAGTGACAACAAAACAAATTGGGGTTTTGGAGTTGTTATTTCATTGTTGTAGGTGTTTTTAGTTTAGAATTTCATAAAAAGTAATCAGAAAGATTTCACACAGAACTCTCAAAACCAGTGTGGCCTAGAGGACTGTCAAACTGGTTAAACATAAATTATGTCTCAAGTATGGAGGTTACTTCCCTCTCAGATAAGCAGTGGTAATGGCAGAAATTCTCTGATTCCGGTGAAAAGTGAGACAACTCTATTTAAACTATAGTGGTATTGCCTACATTTCTATCAGGGATGTTGCATTTTGGCCACATGACTATCTTTAAGAAAGCTGTAACTCAAAACACAGAATGGAATATTTCTGACCTGAAAATTAAGGTCTAGTTACATACTGAAGTGTAGATGTACTTTGCTATGCCATTCATATCAATGTTAATTGTGATTTTATTAACCATAGCCAGTATGAATCTTACAACGAGAGACAGTGATGGTGACAGGATAAAGACTTTAAAGTATATTGAATTCCTCCCAGAAATCTTTAGGTGCCAAAATGCTTATTCAGTAAGGGCTCAGTGACTAAGTCAAAGGAGGTCATTAACGAAACATGAATCGTCAACAAGTTTATAAGAAAAATGAAACTGCTTTGAGATGGAAAAAGAATCCTGTTTAGTTAATATGAGCTTCATCTACTTTTATTTAAAATATTAAACTACAATATTGATATCTTAGGGATATACTTACTCTTAGTGGAATGATTTCTGTGGTGTTCTTTAGAGGGTCAAACTCCATCCAAAAAAAGCTAAGAAGAAAGTGGTAAGCAACTGATGTTTTCTTTTATCTGTCAAACTAGATGTGGGAAAGAAAAATATATTAATATTTTTTGGCAAATTACCAAAACCAAAATATACACACACACACAAATCCATCTCCCTCCCCCCAAAAACAAACCACACCACCTCAGAAAAAAAACTCAACCCATGCTCAAATTCATATCAAATTTCATCCTGAAGTTGAATTTATAGTACATTTATTGATTTACTGGGGGTAGAGTGGGGAAATCAGACAGTTCTAAACATTTCCAGGCAGAAAAATTTACTAACAAGACAATACAGTGACAGTGTACAAAGACAATTAAAATACATGGTCATCGACAGACTGAGTAGAAGTTTAACACATTACTTCAAATTCTTAGCTATCTCAGGCTCTGCAACCCTCGGGAAGAGGATATAGATAGGTTCATCTTCTTGAAGTTAGAGAAAGATGGAGAAGACCAAGATAAGATCAGACTTGATCATTATCTAGAAAGAAACTGACCTATGGAAAAGAGAGTAAGATATTCTTCACTTCTTCCAGCAAGTACACATATTTATGAAATTAGAGTCCCACTTCCTACAGTCTGATCAAGATCAAATTATGCCATTATTATTTCATTTGTTATGGGTTAAGTCCTGAAAGATTATACAATTTCATGACAGTAGCTTTGATAATAAGAAAAGCCATACATTAAAACCACAAATATTTGTAGAGTTCCCTAGCTTAATTTGGGAGTCAAATATTCTCCAGTATGATTTTTGTAAGAGGACAATATCTTTTCCAAAGTAATAATCAGCCCTTTAAACAGAACCCAACCATCTTAAGAGTAAAAAATAACCACTTGCAAATGCTTTAATATTTTCTTGTAATAAAGACAGAATCTTTTATCAAAACTCCTAGAAGAGCCTTAAAGATATCTGTGTCATTCTGAATATCCTGAATATTTTAAGTTCTGTTTTCATCTTGCCTTTAAATGTTTCACTTTTTATTTTCAACGTATTTACACAGAGGACATGGTAACTGGTTTAACCTCTAATTTTACTTCCAAGATTTTCATGTCCTGAAGCAGAATTTCATGGAGCAAATATGTATGAAGAAAAATTAAAGATGCCACTCTTACAGGAACCCAGTTATGGGTTTGGAATATAGCAATTGCTGTACTTGATCAGACAACAGGCTCAGCAAATCCCATAACCTGCCTAAAGCAGAGTCCATCAGTACATTTTCTCTAAGCAATATATTTCCTCTGCTGCATTCCAGAAACGAATGTATTCAAGTGCAACAGTAATATAGTACAACGCATAGGAGAGAAACTTCTCAATTCTTAAAGCATGAGACTTGCCTTATCATTGCATACTCAACAGCAAATGTGTCTTAAATTCTAACTACAATATCTGACAGGATGACCTCCATTTATAATAAGTTTCACAGAGGTGACTACTTAGTCTTGGGACGTGTTGTTTTTTTCTAATGACGTTAATTCTTAGTGTTTACCAGTCTTTTGTAATAATATAGTGTAATGTGAAGGAACACCGACCAGACTAGTTTATGCCATGGAAACTTCATCTGTTGAGTTTAATTTGCTCCTACCTTAACTTTGTCTTTCTTCACTGTTTCCTATCACTCTTAGGAAAAGAATGTGCTAGACCTGAGTCTGAACTAACCCCATTAGTTTTTATTTCCTTTACAGAAATATTTCTGACCCTTGTCTGCAAAAAAGAAACAGACAAACAAGAGCTCCCTCCCAAATGTCTCTTTCCTTTAATCTCTTTCTTCAGTTACTGTACAATAAGGTTTTGTGGAAATTATCCCATGTTTTCTCTGACTAGGAAAACTTGGAAAGGTGTGCTTTCTTCTCACTCTTGAATACTGTCATTATTCTCTACAAGAGTTCATAAAAAGTGTTTAAGTCACATATTCACAGTTAATATATGTGAACATAAGTCACGTCCTTTAAAAGGATGTGGCTTGTTAACAACGGCCTATTTTCCTTGTCCTGCTTGCTTCACTGCAGATAAGGTTGTGACTTCTGCAAGAGAAAAAAATCACATTCTACAAGGGTTGGTGAGCACATTGCACAGGGAAGAGGGGCTAGAGGAACAGTAAGAATCACAGTGGACCTACAGATATTGTGTGAGGTTTTCTGAAACTCATCATGCAAAGACATGGCATGGAAAGGGAAGATTTGCTTACAAGTTACTTTGTTTCTATTCTTTCTCATCCCCCATTCTTTTTTATTTCTGAAAGCTCCTTGTTTCGATTCCTGTTATAATAAGAAGCCAGCTTTGTGCAGTCAAAGCCCTCTGATGTACAGACTTTAAAGACACAGTGGAAGCAGAGCCATCTCAAGGGTTTAGGGACCACATCACTATCCCTCAAGAGGAAAAGAAGTTCTTGTCTTGCCTTTAATATAAGTTCCCTACCTGCCTAATGGTAGGGGAGAGGAGATACTAATAAAACCATTCCTGCTTTTCACTGTGGGATAATTATTCTATGAGGGAACATCTCCCCTCAATTTCACTGCTTCTTTTGCATCCTATCTAATCCGTTCTAATTCACCTTGTCCTTCTGCTTCTCTACCTGAGATCATGACCTTCTAGCCAAGGACATCTTTCTGCTTGTAAAATACACAAGGAAAGGGTTTTCATCTGTGGTGGGCTGACCTCTACCTACAGCTCAGCCCGACATGGCCCCTTGCTCTCTCCACCTCAGTGGGATGGGGAAGGGAATCAGAAGGACAAAAGTGAGAAAACTCATGAATCAACATAAAGACAATTTAATAGGTAAAACAACACTGTGCATGCAAGCAAAGCAAAATAAGGAAATAATTCACTACTTCCCATCAGCAGGCAGATGTTCAGCCATTTCCAGAAAAGCAGGTCTTCATCATGTGTAACAGATACTTAGGAAGAAAAATGCCATAACTCCAAACATCCCTTTTTCCTCCTTCTTTCCCCAGCTTTTATTGCTGAGCACAGTGTCATATGGCATGGGATATATATTAAAAATAGATATATAAGTATGTAATCCTGTTAAACATATGAAGGCTTTTTAATTTCAACTCCAGTTCCAGCATTCTGCTTAGATCCCTGGAAAACTTTCTTTCTAAGGGACTGTATGTATAGCTCCTTACAAGAATCTGGTACTACAGAATATCCAGATAAATTTCACCCCTTTGAAATACAGTCTCGAGCTTCTCTTGAGAAGTTGTTTTCCTCAAAGCCACATTATGGCAACACAGATATGAAGAAATAAATTCAGGGTAGCTGCAGCTTTAGAGATGAACTGGGAAAATTAAAAAAGTATAATTTAAAAATTGACTGAACAACTGACAGCCCCAAAGGTAATGCTGTTGATCACACATTACTTAGTTGTCCAAGCTCTCCTTTCATCCACAATAGCCATAGAAGTGCATTAGTAACAATAGTTTAGTGGCATTTTTACTTGCCAGAATTAACTTGCATTAGTAAATTCACACCATGGTGTAACAATGTATAGTTTGATCTGTTTTAATCAGCTAAGTACACCTGCAGGACAGGAGCATTTTGTTTCTGTAAATATATAGGAAGTTTCAGGTGGCAAATTCCTTGCTATTCAATCACCTGAGGAGGCTGTTTACACCTCTGATTTCAACTGCCCTCTCCTTATGTCTCTGCATAATATTTGATTTGAATTTCATTTGTTTTAATGTTACAGAATGTTAGGGGTGATTTTGAATTGTGACATACTTGTGTAGAAGATTGTAAACTGGAAGATCATTATTTGGAAGCTTCTTGACTTTCATTAGCTGTCAGTAAAACTAAGTTTGCAGATCACTCAATCACTTTTCCAGGTGCTCTCTACTTGCTGCTGATACCTGCTGATGTTGCCTTACCTGCTCAGAACAGCACTGAAGAAATACACACAGTCTCTAAAGGAATATATCCATTTTGTGACCATCTAGGCCGAAACAGAAGACACTTCACACTTAGCAAGCTGATCCAACTATACACTGCTCCACATAAATGAAACCTAGCAATTAATATAATCTGATGTATGTACAGATAATTTTTGGTAACCGTTGCAAAGTACACAGTAGAAGAACTAAACTGCATAGATTTATAACTTTTCGTCTCATTTCTGATTTTAAACAGCTTTACTGAACTGTTTTGTTAGTGATTTTTGTGTTTGTTTCTCTCCTTGTTGAACACCTGTGGGGTCCTGTACTAAACACACATGCAGAGATATATCTAAGTACCTGTTTTCCTAGACATCTGTCCTACTGATACAAGATAACTTGGTGACAGAGACATAGGATAAATACATGTGCACTACAGTTAGTTGTGATTTGCTTGGGAAATTAAATCTTTTTTTTTTTTTTTTTTTTTTTTCTGGAATTTTGCTGTCACTATGCACTTTGCCAGATTTATTAGTTAATACTCATCTCTGATTTAAAATGAAGAAAAGCTTGACCTGGGAAAAAAAGCTTCTGCTTAAAAAAGTCATACTGTATAAGTTCTGTTATAGATGGAAAATTTCTTACACAGTTCTAGGGACAAGCTGTTAAATTAATTCAAATAACACTGAAAAATTGCATATGTAAGTTGTAGACTGGTAGAGAATATAACTTTAGTCATTTCTGCATTACAACAAAACCAAAACATGGTACATTTTAAAAAGATTTATCTGGTACTTCAATTTCAATTATGTAAAAGAGCAGACACAATCAGGGATAAATCTGTGGGGTTGTGTTTTTTATTTTCTTGTGATCATTTTCATTCCATTAACTTCTTTTTTTTCTGAAGTGATTTAGCTTTCTACCAGTAAGTGTTCAGATATAGACATGTGTGTTGGGAAACTGTTTTTTAACCGTATCACAGAATCACAGAATCGTCTAGGTTGGAAAAGACCTTGAAGATCATCCAGTCCAACCATTAAACTAACATTGACAGCTCCCAACTACACCATATCCCTAAGTGCTATGTCAACACGACTCTTAAACACATCCAGGGATGGGGACTCCAACACTTCCCTGGGCAGCCCATTCCCACGCCTAACAAGCCGTTCTGTAAAGAAATGCTTCCTAATATCCAGTCTAAACCTTCCCTGGCACAACTTGAGGTCATTACCTCTTTGTTATGTTGTTAAAGAGGCTCATCCCCAGCTCTCTGCAACCTCCTTTCAGGTAGTTGTAGAGGACGATGAGGTCTCCCCTCAGCCTCCTCTTCTCCAGACTAAACAACCCCAGTTCCCTCAGCTGCTCCTCGTACGACATGTGCTCCAGACCCTGCACCAGCTTTGTTGCCCTTCTCTGGACACGCTCGAGTAATTCAATGTCCTTTTTGTAGTGAGGGGCCCCAAACTGAACACAGTAATTGAGGTCCAGCCTCACCAGTGCCGAGTACAGGGGTAAGATCACTTCCCTGTCCCTGCTGGCCACACTATTTCTGACACAAGCCAGGATGCCATTGACCTTCTTGGCCACCTGGGCACACTGCTGGCTCGTGTTCAGCTGGCTGTCAATCAACACCCTCAGGTCCCGCTCTGACTGGCAGCTCTCCAGCCACTCCTCCCCAAGCCTGTAGTGCTGCTGGGGGTTGTTGTGGCCGAAGTGCAGCACCCGGCATTTGGTCTTATTGAAACTCCTACAGCTGGGCTTAGCCCATCGCTCCAGCCTATCCAGATCTCTCTGCAGAACCTCCCTACCCTCGAGCAGATCAACACTCCCACCCAACTGGGTGTCATCTGCAAACTTACTGAGGGTGCACTCGATGCCCTCGTCTAGATCATCAATAAAGATGTTAAACAGGAGTGGCCCCAAAACCGAGCCCTGGGGGACACCACCAGAACCTTTACATATATATTCGATTTAAATACAAAAAAACCATCTATGATCTCCTACAAATTAATTGAAAGCATAGAAAATGCTATGTTTTTTAGAAGAAAAGGCATTTACGCTTATCTTGAACAAAGAATAAAGCTATATTATTATCACTTTCGCTATCTACTTTGCAGTGTCATGTCCACATTAAGGAATAATCAAAAAACAATGAAAATTTTTAAAATCTCCTTAGTACAGCTACGGCTGAATTGGGCCAAATCACTGAAGTTTTATACAGCATTTCTGGAAAAAACACAGTGTTCAAGTCCTTTCCCACTTGCCAGTATTCCACAGGGACAAGCAGCTTAAATTATGTACTGTAACACCATCTGAACTTTCAAATTTTAACTGATTTAGTAAAATACATCTAATCTCATTACTTTGTGTACTTATATGCAACAGCTTAAAGTGAGAATGGTCATTTAAATGACTACTCTAAATTCTCAGTTGCCATAAAAATGCATTTGAAATACCCAACTGACGCATTTGGGGAGGACAAACTGGAAGAGAGTTCATTAAAGTTTCACTATGTTAAGAAGGTCTGTACTAACTAGCTAGAGATGGTGAATGATTTTTCAGAGGTTTTCACTATTTTTCAGATAAAGTACTCAGAAAAACTTTTCAATAACCAAGTATTTTAGCATCATTTTACACTGACCTGTGTTGAATGCCTTCAGAGTCTTTTTTTGATTTTTTTAAAAGAAATTTATTTCTTGCTGCAAATAGATGAGAGTCCATTCAAGAGAGAAACTTTCCTTAACCTGGTAAATAGAAATTAGATGAAATATTGTTTCAGTCACCACTTCAACTTGTTGTGGGAGTGGACACGATGTGGTTCTTGTGAGCTTGACCTGGAACTGTTGCTCTAGAAGACAAGTGCACTACTTAAAGCCATATATTGTACCAAGCAGCAGCAGCAGACCAGCTCACAGAGGGTCCCTTCAAACAGCTATATATGGTGACAAGAGCCCTGCTTCCTTTCTCTTATCCAGCAGCGTTCGTCTGAACCATCTCAGCTGGAAATATGAAAGTTATAATGGGGTGAATTCAGAGAGGTAAAGTCTAGGGTATATAACAAGGGAGACAATTTTTGTAGCTACCATTTTTCTTCTGATTAACAGAGCTTTACATTTTGGTAGTGTAAAGCTGTGATCCCACAAGGACTGCTGCTTGCCTCTGTAGGGCTGCCAGGTATATCTTCTCAGAAGTATATCTATGTCAAACATTCTTACCCTTCTCAGTGTTCCCTTCCTAGTATGAAGACAGCATTGAATAAAGACCACCAAGGTTTATACCTCATGTTTGTAACATTCAGTGTTTTCCTAAAGCCACAGTCACTGACACTAGGACAGCATGAGAATCACCTGTGAAAAAATTTGTTGGGGAGTGTGTTTGCTGAGAGAGAGATATGGAGAGAAAGGCTCCCAGACCTTTGCAAGGGAAAAAGTTTCCTCGTGACACCACATGAGGGGAGCCAATACAACTGGGAAACACTCCTGAAACCTATTTCTTCACATTAATAAAAGTAGCTTTAGTATTTGTTGCAGTTTCATTTTTGTATGAAAATTAATATACCTCAAATAAAAAAGAGATAGGAATACAAAATGATCTGGCCAGTGGGCTGAAGCCAATTGATACAGCAAGAGAGGGAGGAGTTTGCTCACTGAGGTTGAGGAAGGAAGGGAGGTAGTGTGAAGGGTGAAGAAAGAAAGAGAAAAATCAAGGTTCAAGCACTTGAAAAACTGAACTGAAGTTCTCTGAAGTGGACAAGTGAGGAAGACAGCACCCCAACAGTGTAAGGCCAGGTCTATCTGTACCTTTCCTTACTGAGGTTGCTCACAGATTTGGAGCCCATGTTCTTCAAGGTGCCCAGGCCTCATGCCATTCTCAAGGGTCTAGACCAACAAATCCTGCTAACTAAAATCAAAACAAAGCCTCTTCAAGGCATAAAGAGAAAGTAGCCTGCAGAAAATATATGAAAATGCCAAAAGGCCATGTGAGTTATGGGAGATACTGAAGGCACCCATGTGCTTTTTAGACTCAGTCACTGAGATCACAGTCGTCTAATTCAAGGCAGCCAAACAGCAACAAATCATGGCCATGGCACAACTGGCTTGTTACAAAATAAAGCTGTTTGTTAGTCATACATTCTCAGCTTTCCTTCGTTGTCAATATGTTGTCACTAGGTGCCAACTCTTGCTTGAAGTTTTTGTTGTTGTTGTTGTTATTTTACTTTCATGTCCAGGCTCTACATGTGAATAAATGTACATAGACATGCAGAGGAGAAAAACAAAAATAGCCGAAGAAAAGCAGAAAGTGTCAACTCTAGCAAGGTGTAATTAATTTTTCATATTCCAGTCAGTAAGACATGCTTACAATAGAAAATATCTTTCAAAGAAATTAAAAATTATAAGCAATATGCTACCTGTAGATAAAAGATGACTCAAGAAAATTCTATTATAATTAAGATCACAATAAAATACTATTCAAGAGTCCTTTATTTTGCCCTTCAGTAGATCCATATTTTATGTCATTCTAGCAACAATGACTCACATCACAATCAAAAAACCTAAAATTTCATCAACTTTTCTGTTTAGGGACTAAAATTTTAGTAAGGTTACCTATTCAATTTTGTTCAGTCATTAAAGGGCAAAAATAAGATAATTAACAACTTCCTTTTGTTGTGAGCTCTGTAATGGAGATTTCTTACACAAGCACCACAGAAAGGCTCCATCTGTTGCATTGTGTGATGGCTGTTTTCACTAACAGGTTTATCATCTGTACAACTTGTTTAATGAGTGAAGGACATAGTCAGCTACATTTATGAAAATGAAATTTCTGTTAAACTTCAGTGTTGTATGGAAAATGCAAAAATCAGCAAAAGGAAGATCCTAATATTGATTTGGAATTAAAAATTTCTGCCAGAAATTTTTGTGGTTATGAGTTTTTTATTCAAGGTCTTGTACTCCATGGAGAGAATATGGTCAAAGAATTACAGTGCAATGGAAGTTACCCAGGAACTCTGAGTTACTCAGCTGGTTCAATGTGCATGTCAAGAAAACTAAAATACTGTTGAAGGGTCTCCTTCATACCTATCTGATAAGATTTCCAAATACTTTATTATCTTACTTGGAAAGAAAAAGCAAAGGTTTTGGATTTACATGAGAAAAGAATTTTGTTTATTTTTTCCAACTATATCAGTTGTCTAATTAAATATGTTACCTCTGTCTATGTTTTTTCTCTCATATCCTTAAAAACAAAGTAGCTAAATCACAAGAAACAAAAATACTGCTTTTATTTTCCAGAAAGAAAACTTCTGTTCCAAAGGAACAAACAAGGCTGTGAGAAACAAAGATACACACCTGTATACAGTTGTTAACATCATGAAATCTTTGAAGCTGGAAATATACAATGAGAAAACAATTGAAAGAAACTGCATTCAAGACAAAGCAAAAACTGCATAATCTGATTATGATCATATTTACACAAGAAACATGGGAAACAATGAAGTAGTCACCTAATCATAATTGAAGCATCTTCTAGTAAAACTGCTGTTCAAAGTCAACTCATACTTACCTATTATCTTACTGACTGATAGTTTAAGAAGCAGCAAAGCAAATGAAACAGCTCAGGCAGGAATGCCATGGAAATAACTGAACAGTAGAGAAAAATTGTCTGCTTTTACTACGGTGACCTAGAAAAAGAAAACTTAGTTCCTGAATATAATCACTTAAAAAACTACTTTCTAGAAATAAAAGAATCTTTGCTATGTCCAACTTCAAGGATAATGCTGACAACTTCAATTCTACATTTCTTATCACTAAAATAGTTTTACAAACTTTCTTTAATATGATGGTAAGAAACTGCGGCATTGAACCAGACCTTTTTTGAAGCTGAAGCTGATTAAAAATGAGTTATGCATCTCTGTGATATAAATAACACTAAATTATTTGTCTTTGATGGTTATGAGTTTGATGTACTTCAACAAACAGAGTTTTCAGATGTGATTTGCAGCTTCCCTAGGAAGTTATCAAGAAGATATCTTCCTTAATTAGTCAAATAAATGTGTCTCTTGCCAAAATACATAGCATATTTCACAAAACAAAATGTAATCAAAATTATCTAAAAGTTTTGCTATTTCCTGTACTAAAGCAGCACTGTTCTCAGAACCTAGAAAATCTTTCAGATGTCCCTGCCCTGACCTCCTACAGCAACCCAGGTGGATGGACCCTGCACCCTACCTGTATAGATATTGAGATGAGCCGTTGATCATTCTCCAGCTTGCTATTGAGTCAGTCTCTGGCAAGACTTTCACCTCTCTGAGAGTACAGCAGATGAAAGTGCAGCAAGCAAATGTGGGCTACAAGGCTGCATGAATCACTGCAAAACAGCTGCTGACAGGAACATAAATGCTGATATCCCTAGAAAGGGAGTTGTGGCTGCTGTTCCTGGAAGATGACTTCCAAGTTCTGAGACCTGAAATGGCAAGCACTGATCATGATAACCTGTATGAACTGCTTACCAGGATATTCGAGGCTATGGATTAATGCAGTACTCTTGTTAATTTTAGCAAATGTCAGCTCTTCAGGGTGACACTGTGACCCAAAGGTGTCTGGTACAACTGAGCATACAATGTATCTGCATTTAGGAAAGGAAAAAACAAAAACAAAAGCAACCAAAAAACCATTGCGAATAGCAGTGGAATAAAGACCAGATAGTGCATAGCCTTGGAGGCCTCAGTTATGCACAGTGAATACCGTGGTGGATGTTCTGACCTACTTCGAAGCAGATCTTTAATCCAGGCAGCTTCCCACTGGATTGGAACCAGAGTGCAGAAACAGGTGACTGTCACCTCAGTGCCAGTGGCAATGCAAGAGCAGTGCCAGTTAGCAGACCATTCTTGATCAACCCAATATGGAGAATAATCTGATCCTACAACAGGTACTTTAATACAGACCTACAGCTATCAGGTGTGATAATTATCTCATTACCAGTAGGCTCCAGAAACTCAGCTATATTTATGTGCATCAGGGATATCTAAGATGCAGCTGACACTGACACCAGCTCAACCAAAGTCCAGGCATACAAGTCACTGTTGAACCACGGCACAACCATCCCAGGTATTTCCAGCACCCATTGATGTACTCTTGATAAATCAGACACTAACAGGAATGAAGCCAAAGGGAAATGGGCATAAGGTTATCCTCCAGGTAAATGTGACTTCATGGTGTAGTATAGGATGATTGTGACTCTTCTCTGTCATTTTTGTTGATCAAGACATTAAGAATGATCAGTAAGGTCTGACAAGTAGCAGACTGCTTATCCTTATATATAGTATGATAAACCCTGTAGGGGCAAGGCATAGAGTGGGCTTAGATGAGAGCAAAGAATGGACATGATATTGAAAAAGCAGTGTGGATTGCGAAGTCACAGAAGACAGGAAAGGAGAGTGCTGTAAAACCGTAATTAGATTGAAGGAAGAGGTGTCAGTCCTATGTCCATGCACACTGGTACAGTCATTATGCCATTGCTTGTCCAACTGTACAGAGGAGATAAAGAACTCACTTATGCTTTGAGAAATTTACAGAGCCTAGTGAAATATTTGGAGAACACCTTGAGATGACATCTGACAGATGAGTGTACCCCAAATATACAGTAGCTGTACAGTTCCACAAGAATTTCAGGGTTGTTTTACACTGAAAAAGTGCTACTGGAGCATAAGGCAAATTATAAAAATTTTTCAAGCTAATCAATAATAAGTATTTATTTTTAACCAACTGTTCACTATAGTCCACAATAATCTGTTACACGTATTTTTTGATACATTGCAACATTTCTTTTCAAATGCATCAAACATTGATTTTTAATAAGAGAGATTATGTAGGGTAATGACAAGATGCAAATATAGTGAAAGTGAGGTTAATTTGAAATTTGTTAGGTTGAATAAAATAGGACTTAAAATTGCAATGCCAATGTTGATTGCACATTGCTGCAATAGTGCCAAAATACATGCAAAGCACACAACTAATAGTGTTAAAGTTTCAAGACTGATTTTGAATTAATTGATTTGTAAACAGATTGAAATACATTTATAATAGATCTTTCAAAACTGTATTGCCAATGATATGTATCAATCTGGCATTTTGCTCTAAAATGGCTAAGTGTTGCTTTTCAAGCTTTGAATAATTGGGCTCAGTGGAGCGATTAGTCAGAAACTAACCTTTTTGGTAACAAAGTGAAATCAGAAAATAGGCAATAACTTAGTGTTCAAGTGAATTAAAAAAACTTCTCTAAGTACAGACACTTGCAAAATTGCACCTATCCAGCAGAATAATATCTAATTTAACACAGTTACTAAAGATAAATGATTTTTCCTGATCAAATTATATCAGGATGAATAATTTTATACTATATAATTGGTGAGCTGGATAATTCAATAAACCCATTTGCTATGGTTGACTTCCTTTCACAAGTAGAAATTCTGTAATGAGGAAGGCAGTTTTGTCAAAACAGCTGCCAAATGGCCATAGCATAATAAAAAAAGCCTATTAATCAGAAAATTAATTAAACTTTCTGTGTGTGTAAAACCTGCTGCATACTGAGAAAATGTGAATGGCCTGACAACAACATTTGTAACAATTTATTCATTGGAGAATTGTAGGAAACAACTAATGTATTACAACAATATACAAATACAGCTATTCTACAGGAAGAAAAGGTCTTAATTTCTAACATTAATTGGCTAGGAAAGCAATAGAAACAAACTAAATATTTCTATTCCTTTTCTTTCTAATCTCTGTATAAATACTGTAGGGTACCATTCCTTTTGTCTTGTCTAAAGTGAAGAATACTCCTAGCAAAGAAGACCAGACTAAAATGCAGTTGCAACATGGGTGGTGGGTATCGGACTGCTGGCATCTCTCAGAATGGACTAGTATTGTGGAATGGGCTGGGACCAAGCTATTCTGCATTGTTTGATACTGAATGATCTACACAACATCTTTGAATGCTTCTGAAAATAGTTTCTAAGGTTTCTTCACATTTGTTAAAACAGTTGATCGATTCTTGACATTTAAGCTGGATAATACTCATTGAAGGCTTCACTTTGAAAGCAATGTTGTTAACTTTCCTAAAACTGGGCATTACCTTAAAGCTTGAACTGACATGGTGGGTTTATGACATTAAGAATCTGGATTACAAACTTTTGGGGGGGATTTTATAAACCTATGACAGTAAACACTAAGATAGACATTCGTCTCTGTACACTGATCTGAGAAAAAAAAGTGAGGTAATAGTCTTAAATCTAATATGGAATAAACATAGTTGGGCATGTGGTCAGTGTTGAATAGATGTATTTTATATAATTTAGTATTGAGTGGTAGAATTCTATCTCTAAGGACAATATCCATTATTTTGGAAATTAATATGGAATTCTGAGGTGTTTGTTCCTTTACTTCAGATAGAATAAATCTTCAATGGATGTGTTGCACATCATCTTCTATGGTAATAAAATGTGCCCTAATTTTTTTGGCTATATAATCGCAGAATATTGCAAAAAAGAGTTCCAAAAGCTTCTAATGAATTTAGACCCCCTCACTCCTTTGAAAATCAATGAGACTAAAGCAGGTAATGGCCTTAAGCACTTTCCTTATATCTGCATAATTGAGTTTGAAATAAATGAAAGAAGGAAATTTCATGGCCTGATGTGCGGTGCCTGCTACTTTTAAATAACATTCAGCATAATTACTTCTTTTTATTTCACATTCCTTGTTTCTTTTTTAAGGCAGCACTGAGCAAGGACAGGATGATACAGTTGGGAGGAACCCCAGGTCTGTGGTCCTTATCAACTGGAAATGAACTCTGACTTTAGGAAAGCACTGATTATTTCCAAAAGAGTACATCTGAAATGCCCTTTCGTCTCAGTACCAGATGTTCTTTCCATACCATGTATTTGATTTGCCGTAACAAGAAAATTTCTGTTTAGAGAACTATGTCTGGTTGGATGGATAGAATGCCTAAATTATTTTCTGTGTTGCATAGCTAATAAAGTAAAATGATCCAAGTATTTCCATAGTACTATCTAAGAAAAGATGAAATCAGAGTTATATGGAACAGGTTAAACGTAACATCTGAATTATTTTTTATCTCCACATTTTCTTAAGGGAAATGGTTTATTCATACGTAGTTAGTACTTGAAAAGCCCATATATATTTCCTCCATACAGGTCAAGATCATGCTGAAATAACGTGAAGTCACCTCTGAGTTTCGATAGAACATTTTATTATGACTGCAGTATCAGAACAATAGGAAATTGAAAATGAATATAGAAGAAAGCCATTGTGGAGACAACACAGCAAACAAATCGCATTAATGAGCAATAGCTTTTGTGAATGTGTTCCACTTGGAATATTTTAAAACTGTGTCTCCAGCTGCTGAAATAGAGTGTTGAGCTGAAGCCGTGAAAACCACTGAATCATTCATTAGCTTGCCGGAGGTAGAAGGTGGTTAGATGACACAGTGGGTTAATGCACAAGCTTTTCAAGCTGGAGGCAAGTTATGTCTAGATTTAGGTCACAAGTGAGACACATTCAGTGGTATCAGCTTGCTTTCTATGGATAATTCGTCACTCGCACAGATATATTTTATGATTAACAATCTGTTCCAACGTGAAAAAAGACAGACACAGTGAGAATATTGCAATCAGGATTAAGAGGCTGTGTAGACAAGGATTCAAAGTGACTGCCTACATGTTGACTAGCTCCTTCCAAAACTACTTCTCCATTCAGAATCTTAAAGAAATTACATAAAACACGTCTTCCTCTCAAAATACAGAAACATTTAAATGTTTGTTTTTAAAATAACACTAAAATCAGAAAAAAAAAATTATTGCATATGTGAGAAACAAAAAACCAAGCCTGCAAGAAACATGGACTGAGAAAAACAACCTGAGAAAGAGATAAAAGTTGAGGCCCTCCAAGCTAAGGAATACCTCAAACACTCACAAGATGAAACTATAGTCATGGGGTGGATGGTGTGGAGTTTGAAGCTGATAAGGCTGCCAGGATAGCACAGGATGCAGCTGGAGCAGGGAACCCCGAGGAGACAGGATGGTTCTGCTCTGGTGCATCTGGACAAATTTCAAGGGCCATCTGTCCGGTGAATGACCTTTGCTTCATTATCCACAAAATGCATATTAAAGTTAACATCCTTCAATATGCTAATGAAGGCTAACATGATTGTGATAATTACATCACTCCATGAAACACCTTATCCCTCCCCATACATGGGATACGTAGGTATGTGGGTCAACCCAGAGGACGGACCTAAGGAAAGTGTGCATAAATTGAGGGGGAGGAAAGAGCGGGGGGGGGGGGGGGGGGTGTGGGGCAGGCCTGGAGAGGGCAGTGAAACAAAGAAGTCAGCTGCCTCCTGGAACCCTCACTGGCAGGATCGACACGGAAGCCCAGACCAGTGATCTCTATTCCTCTATTCCCTCTATCTCCCTCCTTTCCCTTTTCCCCTTTTTCCTTCACTACCATTAAGAAATGCAAGGCATACTATATTGCTTGCCACAACTCACTATATACTTAGCCAATTATCGTGTGTCCAATTAGTACATTGTGGGTAGTTAATAAATGTTTGGACTTTGAGACTTGTCTCATGTTGTCTGCTCCGTTGGGGATTTGCGAATCTGAGTCACTTGTCTCCCTCATCTGAGTGGGACGTGACAGCATAGAATCACAATTTTATATGAAGCAGGTAAATGAATCTCCAAATTTTACATCTTTGGGGTAATCAAAATAGGCATTTAGACTCTAAAATGCTAATAGCACCTAAATGAATACATAAATATACATGTACAGCATAAGAGATATGTAGACATGAGATATGATTAGGAAATCTCTGCCATTGTCATCTAGGAGATGAGTACTCTGGGTAGATAGAATACAGACTTTTTGCTACACAGGTATTCTTTGCTTCAAGGCTAAAATAAACAAAGCTGTGCTGCTGGAAAGCCAGTGAAGTGAAACTCATGCTGCTCTCAGCTGTTTTGCCATAGGCTAGAAGGTGACTGGGTGGCATCTGTGTGTGTGTGTGTGTGTTCAGGGTGTGCATGGTGTGGTACATGTGCACTGGAAAAGGAGGGGGGCAGATGGAGCTGAGAAAATAGAAAACTGATGGCCATCAAGAATATTGTATGCCTCTTGTTGCTCAAATGTTGGTATTTATCTTTTCCATCTCCTCACTCCTTGAGGAAGTCAAGATAGCTACAGAGAAGTGAGAAGGACTACTTTGATGTATCATTTGTACACTGGAGCATAAGATATGATTTCCTGGTATTCAGCTTCAGAAACAGGGAGTTTGAAGTCACAGGTCTAGGTTAGCTGAATCATTTGCTTCCAGGACACTTAATAAACATGTAACAGTAACATGTTGTTCCAGAGAGCTTATAGTCTGAGATCAGAACCAGCAGAATCAACACAAAGCAGTCTGTAGGCTGCACCAGAATGTATTGAAAAATGTCTGTTATTGTGCAGTATAATAAGCTTTTGTTTTTGTCAGATTTCTCAGGACAACACTACAATTAACCTGTAAAATTGTGATGCTCTGTCCAGAGGAATTTTTGGTTCTATGTCATTATCCTTTAATTCACCACAGAAGACATCAGAAACTCTTAGCCTTTCATTTACATAACTTCAGTGTTTATTTATTCTGAATTCAAAGGCAAAATGTAACATCCTTCTGCTTATCTCCAACCATTTAACAATCTTCTTGGGAGCTTTGAATGACATATAGAGTAACACTGTTTTGCAAAGTAGAAGTTTTACAAATTAATTCCACAACTGTGAGTTTATGAGCCCAAAGTAAACTCTTTATCAATTTATTTGGGAAGTTTTCAATTGGATTAAACTCTTGGTTGTAAGTCTGTGAAAGAAGAGTCCTTTTAGGTGGAATGTTTTTCTGATGGATTCCTGGCATGAAGCAGGTATTTTTTAAAGAAACATGTTGGCTTTTCTTTTTTTTTTTTTTAAGAGAAAATGTTATTTTTTAGTTCACTTACAAGCCGCATCAATGTAATATCCTACTAAGAAAAAATCAATATAGAGAACAAAAGTAAAGAATCCATGGGATAGCTCTTTTATGCCTCTCTCTCTTATGTCTCAGGCCCCATTTTGGAGAATAAAATGAGCTCTCAGGGTTCTTAGCAAGTTCAAAGTGCAGGATAAAATCAGCATTTCCTTTTTAGATACATTACAATACACATGATTCATTTATTTCCATGTCCATCTATTTGCTATCATGATTACTCATAAAATTAACTAGATATAAGCTTTGGTTTAGGCCACCTCAGTGGTCACTGGTAAAAGTAGATTCTGAATCTATAAATTCTGAATTGCTTTCTGAACAACTTGTTGACACTGTTGAGCAAATAGATGTTTATTTAGAAAGTTAAAGCAGGTGCTCTAAAGGAAATAGATTAATACCTGTATTAGTATGTAGAAAGTATGAAAGTTAGCTGATGAGCCATATGTACATAGCTTTTAAAAATATGAAAACCTTGCTTTCCACCTTTAAGTTACTAAGCACTCTTCCAAATGGTGGAAAAGGAAGGGAAAATACTTCTCTGTTTTCAATTTCAAGACATCTTTTTCTTGTTCATGGGCTTATCTAAGGTGTCATAATGGTTTAACAAAATTTAAATATGATTTATGTTTTTTGTAGATGCTGTTTTACAGTTATAGGAGGACTGAACTCTTAATTAAATGCATAATTAAAATATTATTTTGGAGTTTCATAAACTTTATCTGCCTAACCATCGTTGTCAAAATTGTTGTAACACCTTTCTATAACATTTATTAAACGGTTTTGAAATATTTGGAGAAAAGAACTGTTCCTGAAAAGAATCAGGTTTTCATATTACAACAGCATTAGCAAGACACAATGAAATGACATGTAAATAAAAAATATCACAAAGAATATGGAAAAGTAATGAATTAAACCTGTCTTGACCTAACCTGTCTTAATTTTGGAGCTCTTTAACCTCTGATTACTTTTTATGGCAACTTCAATGTTCCCAT
Organism: Strix aluco; assembly: GCF_031877795.1. NCBI lineage: Eukaryota > Metazoa > Chordata > Aves > Strigiformes > Strigidae > Strix > Strix aluco. The sequence continues at coordinate 62,501,046 of NC_133931.1, read as the reverse complement.
AGCAAATAGATAACAGAGTTTTGTAATGCTGTCTAAAATAATTATTAATGAAGTTTTGATACAGGATTTTTACTGACATGCTTACAATACTACCTCCAGAAAAGAGAAGAAGATTCCCAATATGCATTTGCCTCTATTGCACCTGTCATTTTGCCCCCAATTACATGTATAACTGTGTTTCAATATGTCAAATCTTTCATGCTAATCTAGAATGAGAACTAACTGGAAAAAATGGGCCCTCCCCTCTCTGAGCTCCTGATTAGAATCTCTTCTTGGAATCATCCACAGTGGAGCAAGCAGGGCAGGAAGATGGATTAACCATAGTAATGATTTTGACCTGGACCAATTGGCACCCATAAAGGCTGCAGGTCAGCTCCAGGAATTTTACAAAACAGACATCAATGTTGTGTCTGAAAGAAGATAGGTAAGTGTTAAAAAGGCTGAGCAAAGCATTCATTTACTTTTAGATTATTTCCATCGCACAATCATCATCCCTTCCCTTCACCTCACCATCTTCTCTGCTAAACAGTTGCCACTCAGTGGCCCGAGGAAATTAAATGGGGAATGGCTGAGGACCTTTACCTTTATGGGACTTCATAATTTCTCCAAATATTTGTAGGCAGCCTTCAGAAAAGGAGACATCTGCCTTCTCAGATGAAACAACTTGATGAGTGGATGAGATTAGAGCCATTGATGTCATCTGCCTTGATTTTGGCAAAGCTTTTGACATGGTCTCTCACAACATCCCCCTAGACAAGTTGTCAAGCTCTCTGATAGACAGATGGACTACTATTTGAGTAGAAACTCATCTAAACTACCAAGCTCAAAGGGTAGTGGTAAATGCATCAAAGTCCTACTGGCAGAAATCAGATGTAGAGTTTCCCAGGAGTTTCTCCTGGGTCAGATGCTGTTGAGTGTCCTAAATTATCTTGATGATGGGACTGAATTCACACTCACCAGGTGTGTGGATGACACTGAAGTGGCAGGACAGGCAGATGCGGTGGAAGGAAGAGCCAGCATGCAGAGAAACTACAGCAGGCTGGAAAACTGCACCAACAAGAGTTGCATAAGGTATTACAGAGAAGCACAAGTCCTGCACACCTGAAACAGTATAATTCCAAGCAGAAGCACAGGCTAGGATCTGGCTCAATAGTGTTTTATCACTTCACAACAGTCATTTGGTTCTATCAGTGAGAAAGAGAAGTGGCTGCCATATCTCTGCTAATCTCATTTCCATGCCACCACTCATGTAGTCTCCCTCATATCATTCAGGACAAATGAAAACATGAGCAGCTCTGGTAACCTGAGAGACTCTGAATGTGTGACTATGTTCAAGGTGGAAGTCTTTCATGTGTGCTGCTGTGCAGTTCTCTTTCTGGACATGTCCTCTCCAATTCACCGGGGCTCAGTCACATGCCCATCAGTGACTCAGGCATAAACCCCAAGTCCCTAAGGCACATGAACATCAACTGTTTTTCACCAGGAGAAGTGACATCAATTCCCTGTTGGAGACTGTTGAGAGACGCAAAGGGACAGAAGGGACCAAGCTGTGAGCTGTGAGAGAGAAAGATAGCATGTGTATCCTTGCCATGAAGGTGCTTTTAGACTCTGCCTTGTTTGAGACTCCTGCTGTCCTGGTTAGCAGGAGAAGAAAGCTGAGGGTGAGGAGTGAAAGGAGACAATCACAAACTAACACTGAAAATGTCCTCATTCGTAGGAAAAGAACGGATGAAGAGATGAAGAGAGGGGACATGACAACTGTTATATAAAGTAAGGAACAACTGGAAAAATAAGAAAATCTGAAACAATAATCTCTTGTTTATATTATATTAACTTTTTTAATTGGTCTCTCCTTTCATTACCATACTTAATTATTGGTACTAGAAAAAAAGTGAGGACGGATGTATTGCTTTGTGTGGCTTTTTGTGTGCATAGTCAGGTCACATAATAAGTGTACCAGCGGCTTTTACTTAAAATGAAACCCATAAAAATTTGCAAGAAGAAAAAATTTGTTCCATGAATGAGCAGAACTCAGTTCAAGATAGATTTTCAGCCTTGACAAAGTAAGAGGCTGAAATTCAGTAGGGATAACAGAGCACTTGGTTTCCTAAAGTTTTATTTTGTTTTTTAAGTTTCTTAGGAAACAGAGAGGAAAAAAGATCCAGTAAAAGGTAATTTGTTCATCATATACAATCTGTTAAATTATAACTAGTTCTGGTCTATTAAGAATAGATACTTAGTGTATCTCTGGAGTACTGTCCAAATATGCTCCCTCATGAAAAAAGGCAAAGGATTAAAACAGTTCACTTTAAAACACCTGGGTGGAAAAGCAAAAACTAAGACTTTTAAAGACTTATTTTCAAATAGCAAAGAAAAAAAAATGAAGATGGAAAATAAAAATACTCACAAAAACTTGTGCACTGGAAGCATATGCAGTTGCATATTAATGATGGCATCTGTTATGCACTGCCTCAAGTTCCCTTAACCACAGAACGTTACATAACCACTGTCAGGAGCTTTAAAAGACTTCCATTAATTTGTGATGGCAGCAATTAACAAGGAGGGTGTTGATACTTACTGGTGCTCAAGCTGTCAATTTCTGGCTATTTTTCATTTGGATTCTTTGTAAACTCTCGTGGTTGTTTACACAAGGATATCACTGCATCTAGGTAGAAAACAAAATTTTTCTTACTGGTATGAGTTTGTCAAGAGAGAGCTGAAATTTGTGTTAGGAACAGCTAAGGTATTTTGCTCAGAATAAAATCAATACCATAGTATGTAAATCAGTACATACAGAAAAATTAGGAGGTGCTTGTTTGGTAAAACACATTTCTGTCTGAGCCCATCTCAGTTATTGCATGTTACACGCTGACATGTACTCTATGTAATTTGGCGATGTCAATAGTATGAAGTCTTTCTGTTTAACAGATCTTGGTGAAATATATTTACTTTCATATCTTTTCATAAGTCAGAATTGAAAGCCAATTAGTCAGAATTGAAAGCTCCTTAATGAAAACATACTATTTTTTTACAAATAGCTTCTCTGAGAAGGTTTCTCTGGTCAAAGACTGAGATTGTGCCCAAGGAAATGCAGTGACTTGAAGCTACGGGACTTGAAGCTACAGGACATGAAAGTATTCTTTTCATGTAAGAATAAAACTCAATAACTGCCTTGACAACATTTCTATGTCCTGCTTTAGGGTTAGTTGCTCATCACATCACATGAAGAACATGGTAGAGGTCAAGAAACAGTACAGAACAACATTACCATTACACAAGATAGCAGTGAAGCACTGTTGTTATTTTCCAATACAGGTGATGCTCTGGAGAGGATAGCATGGACCTCAGTCTCCTTAAAGTTCTGCTGGAAATGGCATCCAATATCAGGGAGCTGTAGTTATGCCCAGCTAAATACCTGATCATTTAAGTTACCAGATTCAGTCATCCTATTATGAAATGTCAATTCAGATTGGCGTTTTGAGATAATTAGTCATTTGATAAAATTACAGTATGCTCCACTATCTTGAATCACTGGCAGTGTTTTGAAATCATTTAGTAGTTCACACATCTATTATAAATATAATATTAGCCTATATTTAAAATATTTTTGTGTGACAAAGTTCTGCAAATCTTTTATGTACTGCAAACATATGAAACTGAAGCACATCCCCTTCTGGAATTAGAGGGCAACAGCTGAGCTGTGTGAACTATGTTGCATAATGCTAAAAGGAGAGAAAACTTTTCCAAGGAGAGCAGAGAAAATTCCTTCAGCTACAAAGAACAGCAATGGGATCTTTTTTATGACCACATGAAATACAAAATCATAGAGGTCTTATCTGAAAGATCCATGACACAATAAACTACATGATACTCAGTATTTTCTGCCTCAGTCATATTGCTAAGTTAAACTGGTACTATCAGAAATTTAACTTTTGATTCTGTGGAATGTATTTCAAGCTTAGCATAAAAAATACAGTGATCTGTCCCAGTTAGATCTCCAGGCTGCACTGCTTGATAACATTAGTTAAAAAATACATGATGAATTGAAGAGTTCCCATCACCTACACTGGTTTTCACAATCTATACTTAAACATTCTGTGCCTATAGTATTCTAAGATAATCAGAAATAATATTTCTTGGGTTTTGTGGGCTTTTTTCCCCTCACTGGTAAAATGCAATAATTTCCAAAGCTCAGTTTTAACTATCACTACATAACAGTGTGCTATAGTATTATACTATATGAAGTATTGAAATAGCATTTGGAGCCAGGAAGTCCTAAAGAACTGATGGAGCTGTGATGGGATTGTGCCACTATTGCTCTGGGTGGTAAATGGGAATATGAGTATGAACATCCTTCTGCTTGCAGAGTGTAGTAGAAGAGGGTAAAAGTAGGGTGTCTCTCAAAGATCTTTCTTTGTTAAAATAGTGTCTTGGGGGATACTGACAAATGATATGAATTTGTTAATGAAGCCAGGTGTCATTCTTACACTGATGTCATGCAGGGATTTAAAACTGTCTATCCTGCACCTCAGAGTACAACACATGTTTTAATCGTATAGCTTTGGCTATCAGTGTAGGGGGTATGCCCTTTGCATAGCTGAAGTACCTCTTTCTGTACCAGACACTGACCTGGGTAGGCTAATGTTAAGATGAGGAATCATATCTGCAAGAAACTGAACATCCTGGATTGCACTGTAGACCTACCCACAGATAGCTGGGGGGCCAAGGCAGGCAAAAACTGTCTATTAATCTTCACAAAAACTTTTTGAATGTAACATACCTAAACCCCCTATACAGATACTGTTTCACATGATTAATTAACTTAGTATTTCAGTTGTACAACAACATCTGGGAAGAAAACTACTAAAGGAATATATTGGTACTCAGAGGCTAAATCTACATCTATACAGAACTTTGTATGCCAACTGCATGAGACTCCAGTCCATGCAGTGTTCAGACTAGCACATTTTAATAGCAGCCTTTTCGGTTTCCAGACTCTGAAGAATTACAGCTAGTTCTTCCTTGGGGGTTCTCCAGAATAGGGGCAGGAGTACATCCCTGGAATCAAGAACTGCTCCTGAATGCTGCAATATTCAGGGATGCAGTGCAAGAAAGACTTCAGTTAACTGGAATAAGTTCAGGAGAGAGCCACCAAGACACTGAGAGAGGCAACATGCATTGTAGCACTTGCCCTGTGGGGAGAGACTGAAGGACCAGGACTGGTTCAGCATGGAGAAGGGATGTCTTCAGGGGCACCTTACAGCAGCTCCTCAGTGCCTGTTGGGAGGTGATTTAGGAGATGAACATGGGCTTTTGACAATGGTGCATGATAAGAGAACAAGAAATAACTGCCATGAACTGGAGCAAGACAGGTTCTGACTGGATATAAGGATATCTTTATATATCCTTATCCCTGAGAACAGCCCAATAGTGGGACAAACTGCCCTGAGAGGCTGTGCAATCTCCAGCTGTGAAGGTTTTCAAGACCTGTTGTGAGCAGGAAGCTGGACTGGAAACTCCTGAGATCCCTTCCACTTAGAATTATCCTATTATCTTATGATCCTGTAGGTGTAGCTATTTCAGACTTGATGACATGCACATTCAAATTCACAACTGAATTTGTTCAAACTTTGTTCTTACTGAGATCAATCAGACTCTAATTTTAGCCGACTTTTTAAACCTCTCTTTCAGCAAAGAAAGAAAGGAAAAAAACACACGGAATTTAATGTTGATGCGAGAATTTCAAATAATGCTTCTACAGTTCCATGTCCCTGAAAAGAAATCTTTGCCTTTGGTAGTAGTTGCAAAAATGGTGGCAAATCAAAGGTAGCTCTTGAATGGCTCCTGTCCAGAGCACAAAAATGTCTGGCAAATGTTAGGCAATTATAGGTTTTGTTCAGTGTAAGCATAGCTTTTTAAGTCAACACTCAAGGTGCATATTGAGATCTGTGTCCAGGACCCTGTAGACAAATATGTCTACTTTCTACAGAGTTCTGGCCAGGATTACTCTTTCAGTCAGCTTCAGAGCTCTAAGTCACTGAGAATTAAAAACACTTGGTGATATTTTGCATACCTACAAATATCTGTTGTCTTTTTTTAAGAATTCAGGGCAGGAAGAAACTTTCATCAAAAAAATCCAACAAACCCTAACCAGAAAAAAATCCCAAAACAACAAACAAAAAAACCCTCAAAATGCTCTACTGAATAAAGTATACCCCTCAAAGAGCCTGCAGAAATACAACTAAAATTGAAAGTTGCTTCTGGTAACAGATATATTAAACTTTGAGTATACAAAGAGACTTTCTCAGATAAAAATGCTGATCACATCGTCAAAACCAAGAATCATATCTAGATTATTTACTGTATTTTGAAACATTGTTTTTCTACTTTTTATCTACTACTTATAATTTCTTACTTGCTAAAATGTGTTTGTTTTTAATGTTACTATTTTTCTGTTGCTCCCTCTCTCCTATGCATTTGAAAATGTGTTCTTTAATATCCCAATATTAATGCTTATGGATGCCAATGAAGTTACCTTTTTGGAGAGTGTTCTCTCTTTATTTCCTATTACAGTGACAAAGAAAAAATAATTCAGTCAGAGAGGTTTGCGGCGGGTTTGCAAATTGCCATTATTTTATAGATTAATAAAACTGGTGGAATGAAATTGTTTTCTTTATTTTTATCTCCAATCCCAATTCTTTGTAATTTATTTGATTTAATTTACATATACAGGCAATGCGTACATGCATGGGCCCATTGCCACAGTTTGAATAATTAAATAACCTCTGTTCGGTTTTGAAAGTGTATTTGGATTTTCATTTTGATTTTATGTTAATTTTTTCACATTATCTGAGAGAAATTTACCTTGATTCTTCCTTGTTTTCAAAATGGAAAAGTTCTGCAGAAAACTTGATACCCTTAGACGTAGAATAGCCATCTGATGCACAGAAAGTAAGGATCTCAAGCAATATTATCAACAGTAGAAAATCTATTGCTTATAAGAAAGAGTCTGCAGACCAGTTTCAGGAAGAAGACCTTTTATTTAAAAGGACAGGTGTTCCTGGAATACAGGCTGCAGTAATCCTATACTTTGGCAATAAAAACATTCTTTTTAAAAAGCAAAACACTCACTTAGCTAGCATATAATCAGGAGAATGTCTGAAAAGGAAAAAGTACCATCCCTCTTGATTTTCATAGCAAAACTCCTACAACTATCAAGTGCAGCATTTCTATTTTTGTAATACATGTTTTCCTACACTATTATTACTAATCTTATTATTGGTTCCAATCTAGATTCTCAGTGGTTGCAGCGTAACTGGATGACTGGTAATGCAATGTTTTGAATTTCTAAAATTAACACTTAAGAACAGTTAGAATTTATATCATCTTCAGGTTGCCTCCTGTCTTTATTACCACCAGACTAGGAGAATAATCTAAACATAAAAAGGTCTTTGTATCAGTACAAATCCTGACAAATATTTAACCTTTCTTTAAAAAAAAATTCGTCATAGTATCTAATAACTCTTGCCCATTGCAGTTATACATTAAAATTCCATGCCATCAAAGGTAGTGCTTTTGTTGTTGCTCATGAGGTTGTCAACAAAAAAGACACGTAATTGACGAAAACTTACCTTTACTGGACTCAGTCCATTAAGGAATGCTTTTGTTGCTGCTCTTTTATTTACTCTAAGTAACTGCTTCCTAACCTGTCCTTTTCTTGATCCTCTCCTGGACTGTGTAGAGCATAGAAGAAAAAGAATAAAAACTATAGAGGTAAAACAAATGGGATAACACTGAGCAGTGCTATTGAGCTTCAGTATCATTTCTGGAATAGAATGTACCACCAGTGGGATATTTGCTAGTTTAGGGAGACAAAGGATATAGATATAAATTGCAAAGAAGAAAATGAGGTTTGAGATTCTAGGTATTCAGAAGGAAGAAGAGGTGAAAGAAGGTAAAATAAAAGGAAAGCTCCAAGTAACCAGAAACAGAAAATATTCTACATGAATTTAATTTTAAAAGTAGTCTAACAAAGAAGTCATAGTCCTGAGAGATAACTGCAGATTTGACTGAAAATGGCTATTTAATTCTTAGCATCATTTAGACTAATTCATTTGCATCTTAAAATTCTTTTGTAGTTCAGCACTTTCTGTCTTTAACTGTTCAAGCTGGTGCCATGTATGACTGATATAACACTGAACTGTGGGCATTCAGAGTGTGAATCAATACTTAAATTGCCTTGTTAGTGGCTGAAACATCTGGCATAACAGATTTTTATGGGAAAGTGAAGGTGAAAACTAATTTTACATTTGTTGGAACTATCCTCCACCTTATTTAGTCAGTTTGGGATTTAGATTAGGCTAAAAGTACCATATTTTGTGAAGAAGCATTAAACTATGCATTTCAGAATGAAGAAAATTAATCTAGACCTGTGCTTAGAGAAAAAAATAAGTAGAACTGTCAGCCACGTTACACTGCCTAAGGAGCTGGAAGAGGCTGCTTGGTCACAAGTGTTGTCTTCTTACAATTCGTAGGCAGCTGGTGATAAATCTTAAATTCAGAAGGGGTCACAAAATCTCTATACCACAAACTGCAAACCACCTCTGACACTCTTTGCGGTAGAAAGTACTTAAAGAGATAAATTATGTTGTCTTATGGAACAGAGTAAGAAAATCAAATATTTTACAGGATTTGAGTTCCCTGTGACAGAAGAAACCTTGTTAGATGGTGTTCTTAGACAGTAAACTATGCTACCACAACTCTACCATTGTATAGTCTATATATAAGAAACCATCTTCTATTTTGCATTCTTCAAACAGCCACCTAAGCTGTTATTACCCCTAGCTATACATTTCTGAGGATTTATTTTCTGGTTGTTGGTTTCTTACATGTGCACATACACGCACACTTCCAAAAAATATAAAAACTTCACTGATTATACATGATTTTACCTGTGGCTGAGGGTCTGGAAACTTCTGCCTGACACTGAGGCTCTGTCTATTCAGTGTCCTTCAGTCATTTACTTCTACACAGCACAATGGTTTCTTGCTCCCACTGAGCTTTTATGGCACCTGGCTGCCTTAAAAATGACAGGACTCTTCCAACTTATCCAGAAGTAACTTGCTCAGAAGGTGGACTGTTGCCCAGTGACAAGAATTGAGGGCCAAGCTGAGTCCCACACTACCAGGCTGAAGAATGAAAGCAAAGCTGTGACTGAGCGGGTATTGGAAGCAGAGAAAATGGGCTCGAGACTGAAGGGTAATGCAGTAGAAAGACACTGGAAATAAGATCTTTGATTGACAGGGTAGAAAAGATGGGCATGGACCAAACATCTCTCCTGAAACATACCAAAACATTTTAAAAAAATCCAAAGAATTATGTATTGTCAAGATCATCATAACCTCCTCTTTACTTAGGTAAATAAAATATATGGTAACCAACTCTCCAGACAGATCTATTGCATTTATCATGGAAGTAGCCACCTTAGAAGACTGAAAATTTAAGACCTCCAGTTCCAGGTTTATGCAATAGAAAAAAGGGTACAAACCTTCAGTGTGTGTTCTTCTGAGTGCCTGCGCTAGATACCTACAGTTATGTGGTGTAAATCTTTCTCCCACAGTATTTATCTTTTCATGCTTCACTGCTGTAAATGGTTTTGTTATTAATTCTGTAGTCACTCTTAGAATTTTTTTTTTTTTAATAGCCCATTAGTACAGTAGCAACTTCCCACATAGTAAAGCTATGACCCTGACACTGTGGAGCAGAGCAGAGGTAGTTCCTGATTGTGATGAAGATGTATGAAAATATGGGAAGCAAGGAAGTTCAAGTTAGCCTTATGCTGCACCACCCTTACTTACACTACTTTATTTAGACTTATTTAGATTTCTCAAAGTTGAGGTCAGAAAAACAGAATTGCAGAATTTGGACAACAGTTTCTCATAATTCAGCGTTTTGAGAGTATTCTGTACTTCATGCCTAAAACCCTTTACCTGTAATTATAGGCTCACACTGGTGAAAACTAAGGGTCATCACTCAGCAGTTTAATTGTAAACAAGGTCACTTAAAAGAATAACAGAAACAACAAAAATTAGACTTAGCTTGAAATTTGGCATCCATCCCAAACATGGGATGGAAATCAATTAGCTTGGATGGATTGTGCAAAACACTATTTATCTGGATTTGTTATGTATCACTTTTGTGCAACTTTTTAATAAATTCACACCTAAAAGTGTTAGCGCCTATCCATATTCTTACACTGCCCATGTGATTCACAGTTTTAAAGATTAAACAAGCCTTAAACTTCTTAAGACTTTAACAGTGGAAATAATTACTGTGGGCACTGAAATTTATTCCAATGGTTAATGCATGGCTCATGTATCACTTCATTCCTACTTAAAAATAGTACAACGTGTAGAAAACAGCGATGTATCTTCTACTTTGTTGGTTACTCTGGCATTTGCATTCTCAGTACTCTATGAGTTATTATTTAAAGATCATCACTGATTTCTGCTATCTTTGAAGAATCAAGTGCCAGAGAAGACAAAATTCTGCTGCTGGCAAACCTTGTGGCAGACTATCTCTGAATAAATGTGATAAGGAATAAGTGTAGCAAATTCAGAGAAAGAATTGCATTTAAACAGTTAAATAATAATGAAAAAGAGAATGAGAGTGAAAGTTCAGCAAAAATGGGAACATGCTGAAAGATATCCGCTTTATACAATATACTGTAGATAGTGATGTAACTCGGTCTTCAAATAATGTGCTTGTCAATGACACCTCTTGACAGAAACAGTCACACACATAGTGCTATACATGTAATTCAGAGTTTGTAGGCAAGAAGTTCGGGTTTGCATTATTTTTTGTCATCTCTGAATTTTCTGGAGCTTTTATGGTTATTAAACATAATGCATTTTTACACTGTCATAGACCTCTGTATGTGATTAGTCACGGTTCCAATACTTTTTCATCCTAGTTTATTTAACTAGAAGCAATGTTTACATTATTTCCATATTTTTCTGAAACATATTCATTTGCAAAATGAAACATTTTCAAAAAAATGTGAACTATCAGGAGTTACTTCTTTTGTAAGAGTAGTCAGAGATGTTCTCAACAGCTCTTTAAAATCATTATGACAATTACCATCACTGTATTACTAGGTAATTGATTAAACTGATCTTTTGCAAATTGAGACAGCATTTTTTATTTCACAGCAGGTATCATTAGCTAGGAGCAGAAGTGATTCAGTACCAGCTTGGGATCTGATATTCTGGTATGCTTTTAAACAAGACGTTTTATGTATTCACAGTTGCTTGTGGATGCTCCAGTGACTCACCATCACTGGAGAAGAATGATGAGTGTCGTGACAGTGCAAGCACATGGTGTGTTCTCTTCTCTGTACCTGAACAAAGTGATTCTGGAGGGAATTACTGGTGATAGCTCACCAGAGAATCTTTTAGATATTGAAATTGCTATTTGGTTTCATATCGAACATCTCTGTCACCTTGGAGATCTTAAATATAACTATACAAGAGCATTTGTGGACAGGGTAAACACAGCCAGTCTAAAACGAGATTTTCTAATCTTCCCTACACTTGTCAGGAAAACTATGTTAGAAAACATTCTGGCACACTGAATTTTAATGACGTAAATAAACCCAAAGGCCAGGATCATGGCACCTCCATGTAAAGTATTGTTCTGCATGCCCTCTTAAGGCCACTGGACAGTCAATTGCAGGAGTCTGACTTAATAACATGCAATTTAAATTCTTGCAAAACTGGCCTGTTTTTTGACCATACACTTTAATAATTTACTATTAATAACCCTCTTGAACATTAAGTTATTTTTATTCTTGTTGTTTCTTTGACTGTTACATTTAACAGAATGCAGAAGAATATACAAACCCATAACATCACCAGTTTTAGGTGTCTTCATCTGGTATTTCACTGGAACCTTATACAGTTATTTAGGTCTTGTGCTCAAATTCACATACATCTTTCAAATAGTTTAAGAGAAGCAGGTAGCTAGTTTACAGAGATATTCCAAAAGCCAAAGACGTTAAACCTGTATTAATTTCTGTCTTCTTGCTCCCTCTTGCAAATATTTTCCCTTACTGTCCACTAATGCTTTTTGTGCATATCTTTCAAAATGTGTAGAGACAATGGGCATGAACTGAAACACAGGTGGCTCCATCTGTACATTAAGAAATGTATTTTTACTGTGAGGGTAACTGACTACTGGAAAGACAGGTAGTAGGGCCTCCATTGTTGGAGATATTCAAAAGCCATCTGGACAAGGTCCTGGGCATCTGGTTGGACAAAATGACATCCAGAGGTCCCTTCCAACCTCAGCCATTCTGTGATTCTGTGAAATAGCTACAAGAGTCTCAAAACAGAGAACTATAGACAAGACAATGAGTAACAAGAGGATAAAGCAAACTGAAACACCTGAAATCCTACTGAATACAGCAGCCACATGGAAAATGTTTAAGCAAGATTATGATGTCTTGCTTTGAAAGTAAGTCATATTCACAATCTTTGAAAGTACAGTATATTTTTAATACTACTGGATGTATATCATCAGACTTAATGTACCATGTTTAAGTGAGGAAAAACAAATCAGTTCTAGTACTATTTTATTAAGATTCCTAAATGGAACTAATTTTTTATAAGAATCATTTCCGTAAATGAAATTAAAGAGAAAGACAACATATTTTAAAAGTTTGCAACACATTTTAAGTTTTGGATTCAAAATACAATTTCAGAGAGCTTGAGTCCTAATACATGAGTAGATTGTATGCAAATAATAGACCAAACACTAAGAAAAAGGACAGACATTTATTTTCCTGAATTTAGAAAAAAACAAAAATAATGTCATGTGGTTAGTTTCAATAAAAAGATAAAAATTATTATAAATTATGTACAAAAAAATAATAGTATCATTTAAAAATTAACTGAAAGACCTCTCACAGAGTGCTAAATGGAAGTTAAATAATTTTGCAAGAAATGAAAATGCACAAGTTCAGAAGAAAACCAATCTAAGCAATCTTCTTCTTTGAATAAAATTGCCATATATGCAGAAATCAACACATAAAGGTCTTAGGTACCTGTGTACCTGTAAAGAAATGAATCGTAAGTAGTTGTAGAGGTAGGTGTCCCAATCCAATGTTGGGGGAGGTTGTGATGCAATCCCAAGAGTGAGATTAAGACACAAATGCGGTCAGATGCTGTACAACCTTGTAAGTTTTATTTCCATAACAATGGGATAACAGTGATAGGACAGAGAGAAGAAGAAAGAAAAAGTCAGAATACCTAAGCAAAAAAATGGAAGAGATGCAGCAAATCAGTTACCACCACCACAAATCCAGTGACATCCTGTTGGCTTGGTCTCAGTGCAGGTGATGGTGCTCCAAGCTCCGAGCCCCAGGTCCACCGAGAGATGATGTCAAAATCCCAGCTCCGAGTCCCAAGAGAGGATTACGCAGTCCTTTTATTGTCCCAATGCTCACAATTTCTCCAAAGAGTCCACCCATTTCCACGGAGCTCATTGTCATACACGCCACCCCGTGTTCCTCCGTGCGTGCATGCCCAGATGTTGACAGTGATTGTGCCGGGAGAGGTGGGGTGGGGGGGGGGTTGACCTGTGGCATCTTCAGCCTCCGCACATCTTCCTCACCCTGATTTCCTCTCCACCGGGCTTGCACACAAGCAGAGCTTGGTAGGCACTGTCAAGGATGTTGTTGTTCTAGCTTCAGGTGGATATGGTGGTTTCTTCGGGGACAATTTGTCTCCTTCAGAGCATACTCCTCCACTGCAACAGAATGTTGAGGCCAGGAAGTGGTAGTGGTGCAACAGCAATGTCAAGACAAACAGTCCAACGTAGTCTCTTACAGTAGGATGCCACAGTAATGAAGAGAGTTACAATAATCTAGCAAATCAAAGTGATTTCTTCATGAATTGGAAAATAAAATCTAACTGTCAAACACATGGATGTATCACAGCTTGGCCACCTTCTGCACATCCTGGGGCTCATCCCACTTGCTCTGGTTCCACCTCCTCAAGAAGGGCATTTCCAAACTTCCATCACCTGACAATGCTCACACAAAATTATTGGTCATGAAGAGCTGTCTCCCAGTATAAGATCATTCAGAAGTCTTCCTACCAGTCTTTGGAGACACTGTTTACTAACCATGGAATAAAAGTTATGTCATTATTATTAGCAGTGCTAATTATGCATCTGTAAATAATAATAAATATACTAACACATTGATACTTGGTATTAGTCACATGCTTTTCTTTACTTTTTTATCTTTAAAAATGCCTTCTTGTCTCATGGACTGTTAGGTTTTTATCAAGACATCATCAATAGGATGTGAAACTTGAGCAGCCAGAATTGCTTCCTAAGTGTCAGCTATAAGAGGCTCAGATCCTTTGATTAAAAACCGTATACTTGAATAGGTAACTATAATGTAGGAACTACTGAACCTTTACCTCAGAAGTCAAAGGCAGACAGCTGTGTCACATAAATCACTCTTTCTTTCCTCCTGATCATTTTGGCAGTTTCTTCAGTGGAATTACTGTCTTATAGTAGGAGTGCCTCTTTATTTACCTGACATATCAAAATTAGCCAAGTAAAATTTTATTTCTTAAACTTTCAAAAATGCCTGACTGTTCACTAAAGAGATTTTTTTTTCTTACTGAAAATTTTATTGGTATAATTCTTATGTCCTCAAAAATAGGTTATTGGTGATGGGAGAGGTATAGACTTTAAAAATGGTCAAAATTTAGACTTTCCTTCTTTTTAAATAATTGAACTTTTCAAATTTTATTTTAATTCTCTACAAAAACTAAAAAGAGTTTAGAAACAATATTTTGTAAAAGAAAAATTCTGAAACAAGTCATCTCAGCTTAACTAAATTGAACAGTTCTTTGATTACACTGAAAATCTTTCCAGTTTCTATGCTTTAGTGTATCGTTTATGTAGCAAAACACATTTCACACAGCAAAGTGGGTTTTGAGAAAAAAATGTTACAACTATGGAATGTTAACCATTAATCTTTCCTTAACAAAGTTTAAAGGACTAGGACTGTCTCCTGATACAATGTTCACTGATATTTTAATAGTTGAATGGATCAAAGACCATAGCCCTCCCTCTTCAATTTTAATTATATCTTTACTTCTTTTAGACTAAAAATGACCCCTTAGCTCCTTATCTCTTTTTTCCTAATAGTTTAGTATTTGAAGAGGTCCTTTAATTCTTAACATAATAGATTTTGGTCTTCATTTTTCCTCTTGATTCCTTTTTCCACAATACTTTTTTTTTTCCTTCTCCAAGTACCTCTTCCTCTCTTGCATCTTTCAGCTACAGTCACAGTGACTTGAAAAATTTCCTACAAGAAAACAATATGGGATCAGATATACAAATATTTTCACACATATGTATAGCATACATGTATATGGTATAAATACGCATCAAGTTAAAATATGTCAATTACTGACCAAGGTCTTAATATCTTTCGTATCCCATTTTGTATGTGAGATATTTTAAAGAAATTTTTTGTGTCATATAAGATGCTTGAATATTAAAAGTTTCTTCCCTTGTTTATGCAGTGCTTACCATGTTTTGCATTCCATTTAAGCTTCAAGACAGTAAATTACACCACTGATATTAAGTCAGACCATATATACCAGCAATTTTTGCAGTATTCATCTTGTTCCATTGCAGGCTGTATCCACAGAATTTGATTGAGCTACTGTTAAGTGTGAAAGAACAGAGTAAGAACAAAATCTATCTTCTGCATCTTTCTTAAAAAAACAGCAACTAATTCTTCATTGTTTAATTATATTAATTTCCCAGAAGCCTTAAATTAATATTTAGAAGACTTCTGTGTCTGGTTTTCATTATATAATTGATAATTTATTGTTGATATTATTTTAAATAAGGATAAGATTTTGATTCATTTTTGTTCTTGGTTTTATAATAGTTTACCATTATAAATGGAAAGGACTAAGTCTTATTTTACTTCATATTTTACAAGCAATCTATAGAACTATCGGTCAGTTACTGAACTTTAATTGCTTTTCAACACAGTGTGCAAAAGTCTATATTAAATCTTTGTAAAGATCTTCATATTTCCCTCTGACAGTTTCTTCTCATCAATGAAATATCCTATCTAACCAAGATTATTTTTATTTTTTCACATACCATTAGGGAAAACACAATTTTGTTATCAGATCCTTCAAATATTTATGCAAAAATCCTGACATGAATCACAGGAAGAAGTAAAAACCTGAAATAAATATTTTTGAAAAGTTCTAGCGAAAATATTTATATTAAAAGAAATTGCAGACCTTAAAATACTTCTTTTCTTTATCCCTGAAGAAAAAATATAACACTCTGAGGAGCTTGATGCTTGAGTGCTTGATCAATATTGTTGTTTTACCTCAAGTGGCTTAGTGGGGCTAATGTCCTCTTTACATAACAGGGAAAAAATGCAATAAATATTCCATGAGGCTCCATTGCATTGGTAGGTGTTCAATAACCCTGAAAACTTACTCCTTCATGAGACACCTTTATTTTTCTTGCTTAGTATTACAAAATTTGCAGAAGCCAATTCAGTCTTTGTACTACAATACTATCATCTACTATCATCTCTGGAAGATCTAAGTTCTCATTTGTATACCTCCCCAGTGCAGTCACTTATATTCGAATAGTGTGATGTGAATTTCATTCCATACACATCTCAGAGAGATGCCTGTAAATATAAGATAACTAATATTCATTTTGTGCTTTCAGACAGAGACAATGTAAATTAAGTTTTAAAGTTCTTTGAAAATACATTTTTTTAATATTAAACATTTTGCCTCTTCCAAATATCTCATTTTATTTTGCTGTAAATATTTTATTTTGTCTAATGTCCTGATAATTTTATTCTGTAGGGTTTTGATTTTTTGGTTCAGTGATATTTTGGGGTTTTATTTTTCTAATTCTGGAATCAGTCATTCACCCACATTTTTCTTAAGTCAGTCATTTTCTGTATTGCTGACGAATTTGCATATATTTCCATTGTCTTTATATCTTGTTCCATTGTTCTTATTTCTTATCCAACTGAAGAGGAAGAACGGGAAAAAAAAAAAAATCATGTTTTTATTACATAACATCTTTCATTCTCAGGGGTAGCATTTGATTCAAAGTCATCAGCAATTTTCATATTTTGATCCAGTGATCATCATGTCTAATTATTCTGTTTATAGAATATGAAATGTGGAATATGAAATGTGGAATATGAACTTGAATTGCAGTCAGTATTTATCTAAATGCTCCACAAAACTGCATTGAATCTCACTGCATAGTGTTCAGTTTAATAAACCAATTTAAAAAAAAAGTAAAAGATATCTTAAACTATTTTTCATGTTTAGATTATCCATCCTGTTCCCTATTTGAAAAGACAGCTTGATTCTCATACTGACCATTTTGACAGAATAGCATTACCAATGCTTTTGATAGCAATATAGTCATTAATTTAGAGGTAAGATTAAAAAAAAAAAAATAATTATGTGACTTTTTTCTTTTATAATGTTTTTTCTGAATGAAACAGAGAAAATACTCCTACAAAGAACTGTGTAATTTTTTTTAAACCATAAGTCCAAAAGTAGATTACCCCAGTTTTTACATTATCACATGCTGATTGACACTTAGATAGTCTGTCTCTGAATGACAGTAGCTTCATTTTACTCTGATGAGATATATGGTTCCAAAGAAGCTAGTTTAAGATCAGCAAGGGTTTTGACTATTATAATTCAGGATAATGATTTCTGGAAATCTTATATATGGTTGATATAGTTGTTGTTGTTTCATTGTTTCTTTTTAAATTAGGTTCCTATTTCTTCATTCAGGTGTTGAAATCACATTCTTGGGTTTTCAAAATGTGTTAAGCACCTACCTTTTTTCCCGAAAGACACTCCATTATTCTACCAATTAAAAAGAGGATGGTTTCTTGCACAGGGCATGTTGAACAGTTCCTATATAGCCTTGAAACTCTGCTGTTAAATGCTGCAGTAAATATCTATCTTGGTTTTTTTTGTTTTGCTTTTACTTAGACAGCTTGACTTACACAATGATCTCACACCATGAAAAGGAGATTGTTGCTGAAGTACAGAGTGAAGCCAGGATAAATGATGAAGACACAGAGCAGATAAGTCTACATGTACACAAATTCTTTTCAAGTTTTCCATGCAGCTCAGATGGTTAGCATTATAAATTTAATGCATGTGCTCATGTTTTCTTGATTCTAAGTGAATACAAATCAAAAATAAAGACATGGAGAGCCAAAAAATAAACTTACAAAGGGAACATAAATATCACTCAGGAGACAACTTACATGTCTGTTTATAAACAGAAACTTGAAAAGCTGCTGTTTAAGACAGAATATTTTACTCAGATTTCTTTTGCTATCTAAATACTGGATAAGTGCTGGAAATCACGTGTAGCTAAGCGTCATTTTATTCACAAAATATCATGGTAATGCTCTCTTGAGTTCTTTCTAAATATTCTTAGAGCAATATAGGGATAGTAGATTTTGGGAAGTACAGAAATATCTGGACTAGCTCTAGATGAGCCTGTTGAAATATTCTAAGCAATGTAATCACATCAGGACAGAATTTTTCATGACCTAATTTATACTACAAGCAAGCTAGAGCTGATTCTTAGCTGAACCAGCTGAATTATGATATTCAGTGCTGAAATCATCAAACCTTCTTGAGCTAAGTTTTCTAAGACTTACAAGATTTTATTTACCTTATCTAATAATTTATTTCTTAATACTAGATAAAGAGACTTCATGAAGCTAACCAGGCCACATTCTATTCTACATGTGTTCCCAGTAATTATTTTATTTCTTACTAACATTTTCATTTTTTCTTAGGTTTTGGGGTGTTTTTTTGGGGGGTGCAATGTTTTGTTTGGGGGGGTGCCTTTAATAAATGCAAAAATCTGGAACAAGCAATACAAAGCTCTTTATATGTACCACAACCCCAAGTATTTCAGAGCCATGATATTTTGGCCTGTAAGGTTTGGGGGTACCACCAAAGTCCAAGATCTCCTTTTTCTTACTTTCAGTGCTTCCTCATATATAAAATTTGAGTGTTGGTGGTTTTTTTCCTTCCTCCTGTTCTGTTGTCTCTATGCACTGTTTTGTACAAGTACTTGCTTTTCCAGCTGGTATTGTAAACATCACCATCCTGCATATGTTAGAAAATGAGCAGCCTGCTCTTTCCACTTTTAAAACTCAGAGTAGCAGAAGCAGATTGGCATTGTTTTTTGACATGCACAGCGTACATTACTGCAAGATGTCATATTTCCCCAAAGGGGTACTCAGAATGTCAAGAAACTTGGACCAGACACAACAAGATCATAAATATGCTACAGAGAACACAACAGGATATTTGTATAGGATTATCATTAGGTATCAGATGAATACTGTTTCATCACATGCTCTCTGTGGAATAGGATTTGATGGTTACATACTTGTGATAAGACAAATTATATCTCTATTTTAATACCACCACTTTGCAAATAAGATTTCAAAAATAAGTGGTGCTTTTATTTTTTATATAGTTTAAATTTTTTTAAAAAATAATACACATAACTTACACTTCATACTATTAGTGTGGATATTCACACTGTGCTGGGAACATTAAAAACAAAGTAAGAGACAGTCCCCATCTTAAAGACTACAAATCTGAATTAATTTGATACGGAAAAATAGTATTTACATTTATAACCATCTGAGGAACAAAAAAGTATTACTTTATAAAAATCTTTTAAGTAATTTTACAATGTGTTAATTTAAAAACACAGGCTAAAAAAAAAAAAAAAAAAAGATTTTGTTTTGATCCAAATCCCTTTTCCCAAAAAACCTAGTAGAGCAAAATGTAATGAAGGGTTTTATGTTTTACTTAGGCCTCAACCTTATTAATTCCCCTGGGAACTATTTGCAATAGCATACACAGTGTAAGTCATGATTCCTACTTTAATAGTTCCTATCTTGTGGACAGCTTCCATTCTAATAAATCTCCATCCAGGAAAACTCCAAAAAAGAAGAGAGAACCTACTGCGAGCCAGGCTACAATATTTTGATCACACAGCTGGTCTCCAACTACTGTGAGCCTAAAATGCAACCCTGAGAAAAAAAAGATAAAATGAAACAATTTAGCACATATAAACCATTGATTTACCTTCTGCAGGTGGAACTTTTATACCTCTGTATGCTTTCAGATGTCACCATTGACAACCCTAACTTAATGGACCCCTATTTCCATGTGAAATAACCAAACCAACCCTGAACAAATTAAATACCAATTTACCAGGACACTCTTAACAATGCATGTCCGTAAACAGCACTGTCATGAACTGACATCTCTTTCCTGTAGTAGCTCCCTCCCTGTGAAAACGCAAGCTTTTAGTACTAGCAGATACTGCTAGAAGCAAATCTGTACTCCAGTAACTTTGCACAACTTAGTTTTCCCATATTCCTGCAGTTCTTGTCGTTCATGTCTTCAGTTCTTGTCTTCATGTGTTCAGAGGCTGAGACTACGAATGTTACATCTAGGCTTCCCACTGCAGGTTTTTGCACTTCCCAGCCACACTGTACCCCTTTCTTCCCATATCTGATGTAGAACCTCTACTCCAGAAGCCGTGGTATCACAGATTGTACAATCATGTTCTGCAAGGTCTCAGTCTGGCCCTAAATAGAATCCGATACATTTCTCCATGCTCAGATATCCACCTAAATGGTGCAGGAAATAAGTGGTTTATACTAGCATTAATCAGAAAAAAAAATCAAATTACAAAAGTCTAACTGTGTCAAACAACTTTCTTTAATGACTTCCAGCACCAGCTTGCTAATTTTGCTCATTTCATAGCCTGAGCCAAATATCGTGTGAGCTATATATAACCTTCAGCCATATGTATTTTGCATCTCTAAAAAAAAATCCGGTCTCTACAACAAGCATACCCTTCAGTTCCTCTCTCAGTCCTACCTTCTATTTATTAGTCTATTGACTGAGTTTTTCCTCAATATCTGTGATCAATAATTAAATAGACCTTATGACCTGTGCCTGACTATCCTTGACCCTTCCCATAAGTAAGCAAAGACCACATTTTTTTTTTTAGGGATTGTATAACTACCTGTCTTTTGAGAGTCCTGGATGCTGCTGCTGTATCATCCATGCCTCAGTTGCCTTTCCTTGGTAAAGGAAATAAGTCAGTTCATTTCTGACTGGATATTTCTGAAGGTATGGATAAAATTCATTCTGCCACAGAAACAGCTGAGTGAAGCAGCTGCTCCTGGTTAAGACTGTATCTTACCACACTGAGTATGTTGTTATGGACTTGCTCAACACAAGAGGTCTTCCCACAGTGGTGGCTGGCCTCAAACCTGAATCTCGTTTCTGAATTTGGTCAAAAGAATCAAAGAATCTGTATCACATTCTGGGTCCTCCTGTAATTACATTCCTTTGGCTGTTGCCTCCAGGGACTAGAGACTGACAGTTGTTTATGGCCTTGTTGGTAATACTGTTATTCAGCAATATATGTTTCTTACTAAGAAAGCAGCACACTGTATTTCTGACCATGGGCACAACTTTGTCATACTCCAGCACTTTCAGATGGAAGAGAGACCTGTCTTATTCCTTGTCTCACCCATCCATCCCTCAGTTTACAAAGACAGAAGAAAAGAGTTATGTGTTTTAGGAAAAAGTCCAGCCAGTCACCCTATTTCCCTAGTGAAGTGTGAGTTTATTTGTGAGATAAGAAAGCTTTCTGCCAGCTTTCACACGCTGCAGCCAGCCTTGCACTGCTTTTCCTGTCAGCTGGCTCCCCATGTGAAACTCTTCCTCACACTCAGCCATGCACTTACTGCAAGGCAGAAAAGTTGGAGGCAAAGCAGACCCAAGGTGAAAATAATCTTCTGCTTCTCCAGCCACACACTTCCTTCTTTACCTCTACAGGGAAAACCTTTATGTTGGGGGTAGAAAAACTCATCCTTGATGTCTGGCCTTGGCCTTATTGTTAGGTGGTCATCCTCATTTCTCTTTCACACCCTCCACTGTGGTTATATAATTTCAGTTACAATCATTCATAACACTGATAATTGTGAGGGGTTTTGGGACATGGACCTCACAAAGCCGCAGACCTGCATGTAACCACACCACAGGGTTCTGCAAGCCTTTACGGGATGCTTAAACTTGGGAGAACAGGATGTACCTGTCCTCCCACTGTGCATGAATATCAAAGGCTTATCTTGGTCTCACTCATATCCGCCCAGTCACATATTTTCTAAGCACCTGCCTCGCTATCTTCAGAGGACGAAGACTTTAAAGGAGATACTTACTTTCCTCAAGATCTGACAAAGACCTTTGAGACTTTGATCGAATGGGAGCTGTACTCAGAATGCTAGGCAATTGAAAACTTAAAAAAATTTCATGTATCTGACTTGAAATAATTGTGTCTGTCAAAGAAAGGCAAGTGTATACTTCTAACGATAAAGCACAGCGTAAATATGGTATGGACTACTGCCACCTCTTGGATATCTATATTCTGAAGTATTTAAAAAAAATATTAAGAATTGTTCATGTTACGGTTAATGTTAAACATCAAAAAAATACTCTTTCCAAATATTTTTTATGATGATATCAAAACAGGAAACGGGTAGTGTCTCCGCAAAAAGAACATATGTATAACATGGCGAGACAGAATGCCAGTAGTGCTACTGAGCTGGCTGCAACATCTCAGTGAAAATCTCAGCTGAACCAACCACATCTGAACCTTTACTCATATGAACATAGAAACTTGAAAAATTAGAAAATTTGATCTCATAAATGTTACTTCTTTTTTGTCAGATTCTATTCTCAGTGTAGCTTTCCAGAATGTCTATTAGTGATTACAAGCCTTAGAAACCTAGAAGTCTAGTTTTATGGCTATATTTTTATCCACAAAACATACAGCTCTGTTTGTAAAATGGACATTGAGCTGCTCAGTGTTTTATTCTTCTCTAAGTCACAGTTAAAACCACCACTATTCAATTTGAACACACAATCAAATGCCTGACAAATGTAAGTTAGATGCAAGCTATTAAAATGCAAGCTGAGGATTCTCAATTTTTCATGCACTCAATAGGTCATCAGGGAATAGAAGTCTGCAGTATTTCCCATATATTACAACTTTACAGAGCAAGAAGAATAGCAATTAAGTCACAAAATGCTGTATCAATATATTCATTTCACCTGCAATGGTACCAGAGATCTATATCAGAGATAGACACATTTAAAGTAATTTTATAATTAGCAATATTGCCTCTACAAGACTGATACCCAAGTATTGAAACTAGAATTGTTTAAGTTATGGTCTTTTGTCCCTCATCAAAACATTTCATAAAAATAGAACACTTCATCAAACTAGTTCTAACATTTTGTCACTTCAGAAAAAAAACTGAAAAACTATTCCAACTTCTGACAACTAAAAATGAAAACATTTTGGATGTGTAAGAAGCAATGTTTAAGGAAAAGTTAAATACTTTCCCTATGGCTAATTAAAATAATTAATTTACTGAGTTTTTCATTGTTACTTTTTCAGCCAAAATCTGAAAAGACAAAAAAAAGAGGAAATAGATATTTCAGGTGGAATTTCCATTTTGAAGCTGACTTTTTTTTTTAAAATAACACAAATTTTTCAATCTTTTATAGGTACATGTGTCACAATTCATAAAGAATTATAGGTCCAGAATTACAAGGGACCTAAGTATACAACATAAGCGTAGTCAGACGTTGCTTATAGTATCCTTTTCTAGAAAGACTTGAATGAACTAATTTGATTCAAGAGATAAACATCTACAAGTTTTATCTTGTGAACAGGTAAAGGCTATTGTAAAACTAAATAATTATCACTGTTTTATGGTAAAATATAAAGACATTGTCCCTTTAAATAATTTAAATGCCTTGTAGTGGAAAATTCTGTTTACAATCAGGAGCTGGCAGAATTTAATAGAATATCAGGACATATATATCACTTTATAGGTATGTCTGTAAAGTTAATATGACTTTTGAGCCCGGAGAGGTCTGTGTGAACTCCTCATATTCAAATGGTACCAGAATCTTCTCAGACTTTCAACTCCCCTGCGTGCTGTGGTCATCCACAATGATGTCAAGTACACAAATTGTTGTATATCATTCATTGTGCCTTGGCTTGCAAACCACAATGACAAACTGATAAGCTAATGACTGCAACATTTTATAAGTTACCTTATGAGGTTGAGGAGGAAAAAGAGAAAAGAAAAAAACAGAGAGCAAGAGAGAAATCAAAACAGAGAAAAGTAAAAACCTCCTCCAAGTGGTCAGCTTGGAAGAGAAGCAACAGCAGTCTCCTGATGAATATCATCTCTCAGGCATTCTTTCCAATCCAGCAGACAATTTCTCCATATACTTTTTGCTTAGTAGCTATACATTTTTCACCAGGATCCACTCAAACTGCCCACTGAATCCACCTGTCCATGATGCTATTATTGGAGCATGCTTGACCAGATGCAGTTGCACATTGATTGATTGTTAACCTTTATGCATGTCTGTTATAGGGTAATATTTGTTGAATATGTAAATGACATTGCTACTAGTCTCTGGAGCTGTAAACTAAAAGCTGTGATGAGAAGAGTAAAGACATCTTAGTACAGAGTTATAGACTGAAAGCTACATGGTGAAGGAACAGAGACAAGAAGAACAATGTGAATAGCAAAGGCAATCTCTTTCCACAGAAAACCCAGCATATCTGTGGTTCAGACTCCATGACTGCAAGACAACAGGTACTTGGGATGGGAAGCTAAAGTCACTGTCTCGGGAGCCTCATGGTGGATGGGCAGAACATTGTAGAGTTGCTTATGAAAAGCAGGCTACAGGATCACAAAGCAAGAAGAGTTTTACAGTATGACTTCTCATACTGCAAGACTTTATTGGGTTTACTTGGCAAGATTTTGGTAGCAGAGAGGCTTCAGGGGTGGCTTCTGTTCGAAGACACCAGAAACTGACCCTGTGTTGGATAGTGGCAGTTCCAGCTGGCTTCAAGACAAATCCAACTCTGGTCAAAGCTGAGCCCACCAGCATTATTGGTAGTGCCTCTGTGATAACATATTTAAGAAGGGGTAAAGAAAGCTTCTCAACAGCAGCTGGGAGAGAAGAGTGAGAAAATGAGAGAAAAACATCCCTTGTTAACACCAAGGTCAGTATAGAAGGAGGAGAAGGAGGTGCTTCGGACATTGGAGCAGAGATTCCCCTGCAGCCTGTGGTGAAGATCATGGCGAAGCAGGTTGTCCTCCTGCAGCCCATAAAGGTCTGCAGTGGAGCAGATATTCATATTGCAGTCCATGGAGACTCCATGCCTGTGGTGAAGACCATGGTGACGTAGCTTGTCCTTCTGCAGTCTATGGAAGTCCATGGTGGAGGAGATGTCCACGTTGCAGTCCATGAAGGACCCTACACTGGAATAGAGGGATGTGCCCAAAGAAGGCTGAAATCCCGTGGAGAGCCCACTTTGGAACATGCTCCTGTCAGGAACTGCGGTCCATGGAGAGGAGCCCACGCAGAAGTGGGTTTTCTGGCAGGACTTGTGACCCCATGGGGGACCCATGTTAGAGCAGTCCATTTGTGAAGGACTGCACCCCATAGGAAGGACCTATGCTGGACCAGTTCTTGAAGAAGAACTGCTCCAGCGTGACAGTTTTGCATAAGTTGGTGAAAGACTGAATCCCATGCGTGCGACCCCACACCGGATCAGGGGAACAGTATGAGGAGGAAGGAATGACAAAGGGGTGCTGTTATGGACTAAACGCAGTTGTCATTCCCCATTCCCATGCACTGCTCAGGTGGAGGAGAGAGTAGAGTTGGGAGTGAAGTTGGGCCTGGAAAGAAGGAATGGATGGGGGAAAGGTGTTTTAATATTTGTTTTTATTTGTCTTTATCCTACTCTGAGTAATTGGAAATAAATTAAATTAATTTCCTTACTAAGTGTCTGTTTTATCAGTGAAAGTAACTAGCAAGTGATCTCCCTGTCCTTACTTCTACCACTGAGCTTTTTGTCATATATTCTCTCCCTGCTTTACTGAGAAAAGAGAGTGATAGAGCGGCTCAGTGGGCACATGGTGGCCAGCCAAGATTAACTCACCACAAAGGCTGAGGCACTAAGGCACTCTGCAACATAGAATCATAGAATTATTTTGGTTGGAAAAAACCCTTAAGATCATCGATTCCCACTATTAAGCTAACACTGCCAAGTCCACCACTAAACCATGTCCCTAAGCATCACATCTACACATCTTTTAAATACATCCAGGGATGGTGGTTGTCCCAAACCAATGTTGGGGGAGTTTTCAATATAATTCCAAGAGCAAGATTAAGACACAAATGAGGTCAAATGATGTACACCCAAACCAGTTTTTATTATTAAAAGTGAAGAGGGGTAACGATAGGACAGAATGGAAGGAAAAGACAGAAATCAAGCAAGCATCCAGAATAGAGTTGGAAGAATAGTCACCACCGTGGATCCAGCAGTGTCCCGTTAGTCCTCAGTCTTCAGTTCTTCAGTGGTGGGTGCACACAGAGAAAAGTTCTCTGTCACCTTTTAAGTTCGTCTTATCAGGTGATTAGCATATCTGCCCACCTTTAGTTTTTCCTCTGTTCCCACAGGTTTTTCATGACTTCATGCTCCTTGAGAAATCATCAGGCTTCTGGAGCAGAAACGCTCACCTCTTATCAGTTCAATGGCGAAGGCACAAAGTCATTAGCAATGCATGCATATTGTCTGGGTACAGAGTAGAGCCACAAAGTATCCGGCTTCAATGGCTGGTGATCAGCGGTCCTTGTGCTTGATGAGAAACACGTGGTTTCACTCAGTCCATGTTTCCCCTCTTTGAGGCTTGTCTAAGGATTTTGTCAATACAAGTGCAAGGGAGTGGGAGGGTGCATCCTTCAATACACTCCTGCTTCCTTGGGTGTCATTTCTTAGATTAATTACAGAGGCCACAGCTGGTCCTTGATGAATGGTCAAGACGTTACCAGTGACTCAAAGCACACACACAAGCAAGCTTTGAGATAGTCATTTGACATTTCAGTCTCTCACAGTGACTCAACCACTTCCCTGGAGAGTCTGTTCCAGTGCTTGATAACCATTTTGGTGAAGAAATTTTTCCTAATATCCAATCTAAACCTTCCCTGGCACAATTTGAGGCTATTTCCTCTTGTCCTATCATTTAGTACTTGGGAGAAGAGACCAACACCATAGCTTGTTCATATATCTAAGATTGTCATATAACATAGCAAAGGTGTGATAGTAAGAAGAGCAATGGTGGATTGACTGGACTGCCCACATTATGAGGTGTAGACATGCTCATGGGGAATGCTTACTTTCTGCTTACTCACTTTGGGTTGTTCTACTTCTGACCATGATTTACATAAAATTGACTATAGGAAACAAAATTATATTTTGTTTTCCTATCTGTTTAATAACAAAAGAATCATTCTGCCTGTGCATTTTACATGTGATTACTAAATTTCTTTAAATAAAATAATAAGAATTGCCTACATTTAGGGAGTATTTTTGAGTTATCATTATTCCTCTTTTACAGATGGGAAGGCTGAGGCTTGAGGACCTTTAGGAATGCAATTGAAGTTATGCAGTTGCAGAACTGGGAGGAAAATAAAGATTACCTGAGTCTTCAGCCAGTACTCATCCCATTTTAAAAAATGTTAAATTAAGAAGTGATTTTATAGAAATTAAAAAAAAAAAAAAAAAAAAAGACAGCAAGAAGAAGAAGAAGAGGAAATAGAAATTTTCCAGATCTTTTTGCAAATGTATTATTATAGGAAAGACATTCTGAAACAACTGTACATTCCCTAAAGTCATGCTAGAGAGACCGTGGAATAAGCATGCAAGGTTTTTTATGTAATATGTAAAAAAGGGTAGTCCTTGAAACATCAGTGGGCAAGATAATATTAACTACCTATTTCCTCCTTTTTATTTTTTTCTTTGCCCTCCCAGAACCTGACACAGAAAGTTATTTTGTTACTGCATCACTGCTTTTCAAAGAAAATTCCAGCAAAAAGAAACTCTCTAGTTCCATATTATACACATAACAGTGTTTTCTACAATATTCAATAAAAGTAGCATACAAATAAGATGGGCTTTACTTACAGCTCTTTTGACAGTGGTATTTTTAAATATATATATAAGATACCTCTTTTCTCTTTCCTGCAAGACGATGATCTTGCTTGCACTGCATATATCTGATGAGGCTCGCATTTTCAGCTTGCTATTCTGACTGTGTCACCTGAAATCTCTGGTCATCGCCACTTGCTTCTCACTTTAGTCAATACCACTTTGATGACATTATCAGCTTTGGGTATATTCTTTCTTTTAATTTTCATGTATGTAATGGTGTTACTTGAAAGGGACAATATGGATTCTTTTGGGCTGCCCTGAGGTGCCTCACTTCCAGATGATGTTGATATTTTACCTTCTGTACTTACTGGCTGCCCTTGGCTCCTTTCATTATTTTCCGTTTTGTGTTTCCTACTAACCAACAATGTGATGAACTAGAGACAGTCACTAAATGAAGCACACCAAAAGAAATCCCCAAAGAAAGAATTGCTGAAGATCCAGTCAAGATCTAATGTCAGAACTGGAGGCCAATTCAATAAAAAAAATGAATGTCGTTAGAAAAAGAGGAAAGAAAAGAGGAAGACCTTAAACATTCAAACATTCAAATAAGGTTAAATATTAGGTATTCATTTAAATAAGCCCACATATAATGATTCTGTGTTTCTTTTCTTATTAATAGACCTATTCCATAAACTGACAAAACCAGTTTGTATTTACACACTAAAACTGAACATT
Organism: Strix aluco; assembly: GCF_031877795.1. Lineage (NCBI taxonomy): Eukaryota > Metazoa > Chordata > Aves > Strigiformes > Strigidae > Strix > Strix aluco. The sequence goes on along the minus strand of NC_133931.1, from coordinate 62,472,117 downwards.
TAATAATATTCTAGCTTTTAGAAAAGATTACTCACAATTAACTTTACATCTTTTTTATATATTCAATTATAGTGTTCACATTTCTTATTTCTGTATTATGTATTGTTGTAAATCAGAAGTAGTTTTATGGGAAAGTATTCAAAAATTAAATGTCATTGTTCATGCTCTCTGGCAGACACCACTTATTTATATTGCTGAAATCCCAAGGATCTTGTTTGGTTTTTAGTCTAACCGAGCTCTAGCAACAAATAAGCTGAAATAAATTCTTATTTGGTTTTAAGATTGGTTTTATGAGAAAGAAACCAAAATTCCTCAAACTATAAAGTAATAAGAATTTTCTTATTTCAGAAATGGTAAAACAGGTCCATTACTTTTCATTACTTTGTCATCATATTAAATAAAGTAAAAATGTAATTAAAATGTTTGAATTGAGCAAAATCCTGGGCTTAATAACCAAAAAACAGATTAAATTGTTGATCATAAATACAAGCAACAATTTTCAGTATATTTCCACTGTCAGAAAATGCTGACAGTTTTTGAAGAAAACACTTCAAAAAAATACTGAGATATTTGGTTGTTAGAATAAAGACTTTAGAAGCTATTTCTGAATTTTATTTCTCAGGTTTTCCTCTGACTTCAAACAAATCACTTTATACTCTCAGAAGCAGCTAAACTTAGTGCATGCAAGCACTGTAAGCCCCTTCTTCACTTATTCACTTCTGCTCATCTTCCCTTTTGGATAGGATAAAATTGTAACTGCAGAAAAATAGTGTATATATAATAAATAAATAATAATTCCTATTAAATTTTTGAGCTGAACAGAAAAAATATTGTGTATCAAATGAGTGAAATACATTGCTTTCTAGAATTCTTGCTTTGAACTTTAATCAAGTATTATTTGTGAAGTATTTCGAACATTTTGTCTTGTGTAAGTACTTAATGTTGCTACTTAAATGATAAAATGGTGTTGCAATCTAGATCACCATTAACTTTAGACATGAACAGAATATTATTTTAGGAAGTCAATGAAATTTAAATGGCCATGTATTATTAGATATTATTAACAGAGGATTTTGACTAGCTAATGAAACAGTAGTTCATGCATTTTAAGTAACCTCCCTTTTAAAAAATCCTGACAGAACAAAATCAAAACAAGATAAAATCCAGAATCACCCAAATCAGAAAAACAAAACCTTTAAAGATCTGTTCTGACCAACTACCAGTTGCAGTCACAAAAAGTAGTTTCTAACTCATATAAGGCTTTTTTCCCCGGCTACTCACAAATATTAACACACTGAAATTCTAAGTTTAAAAGGTTAAATACTGGAAAATACTTTGTGACTCATACTAATACATAAAACTTTATTATGTTCTTTCCTATTCAATTATGTATACTACCCTTGATTCATGGTTGAGCTGTCTATCTGTTGTTCTTCATCTCAAGTAGCTTGTGTCTTGGTAAAATTACAACATGTTTAATTGCAATTTGAATAATAAGTATTACCCATCATTTTGAACTGAAAAGCTGTCCTTCTCTTGTGCTAGACATATTTGTGTTTTTCTACACTGTTTAGCTCTATGTACCCCTAGAATTAGATGTATTACACCAATCAATGAAATATTTTCTCTTTCTGTTACAGAAGTGGTCAAGCTGACTCAGGGAAAGAATTTTGAAATGAAAATGGTAGCTAGACAGAAGATAGATAGAAATATGATTAAGTAGGAAAAAAAAGTGTTTTTCATTATGAATATAAAGTCTAAAGGCTAATATTGAAAACACTGAACTGAATAAAGTGTATAACATGGTTATTACTAAACAGAAAAGATACATTTGTTTAATAGTAAGAATTCAGCTCTTTCATACATTGTAAATATATGTTTGTTGATTTCCTTCACTGTGTACATTAACAGAATTCTTGTACGTAATACCTATTATTTTGGCAGTGGAAATGTGTCCGTACAGCATGAGAAGACAATTCCACCTTAAGTTTTCATAGCATGAGTTGGTCCCAGGTGTCACCTAGGGCTGCACAAGAAAGTGTAGGTTAAAACCTGTGACATACTTGATGTACTCCCTTTTGTGCTTAATGAGTGCTATCTGGAGTTTTGTGCTTGTCTCTTACAAAGCATCATTATCTTCTCTCCCCAAGACACCGTTGGATGCAACTTTATAATGTTTTCCTTTTCAGGGTTTGGGAGAAACCCTCACATTACAAAGTAGTGCCAATTCTAAACCAACTAATTGCAATTTAAAAGAGATTTAATGCTGTACAGCTTTAAAAGCACCAGAGCAGGTGCAGAAACTATAAATTTCTGCTTTTCACAAGTTTGTTTGTGGATACAGTCATGCATAGTGCAGCAGTCTTGCTTATGAGACTTGACAGTAATAGTGAGAGCTCTAGCTTTCATTAGCTGAAGTGCTGTAGTGATTCTGTCAAACCTCAGTTAGTCTTAGTGCTATTCGTGCTGTTGATGAATGAAGCTAAACACTAATCCTTGCTCATTTCCAAGGAAGTTCTGCCACCTGTCAGCTGAAAATACATGACGGTGGCATCACAACTCACTGAATTCATTCAAAATATGACACTGATAGCAGTAAAAGCAGATAAACACTTAGCTGTGAGATTGTTGTAAAATTAGTCTTGACTGATATTAGAAATGGGTTGTTTGGGATTTTTAGTGTGTTTTGTGGAGTATTACAAAAATATACTGCTTTGGAAAAAAAATAATTGTTTTTAATAGGTATGATAGTAACTGATTGAACAGTACCTTCTAGCTGTTTTCACCAAGGTATTGCTTCCCTGTTCTTTCTAAAGTATTGCCTATAAAGAGCAAAATGTTATCATCTGGTGTTAAGATAGAATTCTTCATTAATCACTTCCTTTATATTTGAGATGCGTTTGTAAAGAAACCCAGGACTGTGCCTACAGATCAGCCTTCCACAGCATTCTGTACTCCCTCAACACAGATATAAATGACTGTTTAAGGTGTATGTCAGAACAGGTTGCTGACGTCTCTGTTGAACATACTCCTTTAAAAATACAAATGACTCTACCTAATTCATGCATAATATTCATGTACAAAATAGTGAACCAAGTTCTTAATTTGTTTATGGATTTTATTAACTGCAATGAAATATTTCTTTTAGCTATGGCTTAAGAAAAAAGAAAGTTATTCAAAATAAATTCCTTTGCAATCTTTGGTGAAACAATACATAGACCTTGTAAATTGCTAGTAAATAATCATCTTTTCAATAACTTCTACCAGAATTTATGCACATGAATTATCAAACCTAAGAGTCACCTGTTCACAACCAACACTGCTATTAAATGGGAAAACACATGTTCGATAACTTCTGGTAGTAGCATTTGAAAATGTCATTAAACTTCCAAAAGGATATTCCAGCAACTAGAATACTGTGGTCCTGTTGTGCATCCTTCAGACTACAACTCCAGTGAGGGAAAATGTGGAGAGACATTAATAAGGGGAATATCTGGCAGCAGGTGCTACCCAGAGAGACCCTGAAATGCAGACTCTTCCTCTGAGGAAGTTTACCGTGTCAGTGCATAGACCTGCTGACAGGGGTTGGTGATTTAAAAAAAAAAAAACAACAACCAAAACCAAGCAAATTCACCTGCTTGATACCAATCACTTCAGAAGTAGAATAAACCCCATACTATTTAAATAAGAGGTGTCCCCACTTGTGTTTTACCCCCATTTGCTCTCAGACAGCCTGCACTGCCTGCTCCCTGCCTGCCCTCTGAGGCACACCGTACGATGAGCATTTGATGGGCCAAAGAGCCTGACCAGCCATCTAGCCCTTAATTAAATGAAAAATTTTTACTGACATTACTACAATTTGTGTTGTAACAAACCCCACAGGATTTACAAGTATTTCTTCTGCTGAATTTACCATTTCTCAATAAACAGAGGAAAAAACGATCTGTGTTTTAATAAATCATCTGTGTTTATTCAATTCTTTTGCTGCTTTGACTGGCGCAATCCTCCTTAACAATAATCTCTTAAGAAAATATCAGGGGTTAATAGCTATAAAATGAAGACAACAGACCTACCCATAATGGAAGCAATAAAAAAGGATTGTACCAAACAGAAATTGCTGCTTTTTTACCCTGTCCAATCTACCAAAAATTAGGCCCCTGCCTTTCATATTTCCTTTGCCATTAACATAAATCAACTTGAGTTTAAAGAGGAGGAGTCAAGAATCCTATTATTAAAATAGATCTAAATGAATAGCATATAGACACTTGTAATAATGTAAGACAGTTTTTCAGATACATTTACTGACAGCATAACATCCCTCTGGGCATAAATTATTGGGAACACATCTTTTAAAGCACACTGAGATTCAAAGAATGCATGCAGATGCCTATTGCTTAAGACTAAATTTAATCACCTCCTGCTTGTGACCATTTGGCAGCTTCAGGAAAGTTTTCTCCAGAACCAGCTCTCTGAAGCCAAACTAATAAAGTACTAATTAAAGAAAGTACATGGAAGACATGAACACTAGGAGCCTGGAGTAATTGGCTACAAAAAAGACAGAGCTGAAACACGTCACTTTCTCTGCTGCTCCTGATTAGGCTCTAATTCAAATACCAATATTTCACTGCACGTCAAGGTGCTTTGGGAAAGATCTCAGGCTTTCTCCAGAGTAGAGGGTCTGCTACAAACAGTGATACAAATGCTTGAAAAAAAAAATCTATGTTTAATCCTATGCTACCATCAGGATAACATTTGTAGCAGTCTGGGCAGTGCAGAGAAAGCTTTTCTTTTAATTCCACAGTGGTGAGTCAGAGATCAGACAGAAATGAAGAAAAAACGCCATTAAAAAAAATAAATAAATAAGTAAGGTACACTCTGGAATAGAAACCATCTCCCAAGCCTGTCACAATGGAGTAGTAATTAATCTGAGGAGCCTTTCATCTGCCTTGCAGGGAAGCTGGAAAGAACACCTACTGGCACTTTCCTGGAGAAATGGGCAACACAGAACTGAAAGTCACTTCCTCTATTTTATTTCAAATAGGTTTTATTGTTGATTTCCTCTTGGGTGTCATAAACTTAACTTCGGTTGTGTAAGCTGATGTGTAATTTCATTCCTGTTGCTGTTGCTACTGTAGCTCAATATCATTTCTTGATCTTCCTGAGAACAAATCCATTCTCTCATCTCTTTATATTATCACTATTTAGTAACCAGAGAAGATATTTTTGAGGTAAATTTTTTCCTTGTGTGCAATAGGAAATTATGCAACTAACTGGGCAACTACTTTATGATTCATTAGAGCTGATAATTTAAAGGAAAATGTTTTATATATCAATAACCATACTACATTCACACCTTAACACACTGTCAAGCTACTTATATACATCGACATCCACTTAGGCATATGAATTTAACAAGATATGGACCCCTGTTCAACAAAGCACTTAAAAACATAATTAATCTCACATCTGCTCAACAAACCTAAGTAAATGTATGTATAATTTGAAGAGTATTCCCATGTTACACAAGAGATTATAAAAATAAAATAATCCTTAATTGTCTGAGTTAGGAAGTATTGGTTTTTTTAAGGTTTCTCACTGAGTTATTCTAAATAGAATGATACTGTAAATTAGGAAGATATCACAAGAAAACAAAAATACAGACTTGTAAAATTATGTGAATTACCTTTTATTATACTAGGTATAACTTGCATTTTTCTAGTTTAATAATAAATAATTTTAGACAAAAATAACACACTTTTTTCTTAAAAAAAAAAAAAAAAAAAAAGAGGGAAAGATGAATCCAAACTGCATTTCAGAAAATATGCAAAATTTCCTCAGTCTGTCAATACAACATGATAAATCATTAATCACAACCATTAAGAAAATATTAACAAGAGAAGAGGGCTTTTGAATGCTTCTAGCAAGGCACTTGACACAGTTTATTTTAATATGCTTACTTTATAATAGTTCAAGCTTGATTTCAAAATCAAACATTTCTCAAGTATTAACAACTTAATTATATTCCTTTCTTTTGACAGAAAGAAAGAGTTAAACCTATTAAGATATATGGAAAGACTCTTTAAAGATATGTATTTACAATTAATGAGCAGTCATTGCAAGCACCAAAAATTTATTTCAATTTTATGGTTTTAGAGAGTTAATTGTGTTCATGTTTGTATTTAAATAAAGGCAGGTTCCTTAGAGGACAGTTTCCATATCAAAAGAAAAAAGAACTCGAAAACACATATTCTGAAGCTTACGAAATATCAACTTTGAGTGAAGTGTAATGGTTGCCATGACTCATCCAACGGAGTTGACTGATAACTAATTTAATTTTAAGGATAAACAAGAACAATTTCATGAATGCGACTCTTCACAAAACTGCACAAATTCATAAGTCTCACTAAATAGTTTTGGATGAGGTGATGAGACATAATTCATCATGACAGCATCCCCTATAAGTATCTACTGAAGCTTTCAGTACATCTAAACGTATCTGAGTTTCATTGACCTGAGTCTAATCTTCTCCTTCAGTATTTCCTAATCTTAATCCTTCTGTATTTTGTACAAAATACAGAAGCATTAATAGGTATTGCAAATCCAAAATTAGTATCCTAAACTAGCATCCCAAGGAGCTTCTCCCAACCTTATTCTCTAAGTATATTATACTTAAATAGTTCTTAACATTAAAATAGGTATTAATACTGCAACTGAGAGGTAATCCCCACTGCCCTGGTGATAATTTGCTGCTGCATGAAACAAGTCTTTTGGTCTAGGAAGCTGGTCTGACATCCCCTCACCACACTCTATCTAGTCCAAATACAATGAGGCTCATGGGACTGTGCAATAAGAGAGGGGAGGAGGAAATGAGAATCTTGTCTTTCACTGTAGCGTTGTCTAAACTTGCTTAATGCGGGTGGTGAAGCCCCTGTGTATTAATCAGAAAACAGGATTCTCCTGTGAGAGCTGGATTAGGTTTAACAAGAGAGTTTGACAGATCCCACCCAAAAAGGCTGAATATCCTGCTAGTGAGGACACTCTTCTGGGAAGTGGGAAACATGAGTGTAAATTGCTTCAGGCAGAGGAGGGAATTGAATCTGGTCCCAGACTGAGAACCAGTAACAAAATACCTCAGTTTTTCAGTAACCCATTTTCTTGACTCCTCCTGTAGATGTTTAATATATAGCTTGATAGTAAAATGCTGCATGAAGATTAGAAAGAAGTTTTGAACAAGAAGGAACCCCCAAAACTGTAAGCAGAGTTTCCGTGAAACTAATTGCTTCTCAGCATTTCACTTTGGCAAGCGAGCAAAAAATTTATTCCTCTATCAGCTTGAAGCATAAGAGTTAACACATTTATAAAGCCTATTTTAGCCACACTTCAAATATTTTCTTCAGAAGAGTTATGCAGAAAAAGAAGGGCAAATATAGTTTAAAACCTAGAAATAAGAGAGCAAAGTACATTTTGAGACACTGCAACCAGTGAGGTGAAACCCGACAAAAAGATTTTTCATCCACTCTGTGCATACATTATATGTTTTAGGAGTGTATTTCCTCCTCTTTACAAGACATGCTTCTTTATATGTTTGTAATGCTGACATCGCAATTGCCAGAATACTTCAGACCTAAGAAGAAGGATGGTAACAACTCTCAAGCACTAGCCCCTATCATGTAATGATCTGCTTTGGTGTTGGTCTCAAAATAAATTATGATTGCAATGGTGTGAATGTTGAATGTGAATAGGTAAACGTTACACTATTCCTTTTATCAGGCCAAGGTTAACACTTGTCTTCATTTCTCTACAGTCATAGTAACTGTGGGTTTTAAAACAAGTAGCCTTTTAAATTTTCCTCTGTTACTGTTTCGCCTTTCTGTCTCTTTGTATAGCTACTGCTGAATCACAGCCACTCAGCTGCATTGTAGCCACCCTAGAGATTAGGCCAAGCTTGTTATTCTCTTGACATACAAAACTTTGTAATAGTTTAGTTTTATGAATTACAATAAGAAAGAGAAAAAAAAGCCAAGATGAGAATAAGAAAGCTATAACATTCTTAATAATTATGTGGAGTATAATAAGGTCTTGTTTACTGGGTTACAGTAATCAATGTGTAAAGACAGGACAGTATTTTCTTTTCCCAAAAGAAAAATAAAGACTACCTCAAACTTATGTCATTGAAATTCCCAAAGAAAGGGTGCTCTGACTTTCTGTCTCCTTCCCCCTGCCCTGAATTTACATATGAAATATCAGGAAAAATTGGACAAAACAAACAAGGCACATAATTGTTCTCATCATTGTTAAGGTTATAAGTCCCATTGACTTTGGTGGGAGGAGATGCACATCCATTAAAATCAAATGGTATCTGCAAAATTACTTTTTATTTCAAATCAAGACATTTATCAAAGCCTGATCATTTAGTGATATATTCACCTAGAAAATACAAAATATTCACTGCGAACAGTAAAAATGACACCTATCCATGTACCTGAAGTCTGGATTTTAAAACCGTGTTATTATACACAAATGCATTTCTGGCATCACAGTCAAGGCTGCATACAGAATAAGTTATTTCTCCCATATTATTTGTATATAAATATGAAGAGCAGAATTAGATTAGATCCAGAAAACATTCAGGTTTTAATAATATCTGGGGGATTTTGTGTGTCTAAAATAAAGGAAATAAAAATGTTGCTCAAAATATTTACATGTGCAGTTATTGAGTCAGTTATATGAAATTTCTTGTCATTTTTGAACCTTTAAATTGCTATTTGATGCATGAATATTGCATTTCAAACTAGTCATGAAGCAATTTGGACATGCTATGCCAGTCAGTTTCACTACTTTGTTCCCTTCTCTTTTTTGACATCTCACTTTTAGTAATAATGATGATTGGAAACCTCTTTTCTGCACATCATCCTTATTTCTTCTGCCATAAAATTCAACTGACTGAAGCAGAATTATACTTCAGATTACTTAGTTCTGCAGTCTTTAATCCATTTCACAAAAGACATCCCCCGTCACCCTTTATTTTTGTTGTAAATACTAGCTCATGAGCTCCAGATTGTAGATGTGCCATGAACTTTTTTTGACCTGTTTTCTGGACCACAGTTTTGGATAGACCTTCTTTTCATTTCAATATTATATCTAAACATAAAATTAATTAATCATTTGGGTCAAGATAGTTAGTGCCAAAATTTTGTGTCAGATTTCTATAGTGGTATTATACATAGAAGCTTAGAACATCTGTGCTGTGACATGCATGTGAAAGCTGGCTATTGTATGGCATATATGTAATGTTGGTTCACAATGACAATTTTAGTCTGTAGTACGGATGTTAATGTCATACTCAATGGATTACAAAACTCACAGTGGCTTTAAAGAGAACATACACAGGAGCGTGTATAGTTTTCATTAGGATTAGTACTAATTTCAGCTGACATATAATTGAATCATGTATCACTTTAAGTAGAATTTAAACCTTGCATATCATCACTAGTGCATTTTCAAATATAATTCTTATATGATACTGATAATAAGACATAATTCAATTACTATTAAAGTAATTATTTACAACCTCTTGGGCTTTGAGAAGAAATTATTTCTCTACATGAGGATTGCCTGCAGTGTAGTTAAAGTGAAATATATATGAAAAATATTATGCCACCTTTAATAATCAATTATCAGTCTCAAATTGGAAAGAGAAATGTTCCTTTACAGCAGCCAGAAGGCAGGTGTTCAGTTAGCTAATCCTTACAGTGTTTAATTTCCCTGTTTCACCTTCTGTTATTTCCTTATGTCTGCTTTATTCCCCATTCTCTTTTTCCATGCCATATATTCCCAATATTTTCCCAATTCACAAAGGACTATGCCCTTTGTGAAGCTTCTGTTCCTCCCCAAGCAGAAAATTTTGCCCAGTAGAGAGTATGTAAAAAACTCTCACTTGTTTAAAGCTTTACAAGAGTACTATCATGTGATGCAGGTTACAAAAGCACAGGCATTTGTTTTTTCTATTCTTTCTAGAGCCATCTGAACTGAAAGATCTGCAAAATGCAACATTTTCCTATATTTTTATCAGTCTTCATCACAGGTAATCTACATGGATGTGAAGTGTTGGACATCCTTCCCTGAATACAATATACTTCAATAATGTCTGTTTCTTCATTTTGCTTCCAGGCAACACCTAAGTTCACTTCTTGGAATATCTTTAATAAGAACAACCAGAAAATACTCTAACTTTTCAACAATTTCATGTTGCTAAGCAGCATTCATGTGACATTGCCCTGACAGCCCTTAAATGAACAAATTAAATTAGATATAACCACTGTAAATATCTGTAAAATACTATTGACAGAAACATGGAAATTAAAGTTCTTAGCAAATAAAAATACAAATACTTAATGAAGCAGTTGACTCATATGGAAATAAGAGTGCCATGACTGAATGGCAGAAGCAATTGAAGAATGTGCTGCTGTGGATCAGACTAGGAACATACTGAAGAAGAAATTAATGTTAGAGACAGTAATATGCCTACTGGTGACCAGGTTAAACAATTCCTATGACTCCTGAAGTTTTGCAAGGAAAAGGAGTTTAGCTGGGCTTTAAAAAGATAGAATTGCCTCTAGATTAGAAAAGATAAGAAAGATAGGAGGCAGCTAGGGATAATTACAAGTGCCTATTATCTAATTGCTTGGTAAGACTTATTGGAGTGAAAAGTAAGTCTGTAATGAAGGAACAGAGAAGAGCTGCAGGAAGACCTAGCTGCAGCATTACTACCAGGGCAGGTGTTTCCATCATTTCAGCCTAGCGGTAGTAGCAATTTGCTCCTGGTCCAGAAACCTCCTTAGCCCCAACATCCAGTGCTGAGCAGCTTCAGTCCTTCTAGAAATGTGTGTCCAGGTTTCCTTTGGAAACGACACTCATTCTGGTGAGACACACAATTGCATAAGTCACTGGCTTCCTATGTGCAAAGAAAGACAGAATTTCTTTTTTCTTTTTTTTTTTTTTTTTTCCACAGAGAAAGAAAAGAAGGCGCTACTTTCACTGTATAAAAAGTCTCCACAAGAATTGGCCTTGAAGGGAAAGACTGAACCAGAGAGTGCAATCCTCAGCTATTGCAGGTAATTACTTCATATAATTCTCTTAATAAAAGGTCATCCAAAACCATCTCAAAAGTGAGTTACTTACTTGCCCTCACTATGCTATTTGGAAAATAATTCAAGAATTTCAATGACTGCATATTTAGAAATCATCCTGTAAATATATTCATGACCAGTTTAGAGTAATGTATTCTTGTTCCAGCATAGTCCTTTAGTCTATATAACTTCTTCTCTGATGTTTGCTCCCCTGACGTATTTATAGGGAGCTTTCAGCTGGGTGAATTCAGTCAAATACTTTCAGTCTCTGCCATTCTTTATCACCACAATCATCCTAGGAGCCTTTTTCTTCATCAGTTCCTGTATGAATTTATCTTTCTGGAGTACCAGATGTACACTGTACACTGGTGCTTAGTACAAGGCCCTTAAATACCTTCCTACTCTATTGGAAAAAATTTGCTTGTTATATCCTAGGATTACATTCGTTTGGAAATACCCAACTGCTACTGGAGGAAACTATAGAAGAAATACTGGCATTAATAATTCATGTATTCATTATAAATGTACTGACCATAATGGAATATTTTAGTATTAATGCTGATATCCAGAGAATTGCTCTTTATTGAACCAAGTGCATCTGTTAAAGTATCCATGAAATGAAAAATCATTCAGTCTGAAATTCAAGCATTCAGCCTCTCAAATGCTTCTCCAAACCCTTACTTTAACCTTCATCCTCAGTTCTGCTCCCTGCTTATTTGGGATTGAGCATGTGATTTAGCTGCTCAGCCCCTCTGATTTCCATAAGACTGATTTCACAGTAATGTATTGCTTAACATCAGTTTCAAGTCAAGGTCAGGCTTTCCTACTGAAACAGAAGACAGTATTTCCTATCAGTCTCTACAGGACTGAGTAACTTTTGTCTTTGTAATGTTTGGGCAATACAATAGCAATTGGGCAATACTTCAAGAACACTTGAAGCAGTGACAATTTTCAAGGTAGCCTGAAGAACTTCTGTCTTTCTATTCCCAAGACCAGGGTAGATGTTGGGGCAGTGTTAGCTCTCATTGCAATTTAAAGTCTAACATTTGCCAAGTGGAACAGTTTCTAACGGACCGTGTCAGAAATTGGCATGCAGCGTGCTCCAGTGATGTCCACTCTGGCAAGGAAAATTATGAAGAGCTGGCTGTAGCCTACAAGTAACAAAGAGAGATCTCTAGTCATGCTAGAGCAGCCTTTTGTGCTCTTTTCCCTTAAAAAACCTAGGATCAGAACCAGTATGTCAACCAGAATGAGTTCGCATGAAAATTAAACCTCTATTCTATTCTATTCTATTCTATTCTATTCTATTCTATTCTATTCTATTCTAATCACTTCAGGTTCATTCATTTCAAAATACATAATCATTTAAAAAAAAAAAAAAACAACAAAAAAAACCCCCTAAAAACTTCATGTGCATGAAGGTCTCCTGGATGCTCAACAGAAATGTACTAAGCACATAATCCCTTGTGTCATTCACAGCAAACACAAGGGATTCCAAGCAAAGCTAGAAATAGAAGAATTAATACTCTAACACTTAGTAACCTTAGCAGTTGTAACTCAGCAGCTATATTGTACTCTAGCAATGAAGCAGTAAAGCTGATGCAACAGGAAGATTCCCTGTGAAAAAAAAAAAAACAAAACAAAACAAAACAAAAAAAACAGACGTCCTAGACCTCCATTTCCATGGAGCTCAGGTAACAAGAGTGTCTATACATTTTATTTCTGTGCTGAGACTGAGTGTCTTGATATTCACTGACAAACAGCAAGTCCCAATGAAGCAATCTACTTGCTTCTGTAAAATACATGTACATGAATGATACAGCTTTTAGTGCTTCAGTTGTTACGTGAAGGCAGCATGTGTACTCTCATAACCACAGGTTAGTTAAGGAGACAGGTATCTACATTAAATACATTTATAACTGAAACTAACTTGGACTGACTTCTCATTGTTCCTTTATTTATGTGCTAATTTACAATACTGTTCAAAATTGATACAGGAAATCTGAGTGGTAAATTCACTATTTACTTTTCATTCTCAGAAACAAAACACACAAGGAAATATCTGTCAGCCTACAGGGTGGTTTAATGTATCCAAGCTTATCTTCTTCATAATTCATTTAGAGCAATAACTTTCCAGGTTAATGAAGATGAAGTCACTGTTAAAGTGTTTTGGTTGTGACAAAAGGAAAGTCCTGTCAGGTGTCCCATTCTTCAGTGTGAAAGTATATGAGATTTCTGTTCCTATGCTGTCTTTGATAAGAAGGTTGCCTGGTTATCCTTTTTAAAACTTGTAGGACACTTGCAGTATAATTGTAGGACTCAACCAATAAATATACATCTCCATGTATAAGCAACCCACTTATATTTTACCAAGTATGTCTGGAAATATGTCCTTATTTATTTCCTTCTTACCCATGAAAACTTAAGGAGATTCTTTATATTCAGCTCTCAAGCAGTATTTTACCAATGTTTCAGAAATTATTTCCTGAAATGGAATTTTACAAAATACTTATACCTTTTACCTAAGTAAATTAAAAATATACAAAATTTTCATGATGTGGAATTTGACAATGCAGTACAGAAAACTGCTAAGAAAAAAAGAAAACAAAATATTATCAGCTTTCAGTGGCACAATCTTGGTTGGTATCAACTGCTGCAAAAATATTAACAAAGCACTTCCTGTTTCCCCAAAACGGGCTGTTTAAAAAAAAAAAAATTAAAAAGGCATATAAAAAAAGGCATTAATGATATTTGAGATGTACTGAAAAAAAGTTAATGACCTTTCTTTACAGATGCATAAGATTGAACTGTGAAGGGAAGAATGCTGGTGTTGTGGCAGATGGCCTTCCTTTAGGTCATCTATTGAGCCTCTGGAGAATACAATGAATAAAACTGCTAGAAAAGACTGAGAACAACATGAGAAAGCCTTGAAAACAACCAGCCTCAGGTAACAGAGTCAAAAAGTCAGGTTTGGACTTCATCACTGATTTTGGTCTGGTTACTGGTAGCACTTGTTATAGTAGCACACCTGCCTAGCACGCCCTCCCGTCACAGACACCCCTCCCTCCCTGTTTTGCTGATTAAGGATACCAATTAAACCCAGACACCAGAGTGAAAAGAGTAAGCGTATTTTACTGGTGATAACCAAGTAATGTTACAGAGTAATACAGAAAACATGCAATAAGAAAAAAGCAGAATAGTGCACTTAAAGCAACAAACAGGAAAATACAGGGTAATGCATCAAATCATTACTACACGAGAGAGAGAGAATAGTGATTAAGAAAGATACATCACCACTTGCATATATCATCATCATCCAGATCCGCAGACTCTGGGAAGCCCCGGTTACAGCGAGGATTTGGAGAGCCTGTCCCAGCAAGTGGGAAATCCTACGCGGTGCGTCCACCCATAGGTGAGGCATCCAAAGTCGCTGTGAGTGGGTCCAGCCTTATATACTAGAGATCAACAAGCCAGAATAGCTGGCACCTTTGTTTTGAGTGGAAAATTTCTGGTTTCATTCTCCTGTTGGATTCCACCTGGCCAGGGCTCGGGGGGTTGGAAAACCAAGGGAGTTTCTAACAAGGCCAAATACTTGCCTTCTCAACCCTTGAACAAGGCTGCAAAAGGAAAGTTGGATACATTCTCTCCTCACTACTGATTATATTTTGTCTTTCACTAGTGAGTTTACATATTTTATTAATGACTACATGCTAAGTTAGCAGCTTCGGCTTGGGGCTTGTTGTTCAGGCTTCAGTATTTCAATGCTTTAGCACTTTTTACATCAGCATAAGTGAGTTGTTATAATTTAGTACAATACCTACTGTAGAATGGTACAATGGTTATCAGTTATAAAGTATACAGGATTCATCTATAGGTCAACTCTGGCTTGGGCCTGTTGTCCAAGCCTTAGCACTTCACTCCCCAAAAAGAGGAAGAGCATAAGAACAGATAGAAGATAATAAAGGAAAAACACTCATGAAGACAGCAAAACATTCTGTAAGCTTCAGTCTACTAAGTTTTATGTAAAATATGAACTGAAGGATTTCTTTCACTTATTACTCCTTAGGGTAAAGGTCTAAATGCAGAGTTTTGCAATTAAGAGAGAGCATATTCCAGAATAACTATGCCTTCCCCTTTGTATAGATGCTCTGTATTGTTAAGGAAATTAAGGTGTTTTAGGAGACTTTTGAAAAATGTAAAAAAGTTTTGCTAAATTTTCTTGGAGTTCTGTAAATTATCCCACTTAGTCCAGCATTTTAAATACAGCTTTAAGAACTTGATGGTTATATTGTCATTAGTATAAACTGAATTCTTAAGGAAAAATTTATTTGGAAAATGCAGTGTCTACATACTGTTTGCTTGGTTTCTAATATAGAATATACTCTTCATTCCAATATGAGATCTTACTTATTTTTTCATTTTAGAAAAGAGAAAAAAAAAAATCAAAGGATATCTATAAAGACATTGACACATACATGTTTTCTTTTGCCCCTCAGGAAAGTAATTTTCCAAACATGAATCCAAAACAAATTATTGGAATCTCAAGTTTAAGATTTTCTCCTGCAATATGACAACTCCTGGTTCATGTCCTGTAATAAAGCTATATTTCAGTTCCATATTGCTCTAACTTGCTTCATCTTTTTTTTTTGCCTACAAATTCACATACAGAAAAAAATCCCTACCAATAACTTTTAAATTTTCAATCCATTTTTTTTTTTCATATTTGGTGTAATAGATCATGTGTTACTCAGCTGGAGGTCTAGATTAATGACTGAATCATAATTATAGTCAAGATAGATTTTTTTGCAAAACCCGTGATTGTTATAATCTCATGCACTCCATTAACATGTTTAGACTTAGACAAAATTATCCTGAAAATTTTTGCTTGTTTGTCTGAGCTGGATACCTGACCAGCTTTTCCTCATAAAGGTCTGGATTTCTACTCTCATGTGGCTGAGACTTTGCTTCTTGCAAGACCAACCCTGCTGAACAGGTATCCCATTTAGCACAGAAAGTTTTGCTGGTCAGCTCCTGCCCTGCTGCTGTTGCTACTGCTGAGACACTTGATTTTCCTTTGGTTTAAGGATCTGGCCAAAGGAATGCTTTGTGGCAGATTCTGAGTGAAGAACTTGCCTCAGATTTGTAAAGGGAAACAATTTACAAGGAAAAGCTACTCTTTCTCTCCTTAGGGAATAAAGACAATTTAAAAGGAAAGTAAAAGTAAATACCTCACATGTAATTTTTATAAGGTTTACCATCTGTCAGTGCAAATCTCTGATGAGCAACCCTATGTAACTATGCAACAACTACAAAATATCCAATGATGGATTGCCCTAATGTCTGCATAATGTCTAGCTTTTCCAAAAACCTTGTTGCCATACAAATATGAAGCTCTTTTTGATTTCTCTAAGAGAAGAGGGAATTCCAACCAACGCTATCTGGATAACAAACAGTAAACAATTTTATCTTTGCAACAGAGAAACATCCATGTGGATGTTTTCTTCTTTAAAAGATGTCTTCAAAATAAGCTAATATTAGGATTGAATTTTAATATCCTTAATCTTGATATTTCATCTTTCAAAATGGAAAACTCAAAGTAAGTAATCTACTAACAAAATGAGGTTCAGATACTTAAGCATTTTAAAATTTTCTATTTTTAAATGGTCCTGATTACTTTGGAAACTACTGGTTTTTTAAAAAAGAGAAGTTTCTCAAAATGTTCACCTATTAACTCAAAAGTAATAAAAATACAAGAGCCTCAAAGGAAATCTTTGACTGTTTATGCTTCATAAGACTCATGATCTTTTGATTTATTTTTCCCAGAGACAAGAATGAGTGGCATTCTTGAAACTGTAGATCCAAAATATATATTTAAAAACAATCACCATCTGAAGATGGTGAAGACTCACAGTGAGCAGCAATATGTCAAACCAGAAATAGTTTAATTATCCTGATCTTGAAAAGAAACAAAAATTTGGGGGGGGAAGAAAAATTGTTTTAATATATTTCCCATATTGTTTGTAACTGCCAAAGTTTTGCATCTTTGTGGTTGTGGTTCCATGTACACTTGGGTGAACAACAAAAGAAGTATGGAACTGAAATCCATGTATCACCTATGATTTGGGAATTTTGTCACCTTTGAATCTCTGCAAGTTCATGTTCTCTTAAGAATAAAATTTAAACCTTTTTAAAATGTAGTTTTAGAGCTGATAAGGCTTGCTGAAAAAATCTGCCAGGTAGCCTTTGGGGAATGTAATTGCAGGACAGGTAGCCATACCTAAACATCACTAACAGTGTGGTTTCACTGTTCACACAGGACATACATGGCCCTCGGCACTCACAGATCTCTGCTTCATACTGTGTTTTTGTTGATATTGTTTCTCAGATATCCAGCTCTGAAAATATGTCTAAGCATGCTATGGCTTCAACTTGATCTGCCCTGGGATTTGAAATTCTGCACTGCAGAATTCAGGTAAGGGAATTGCAATGGGCCCCTTTTGGTTCAGGGGACCAAGGACTCTATCAATATAAGTCTCATGTTTGGACTGAGATCCTCAGCTTGAAAGCACCAGCTTGAAAGCCACATACATTTTTCATATGTTTTTGCTAATTATCTCTATGGCACTGTTGAAAACAAGACAGAAAATGTCTTTTTGTCATTGTATGAAATCTTTACAAGCTACAACCACTGTGTGTACCTTTGTTCCTGGCATCCCAGGAAAGATAGAGTAGAGCTAAAGAAAATGTAGAGAAGGGCAAATATAATGATCAAGAATGTGGAAAAACTCTCTTACCAGGAGAGAATAAAAGGACCATTTAGGCGTCTTATATCTAGAAAGAAGACTGAAGAGGCACCTAATCAAGATTTGAAAAATCAGTAATGTGGTGATAAGGTTTATGCGGAACTGACTTTCATCAAAACTTGTAATACTGCAATTAGAGTAAAACAATACAACTAGTAGAGATTCAATTTAAAACAAATAAAATACAGTACTTTTTCATACAGGGGGCAGGGAACATCTGGAAATTCGTGGAACAGGGGACACAGCAGCAGACAGTATCAGCAGGATAGAGACGAGATGAGACAAGTCATGGACAATAACTCCATAAATAGATAGTAAAAGAAGGAGATAGGGGATAGTCCTTGCAATGTCCCTAGCCAAATGATCAGAGATGCTATGGAGCTTAAGGGTCAGTGGAGCACAGAAAGGGACCAAGCTTGTGTGCTGTTCCTAAACACCCTCTGCTACTACCACTGTCAGAGAGACTTGCAGGGTAGACGATATATCATTCTGTCATTTCTGGTATTCCTGTACCCCACTATGCAGAAGTCTTCAGTGAAATCAAACATCACAGTACTAAGAAATATAAGAAAAAATGAGAGAAAGAAAATGAATTCTCTTATCCAAACTAGTGGAATAGGAGAACGGGGGATGGAGTTATGATCAAGGATTAAACATTAGGCCAATGGCAAAGCTAATAAAGTTGTGTTTCTCTCCTGGGCCCATTGGTTCACTGACAACATCCTACTGTCTCTGCAAGTGAAGACAGACAACTCTCAGTAGCACAAAGTGCCACGAAGTAGCTCTAGGAGCCCTCAGGTAGAGCACGGAATGAGCACAGAAGGGGATTTCCTCTTTCAGGTGGTTTGGGGATTTTTTTAGTTTCTTTATTTCCATAGAACCCTATCAAACTCCTTCTCTGCTTTTCTCTGGTTTTTCTACCTAATTTTTTTTTGTCATGAATCATTTTGGTACAATTATTTTCAGTCTTTAAAAATCAAGTAAAAGATGTTTTCTTCCAAATTTCATGTTGAAAAATGTAATTGTATTCAAAGTATAATAGTTCCAATAGATTTGAAGAGGGCCACAAAAATTATCAGAGAGATGGAACACCTCTCCTATGAGGAAAGGCCGAGAGAGTCAGGGTTGTTCAGCCTGGAGAACAAAAGGCTCTGAGGAGACCTTGTTGGGCTCATAAGAAAGATGGGTACAAACCTTTTAGCACTGCCTGTTGCAACAGGACAAGCGGTAATAGTTTTAAACTAAAAGAGGGTAGATTTAGACTAGATATAAGGAAGACATTTTTTCCATTGAAGGTGGTGAAACACAAGGTGAACAAGTTGTACAGATAAGTGGTTAGATTCCCCATCCCTGGAAACATTCAAGGGCAGGTTGGACAGGGCTCTGAGCTACCTGATCTGGTTGAATACATCCCTGCTTATTGGAAGGGGGTTTGGCCTAGATGACCTTTAAATGTCCCTTCCAACACAGATGATTCTATGATTCTACGATATTTTGCTTTATTTTGAAAAATACATTACAAAGTCAGCATATCTTGTCATATATTTTTAGAGAAAGAAAAGCATCACCACAAATTGAGGTATAATTCTGATTTGGAAAGGTCTGAGGCTAAGAGAAATATTTTATGTTTCACCCTATTTTATTCTAGACTATTAAAAAAGTAGATGGAGATTTTTCAAGAACAAAAAAAATAAATTTTTTTTTCAATGAATTGACCAAGTGTTCCATTAGGAAATAAAACAAAAATTCTAAGAAAATCAATGCAAATGAAGACAAAATAAACTAAAAAATCCCTGGGATCTTTCATCTGATGTGATAACAAAATATCATACTACTTCAAATGCATCTGCAGTTCTGAAGTTTCCAGTAGACAAAGCATCTTTCTCTGTACAGTACTAGCCATTGACTGTTCTGAGTGGAATAGTCAAGCTTGTAAAGTTGTTTGTCTGACTCTAAACAATCTATAAAATACAATGAGATTATCTTTACATCAAGAATGCCAACCAGGCAAATTGAGGCCCTGAAAACCTGCTGAAAATCTCCGTTAAATGAATCACATGATAAAGTCATTGTTCATCTTAAACTGTAGAGAAAAAATGTACATATTTATACTGTACAGAAATGAACAAAGCTTAGTCTCAATAGCTCTATGCTAGAAAGGAAAGAAGTGTTCTTTTGAGAACTATAATTTTACAACAAACTAAGGAATGAGATGTATTAAACCAGGAATATTTATCATTTTAATTATTTTGTTAACTATAGTGATAGTTTCTTTATTTATCCAAAATGTAAGCAGTATATGTCCCTGAAATGTACATTAGAGTGCCAAAATTGGAATGCAATTGTAGAGTCATTTTACAGGTTTAATGTAGGTATTGGATAAAGAGATTTTTTTAGCAGAAAATATTTAAAATCCAACTGTATTATTCTTAAAATAAAGAATGTTTGTTTCAGGCAATGACATTTTAGATACTAGCCAAAGAAGTTCCATATCATGTGCTTGTACATGTAGTTAAACATACAGGTAAAATGCTACATTTTGTTTAGTTCATTTGGACAACTGCTACTTTTAATTAGCTGTAAAGTTGTGCACAGTCCAAAGAAAAACAGTGACAAAGCAGTAAAAAAAGTATGTTCATAATGTGGTACTTTTAAACTAAAGAAGATAAATTATATCACCATGGGTCTATGTCTTAAGTTTTTAAAGTTTCATTCATTTATATATTATCACATTAAAAGTGTGTGAGTAGGGGGGAGAATTTTCTAGATTTCAGAAAGATATAATTAAAAATTTATTAGTTATTAAGGAATAGTTGGCTTGTAATGTATCCAATTCTCCTTTTAATCTGCCTATTAGCTTCACATGTTTTATTAATATTTTCTCCAAACGTACTAAATACAGATGAAGCGCAGTTGTAATGTAAGTCATGATTGTTATATTTTAGGTTGACAAGGAACAAAAGCATGTCTTTAAAATTCTCAGATATTCTTTGAAGTTTGTGTTAACTTTTCTCATAATCCTTGTCACACAAAATACTGTTGTCCTTCACCAGGCTGTCTGGTTGTTAAATAGAAATAATGGAATAACTGTTGAACACTTTGCAAATTGAAATATAGACAATGTAATCTTTAATGTGTGTTTGGCCTAGTTTGGTGTAGTTGTTTTCACCTCTTTTTTCTACTACTTTCTGCATCACTGTAAAACTTAATAAAAAATATTTCATATGTCTCCTTACAGAAAAGCTTTTCTCTGTGTCTATGATATTTTCGGATTAGAGATATGTGAAATACAACCTCCTTGATTTTCCTCCCTTATAACCAGTTTTACTAAGTAATTTAGAACTAGCCTACTTAACATGGAGATTTCACATTCATAACAAAGTTACACAGAAATGTTAGGATATTTTAACACAACTCAATATGCCATTTTTTACTGTAAAACAGAAAGAAACATATTAACATATATTCATTTACATATAAATGCATATAAATTTGCCGTAAAGGGTTGATTGGCTCAAGAAAACATGGTAGTTTGTTTTTGAAGTAGTCAAAGGATGAGTCTTTAAATGTTAACAATTGCAGATTTTTCTCAATTAACATAGAAACAAAGCATTCTAAATTAGCAAGCCAAGGAAAATTTTGCTATTATTAAATGCAGAACTCTGTAAACACAGTATCTGAAAGCATTAACTTCAGCTGTGGCACTCATGGTTGATACAAGTGCAAGTGGTAAAAAAATTGCCTTAATTGACTTCAGAACTGTGACTGGGAACCTAACCCATATTTTTTGACAACTTTTGAACAACCCATATATATGCACCACATAGGCATCAGGAACGATTGCATTTTATATGCAGGAAGTGATGAAGCCAACTTCAACTTATCCAAAGTTAGTTAATGGGTACCATAATGAAGTCCCTTAAATCAGCAATACAAGGAAAATATAGAACTACAATTCACAATTACTTGGATTTTTAAATTTTGTGACCCATAAGGAGGCTTACCCATTTGTGGAGTTCCATTTGTAATCTAAATTAAGCACAGTTTAAGAATATACTTTTTAGGATTTTGAATTTAAATAAGTTCTTTTTTAAACAATAACAAGGCAATTAAATTCTCTTTCTTTTTTTAAAGTCATCACCAGGAATATCTGGCCCAAACTGACACTCTGGTATGTTATTATTTTTGTCATCAGTAATGATCTTATTACATTTGTTCATGGCACTTCTTTTAATCACCTCGTGGATGATCTCAGGAGTCCAAGGCTCTGTCATTAAAGGATTTACAAATTCAGCACCTGATGTTGTTCTTCACCATTAGAGCTCTTCTCTGAGGAGCCACAAAAATACTTTGCAATTCTTAATTAAGCTTTGCATTATACCCATGGTGTTATTCTTAATTTATCAATGAAGAACTCAAAGTAGTGAGAGGTTACATGACATCCTATGAAAGCCTGTCAAGGAGAGTAGTGTGGCAGTGCTGCCCACCCTTGGTCGTTCAGCAACCCACATCACCACTCCCGCAGATTGGTCACCCAATTTGTGCGGCCTGCTTTCTGGGCACTTCTGCAAAATGATCCTGGTTAGCCTAATCGCTTTTTAATACATTTCTAACATTACATTTTTCTAACTAATTTGATAGAATGAGGTCAGGGAGTGAGGACATTGGCAGGAGAACAGTCCCCCCAGGGGAGGACAATGACAAGTAGCTGTAGAAACAGAGGAGAGTAATGTTACTCAGGGCTAGTCGGGAAGCAAGTGTTCCCACACTGAATCGAAGAAAATTTGCCTCCCCCTACTGCAGTCTGCTACTTGTGTGGCTGATGTTAGATTGCTACTGCTACCATAACTTTCCAGGTAATCCTACGTAGTGGCTGCAGAGGAAGGGGTTAAGTATATCAGTATGTGTATATACAGATATATAAAAAATTTTTATTTTAATGTTAATTAAAAAAAAAAAAAACACCACAAAGAAAACCCCAAACTTAATTTCTTTCACTATCCTCTTTTTTTTTTTTTTTTTCCCTAAAAAAAAGCTTAAAGTTTGTAAGTGTAATGAGCAATAATTGGTAGTAAATTCTGTATTTTGGCTTGTTTACATCTGAGCTGCTTAATACTATTATTTACAAAACTGCTTAGGTAAAAACATCTAGTCATCTGAACAACTAAGTAAAATACTTTTTCACCAACTGAATCTTGAGTAAGTTTTTAAAAAGCAAACTCAGTTTGACAGCTGTGAAAACTGTAGTCATGTAAGTCTGCATAATTCAAGGCCCACACATTTGCAAAAACTGCTAGGGAAAGGCAATAGAACTAGAAGGCATATTTCTGAAGTAAATTAAAGCTTTTTAGAATACAGAGAATGTACTTTCATTGGAAAGATGAATGGAATACTACAGTATTTGGAAAACAGTAATTATAGGAATAATATGTTTTTTCTATTTTGTGGTCTTTTCTGAGCTAACAGAAGCTACCCAGACCATTGGAAAAGCCATGTGTTTTCCATCCTTGGACATGGAACTAGCTCTAACTTCAGAGCTTGAGTAGCAACTTCCAGACAACCTCCCAGAGCTTCTTCCAACTTAAATTGTTCTATAAATATTCACTTTATGATAATCTTAGCAGGGAACCTCCACTTGGAGGTTGAAGTTTAAAAATAAATACATCCGTACAAAAGTGTATATATACTTTTCTTCACGTCCATTTCCCTTTTGCAATTTTTAGTGATCAGTGATCAAGTCAAGATCAAACCAAAGTGAGTATATTAACTACTTAGGTCAGAAACTTCCTCTAGAGACTAAGCAGCCTTCACTGAGAAATGGAGCTGATCTGTAGAGATTATTTCTATCCCTGTTCTGTCAAGTACTAGACTACTCAATGTTTTTATATCACCTATGACAGATTTCTTTCACTGACATTTCAGGATCCTCAACTATCCGTAGGATGTTATGGGAGCTGTGTTTTTGTCATTGGAAATCATATTTTGTGTAGCTGATAAATTTTAAGTTCCATGTATTAACATGTAGAGTACTTTTCATAAATTAATGAGAAGTATGTTTAATAATATAATTAATGATAGCTTAACATGGCAAAACATTAATTTGAATATCAAACAATGAAGCAATAACTTTCTTTTTACTGTCAGAAAGCCACCGTTCGAAGAAAACTGGCAGACTATCTTACATTATGTCATGTGTCAGAGTTCTTATTTGTCACATTCCCTGTGAGAGCAAAAACACAATCCTTCATGAAATAAAAGTCTGTATTGCTATACAGCCCTTCAGATAATCTCATAATATAGCATTAACTGGACTATAAAGTTGTGATTTTTTTTTTCCCAGATATTTCACAGCAGGCATTATATACTCTTTTAGGGAATTCTTAAAGATTTTTTTTGGTCTTGTTTCCAATGACCTTGTAAATCCTAAACAATGAAGTACCTCTTAATTGCCAAAGATTCTCACAGTGCAATGTGGTTGTGTAATGTATTCCTTCCCTTCCACAAAGAAAAGTCAAGAGATCAAGTAAGTATTGAAGAAAACCTGTTAGTAGTATGACATAAATGACTGAACTATGATGAAATTGTTTTAGAGAGAGAAAAGTAAGTAAATAATTGGCCTGGGGTTAGCAGTTTTCTGCGATGTGGACACATAGTTTAAAAGAAGGGCTGAAATTATTAATTAACTCTGTATAGGGTTTAAGAACAAATTTTGCTTTGTAATAACTGGAAATTTTCTGACTGATTTCTAATTCTGTAAGGAAATGCTCATTCATCAAAAACAAAGACATTTTCTGGAGATTCTCTCTTTTCCTAGAAATCTGGCCCACTGAATTTTCAGTACATACATATAAATGTGAAAATTGAAATTCTGTGTATCAAAATTATGAAAACCAAGAAGTTGATCTCAGATAACAATTTATTCATTCTTTTGTTTCTATTGCTATCTGTGTGACACTTCACCCAGATATATGTTGAGAACTTTCTTAATTAAAAATTTGATGGAAAGGAAAATTAAATTTAATGTCATGATGATAGAGATGTTTCAGCACTTCAGGAGAGGATGCCTATGTTTCAGCAAAAAAAGTTTGACCTATGTTATTTCCTCCAGCCATGTATTATCTTTCTCTGTTATATTACCTATCTCTGTTATAATCAAGCCTATCAAGAACATTCAGGAAATAGTCTAAAACAGACTGTTAAAGAGACCTGATGGCTCATAGAATATCTCTCTTGTTCATGAAGATTATGGCTCCTTTTAAATTAAATCAATATATCTTTCAAACATTTTGTCACTTTGTTGGTCCCTCTAAAGCTCTTTAAAGTCTTCTGAAGCATCAGCTCTTCTAAATAATTTTGTATAATTTTAAAATTTTTGCTACTTCATAGTTTGGCTACAGTTGCATCACTGAAATAAATACAGAGCATTTTTTGTAGTGTGGATTATGTAAGGGTCCAAAGCCCTGCCACTCTCTCAGGGTGAGCACCACAGCATACAGGATAAGCCCCTTGGCAAACCTGACACTGCATTGTGAAGAAGAAACATTTCTCACCATCAACAGGCTCCCCTGTCAATTGAAGTGCCTGTTTTGACATATTTTATCACAGACTTAATGGGCCAGAGAATCTTGACTTACATCTGGTATATCCCTTTCCCTCCCTGGTTTTGTAAGTCTGCTATGGGGAAAAGAGTAATCAAGAATGTCTGGAGAGACTGAACTGACCTAATGAACATATGTCTGAGTTAATGAACATTTCCATGGACTCTGTCAGTGCACTTCCTAAGGCAATTGTAGGCACTGAGTGGCTGTCATTTTCTGAGCTACAAACTTGTTCAGTTAGCTTGTCTCAGCAGTAACTCACTTCAGTTAGTGTTGCTATTAATAACTGCATTTAAAGGAGCTCTAATTTTGCTAAGGTTTCAAGCTTTTGTTAGGGGCAAAATGCTGCACTGATTGATTACATGGATCCATAACTGCATGCTGCTAAGTGAGAGTGAGTGGTCTGATTTCTTTCATATTTCATTTATTTCCTAAATCTCGAAGTCATGCAGCTGAAAGGAGACAAGTTGGAAGAATATATGCATCTTGGGGATGTTAGGAACAGGCTTCCCTATACTGAGGGACTGTCTGTCTCCTTTCTTCTCTGTCTGGGTCAGCTCTTATTTCTATTCCAGCTCCGGCTATGCAACCTCATGAAATATCTACCAACTTGCTCCCTTGAATAACATCACAAGGTTTTATTTTTGTGTCTGAGTACAGGGGAGAGTGTGAGGGTCCAGCAAGTTGTCAGCAAGCACGTGTTTATTCTGGTAGTATCTGGGGTATTTTTGGAACACGCTGTGCCAGCTTTGCTATCTTTTATGTAAGCAAAAAGACAGTTTACCTCACTAGTCACAGTAGTATATGGTTACTTTAATTAAACTGTAATTTATTTTAATTAATCTCTATGGCTCTCTTATGACAGCAGACTTCACTCGTCTTTGGGACTGTGTGAACACAGCCAGCCTGAAACTGCACACATAGAGTATTCACAAATCCCCAGAGAATTAAGTCAACTCCACCATCCTCTCCTTCCTTGCTCAGGTAATGGCACACTCTTTCACAACAGTGTGTGGGGGGGGGGTGTTTTGTTTTTTAACTTCTAACTAAACTACAAAAGATGAGCTACATTTTTTCCATCAACGAAAAAACCACTAAATTATTTTACCGGCCAACCAATGTAATGTGACTGATTGAGTGGTAAAAAGGCAATTGTAATTCAGTGGAGATAAATGTAGAATGATGTGCTCAGGGGAAAAAAATTCCTAATTTTACATAAAACATGAATGGCTATAAGATGCCTGTTCCTACACAGTGATGGGATTATAACTGATAGTTCTGTGAAAATGACAGCTTAGTGCTCTGTACCAATCAAAGAAGCAAAAAGTGTTAGGAATTTTTAGAAAAGGAATAGAGAACATGAAGACGTCTTTACTTCTTTGTACAAATTGACAGTGTAGCCAGTCCTTCAACACTATGTGCAGCTCTGGTCGCAACAGGAGTGTCTATAAGAGGATGTTGTGTCTCCCTCAAAAGGGATATAAAGCAGTTGTGAAACGTACAGAAACAAGAAAGAGTTTCCATAGAAGAAACAACCAAAGTGAAGATTCTCCTTTGCACAAGATAGATGCTGACAAGGGTATGATACAGATCTAGAAAACTGTAGGCACAAAGAAGGTAAATAAGTAATGATTGCTCATCATCTTTCCTGTCACATGAGTTAGATGCATCTTTTTAAACAAGCAAGTGTCATAGTTCATTTAGGTTCAAAAAGTAACAGGACAAATATATGGAAGAAAAATCCACCCAAGCCTAAAAAAATACAAAATCACTCTAGCCCTAGAAGTCCAGAAACCGCATACTTGCTGTCAGATATGCTGGGGAACTGCACGCCTGATTTATCCCTTTCTCTGGGCATGTGTTCCAATCCACTGCCAGAAACAGATTACTGGGCTACATGTACATTTGGTTTGACCTGTTTGCTTCAACAAAAATGAAAGGAATATACATTTTTTTCTATAAAATATCTATTTCACTTTATGAGCTTTTACTTCTATTTTCTCTTTCTTCCATTTAAGGAGATGTCACTGAATGAATTGAAATTAATAATATGAATAACATATAATACATATATAACCATCTTTCAAATAAAGATAAAGATAGACACTTTTTTTCTGGTAAATATTAGAAGCTGCATTCCTTCTGTCCCATATAGTTCTTCTGGTTGAAACTTTGAGAGAAAATTCTCCGGCAAGCCACAGCTTGCATTGTTCAGCCCTTCAGTCCCTGTGAGGGATAGAAGGGCTGTTACTCTGTAATGCTGTACTTGTGACTCTAGTGGAGAAGTATTGGTGGTTCCTGATCCTTCTGTGTACTCTCCCCTTCATAGGACTGCCCCGTACCCAAGAGTACCTCTATGTAGACACGTTGCAGTTTCAGACTGTTTGCACAAGGGATTTTATGTAATCCCTACCTTCTCTTCACAAACCCTCACAGGATGCTAAGTACTCCTCTTCACATATTTGGCATGTTATGTCAGAAACCAGACAGAATACTCTCTTTTCATTTATTGGATTGATCCAGCTGACATACCAGCACCAAGGCACCAGAGAAGAGAGTGGTCCATTGCTGGTCAAAGACACCAGGTGAGCACAGCTGAGTTTTCATGCAGAACTGCCCATGAGTTACCTATATTTACTTTTCTCTTTCTGAAGAAAAAGACAGAAATTGTCATTCTGTACCCATGTCACACCAAACTCCTTGGGTGACTCAAAAGTGTAATTGTGATATTTCCCTATAAGATCATCAGTTAGCTTTTAGTAAAGAAGACATGAAGGAAACAAGGCTCCTTCTGCTTTGCCTTGTTTCTATGCTATAGAGGTGATTCCTGAACATCAATTAAGACAAACAAAATTTCTCAGAGGATTTTGGATTAAGCACAGAGAAATGTCACAGGTAAAGTCAATTTATTGCAATGTGAATTTAGCTCCGTTTGTTCTCTTTGTACAGACAACCAGCAAGCTTGTGAGCTTTCAGGTAGTAGGTGCAAAAAAGAAATTTATCATTATGTTTATGCTGACTGTAGCTCTTGCTATTGCTCTGTCTCTTTAGAGGTCTGGAAATGTGATTTATTTCCTGTCTTGTGTCAATACTGACCATAGCAGACAGGCATCTCCTTCACAAAAAACACGCCTCAGCTGGCACTAATCACTCTCCTCATTGGCAAAGTCAGCACAAAGGCCAAGGTCTGAATGGAAATGAAGACCCAACCTCTGTCTGGTCACTCCTGGTCAGGGCTGAGGTGTATGGAAGGATTATTACTTCAGCTGCATGGTACTTGCTCTGTGGATAAATTGAGAATTTCAATCTTCCTGGCTGCCAAATCAAAAACTTTTATGGGCACTATATCCTTTAAAAAATAAAAGGAAGAAAGAAAGAAAGAAAGAAAAGAGAGAAAAAGAAAAAATATATATTGACTGTGTTTCTAGTAAGAGTAAAACCATTTTAGCTGTACATCTCCGTCATGATCTATTTGCTTTTATCTATAAATGACAGAGTAGTGGAAATATATGCAATGAAATATTGTAAACTGTTGCAATTTCAGCTTTGCATCTTCAACCGCTATGTAATTATCTCCCAGTGTATCTGCCACTGAGGCTCAGTATGTATACCTCTTTTTAAAGAGACATGTTTTCACTCACATTCAAAATAGCTGGGAAAATAAACACAAATGTAAAAATGGTATGTATATACATTTGAAATAAGGTATTGTATATCTTCTGCAGTCTTTAAGGTTGATTATTGCAATAATTATATCGTTTAGTTTTATTACACCTTTCCTTTTAATGCATATATGACCTCAACATAAAATTGCCACAGAGAAAAAGGTAAGAAATTGTATGCATATTGCATATATGAAATTTTTTTTTTTTTTAAAAAAAGGATGTCAAAGTAGACTTAAGTATTCTTTTAGACATTTTGTAAGAATTCAAAATACAGTACTGTGTGGTTCTCAGGTGCAGATTTAAGAGTACAAAGTTGCATATCCTGTTTAAAAATAAAATGAAACCAAACTGGTCAATTAAATGCTGAGAGACATGTCATGAGAAGAGGAAACCACCTTCTTGTTCTCTGTAAACTTTCCAAATTTAAACACTTTTTTTATTGTATTAAAAAATACACAGACAAAATTTTCAGGTAAGGAAGCAGTTTTTGTAATGCTATAAGAATGATCCAATCTAAAGAAATAAAAGTAGATACCCATTTGGAATCCTGCACTGGCCACTAGCAAAGTACCTAAATCATGCATTCATGAACAAGAAAAGTCAAACTGATGGTAATGTCAGTACCTAAGCCTAGAGGCACAGAGCCTTCTGCAGAAATAGAACAGGTAACAGTAAAATTATGAAGAGAAATGAAGAGCTTTCATCAAACAAATGAACCACTTGAGGAGAAATAAAGTATAATTAAATGTTTAAAACAAAATATATCTTTTAACTCTTTTAACAAGCTCATATATTTACTGTAATCAGTATGCCTAACAGGCAGTTTCTATTGTCTCACAGAGCCATATCCTGCTAATCATATTAGTAAACCTTTGTTTTTATGAGAAGTCACAAGGAATTCAGATAAAACACCATTTTGAAGGATATCTTTAATTTGACCCCATTTTTCATAGACCTTATAGAAAATTTTCCTATCATCAGCTGAAGAACTTCACCAGTAATAGAAACAAAGTTTATATTTGAGACTGTTCTGTATCCTTCAGCTTTTGTCTCCCTAAAGCCTCATTTATATTTTGATTTTCCAGGCAAATGTCATGGTAATTCATACCAATTTTTTACTGAATAGGTTTTAGCTGACACATCGCATAGGTACCTCTGTGCTACCAGCCATCATCTGGGTGTTTTCATCTGGCAGAAGACATAAAATAACTGTTTTCCTTTTTCTATTGTCCATTTCATGACCCATGAACAAGGAACTTTTTGACTGTACTAAATTCATCAATATTGTTGCCATTCAGTGGTTAGAATTCAAGTCAAATTGGACACAGAAACACAAGTGAATTCAAGAGTTTAGACAGAGTCAAAATGGATTGTTGTGTAGATAACAAGAATATGCAAAATTAGAGCAGTTATTGGAAATACATTCAATCTCCTACTCCAAGGTTTAAAATGACTTTTGAATAATAAAATTTAGAAGAAGAATCTGATACTTTTTCTCAAGAAAGTGATAGACTAACCAAACCTCAAATCTAATTTAATGTGGCTACTCTATTTAAAATATTTATTATTCTCTTGTCTATAAGAAATCCTATTTGCACATCCACTACACTCTGCTGTAAAAAGTCTAATAAATTATCTGTTTAAAAACAAGATGTCATGACTGATTAAATTTTTAGTTGTTGTTTTCATAATTATTATCTTTGTTGAAGAAACAATGAAGGAATCCTTCTTAGAGTCTGCACTGGAGTATCGTTGGTTAAATATTTGTCCACTGTGTATCAACAAGGTTTGGGAATACCACCTTCTTCCTACTGCTCTACATTGCAGCTTGTGTCTTCACTTCTCAAGACCTCTGCTATCATACTAGGCCTGTCTTTCTCTGGGCTACATCTGTGAGGGTTAGGGTTGTAAAATCATGGTAGTGTTAAAGATGGACATTATGTTGGAAGGGACCTTTTGAGATCTAGTCCAAACCCCTGGTCAAGCAGGATCACCTAGAGCAGGTTGTCCAGGACAGTGTCCAGTAAGGCTCTGAATATCTCCAAGGATGGAAATTCCACAACCTCTCCACGTAACATACCAATTTTTCACCACCCTCACAGTAAAATAGTGTTTCTTTGAGTTCACATGGAATTTCCAGTGTTTCTGCCCATTGCCTCTTGTCCTTCCACCAGGCAATATTGAGAAGAGCCTGTCTCCCTGTTTTTCATACCCTTCCATAAGATATTTATATACATTGATAAGATCCCCCTGAGCTTCCCCTGCTCAAGGTTAAAGAGTCCCCTAATATTAAAGATGATCCAGTCCTTTAATCATCTTTGTGGCCCTGTTCTGAACTCATTACAGTAAGTCCATATTCTTCTTGTATGGGAGAACACAGAACTGTACCCAGCACTCCAGACATGACCTCACCAGTGCTGTGCAGAAAAGACAGATAACTTCACTTGACCTGCTGGCAATGATCTTCCTAATGCATCCCAGGATACTGTTGGTCTTTTTTTGCCACGAGGGCACATTTCTGGCTTGTGGTCACCTTGTCCACCAGAATCCCGTAGTCCTTCTCAGCAAAGCTGTTTTTCAGCCGATCAGCCTCCAGCATCTACTAATGCATAGGCTTATTTCTCCCCAGAGAAAGGACTTTGCATTTCTTCATGCTGAACTGTGTGAGGTTCCTCTCAGCCCATTTCTCCAGCCTGTCCAGGTTCCTCCAAATGGCAGCACAACCCTTTGATGCATCAGCCACTTCTCCCAGTTTTGTATCACCTGTGAACCTGTTGAGGATGCACTCTGTCCTAGTGTTCAGGTCAGTAATGAAGACAGTATTAATTAATTAGGATAGTTGACCCCTGGGGTATACTGATAGTGACTGGCTTTCAACCAGACATTATGTCACTTATCACAACCCTCTGGACCTGGTTGTTTAGCCAATTTTTAATCTACATTATTGTCTGTTTATCTAACCCATCCTTTGTCAGATTATCTACAAGGATTTTAAGAGAGACACTGTCAAATATTTTTTCTAAAGTAGAAGTAAAAAATATCACCACTCATCCACCAAGCTAGTCACCTCATTGTGGAGGTATAGGTTAGTCAGACATAATTTCGCTTTGATAAAGCCATGCTATTATCAATGACCTTCTTGTCATTCACTTGCTTAGAAATGCTTTCCTGGAGGATTTTCTCCATCACCTTCCCAGGGCAGTCATGTGAGGTGGGGCTGACTGTCCTTTAGTTCTCCAAATATTCCTTCTTACCATTTTTGAAGTTAGGAGTGATATTTGCAATCTTCCAATCTCCACAAAACTCTCCCAGTTGTCATGACTGTTCAAAGAGAATCTAAACTGGCTTTGCAGTGACATCAGTCAGCTCCCTCAGCACTCATTGGTGCAACCCAACAGGTCCCATGGGCTTAAGGATGTCTGGTTTGTTTAAATGCTCCCCACATTGTTCCTCCTGCACTGGGGTAAGACTACCATGTTCCAGCCTTTCTGTCCTCAGGAGCCTGGGGTTCCTAAACACTGGTTTTCCTGGTAGACTGACACAAAGAAGGTACTGAGTACCTCAGACTTTCTACAGCTTTTGTCGCAGTCATCCTGCCCCATTCAGCAACTGACCCACATTTTCCCCAGTCTTCTTTTGGCCATTTATGTAATTATAGAATCCTCTGGTTTTGCCCTTTACATCCCTTGCCAGATTCAGCTCCAGATCAAACTTGGCTTTTCTAACTCTACCCTTGCAAGATGGGACAGCAACTGTTGCATTTAAGGTGAGGAATTAATTTGGTAAGAGATGAATCCCCTTGCGTTCTAGCCGGTCCTCAGAGATTAGAGGGGCTAGGAGTGGCTGGGCTTATCTCTTAATAAGTATGTCAATTGGGGCCGTAACTATAGGTCTGACCCGAATGCATGAACAGGCCATATGTTGTAGGTCAGGTTCCATTCAAGAGAAGTCATCAGATTCATGAATTAGTACGGTTTATTTTTATGCAACATCTACAGATTCTTTGAGATTGCCTACGATAAATGCACAAACTGCAGGTTGGCTATATAGCACTACACAAAAGGAAAATTATTGCAGTCACACACACTTAGTTCCCAGGTAATCACTCGGCATAGCTTAAATGGGGGCGAGGACGAGGAGCACAAACCCGTCGATCTGTCCCTCCAACTTGGTGTCGGATTATTGTCCCTTTAAATTAGACACAAACTTGGGGTAGTATTTATCTTAGTATGTATGTGTGAGTGGGTGGGACTGTAGTCAAGCCATTACTTTTTGAGTAACGACACTGTACATTCCTTGGTGCGAGGGGTACAGCTGTTTTTTGTGGGAAAATTATGGAGGATGTGAAAAAAGGCCGGCTGGCTACTGCAAAAATCGTTGAGATAAGCGAAAGAATGGGACCGGGTGGCCTACATCTCGCTTCGCATTCCTCCTTGGTGCCACAACAAACACAAATCATTGGACCTCCATCCTGTCCTGTGTTTGCTCTGGGCACCCTGTGTCAAAGAAATGTGTGTTTTACAGATTTCTCACTGTTTTGCTTTTCTCACACTTCCAACACTTAATAGCAACTCTAGACTCCTCCTAAGAAGTGACCTGCCTCCTTTCACATAAATCAGTGATATAACTGAGTTTCCCAGCTATCACAACTAAAGGAAAGAAAACTGGAGCATTATGGCAGAACCTCTGAAAAGTGTTTTATTAACTTAGTTGTAATATTTGTCTAACACTGAAGAAGCATGAAGTATCTTTGTTGTCCCAGGGGAAGAATAAATCTTTTCTGAGCAGAACAGATACAAATTGTCACAATTAGATCACACAGTTGAGTTCTCAAAGAACAGCAAGGCAATTCTTTTAATTTTAGTCGAATATTCCTTCCAATTTTTTTAGTTTAGTGGTGAAGCATAACATTTACCTGAAATCTTCAGCTGGTGTAAATTAAGGTAGCTACACTGTAATCAATGACTTAATTACTTCAATAAAACTATATTGCTAAATGTGAAAATTTACCAAAACTTACTACATTTTTCAGTCTTGAGTAATAACGGAAAAGAAAAACGTAATGATTTCAAGATGTTTTAAGATTACTGATACCACCTGACCAAACAGTAGAGCTCTTCTGAAACTTGGAATATGTAATTTTGCCATGTTTCAGCATACTGACATTGCACAAAAAAATCTTTAATGAAATAAGTACAAGATTATTAAGAGAAACTTTAAATCTTAATTTTCAAACTTGTAGGAGTAGCAGTTTAATATGTATTGCATGATACAATAAATTTTTGTTGTAGGAACGTTATAAATTCCCATTTTATTGTTAAAATGATTTGGTATAGACTGATGATTTAGCATAGGTTGAAATGTTCTATCATTTTTTAGACTGAAAGGAATTTTCTAGACCAAACAATTTGAGTTGTAATGACTGAGTGTTTTGAACAAGGAGAAACACAATCACTATTTATATATTATGACAATTATTATTTTAACATTTCTGAGAAAGACAAAGATGAATCCAGGATAACAGAAGAAAGAAATGCATCCAATTGCCTCATTAATAAGGACAATTATTTATTTTTATCCTGTGATATATTACTGATTCTAAAATATATATATTAACGACAGTTAATGTTTAAACTCTGTAAAGTTTGCATCAGAATAGTAACACTTTAAGCTCATGTCCTATGTCATGCTTTCTCATGACAACAAGTTACTTCAAATCATATTCTAGATGGTTTTAAGGCACTGCAAGACAACAGTTTGTCATCTAGGAAAAGGAAAAACAAATTTCAGGTTGGCAACAGATTAACTGACTGGTACATCCATGGCTAATATTTCCATCAGTAATATTTTTCTATCAGCTAGTACTACTGTGAGTTTACATGGAAAACTGCAAGTGTGAAGTGGTAGCCACAGACATTCCCAATCCCCTTGCCAGAGTATTGGCAGAATAACAATGAATTCCACAAGTCAAAAAGTCAATTAAGCCATTTGTGATGAGAGCCCAGGACATCTTATGCTTATACAAGGTGAAATACTGGTGCTATATTTAATGATATACTAATAATCCTCTTGGGGGGAGTTTATGCTTTAATAAAAGACTTCAGAATATCAGGGAACATTTTCAAACAAGACATGGAGAGTAGATAAAGCAGCTATAAAAGTACCTATTTATTTATTTATTCGTTTATTTTTAAAAAAAGAAAAGCTCGTCAAGAAATATTTTTGCTTTTGATTAACAGTCTTTCTGGAATTTGCTAGAAAATGTCTAGTAAGCTGGATTAATCAAGTAGTTCTGTTCTTGTTGAGCACTTAAAGAACTTTTCTTCTACAGTTAGTATAAAAGATTAAAAAAAATTCATTTAAAATAGGTGGTTGGCCTCCATGAGCTCTCATCTATTCCTCTTCTGCATTCCAAAGATTCTCTTTCCTCTACTTCCTTTCAAAAAAATATTAAACGTCACTTTGTAGCTGCAAATGCTTCCAATATTTTTAACATGATAATGAAATCACTTTGCAACAGTCAGTTCAAGAAACTGTAATTTGGGGAAACAGGAAAACAGTTTGATGAAACTCAGTTGTTTTTTTTTTTTTTCCCCAAAAAACCTAATCTACAATTATATTACTTATAATTCTTTTATTTAAAGTAAACAGTAAGATATTTTTCTTGTGCCAGTTTCTATATAATAACAAAAACTTTTTCTCAATTCTGTTAGAACAATGGTATCAATAAATGTTCCTAAATACAAGCTAAAATAACTTCTTCACACATACGTAAGAGCCATTATGAACATGCTCAAACACATGATAACATGCTGTAACTTTCACTTGCAAACAGCTTGGTTGTAAAAGCAATTATACACTTATTTCATTTATATATAAGTCCATTTGCAAACAGTCTGATTCTGAATGCAGTTATCCACTTATTCAATTAGAGGAACTACTTGAATATAAAGCCAGGAGGAGAATAAGTGGATAACCCTAAATTTTAAATTTTATTCTTAATTCTGCAAGACAAAATGCAATAATAACCTAGTGTGCTAGAGTAAGTGCATATTTTGTCCACTGGGTTCACTAGACAAGATACTGGACACATACAGAGAGACTGATAGAGCTATAAACTTGCCTTCTTCAGAAAATTGCCTGGATTTTTTTATCTTTGTATGACATTACTGAAGGATTGGAATTACTAGAGGTGAAATTAAAATGTAAAATTCTGTTCTGCACCTATGAATCTGACTTCATCTATGTGTAGTTCAACTAGCTGTACTGTAAGGAGTTTTTTTCTCCCAATTATAACTTAATTATAACTTAAACAGAAGATTAAATGTCTCTTTACATTTACAAAGAAAAAAAATCACAATCTACATTTTTCCTTAATTTATATCTTTCTGCCATGTCACCTGAGTCTTTCAATAGTATACACAACAAAACACACAACAATAGCAAGGCACAGTGATTTAGGAATAGAATTTGGACTCATGTCTGAATTATTTTGGTTTTATGAGTTTAATTCTGGCTTCTATAGCCTTTGAAAATACTTTTGGGGTAGCTGCACTTCATGAATTTGTCAGATGCTGATTTCAATTACAATGTTATCATCTTGACATAATATCCCAGATGCTACAGGAGTTATTTCTGATTTACATTAATATTAGTTTAGTAAGAATTAGTGCCACAGATATTCTCGAAGTGTATTCTAAAACACTTCATGCCTGTCATCTAATTATGTCTTTGAGGGCTTATATTTTTAACACAATAGACACTAAACCATGTATTTATACAGATATATTATATATGTTTATTTCTTTAATTCTTAAATTATAGAAGCTTGTTCAGGCACTTGTAGATTATTGACTGCTGCTATGCCTGTTTTCTTTAGTTCCCACAGAATTACAGAATTTATTTTAACAATAAATGGTTATCATGATAAAAGGGAACCTACTGCAGGCTTTTCATTACAATTATTTGCCATGAGAGAGAAGGCAGTAGAAAATAATGCGATGACATATAAAGATATACAAATATCACTGGAACCAGAAAAAGCAGGGACAGAAACTTTATACTGCTCACTACAGCTGAAGACCAGTTTGTGAAAGATGGTGTCCCCCCACAGAAGACAACATAACACATCCATGCACAGGACTGAGAAAATGGGAAAAAATCTTCCAGATGATAAATTTTTAGCATTTTCAATGTTCCACAATTACCTCTGAAAAGTTGGGTGATAGCTCAATTATGTACAAAACTCTCTTGAATTAAAAATTGAGAAAAAATGTTGTAAGATTTCATTATTAAGATTCCCCAAGTTATCAGAGAGGTTCATCAAGCTGCTTAAGTCCTTTTTTAAAGTACTTACGAGATGACCATCGTTTCATAGGCGTTCATCAGGAAGAATTGGTTAGATTTTTCTTAAGTTACTTAA
Source organism: Strix aluco (assembly GCF_031877795.1). NCBI lineage: Eukaryota > Metazoa > Chordata > Aves > Strigiformes > Strigidae > Strix > Strix aluco. Next base: position 62,434,500 of record NC_133931.1, on the reverse strand, counting down.
TCTTTTTTCTGAAACCTATGGTACAGCAGATATGGCAATTAATCAAATGTTCATGGGAAGTGATAAACAGTGACTGCACATTTAGGTGGCAATAGAGATTTACTAGGATATAACTTGACCCTGAAACTGAGATCTCAATTTTCATGCAAGGACTCACTGCCCTAAACAGTACTTCCAACAGGAATCTTCTCATGTCCCTTTTCTGCCATTTATTTACTTTCACATAACCAGCTAAAAACTATGGCTTCTCTAGGTTCAGAACATTGTACAGCTTTTCCCAAAAATGCATGCAAGCAGACAAAGCCTTCTGTGTCTCCATTTTCACAAATATCTATAGTATAGGAACAGTTCAATTTCCATCTTAACATTTGTCCTGACATTTTTCTTTGAAATAATTCCTGGCAACTTGACAACACTGGCAGAGCAGTGTTTGGCAACATTGGTTTTCATTTCCAGTCCTTGAAACAGAATGAAATGTAAGTGCCACATGTCCAATCATGTAGTCTTTAAGGTATATCTAAAGGATTATTTACCCCTTTGAGGTAAGAAGATATTTGTAATGACTACATATTCATGTGGACACAGATGTAATGAGGGTCTTAAATATACAATCTACTTATCTATCTGAATCAAAAGAGCTGGCCATGGACAATTTTTTTTTTTTTTTTTTTTTTTTTTTACCACAGTAGTCTAAGCAATATTCAGAAATAATAGTTTTCTGGAAAATAATAAATTTATAAAAAGCAATTGCTTTTTTTATTCAAAACTGTGTAAGTTCACAAACATTTATCTTCTCCTTCTTGATTCCATCTACAAACAGAATAAAAAGTGGTTCTTGAGAGTACTTGCAGAAGATGACTGGCTTATCAAATTTCTTCTCCAGGCAAAAAATAAAGAGCTTTGCATCATCATAATCATTTAAAAAGAAAAAAAAAAAAAAGACAATATTTAAGAGTAATAAACAGAGAAAGATTCATGAAAATATAACTCATTTAAACTGAAAGGATACTTTTATCCAGAAATGTGTTCAAACTGCTTAAAGGTCCTATTTCTCACTATCTATTGCATTATTCATCAAATAATTAGAGCATAACTTAATTTTGTAGATATATCAAATGATGTAAATTCTTTTCTTTCAGCTTTACTTCACCTTTTTTTGTTGGAATACATGGTGCTGAAGAGTTTTTGGCATGAGCAGGCATTTTTTATAAATCTATCTGTATCAAATTAACCTCAAGAAATTTTATTAAACAGATTCATTTGTAATATGGATACAGTTGAAACATTTCTTGTGTATATCAAAAATACACTCTTACTCTGGTTAAAGACAAGGAAAGCCTATTGTTTAACATTTAAGAGCCACACTAGACTCTAAAACCCATCAGTACAACTATAACAACCATATGAAACACACAATAAACATCTAAGAAAAAGTACCGGTACAATAGTACTCTTTTTTTTGTTCTGTGAGAATGTGAATATCAACTGAAAAATCTCAGACAGCCACTACTTCCTATAGATTAATGAACTTTCATCTTTGGGTCAGAATCATCAAAGCTCCAGGACAAAGCATCAGGGCTCCAGGAATGCTGTAATATGGATGTTCAAAATCACAGGTTTTTAAAGATTGCATACTGAGGAAAACACTTAAATCACTGAGGTGTTTTTCAAAACTTTGATCTGAATCTCTAAGGGATTTGTAGCAATGGGTACTACTTTCTTTAATGGATTCTAAATTCAGCCTTAGGGGCTGACATTTGGAAATCTTTTCTCTTCATACTCTGCCAGACTGTCCTTCGGGACTGATGTGTATTACAGGGTTTGTTTTCTGAGCACGATACTCAGGCCTCTGATTTAGCTGGATGCTTAGATTTCCTTGTCCTCTGATGTGTTCAGTCACAAGATGAATTCTCAAGGAATAGTCATTTGTCACAGCTGTTAGTGTACTGGAAGCAACAGCTCTAAGGATATCTTAGTGCTCCCGCTACCCACCATTTCTACAAGCAGTGTTGGCAGACAGCACATATATGACTTGGTGACATTGATGCTCCCTGGCTCCCCAGCCTCACAGCTCATATGTGATTAACAAGCCCTACAACCAAGTGGCCTCATGTGTCAGCACCAGTCTCAGAACTTGTGTTTGTCCTCTGGGGCATCATGACCCCACTTCTGACTCCCCTGTCTATGGTCCTGGTCAGGTAGATCCAACTGCAGAGCCATAGGTACCATATTGCAGCTTTTTTCATATACAGCTCCTTCCAGTGCAAAATCATCAGTGACAATTTCATCACAGTCTTAGGGCAGAAAATATGTTTCTTCCACACAGACCTATGATCTGATTGTTCGCATTATGTGGTGTGTGGGAGTTTCATTCCATGCACCTGTCCAGATACCATCAGTGGAAAGTTTTAATAGGCTTTCTCAGTCACTAAGACAACTCTGTTTCAACCCTTCATGAAGATACTTTGGTGCCTACCTCTTAAAATAGCTGTTATATTCTTTTTGGGTTTCCTCAGTGATTATTTTCCATAGTTGTCTTTATTATTAAATTTAAAGTCAGTGGCCATTTATTTTGAGATATCAAGATATTTTGTGATTTCCAAGAAGTGATGAAAACAGGTGACGCATATCTTTCACGTTTACGACTAAATCCATAAATTAGAAAACCAGGTCTTTTACAACACCCTTTCAACTTTTATGTATGTTAGAAAATGGAAATAGCTTAAGATCTTCATACACTTCCCCGATAGCTCCCTGAAGTTTCTTTGCCTTGATTAAGTGATGTTCATAATACACCTGTCAATCAGAAAGTGATTGCTTCTTTTTCACTTTCTGATGCAATACCATCAGTGAGCGATTATAGATATAATGTCATCTTAGTAACATAAATAATTTGTTAAAAAATAAATAAATTATGTTATAATGACTCATTGTCAATTAGCAGTTTTACCATTCCTTATCAATGCAGTAACTTCACTTGCAAGGATTATTTTGAGATGTTATGTTAGCCTTGGATATAGAGATTTCAAGTCTCAGGCTGTAACTTTGTATATCAACTGTTCCTGGTACTTTCTATAATTTTCCTAACTGATTCATTGATATATTTAGATTAGACTCTATACATAGACAAAATCACTTGCTGAAATATTTTTCCCACATCTTTTATCCATAAATAAATTTTGTTACTGTTAAATAGGTTATCCAGATTTTCTTCAGCACTATACTCTTCTGCATTTGCAAGTTATGAAAGTCTTCTCTTGACTGTTTGAAGTTTCTTACATTTCTCTTGAGTATTATTGAATAATTTGTTACTCTGTGTGTTTTAATACTATTAAAACAAGGGAAGGAGTGGTTTTAACTGAAAATATTTTCTTTTAGATCTTGCACAGCTTTTTAAGTTATCATCTGGCTTCCATCCCTTCCTTAAATATATCTTCCTCATTTTCTAATGTTTTTGTCAATGATTGCTTTAGGTTTCATTTCTGTAAGAACTATAACTTAAGTATCTCTTGCACAGAAACGGGTAAAGTTTCCAAGGGAATAACTGGAACAGGTTTACTGTGATTGTCATCACTCTTCCTGCAACAGCTGATACAGCTGGAAAGTCTCTAGGTCGGAGTTCTGTGTTCAAATGGAGTTTTTTTAACTTTTTTCCTACTTTAACACAGCTTTGGGAATTTAATATGGCATTTTGATATCCAACTGTTTTCTGATCAACTATTTGTATGAAGATGAATTACAAATACAGAAAATAAATTGCACGTGATAACTACATTAGCATAATACTATTCTTTCCTGTAGCCTAATAGACTTTTAAAGAAAATACAATGAGCAAATAGATCAAAAATATCAGAAAAATTCTCTCTCCCTCTTATCCTAGAGGTCTAGAGTTACATTTCTTTCTTTGTTTTTTGGGTTTTTTTTTTTTTTAAATAAATAAATTCTCCTTTGACATGGTCTCTTTTTACTAAAAAATAAAAAAGACATCTCTCTGAGGTCCAATGGAAATCCAGATAATCTAGTCCTACTGAAAACAATGGGAGTTCTGCATTTTAAACAAACTGGTCTTGGTCCTCCCAAGGAGATAAAAGATGGAGAACCCACAGAAAAACCACAGTTTATTGAAGCTACATAGTGTTCTGGATTTTTTTTTTTTGTTGTTTGATGCATTTACATTTTCTTCCTACCCTGGCCCCACACAGGCTTTAGGAATCTAAATTAGCAAAGCACAACAATTACAGAGACCCTGAAGCATCAGACTACAAGTGTTAGGGTAGGTAAGGTCATGTTACTAACTGGGTAATGACCTCCATTACATGCTACATTGGATGAGCCATTACAGTCTGGAAAATACAGTGCTATTGGTCAACTCTGTGAACTTGGGCATTTAAATCAGAACACATGTATATATGCAAGAATCACAGAGAGTAGTTAAAATCCCTGAAATAAGGAAGGAGAATAGAAGAATAAACAAATGTTATTTAATAATAAGATACGATGAGTGATAAATTCTCTTTAAAAAAAAATCTGATGTTTGGAGAGGGACTTTATGAGCTGTAAGTGTTTCAGGAAATATTTTTGTACATTTTTAGATGGAATCTTTAGGGGGGATTTCGGCATGGATCAAAAAGTAAAGACCGGGAGAGAAGAAGACTGAACTTAAGAATGCAGAAACTGTAAACCGTTTTAAAACAGTAAGTAAATTTTGAAAGAATAAGAAAGATGGAACACAGACTAAGAGGGACATCTTTAATTAACAAGAAAAATCCATACACCATCTAGCAATAGAGCAAGTCTAACTCAAATGGAGTGAGTTTTAGGTTCTTTCTAGATTATGTCATATTCAATAAAAGATCTTTCTTTTTATTTCTAGGTATTACGTTACTAATTTTGAAGTTGTTTTGTCTTCTTGAACTTTGGATACAGGAGTAACTTCACTGACAATAATTTAATTATGCCAAATAAATCTGAAGTTTGAGCTGTTTGGATCATTTGTTCACAATGTGTTCATGATTGTGTAGGGTTCAAGTATAGTTTTTTAAGTAATATCCCACAAATCAAAATCAGCTTCTAAATATCAGTGGTCATTTTCTGGGTTCTTAGGTTTGAATTGGTGAAGTTTGATCATCTGTTTTGAACAAATTTCTAAATGGACAAACAGAAAAACAAACTGAAAGAGAAGAAACTTTAACTCAAGTACCTCAAAATTAAAGCTATTTTAGAAACAGCTCAAAATATTCATTTTAAGTTTATATTTAATTTCAGATGTACTTTTTTTACCTCTTTGTGCTATTTCTATTTAAGTTGAACTTGAGAAAACAAAATTGTAAAGAGGCAATATACATGAAAGACAAACATTATGTAGTCATGCTACTTTTTTAATAAACTGAGTTTTGAAGTGTAAGATCTTCTGTGTGCTAAGAAATAAGAATGAGAAAAGCTCAAGAAGTAATGGAAAGCAATTCCATTTTACAGGCTTGTGTCTTTACAATGCTTGGCTTCTTTTGCTTTGTTTTGATTTTTTTTTTTTTTTTTTTAAATTTTCTGTCTGTGTACAGTGTGCCACATGCAAAAGAAGGCTCTTTACTATTTTGCTCCAATCTGAAAAAAGTGAAGCAGCACTCATAATTCTCTTATAAATTTCTTTTAACTAAGAGAAATTCCACCAACCCTACAGAAATACATATGCATATTATTCTATCTACACATAGAAATGCTCTATTAAAATGTATTTCATCAACATATGTTTTTCCTACAAAGAATGATTAACAAACACATTCTTCAGCCAGTATTGCTGCGCAATGAACAAAGGCAGAAATTTGTAAACTGAAGGTGTGAGAACTAGGAACAGTCAGATTAAGATTCACTACTTCATAGAAATTTTCAGGAAAAATAAGTTCTTCATGAAAAATGTTTTTATTTTTCATCTTTTTTTTCTAATAAGCTTTATTTATTGCAAATAGGAATAGAAGACACATGAAGAAAGAAGGGATATCTTTAAAAAGTGTTTCTATTTACATGTGTACAGTTCTTAAAGCATGCTAAAAGATCATGAAGAATTCAGGTCTTTCATGGAGGTATTCAGTGGGTGCTTAGAGAGGTCCATGGATTGTTTTCAAAGCTGTATGCTACTGAGGACTCAAATAGGTCACAAAATCAGCTTCTAACACACTTCTGCTAAAGCAATATTTGGAACCAAAAATCTCCTGTCAGCATTTTCTGAATGGTAGATGGTTGAAATGGTTATAATCTTTAATTTTCATTACCTAAGTTTGTGATCTTTTAAGAAACTCCAGCCTTCTTCTTATACTTTTTGTATTCTCTTCAGTGCCTCACCATTTCTTACTCTTGATACTTCGTAACACAATTTACTTTCGTGAGAATGAAAGAACTGCCACACTGCATTAAATCAAAGTTTCACCCAGCTTAGTATCCCATGTCTGACAGCATCAATTAGTGTATGCTTAGGGAAAAGGACAGGAAATGAGGCAAGTATAACATGATTTTCCCCTGCCAAACCTTTACAATAAGATTATCTTTAGAACAAGGAGGTCAGTAACAATATTGTAACACTCGTACTTCCAGTCCATCTCCCCTAGAAGCTAAACAAGAATTTTCTTATTCACTTCAGAAGAGCAGAAACTTTTAAAGTGAAACCAACACCTCATTAAAAACTCTAGAAAAATTATTTAGAACAAAGTTACCTCTCATAAATAATTTTTACATTTTTTCTTTCATGTTTCACTATTCAGAAAACCTCTATTCAAGTAACAGATTATTTAACAGTAGATCATATAAAGATGAAGCAGATACCCCTGAAATTTAGCCAGAGAAAAACTGTTAAACGAGATACAGTTAACCTAGATACTTAAATCCTGATTCTGAATTCATAACTCTGTAAATCTGCAGCTGTTCCAACAGTGGTTACCTGAATTAAATAAAAGAGTTTACTCATTTCAAATATATGCAATACATATTTCTCACTGCTTAATCTGATCCACTTTTTATTAACTGTCACTGGTTATTAAACTCTTATATAAAACAGAAAAATTTAAATGCAGTGATGTTCTCCTTTCAGAATGACTCTTTAATTTCTTTTCAGCTCTGAGTATTGTTAGATGCAGCAGTATGAAACTTTGATTTCATGACATGACAGAATTATTTTGTTCCATTTTACAATGAAACCTCCAAATATTAAAGCTCTCAGAAGCAAATGATGAAAACAAGTTATATTTCATATTGATTAAACATTGCATATAAGCAATGTTTGTTTCATTTTTGAGGCTTTTGTTATATTACAGAAAATCAAAACAACAAATTTATGTGCTTCAATCCAGTTGAAACAGGATGTTTTCATCACCCTTTCTGTTTCTCACTGTTTAATAGAAACCACTATTTAGAGTTCAGTTTCTGATGATGTCTCTTCTCTATATTTTTTTCCCTCTCTTTTTCATTCCTATCTAAACTACAAAGCTGGAGTCTGCTGTCCTTTACCACCCCACATGGAAGGAAAACATTACTTCAGTCAGTGGCAAAAGTGTCAAAACAGGGATGTGGAGAGTAAATAGGCATGGCTGTTTGAGCAAAGGTGGCAAGGGATAATAGAGTTAGGATCTAAGGCTGCAGACTAAATGAACAGGAAGTTTAGTTAGGAAATAAGGCACAGAGAGGGTTTCAGCTCATTTTGCAAACTATTTAATAGACTGCACAAATATTTGGGGATTTTAAGTTTGTGTATCAGTCGAAGTCTTCTTTCTCTTGCAGAATCCTGTGGCTGGCTATCTTGGGAATGATTTCCCAACTGCTTTGGAAAAGATTCTTCTGTGGTTAGGCAATAGATCATTGCAACGGGCTTATTCAGCTTGAGAAAACTTGTATGCAAGGTTTAGAAAATCTTTGATGGAAATACTAAATTCCAGGAGATAAATGAAAAAAAAAAAAAAAAAAAAGAGAAAATCAGTGAGTTGAAGAAATATAGTTCATACTGACTCATAAGTGGATGTCTCTCCTTGAAATAAAATCAGATATTCTAGACAAAGGGAAAGCTCTGAAACCAATGCTTAGGTTGGTCTTAAATCTGGCTAAAGAATTAAATATCTAATTAGGATTCTCAGTCAATGCTATCTTAATTGACTAATACATCATTCTGTTAACACTAATGGTAAATTAAATATGTTTGATCGATATTCAAACAATGAATTGTGGTTAATTGACATTGAACTTAATGGGTATTACCTTAAAATATTAGCTGATGTACATCCACAGCTGTAGGGATTACATATTACAATATTACATTTCAGGATATCATTTGCAAGAAGCATTAGTAATAGTTAGTGAGCTTTCCTTATATATGAAGAGGAATTGCAACCAGTCATCCAGAAAAGAAAATTAAATTATTCCCTTACAAATAATATTTTTCTCATTACATTATTTTTCCTTTTCTTTTGAAATGACTACTCTGAACAATTAAAGACTTCTAAATCATAGTTTTCCAACTTTGTTGAATTATGCTAACATGCAAAATGAATTAATTGAATTAATTAAGAAAAACAAGTGCAGTAAAATACAAACAAGTACAGAAAAGAGAAAGTGGTAGACTAAGGAATTGAGAACAGACATCCAATTTTTGGACGCAGAAGACTCAACGTCATGTGGAATTAATGGAAGTAAAAGTAATTCAGACTGGGATTTCCAAAAAGGACTAGCAACAATTACTGTCTCTGTTTTCTAGCTGCTTGAGAAGAGTCAGCTTCAAGGGAAGTAATACTCAAAGGGTGATCCCTAGCACTTTCTGAAGTCCAAGATCTTTCTGAATTTCCGAGACCTGAAAGGAAGAACAAAAAAATTATTAATTTTTATTCTAAATTTTGGCCTTGTTTCATTGCAGATGGTTATCACAATCATGACCTGAGATGTCATCTGACATATATTTATACCCTGTTATTTAGATTACTGAGGTAAGTAAATTCTTAAAGTTCACCAGTATTTTAATTACTTTTTGAATCAAGTTTAATCACTTATATTCATGTGTTTATGAATTCTTCTGTGTACATATGTACATATATAGATATGTTAGGACTGAATAACTTAGTAAATAAATCAAGTCATGTGTTTCAGGGAACATCTCAAAAGGCGTCACAAAAGAAGTGATAGTCCTAACAAAAAGTTCACTGTACTGAAAATGAAAATTCAGAGCACCGTTCAATTTGCAAAGCATATCTTTCTATTAATAAGAAATCAGTGAATAGGAAACAACAAAATATACAAGAATTGCACCTAGAGTGGCTTGCCCAGACCAAAATATTAGACTAAATTAACCCCACTTTGTGAAAAGTAGTACAAATTCATCTTTTGGAATACAATGAAATAAAGCTACTGAAAGAAATGGAAGTCTTGTTGGCATAACTAAAAGGAGACATTAATAGATCATCATTCAATATATTAAGAATTCAATAATTTTTAAGTCTCCCCTGAAACACTGAGACCTCAATTCATAGTCCACTGAAGTTAATGAAATCACAGAATCTCACAGAAATCTCACATAGTGACTCAGCAGTTTCAGCTCCCTCTTATACAGCAAAGAACATATTTTTCATGGATGCATATATGCCACCTTTTAGCACAGACCATCAAACACATATGTTGGTATATAACGATCTGAATCCACTGTTATTCATCATATATTTAGAAGAGTATAAGGACACGTTAGTAGTGTTAGTTCAACTGAACACACAGGTAAGTGCAGATCTGCATCTATGTTAGAAGAGCATCTGAGCTTTTCATGTATATAAATGATGCAAGAGAAGGATTATCTAAGGTCTATAAAGTGGGCACAACTGTCTTGATGTGTATGGTTCAGAAACCCAAACCTTAGATCAAACAAAGCTACTAAAGGATACACAAGCTCTTAGGGAGAGTTAGGAACACAAGGAAGTAGACACACATAAGCTCACATGCACACACACGTGCACAGACATACACCCTATCTTGTTGGGCATGCGAGGAGAAAAGATGACTAAAAAAATGGGAGTTACAAGTTCCTAAGACAGATGGTATCTCAGGACAGATAAAGCAACAATTAAAAGAAATATGAGCATCAACTCTAGATACACTCTGCGATGTAATGAATGCTGTTACAGAGCTGTAGCTAATTAAAAGGGATTCAAAACAATAACTTTCTTTGTACTCTGCAGTATGCTAAATATGGACACTGGCAGACCACCTGACGCAGTGAATTACAACAGCAAAGGCTCCCAGGTCAGCTCTTTAGAGGGAAATTGCAGTAACAGACAGAAAAACAAACTATCGTATGCCATATGCATGTAATAAAAAAGATAAAGGTAGCAAAAGCCATTCTAAGATGACTCTTTTCTGTGATTTGATTTTTTGGATGAAAACGTTATCAAACCTTGCAAACTGCACAGGTAAACTATAGCGAAGAACACTATGTTGTTTCAACCATTCATGGCTGATTTGATCTGACCTAGTCACAGATGAGCCTTGGTATTAAGACTAAAGGGTTGAAAACACTAAAGAATCCAGGACTCTGATTTCAGAAGCTTAAAATTACAAACATTTAGAGGGAATTTGTACACTGGAATATTCCCAATATTCATCTTTGAGGCAAGTATGTTAAAATATTGTTAAAGAGATCATGAAAGAACATGATAATCTAAAGTGCTTAGACTCATTCTTGGCAAATCTCAGTGAACTTTTCCGTTGAACTGCACATTGGATCCCATACGTATGATGTTCTTCAACATAGAATATGACCTGAAATGCACCTACCCTTCTACACTGGCAAATTTGCTTTGGCAGAAAACAGTGCTCTATTGCTATTAAGACCTGGACCTTCATCAGAAAGTGACCTAGCAGGGAGTCTACATATAAAAATATGTCATAAACGATCAGACATTGGTATTACACAGTAGCACATCATCCCCATTATTTTATGCAGAATTGCTGAAATGAAAAAGTGAGTTGTATTCACTGACATTCATTTCACTGACTGCATATATTCAGTGCTCCCAAACTTGTAAAAAAAAAGGTAGAAGAGAAATATCAACACATCTGTGCTTATAATTACAGTAAATCTATGCCACATCATAGTATAGAAAGGAACTGTCTTAGCCGTTAAATTTCTGTTAATAACATTGTCTGACAATACAGAGGACAGGGGTATTACCTCTATAGAGCTCAGGAATGTTGAATGAAAAGCCAACACAAGTTGTTACATCACAACTTTGGAGGTCAATCAGATCTCCATCTTGCTGAGGAACTATTACAGTAAGTATGATAATTTCTGTTTACCTATCTGCAGTTTCCAAAATTATCATCCACCATAGCCAGGGTATTTTATTGATTTCAGTATGATAAAAATTGTCCTTACTATGTTCAGGCAGCTGTTCAGAGACGTATATGCTGCTTGGGTTTGGGTTTCTTCCTTATTACTCCCATCACTGTAGAAAAAGCTAGTAAAGTAGTAAAGGAGAATGTGGATAGCTATATTAAACATAGAAATGAGTTTTCTTTGGCTTGCCTGTGAAGCAAGGTTGAATCACAGCTGAATTCTGGAGAGAAGAAAAAAAAAAAAAAATAAAGGGAGAGGGAGAGAAGGTTATTTCAACTTTTCCTGCCTTTCATTGTTATGTTGCATAAGTGGTGTGCCAGCAGGGAAAGAGAAACAGGAAAGAAAGAGAGTGGCCAGTACAGTGGGAAAAGTGGGACAAGAGTAGAAAGAACAGGAATGTAGGAAGTCTTGTGATATGCAAAGAAACTTTGTTAAAGAAATCTTAAAGTTTCAGAACTTAGTGCTTCAGTTTCAGGAAAAGTGAAAGTAAAGAAAATCCATACTCTTAAATGTAATTTTGCATATTCTTTCCATGACAGACTCTTTCATTACATAATGCTGCACTATTTTTCAGAAATTGTCATCGTTCTTTTTTCAAATATAAATACAAAGAATATATCATATCCTGTACATTTATATATATATATTCTGGCACTGGGGTCTTTATATAGATTTTATTATCTGACACATTCTTATCTGAGACACAGACCACTTAGTCTAGTTATTGTTTTCTGGATTTCATAAAGTTGTATCTACATGATTTGAAGGAAAAAAAAAAAAAAAAAAAGTCTGCTACTGACCTGTCTATGACTTGGGATGGGCCTTGACTTCAACATCTAAAGTTTAGTCAGCTCATCCAGGCAAGATATCTAACTATATCTGTAGGTATAGGAAAAAAATAATGTGTCACCATTGGATATGGTGATATATCTTTTGGACGGATCCTTTTCTGTTAAGTATAAAACAAGCTAAAATAACTGGTGTACTTCAGATATCTAACTAAAGTTAAGAGGAGTGAATTTTATGTTAGGTATTTGCTTTATTGCACATCTGACTATTTTTCCAGCTACTGTTCAGCGGTAGCACTTCCATATTGCACTCAAGACTTGGTCTACCCTACTTACAGTCATCAACAGCATCCAGACACAACAGAGAGACACAAGAGGAATGATTTTTCTTAACTTTGTCTTAGTCAAGTGCATATGCAAAGTTTTATTTAATTATTTATCAAGAAAATTTTTAAAAAACCCAAAATAATCATACTGAACTGGACACACAATTTCCCTTGAATCTCTGATTTATTTTTCCTTCAGTTAACATATTGTGTCCTCCACGTGGTGAAATCTACTTTCATTAAGCATCGATCTGCTTCATAAGGGAAGAAGAAAAATAAGAGAAAAGTGTTCTTATTTTAAAAAAACATTTTTTTCACATTACTTTTTATGATTAATGAGATTATGGTTTAAAAATGAGAATATTGACCTGTTAAGAACCCTGAAGTCCCAATAACTTTGAGCTGAACAGAGGACATGATCCTCACAGACCAAGAACACAATACAGAACTCTTTTTCCTGCTTCACTGACTATGATACAGTATAAAGTATTTAACGTGTTCGTAGTGCAGAAGTTATTCTGTTGGGAACTGGATTACGTCCTCCACTGAAGTAGTGCCTGTACATTGTTTTGCAAATGTGAAATGTTTATCATCCTGAAAATCAAGCTTAAAGTAAAATACAAACAGGGTCAGTCCCTCAAAATTATATCAAATGGGAAAAAGTAGAAACGACAAGAAAACCCTGAGAGAAATTAAAACTGCTTAAATTCAAAAGAAATGTCTAATTCACTCATTGCCCTTTCTTATTTGGGATGGAATTAAATGAATAAAAAACATTCAGAAGGCACAAAAGAATTATTGATTTTATTATGTGCAATACGAGTTTTTCCTGTTATCAACATAGAAGAATTTACTAAAAAAAAAAGAAAAAAGGTAAGAGAGATGCAGAAATTACAGTCTGGAGGTCTTAAAAACTTTGTACATAGAGCAGAAAACTGCATTTCTAAACAATCTGAGTTGTCCTGGGAACTCAGGATTCACTTACTCACAAGCACAAATTTCCTTTGTTTGGTTTGCTGCTTTTTTGGGAGTTGATAACAGCTTTATTTAATCAAATTGAGCACCACACCAAATCCAGCCCTTCAAACACTTTTGAACTTAAAGTTCAGCTCCAGACACTGTTGTCTGGCTATATTGCAGATAATTATATTACTCATTATATTTATTACGGGATTAACCCTCAGGATTAGTTGCAGTGCACAAACATTGAGGAGCACATAATCCCTCTCCAAAAAAATTTCAAGTGAGACTCAGTCTGAAGATGGAGCTATGACAAATAAAAAGACAAAATTATGATGCATCTGTTTTTTCACTTTAATAGTGCTCTGTAAAGAAGATTCAGAGCTAAGGCTATCTTGATTCTTGTTCCTCATTATCTTAATACAGACAAACTTGTTGGGTTTGGGTATTTGTTGTTGTTTTTCTCTTTTGGTTTTGTGGGGGTGTTTGTGGGTTTTTTTGTTTTGGTTGGGGTTTTTTGTTGTGGTTTTTTTTGTTATTGTTTGTTTGTTTGTGTTTTTTTTCCTTCTGTTAGGAAGGCTATGAATTCAGTGGAAATGGAAAATAGGAATCCTGACCCCAAAATGGACACTTCACACTGAGCGCTGCTCCCAAATGTACAAAGCAATTCTTGCTCATTTCAGGAAGAATTCCACAAATCCAGGTGGGTGAGAGCAGAATCTAAGATCATGATTTCACCACAATGATAGCTACTGCTAGTGATTTTGACAAAAAAATATAAGGATAATTAGCAGGCAACAAAACATTACTTTTTGCTAAAAATACTTAGCCGTCAGACAGAACACACAATGTGGAGTTAAGCATCTGACAAAGATATTTTTTTTCATACACCCAGATAAGATAAATAAGAATTTGAAAATACAGTATGGTTAATATATTCTTAAATTACAGCCTTGAGGCAATATAATAATAACAACAAAAAAATCTACAATATCCCTCACCCCACCACCCCCCCAAAGCAAGGTTCTATGGTAAATCATGTTGTATATGCCACCCTTTCTTTTAACCAAATAAGAAAACAGATGTTGGAGCTGAGACAATTTCACGACATTGAAAGTATTTCTGATTTTGAACTGGTATTGTAAAAGACCGTTTCTCTAAGCAGGGAAATAGAACAAATCTTTTTCTTTTCTTTTTTTCCAAGTGAGAAAGTTTCCCCACACTCTGCCTCAAAAGAGTATATTCCAGATTGGCCAGTCCAGACTAAGCAAGTGATGGTATCTGTTCATTTTAGCACAAGTTCGTTACAGAGAGTCTGACTGCAAAGTTTGAAAATGGATAGTCATACAGGATTTGTTCTAGCTTTTTGTCCTATTCTTTCAGTCTTTTAACCTCAATTTCAAGTGATCACTCTTCATCTTCCTAAAGCCCTTTCAATATTGTCTCTTCTTTCATTTTTCTTTCCAGGTAGTGTACTTTCTTCCTAGCAATTTCCCCTTGGTTCCCATTTAAAAAGTTACCAAAAACTTTCTACCTAAACTGGTAGAACTAAATGAAACCTGTAAACTTCACTGCTTTCTCTCTCAAAAAAAACCCCATCCTTTGCATAATTATTGGGAATTAAAGGGGATTTTTTTACTTTCAAAAAAAATTATCATTTAATTTAAATATTTATTTCTTTGTGAACAAATCCATCATTTCAGAATGTTGTTTACAAGGAATGTTGCTGTTGTAACAGGTTGCATCCCAGACTGAGCTCTTTGTAAATGTCCTCTTATATGGATCAGTGATAACTGAGTCTACGTATGGCGTTGTGTGCAAAGACAGTAATAGAAAGTATCAATCTATTTACAGTCTCACTGTGAAGGCAACTTGCTGTTGTTCATGGCTACTGCATGACTGACCATGCTAATTGTATAGCTCTTCTCTTTATTATCACTCTCATGAGACTTCCCCGATGTTGAAAAAGGACACAAAAGTTTTGCAGTGGGCTTAGCACCACTGAATTAATATGAATTGAGTAAATTAACTGGAAGTGACTTCAACGCTGACCAGTCCTTCATTAATTCCTCCCTTCGATTATTTATTGGAAAGGAACCAGAAAAACAAATAGGTTGGTGGTGTAGTGCACAAAGTAATTCAAAGAGAATTATTATGCATTAAATAAAAGAAACCTGAACTTGAGGCAAAGATAGTGCCAGAGACAGGATGCTTACCTAATGTGGTAAATTCTGTAGGCTTAAATCTGTATATAGTTGCACTTTGGTAATTCTGAAGTAGTCCCACTGAGTTTCTGATTTTATACTGAGTTTCTTAAAATGTATGTTGAGAGCAGATTTGGGTGTCCTGGTGTCCTGGTGTGTTAGCACTCAATTTTGCATTTCTCAAAGATGGTCAGAAAAGTTCAGCAGGAGATCTCTCTGTTACTCTTTCATATACATAATTCTTTTCTAATATACAACATTTATTTTCCTCATATTATACTGCCTCAAGTTCACCTAAGAAGTAAAGCATTCAGAATGACTTGAATATTCTTTTAATCAGTTAGTCACATCACATGGCTGATTTTCTTCATAATACCTAATGCAAATGATAGTCTCTCCTGTCCTAAGAATATAAGCCACAAAAGGAATTACATTGTCATTAGAGAAGCATCAGAATGCTCTAAGAGCATTTGCTTCTTCTGCAACTGCTGCATATAGCTAATTTCCTCTCTCAAAACAAAAGAAACATGACATGGGATGTTAAGGGGATGCTTCCTCTGACAGACTCTGAGGACAGGGATACCTCCTGTCTGGCCACTGGAGCCCAGCCTGGGGGCCTCTGTCCCAACAGGATGGATGCAGCTGCTGCTTTCCCTACTGAACCTGTTTTGCAGGTTCAGACAGTAGCAGAGTGTGTAACCCAGTGTCCTGGTTTCAGATCGGATAGAACTAATTTTTCTTAGTGGCTAGAACAGTGCTGTGCTTTGGATTCAGTATGGGATTTTGTATGAGAAGAATGCTGATAATACACTGATGTTTTCAGCTGTTGCTAAGAGATGAAGGACTCTCCACCTCTCCATGTCCTGCCCATGTGCAGGTGCACAAGAAGCTGGGAGGGAACATGGCCAGAGCACCGGACCCAAACTGACCAATGGAATATTCCATATCATGTAACGTCATGTCAGTATATAAAGGAGGGGCAGCTGGGAAGGAGGGGGTTCTCTCTCTCTTCTGGGAGATTGGGGATCTTGGTTTTTTGGGATTACTAACTGAGAATAGGCTCAGTATCAGTCAGAGGGTGATGAGCAATCACATGGTGCATTACCCATTTGTACTTTCTATCACTGTTATTGTTTTAGTTTATTATAATTATTAAACTGTTGTCATCTCCACCTACGAGTCACCCTTTATTGCTCCAATCCGCCTCCCATCTCCTGGGTGGAGGAAGGTGAGCGAGCAGATGCGTGGTGTTTGGCTGCCAGCTGGATTTAAAATGTGACACCCAGACACACACACACAGAGGAGCCAGCTGCTCAGACCACTACAGACAAGGTGCTGCCTTCAACAGCAGCCACATGCAACGTGACCAAGACACATAAAACATAGACATATAGACATAAACAGCCAAGTCCCCTTCCTCTTCTTCAGTTGGTGCAGGCACACACAGGACATTCTTTAGGATCCCAAACACATGAACATTTGCAGGTCCCCCAAGTGCTGACACAGCCTCTTTGTCTGTCTGGTACCCCTACCTGAATCCCAGGTGCTCTTGCCCATGGCTCTCCTACTCATCAGTTGGTCCAGCTTGAAGTTTGCTAGTGAATTACACACACATATTCCCATGCACACCAGGTTTGAGGAAGATGCGAAGAGTCTGGTAAACCCCAGCAGCCAGCACCAGGCACGTGGGCTGTGACCCACAGTCCTGCTCCGGCTGCTGTCGTTGAGCTTCTCACTCACTTTGCTCACCCCAGTCTCTCCAGTAGCTGCACACAGGACACGCACCAGTCCCATCGCAGTGGCTGGAGCTGAGACTACCACTTGCTTCAGTAGCTAACACCACAGGCCACAGGGCACTTAAACCCTTGGTCTGACTCCAGTCACTGGCACCAAATCCACCCACATAGGTCTCACCTGTAGTTGGCACTCAGCCCTTACAGCCTTCACACATGAGACAGAGAGTGAGATTACACAGAGATAGTTCAGAAATAATTTAACGAGAAAATAAGACAGACTGGGGTGATCAGACACCAGACTTGGTCAGACATTTGTACTGACCAGCCCCAGTTTAGACATGACCAACCCCTTTTATATGCCTTTCTGTCTAATTTTTTTGTTCCTCCCTATCCCTTCCTCCTAAATGTTCCTTCAGAAGTTTTACATTGTCCCACAGACTGCTCTTGAATATCCCAAATCCTCACATTCTTCTTATTTCGCCCTTCATATCAGTAAAAGGTCCAGGTTGGCCCTCTCCAACACTATACCTCTTGGTGGCTCAGCAATTAGCAACTGGAGGCTTCTGGTCCTTAACATTGTCTCTGTTAACCTTGTCTATCATTTGTCTCTCCGTGTGCTCTTGTTTTTCATTTCCCCCTTTTCTTTTGATCTCTCTTTGCATTGAAAAGATCCTTGAATGGATGACCTTAGTGACTCAGATGCTCTCACCTTCCACGTATGCTTACAAACTGGCGTGAGTATGGCCAAGCACCTAGTCCTCATGTATAGCCTATGAAATTCCAAGGGCCAGCTGGCTATTCTAAAGACATCAAGAAAGCAAGATACTGAAAACACCAAAGTTCCATTCCTTCATCCCAGCTCTCACGAAATGGAAGCACAATATTTATTATGTTGAAGAAGGGACAAGTTTCTTTATGACACAAGAAAATTCTGGAGTATTCTCCAAGGACAGTTTATCACCCAAAAAGTGCCTGGAAAACATAAGTATTTCAGCATTATAGTGTTGAAGTAAGACCATTATTCTGGCATATTTGATACAGTTCTAAGTTTTTGTGATGGTGTTCTTGTTTTTAAAGTGGATAAATGCCCCATCGTACGCAGTAATGCATAATTGACAAAGCACATGTAAATAGTCATAGCAGAAACAAGTGGACTCTTTACTACAGAGCACTTTTTGTCTATATCCCATGAAGTAAAGAAATATGAAGCCTCTCTGTATGAATCACTTTCTAAAAATAGCTTCATACTTAAAAGAACTACTGAAGCAGTACAAACTTTATCTTAAGGGTCATATCAAACATAATTTATGTCAGACAGTGGAATTATCTTTTTTTAAAAAAATCTTATTTGAATATTTTCCTATGCTACTTGTTATTTCACACACAGATAAGGGAACAGCACAGGAAAAAAAAAAAAAAAAGAAACACAAATAACCCCATAGACTAGATCCTTGAACACAAGCAATCTGTTTATTAAATAGCAGAAAAGGTTCAATTCAGTATAAAGTCTAAAAGCTTGCTACTAATATAAATGGAAATGAGATATAAATGTGATTAGGGTTTCCTACTGTTTGTTCTTCAATTTTTATTTCATTACATACTAGCAATTATTTTTAAGAAGTGTTATTAAATTTCTGATAAGAGTTCATGGTTACCCTAAATCAACCTCATAATGTGTCTTCACTTAAATGTGTGCAAGACTCAGTTTATCAGATGTCTGTGCACGTCTCAGGCCTGGATTTACAGTTAATAACATTTTTTAGTGGAAAGGAGGTTCAGATACAGGTAGAACTCCTGAGAAATAGCTACAAGATAGGACAAGCGCAACAACCGCAGGCGGTGTGTTGTTTAATAAATGTTATAAAAATGCATGCTCTGATTAATCTCTCTACTGTAACTTGTTTCTTTTATGAACCCTTGAATTCTACAATTTCATCAGGCTTGATTAGGCTCAGGCCAGCCCATTGAAGCAGTCAGCAACAATGCTCACAAGTCATCAACACAGAGACAGCCCTGGAAACACAGTAGTTATTGCAAAGTGGAAAGAGTCCTGCATTTGAGGCAGGGGATGCAGGACAGCCTGGGCATGCTGTGCCCCTGGAACAGTAGAAGAGGAGCATGGAGAGCATTTGTAGAGCAGAGAAAAGGTTCATGTCAGGATCAGCTGGGCCCATGGGCGATTAGCTTGTCATCAGAAGTGAAAAGAGGCTACTAACATCTCTATCGAGTTCTTATAATCTACTTCCATAAATGGAAAGATAGTTGAGCTTTAGGACTATTGTCTGCAGCAGAATATCTTCTTGCAGTGGCTTGAGTGAACGGAAAAAAGTTCTGTCAGGCTGCTTTTAATATATGAGATGACATGTGCCTGAATGTTTTGTCTATAAAAAGAATGAAGTGGTGAGGGAATTGAGCAGAAAATACTAAAGGTAGGAATGTCTATCCAATGAAGCACTGACATGTGGCAATTTATAAGCCTGAAGAAGGGCATTTGGCCTTGTATCCCCAGTGCCATTGGCTGAATACTCTGAGACATCACCTCTGAGGAATAGCTCCTCTAGGCCTCAGAGTGTGGGCATGTGCAAAGCAAGCTGTAATGATGTCGACCCATCTGGCATAGAGGAAATATTACCAAAACCCAATCTGTTCACTGATGTTTCCTGCCCGGACAGCATATCCTGGAAGCAAGGTCAATCTGAAATTTAGTGATATATGGTGTGAATTAGCATGATTCAGAAAAAAATATTCTTGGTGAACTAAGAGGTCCTGTTGTGACCTGTAGCAAAGTCATGTAGGATACCTAAGTACCCTGGGCCTTATACGGCTGGAAGATGGAGAAAACCAGGGACATCTGGAGATAAACTACAGATTAATCTGCAGACACTCAAAGAGTCAGTATGGGACAATGCTTATTAGAGACTCCACAAATCCAGTCTCAGGGTTTCCAACAGGTACTGTGATAAAACTTTGATCCTGTGAAACAAAGATTATGTGACCATCCAAGGAAACAGTGTGTGAGGGTACCTACAGAAGAACTCATTTAGGGTTACACTGACAACCTGGAACCTGGCATTTCCTAACTGAAGTTCAACCTAAATAGTAATGTTTATTATAGGCACCCTGCATTTTCTCTTATCCTTGTCAGCAATTCTTGCCCAACAATTTTCCTAAGAACAGGAAACAGATTCAAGGGCACAGGAAAGCGTCCAGTGAGATTCCTTTTTCCAAACTTGGATGTCTGTGAGGTGAAAGAGCAAAAAATACACTGAGACTTGGAGCTGTGTAGCCAGTCTTTCTACTAACCCACATGTTTTAGACAGTTTATGAGCAGCTGAGCTTCTTGACCTCAATGAAGTATCTGCTGCTTACAGCTTGGAAATGTCCTTAACCTAGCCTTGACTTCCAGCACCGGTGCAACATTTCAGCAGGATATCAGCATTTTCACTGAAGATCACAAGTGAGGGAAATGGCCATCTGTAAAATTTTTCAACTTAGTTAAATCTGTGCACTATTTCTTAGGACAAAAGAACAGCTCTACTGTGAGTAGCCAGAGTCATACTGCAAAAAAAGAGCTACTGCTCATCATACAAAAAAGTTAAGTGAATCTTTTAGGGTGGAAAATGAGACAAACTTGTTACAGAGGTCTATACCAACTTCCTTACAATGAAGAAAAGGAAGTTATAAATGGAGACAAAAAAACAGCCATAGACAAATGACCCAAAGTTTAATTTATCTAAAATCTAAGCAAAACACTTCACATTTATCTTATAAAAATTATTTTTCATACTGTTGTACTTTGTTCCAGGTGGAACTGAAGTGCCAGGCTGCCCTGAAGTTATTTTTAGACTAGCATGAACAGCAGCACTGAAAACTTCACAAAGAAATAGGTTTTCACTTGTTTTACAGACCAGTTTGGCAGGTTTAAACATAAAAGCAGTCATTCATGAGTATAGCGTTTTGAGCATATGTCTTTCTCATGCAGGCAGCGCTGAAAAAAACTGATAACCAGGGCATGTACAGCCATGAGAGGTAGCAAATATCAGTCTGGGAAGAGTGTCATGTTAACATTTGTCCACGGCTCCAGCACTGGATCTGGGCTCTTTCCAACTATTTTTACTGCACTGGTCATATCACATACACGAACTGACCCACCGGTCACATGAAAACTTAATGTAAACCCCATTTCATAGTTTTTCCATAGCTTGTTGCTGTTGTTTGGTGCTTTTCCTTCTATTCCCCAATCCTGGAGTTGGATAATTTAGTGATAATGTCAGTTTTCACTTCTTGACACAGCAATTATTGAACCTCTTTTTTACTCAGGAAGGTCACACAGAGGTAGATAAAGAGAATCAAAACCCATTTTTGTTTAAAAAAAAATATAAAGATTTTAGGTTGATTTCATAATTTTCAAGAAGGCATTTTAAAACATATAAATGTCTAGCTAGATTTAGTAATATTGTTCCTAGCCAGGTTATCAGAGTAATTGTGTGTTGCAAAGTCAATTTCTTATGTTAATATGTAGATATTTGTTAATGCTGTTGTTGCTGAAGTAGGCTTAGTTTTCACAAATCCTGGAGTCATATTATTATTTATATGCTAAATCTGTAACAAAACCTTAAGAGCTTCTATTGACAAAGTTTATAATGAACCTAATGCTATTGAAGGTCATTCTAGTCATTCTGATCATGAAGTTCTGAATTATGCCCTCAGAGGCCCCCTAGAGAATACTGATAGTTAAGGGGAAAAGTCACAAAGAATAAATCAAAGAAGAGCAAAAGTAAAAACCTGAAGTTAAGGAAGCATGGAAAGGCTAAGCCTAGAGATAAATAAAAAAGCATGGGGGAGAAGTAAGTCTACAGTTAAAAAAAGAAAAACAAAAAAAAAACCCTCACAACCAGAAAATCAAGATGTAGAAAAGAAAGTAGTATGGCATATTGCTAGGATAGAGCACAAAGTGTACTATGACTCTTTCAGAAGACTTCTTTATACTGTCATGAAGCTTATGGTGAGACCTTTTTGGACTTCTCAGTAATGGAAACACCAGCTGTGCATTTACAGGGAAAGCTGAATCTAATTTTGTGCTTCACTCGGGAAATCAGCCTCCTTGTTAAATACAGAGAACTTACTGTACCATCTACAAGCTAACAG
Organism: Strix aluco; assembly: GCF_031877795.1. Classification (NCBI taxonomy): domain Eukaryota; kingdom Metazoa; phylum Chordata; class Aves; order Strigiformes; family Strigidae; genus Strix; species Strix aluco. Next base: position 62,411,988 of record NC_133931.1, on the reverse strand, counting down.
CACATAGACATTGAACAGAACTGAATTTTCTTCTTTCTAAGAGGTGTAAAAAACAGGAATGAGAGAGAAATCAACACTCCAACAGTAATTTACCAGGTAACATAAGGGGGTTTATTTGAATGTGTTTTTACACAATTAAACTTTCCTTGATGTTACTTAAACTTTTGCTTTGAACTTTCATCTTTACTTTAAATTTAACTATAAATTTCCCCTAAACTTTAAATTCTCTGGATTTGTGACTATTGCCATTGGGATATTAACATTTGTACTAGTGATAGTAGTAGGTAATAGAAATAATAATGGTAATAATAATCTTTACATATTTTTGCAACTGAGATTCAAAACAAAAACCAATTTTTAACATCTTTAGTCTTCAAATATTAGTAAAAACCCCAAATTTAACAAAGATTAATGAATATAGTTAGCAGTCATTTAAAGAGTTCAGAGCATTGTGTTCCCTTTTGTCAGAAGCTAGGGCTGTTTATCTTTTCCAGTTTGACATCATGAAGAATAAAACATACAGTTTAATAACACCACCAAACCTAAGCACTGAAACCCTCCCCACCTCAAGTCAGACTTAAAATAATGGAGCACCTAGATTTATTTTCGCATTTCGGTTATTTTTTTATGTTTCTGCTTAAGCTTTGTCACATTTACACCACACAGAAAGACTGTGCAGACTTTTTTCTTTATTACTGAAGAGAAATTAAATTGTCTTCACAGAGTTCTTGTGGATGGGGAGGTTATAGCAAAACATTCTAATTATTGAGAAAATTGACAATATAACATGTCGAACCAGTGCACCTGTTGGATAGTTAGAAAAAATCAGGGTTTTGTAGCTATAATATAAAACTACTTGTCTGTTGGAGGACCATGAGGGAAGGACTGACACATGGGCTCAGAGCTATCACAGTGCTCTTACCTCACCCAGGAACCTGGAACTGGCTGAAGCTTTCGCTGTCTGCAGCCTTTGTACCTAGCAACTGCACTTCAAAGGCTGGAGGCCAAATCATAGTGACCTCCCTTCTCTGCTTTCAGATCTGTGGGAGTGAGTGTTGGTCCTGGATTTAAGCATTTCATTTCTTTGGCATTTAGCACTGCACTGACTGAACCATATTAGCCTGAGCAAAGACCAGTGCAGCATAACCTTTTCTTGTCAGATAAACTGAGGCCTTTCTTCAACCTGCTCTGTGCTCCAGTACATTGTCACACCAACCCGTTTCCAAATCCTTTCTGACTGATGGCATCTCTTCTGCTGAACTGTCAGAGATCAAGCTTCTGTCCTTTTTTTCTGTCTCCTTTCTCCCGAGCCATCTGTCCACCCATGCCTTGCCCATATGCCATGTCATACAGAGCTGTGATACTCTTGTGCTGCAATATCTGTATCTTCTCTCGTTCCAGAACTGTTTCTGTTCTGTTATTTCTATTCTTCAACTAATTTTCAGGAAAGCTGAACCATCTGGATTTTTCAATTTTTTTTACCTTGTTTAGTCCATTCCATGTCAATTCACAGAACAGGTATAATGTTGGCAAACATATGCAGTACAGGTGAGTCATGGTAGATCTAAATGTAGCTGTTTGCAATACTCAGACACAAATGATCCGGGTGCTTCTTGTGATAAGTGTGTGTTTCTCTGTATCGTTCTGCCTGGTAGCTGCAAGAAAAAAGTGTTCCCTATCAGTGTCTAATATATAATCCCTTGACAGTAACAAGCCATAAACTTGAAAAGGCAAATTTCCTTTCTTACTGGTAATATGCATTAAGTCTTATGGCTTTGGCTTTTGCATTTACTTTGTTTCTTATAAACCAGTGTTCAGGTATATTTGTATCCTTTGGAGGGATATTAGTTTGAAAGCTGGGCTCATCAGCAGGACCAGAGGACTAGTTTACATGCCCAGGGCTAGGAAGCCTGGAAGGCAAGTGCGTGAAATCAGTGATGCATGGCAACCAGAGATCCTGGGTATGTCATTGCAAAGCCTAGCTGACAAGGAGATTCAAAATATGAACTTTCAAGTGATAGACAGTCACATCGATGTACATCACTACATTGATATTTCATAAGGTAAAAGTAAATCCTAGGAGGTCTCACATGATTAGAAACACAAAGTGAAATTACCAAAAAAACCAGACTTCTGGTGTCTTCAGTTGCAGACTTAGGCATTGGCCCTAAAACATCTCTGTCGTTGTAATGGTTGCTTCACAGGGTGAAAATAGTAATTTAAAAAAAAAAAAAAAAAAAAAAAAAGGAGAGAGATATGATGTTGTCCAAAAGAAACAGCAAAAAACCTCAACATGAGCATCTGAATAATATCTGGAGTGCCAAAAAGGTTTGGAAATCTTTTTTATAATATCTGCTGTCATTTGACTCAATAGCTAGGATGGAAACTGGAGGCTCAAGGGACCACCATGGAAATGTGGATAAAATGTCTTATTGATCTGACAATGCTTCTCATCAAGAAGAGTTTAATGCATTGATATACCCATAAGAAAAGAATATTACATTTTTTTAAGTCTGCATTGCACCTGATGGGATGACAATCTAAGAAACAGATAGCAACAATAATTAACAACTCTCTAAGCCACTTTTCACTATGTCTCCTCCACATGAAATTGTGTGAATGAAATAGATTTTTATGAACTGCATAAAACTGTACAGAACTGTACAACTAATCTAATGACCACATGCTCAATAGAAGGCAATTCCCATTTCAAACACTCTCTTCAATTTCTGTTTTTAATTATTTTTCAAGAACAGAGAAGATGCAGGGGAATCAGTGAAGGTGGCATTTCTACTTATACTCACACGCTTTTGTTTCTAAAAGAGAGACTAGACCAAGAGAGACCTGAAAGCCATATCTAAGACAAGACAGAATAAAATACCTCTTTTTTCATTATTTCTTCTGAAGATAATTTCTTCTGAAGTAATGATGGGGCTGTTAGACTTAATTATTTTGTGTTGCAGAATAGCAGCTTTCCCATCAGCAGTTACGTCCTGCTTAATTTTACTTTTACTACAAAATCTGGAGGGGTGCAAGTTTATTTCTCAAATGGTATAAAAGATGAATATGAAAGACAGTTTTCTATGATGAAAGTCAAGTAACATTCAGTGGTGAATTCACTTCCGTGCAGAGAGAAGGGTGGTGTCAAAGCAGGGAACTGTACACTTGGACCAAACTTACATGTCAGGTTTCCTACTCTATTTAGATGAGTGCTGCTAACCGCCCATGAAGCACACTTACCTGTACCTAGAGGTGCAGAGTATTCTTGTTGAACATGCATTTGTTTGTGTTTGCAATTGGATCTAAAAATCACACTGAATCTCAAAGGTTAGACACTTTTTTCACTGTATCATATGAGTATGCATTTGAACTACTGAACAGGGCTGGGCTGTTCCCAGGTCCTCAGAATTGGTCCTGCCCTCTACATGAACAAAGGAAGGACCAGTCAGATAAAGATCTGTTCAGTCGCTGGCTACAGAGAGACTCTGTTAGGATGAGATGCCTAAACGTAGATGTATGGCTCTGAAATGCAGACTGCAGTGCAGTAACCTTGGGTAGCTGTGCCTGCCAGGATGAGGAAGGTGGCCAATGGGGAGAACCTAAAGAAGCTTCCTGGCCCTTATATTTCCTGCAGAAGAGCAAAGCCTAAATGCAATCCCTGTGCAAATGAAATCCTGAGGTTACTATTACCTATAGTGAGATAATGCAATTAAGAAAAACAGATTGACAGGTAAGGCTCTACTTTCCCAGTACACACCAAGAGAGGGGTGTGCTCTATGAACCTGCTTATACTGAGATTTGAAGGTTTCTGCCCAGAGAGTTTCTTATTCAGTACTCATTCTTTGAGCTGACAATGCACAGCTTGGCCCATAATGTACGTGTTTCTAGTATGTAGGGCAGTGAAAAACAGTTTTCAGTGAGTTTTTAGTGAGTGTAAAACTGTTGTTTAAAAAACACCTTTTGAAGACATTTCTAAACAAAAAATGCACATCATGCATTTGGAAAACTACCTTAAAGTGCTTCTCTATCCCAGCTCTTTCTTGTAAACAAAAGCACTGACAAAACACAGCATTAGTTTTTAAAAGTTGCAGTGTCACTTTCATTTTATACAAGATGCTTCTCATGGGGACATCTTTAAAAAACACTCTATCAATCTCTGTCAGTTCCTCAGAGCAGTCATTAGTGAAATGTCACCTTCTAAGTTCCTCACACTGGGAGTTTAGACAGCTTCAGCTTTTGAAAACAAAAACTTAAGATAATATAATTAGTACACTTAGATAAATTCACTTAAAGGTAGAATTATTGCAGAATAGAGACAAATAAGTATGTTAAATTACTGTAACTATGGGGAAAAGTGCTTTGGTTTCTCTGAACAAGATCAGTATTTGACTATTTCACTTTCCCAGTGGCCACCTTTAAACTTCTGCTGAATTTTAAATAAATAGTCTAGGTTCTGTAGTGCCTGAGATCTCTGTTCTGCATGTAAGGCATATTTAGGTAATTAATGGTGTCAGGCTCTCATGAAAGAGAACAAGCCTCAGAGAGAAAGATTTTCCAGTGAAAACATGACAAGGAGTTTTTGAGTGAGAAGGTGTCTAGGGGAGAAGATCACCAAGACAGATTCTGGATTTTCAGCTAAAAGCTGGTAAAAATACCTAGATAGTTCTGAGGTACAGAGCCTGGAGACCAGGATTAAATAGATATTCTAACCAATTAGAGATGCTTAACTGATTTCCACACTCTCTTATAGTCCTTGGATTCTGTAGTCATCCATACAAAAGATGGAAATTATTCCCAGCTCACTTAGCATAGAATCAGATGGCTAAGGAATGTTTCTGTCCATGAAACCAGCGCATCGTGAGTTTCTGTAGTCAGAGAAGGGCCTGCAATGTCTTGAATCAGCTCTTGAACGTGTGTCTGATGTGTCATCTATCACACAAAAAAGCAGAAATACTACCTCACCATCACTTTTCTCTAAAGAGAAGGAAAACCAACACAAAAACATTTCTTCATACAGCTGGGGAACCAAGTCCTATTAGTATGTTAGGTAGATGCTAAACACACTTAGTAGCTTGATGTCATCAAAGCACTTGGGCACAGCTCTGTTGTATCGCTGGAGTGCTAAAGAGCACAGCTTGGACGCAAATGCTTGGGCAAGAACAACATATATAAGTATATGCATGTATATTGCAGATGTTTAGAGTAAAGGGGATGGTGCCTGTCATGAGAAACTATTTCCAGGATTAACAGTCCAGTGGGACTGGTATTTCAGGACACAGCTTTATACTTAGGAATGTAAAGCTCATTCTTACTATGTGCCTAGGTTCTTTTGTGAAGCTGACTGATGTAATATGCATTAATGTGAGGTATCAGATGAAGATTAAAAGAAGGCAGCTCTGTATTCAAGAGGAAAATCTGTACTGAAGTAAAAGAAACAAGAGTTTTAGTTTTAAACTTCCACATCTCTGATTTTATAGAATATTTTATTTTCTGTGTAACTGAATTTTTGAGGATTAATTTCTCCAATTTCATGTCTTATATTTTTACCTCTTGTGTTTCTTTTTAAAACAAAATTTTGATGAAGCTGATTAAGTCATCAACTTTGTCTGCTAGGTACTGGGAAGAACTATTGTACAGGAATTAATAATAGATATGATGACACCTAGTGGTACTGGGAAATAATTATTCTTAAAGTGCAGTGCAGTTTAAATCCCCCCATTTAAAGCAACTGAAGAGGTTGCCTATTTGTGATTATTCTTCACTCATTTGAATATACAAAAGTGAAGTGGTTTGAAGTTTTCTTCCTTTATTTTCATTTTATTAGGGAGAAAATATTAAAGAAAGTATTGTTCTCATTACAGAAAAGAAAATGCTTTTTTGAGATTCCTGTTTGCCACCAGGTCACGCTGACTTTTCAGAGTTCTACAGAAAAACAGTTATCACCATATGTAGCTTTAGCTCACCGATGAGATATCAAGGTTTAACTGTCTATCTTTCCTAAGAAAGTAAGTTCCACTGTGATAAAGATTACAGATTTTCCTCTTTTCTTATTAATTACATTACAGGAGACAAAAAGGCTTGACAAATGAATCTGAAGCACTTTTTATTTTTGCAGATTTCATCTCCATAATATTATCTTTGAATCTGATCAGACTATTTGTTGCTTACAGTGCCTGCATGAACAGGTATCTAATATTCAATTCCCCAGTTTGACAATGAAGTAATTAATAGATTATCAGAAACAATCTGCTATCACTTTTTTTAGCAAATGGTCTAAAATGTAGAAAAAATTACCAAATAAATCAACACTTAAACATTTAGGATTTACGGATGTCTCTGTATCAGCTCTTAACATAGAACACTTGTAACTCCATATAGCAAGTAGCAGCTAGATCATGCAAGGAAATTTAAATTACCTTAGCATTTCTACTTCTGTAGCCTAAGGACTCTGCCAACTTTATATTACTGTTTTTCCAAGAGTGTCTTGCAAATGAAAATGACCAAAAAGAAACCCTCCCTTCCTCACTGCTCTACCATTTGATAGTAACACCTCTGATCTCAGTAGGTATCTTAGATACCTTGCTTTGCTAATTCCAACTTTCTCTTCACATGTGCCAACACAGTGCTTTAGTCTCAAAGGTGTCTGTCATTTGCCAAGAGTAAAAACAACAAAAAAAGGGAAAATCAAGGTATTCAGGCAGAAGGTGACAGGTTACTAATCAAACAGTGGAATAAAACACTAGTTATAAAATAAAGGAGAGAGAAGTAATTTCTATTTATGGTGATTTGCTGGATTTTATGTAATCAGAAGGTGAGCATGCATATAGAAATAAATAAACCCCTTCTTTGCATGCTGTATTTTTCAATAGACAGTGGATAATAAATCTGAGTTCATCTCCATCTTAAAACCTGTAGAAAATAAATTTTCTTAAGTTGTATGGAGGAAGGTACTACATAATAATATCTTACTGTACCAGTTTGAGGTGGATTTTCAAGTGTGACAAGAAATACACCGCACTATTCACAGGATGGTGCCACAGGCTCATACAGCCCAGGGAAAAGGTGATGTTATTCTGCATTACTGTCATCTTCTTTAGTTGTTTACAGAGTACAATTACCTGCAATTTTATCCTGTAGACAAAGATACTTTTAACTATCTTGAATTTTCCCATACATATCTATGATACAAAATAAAGAAACAAAGTCATAAAAAGACACATGAATTACATAAAATTTTGCTGAGACAAAAAGTGACACTGTCAAGAAAAGGCAGAATTTGACTCCTTTTTCCTTTATATGACAGTTATCTTTCCAGCAAGAAATATAATACTTTAAGACATTGAGAAAAAGACACACAGGAACATTTTTGTTTTTAAAAAGTCACATATTTGGTGTTTAAAACTTCTTCTGTTTATTTGAATTATGGTTGCACTCCAGTATAGAGATACTGATCAATAAAGTCTTGTGACCAATTATAAACTGAAATAACTTACTAATCCTTTTTTTTTCCAGGGTAAGGATTTTACCCAGTAGTAAAGACAAAACCAAACTCACTTTCTCCAGTCTCTGATTGTGGATTGATCATGCAGAGATAATATATTTATGGAAAAATGCCTTTCTGTACCATAAAAACTGCAAAGAAGCAGGAGTTATCTGTTTAAAACACCAATAACAAGTATTAGGACTAAAACACAGCATGATACGGACTGCTATGAAGAAAATTAACTCCACCCCAACCAGACCCAATACAGTGCTAGTAGTTGAGGTTGCTGCAGGAATACGGCAGAAGGTATCAGGAGTACTGTGGATGGACTGGCAGTCCATTGCGCCAGGAACATGCATAATGCAGCATAAGAGAATAGTTCCTTCCAGAAAGCATTTACAATCATAGAATCATAGAGTCATAGAATGGTCTGGGTTGGAAGGGACCTTAAAGATCATCTAGTTCCAACCCCCCTCATGGGCAGGGACACCTTCCACTAGACCAGGTTGCTCAAAGCCCCGTCCAACCTGGCCTTGAACACTTCCAGGGAGGGGGCATCCATCACTCCTCTGTGCAACCTGTTCCAGTGCCTCACCAGGCTCACAGTGAAGACTCTAAGTCTTAACCAGAAGTCCTGACAAATCCTAACGTGGTGAATGTGTCTCAGAGATATAAAGGAAAACCAGGTAACCTTTGTATTGTCACAGCACAATATATTCTTAACAGCTTGACAACAGGAACCATTTGTTTATACATTAATACCTCGCCTAGATTTTCATATAAGTGTATGCAGCTACACTAAATTAAACTCATTACAATGATTAGTGTTAAATGAAAATGAACATATACTGTAGCAGTGCCTGTAGTTTTAAAGTGCAGAAGTGTCATACTCTGTGTGAAGAGGTAGTATACTTCACAGAAGACTTTGGAAAAAGAAAACACAAAGTCCCGAACATACACGTCAATGGATGCCACATGCTCTAGTTTCTGTAGACAGAAAGCTGGGAAAAAGGAGGTTAAATCTTTTGTGTGTGTCTATCTATAGATATTGATATAAAAGTGAATATGGGTGTAGATATAGATAGACAGGTATTGGCATTGATTATTTAGTAATAAAAGAATCAAACCATCTTTTCAGCTCTATCACCCAATAATGTCCCCCCCCAAAAAAACAGAAGACCTCTCATTTCTAATTCTTTTAATGAACTACAGAGAGTACTGACAGGCTGGCCTTTTTCCACTGGCACAGAGGACAGACTGAACTGAGAGTTGCTTTTCATATTTAATTTCCATGACTCATCATGTGGAAGGACAGAATGCAAGAGAGTGACACAGTATAAAAATTAAAGCCAAAACTTTAGATTTACAAGAAGAAACTCAGTAGACTGACTGGAATTTAGCTATCAAAGCTCTAGGTTAAGAAGGTAAAAGCTATGTGTTTAATTATAAATATTTGGATCTCTCTACTGAATTAAGTTATTCATACGCTTATTTTGTTTAATCAAACCTGACATGGTATAGTAAACTTGAAGCAATAAGGTATCTTAAAATTAAGTCTTTTATCACTTAACATACAAAATCTAAAGTATTTTTTGTGTTACTAACATGTCTGTTATTAACAGATCAATGCAAACAGGGGATACTCAGGTAAATTCTTTCATTATTATAACTAATTTCCCAAAGGATCAATTAGATAAATTCTAATTACACATGGTTTCAAAGTTTTAAGTTGCAGCTTAATAAATAATACTGGTGAGACCCACTGATGATGCTGCAAGCAATAGGAAAAATAAATTAATTTCATACTTAATGAGAGTAGATTTCATTTCAAAATATTAAAGACAGACATATTGTTTTAAAATCTATTAATATTGATAATCATAATCTGTGAATTGCATTGTTTTTTAGACTGTTAACTATATTCCAAACATGTTTATTTCACTGAAGGAAATAGCGGCAAGCTTTTCAGAGACATTAATTTAGGAATACAAAATGTTCAGTTGGAAACTCATTTGTTTACACTTTCGGGTGCCAGCTTTTTCCCATTAATGAATTGAAATTTTTTCAGATTATTTTTATTGGAAATTTCATTAACGTTTGTAAACAAATCATGTTTAAAGTGAGCAGGATGTGTGAAAGTGAGTCTGTGCCCATTCTGTATTTTCTATTCCTCCCTGTCCATTCCTGTCTATTTGTAGCACTGCCCATTCTCTTGCACTTAGGTTAATCCCTTATACAGGTGTGTACTCCACTCACAGAAAAGCTCCCAGAGGGCATTTTTTGACACCTTGATTCATATTTCAGAGGTTTTCATATCTCATTTCTACAAAACAATATTACAGTATGATGGAAGTCTTTGAATGGGCCCCAGCCAAACAGAAATCCCAAAGATACAAAGATCAACTTAGAAACTACCATTTGTCACTCATCTGCATCTCAAAAGAATCATGTACTTCAAAAAAACAGTATTTCTTCAATAGGCTAGATTGAAATTGAAAGAAGAAAAAATGAAGACGATTCCTCATAAGATATCACTAGAGTAAAATCAAAGTCAGGATCTTGGAAATAAATACCTCAGGAAACAATTGCTTCTTTGTAACTGAAGCAGTAAATTCAGCAAAATACATGTGAAATAATTCTAAGAACTGTTCCTCATCCATTGATACGAATAATGGTACTCTTCCTCCTGTCACTGTCAGTAAGAGTATATTATGGAAATTTAGAGTTGTGTGGAAGATAGATTTGTGGTAATTATCATCTCTGGTGATATTTGGAAACAATGATTTTTTATGTTTAATTGACATTTTCTGGAAAGATGGCAGAACGAGAACACATGTTTCACAGCACTTCATATCTTTTAACAGATCAATCAGTTTCTTCTGTTTCATTTCTTTATTATAGCAGTGAGACACAGAATGAATAGCACTTCTCTGAAATGACCCAGGGAACCATTTTTTTTTCCTTTTTTTTTCTTTTTTTTTTCCCCTAAAGCATACACACTGTTTGAATATGCGTTAGTCTATTCAAAGATATCTTACATAAAATTGAAATGGGAGGTGGACTAAGGTTTTACCCCAAAAGCACATACAGATTTCACTCTTAAGGTATATAAAATCAGTGGTTTATATTTCTAGAACTTTGTTTTTAACCTCTAGTCCTCAGGCCTAAAAGCATTAGTAGGCTGGTTTTGAGGAGTCTATAAGGAACCAAGAAAAACAAGACTATGCTTAAATTTAATAGGCATACATTCGTACTTCCACAGGGAAGTATTTCCATGTCTGCAGATTAAATGAAAGATTGATAATGACTGGTCTGCTCAGGTTAAAAACACCAACAAATAAAATCACTAGTGTAAAACACTAACAGGCTTGCAAAAAGGGATATAAAATGTGGTTCATATTACAAATGACAAGTTCAGGGGTCTGATGCTTGATATTTACACGCATTTTTGTATAGCACCAACTAGACTGCCTTATAATTAGAGACAAGTCCCACGAGGTAGAAAATAATTGCTCATTTGTAGATGAGGTACTTCTGGATCAAGAAGTGATTAAAATATTTATATTGCACAGCTTGTTCAATTCACTCATATTATCAGATTAATTTAGTTTAATTCACCATGCATCAACATTTACATGGTTTTCCTCCAAAAATGGTACTTGAAATAGAATAACTTTTTATTACCTATTTTGCAGCTTCATAATGTCAGTGTGTGGGGTGGATAGAGGGTTACTGCATTATTAGCATTTTTTATTTACTCTATAAACATTATGTTGTGTACTGGACATGAAAAATTTATAGGTACTTATGATGAAATTAATTTAAATCTGGAATCTCCAGAGAATATGGCTTAAATTAATAAAGAATTACTAGTAACAAGTATATATAATTTTGTGAGTCCTGAGAAAAAAAGGTGAGTTGTTTTCTTTTTCTTCATCAAATCAAAGTATTTACATCTGAAGGTTTCATAAAACCTGATATTCTACTCTGACCTTTATTTATAAATTAAAATATCTACACTGTCGTGATTTGTGTTGATTTGTCTCCCAAAGGACTTAAGACAGTAAATTAACTGGGGTACAAATCTGAAAACCTACTGGTTTCCCAAATGTCATCTCAAGCTATACCCTTTTTATATATTTATATACAAGCACAAACCTATGGAAATAGGTTGTAATGTATTTGTCAGTGTCAGGGCTACTACACTGTTTATGATACAAGATTCCCAGATTCCCAAAGTGGGATTTTCATAAGTGTCTGACAAAAACTGCAGTGGACTCATCTCTTCTGCAGATTGAACAGATGTGCCTGAAGCCTAACTGCCTGGTGTTCAGAGCAGGCTTTACAGCCTGCACAAGAAGATGGGTAATGGCTCAGATTTTGATTAACTGGTTTAAGCTCAGACATGCTTATCCAGCTTGCTGTTACAGCAAGGTAGACACAACCCCTACAAATGTACTATCAGGGTCAGTACTGAGAAACTCTACCAGCTCTAGGGACTTTGCATCATTAACTACCTTTCTTATATTATGGTCCATGTGGACATATATGAAAAGGCAGTGAAAAGGGCATTTTGGGCACAGAGAAGGCACTTTGTATTCTGATGTAGCCTATCCTTGTTCCTGTGGGAGAAAGCACTGTCAACACATAAATCACAGATGAGTGGAGTATTTAGGCTGTGGTTATAGGACAGACAAGCATATTGAGGTTTAGACTTCCTGCAGACTGAATAAGCTGATTAAAAAAAATTAAAAAAAAAGCTCTGGCTTTAAGACTGACAAGATAATATCAGAAAACCACTATTGATCATCAAATTATACTGAGACTAAACACTTCCAGTTAGAACTTATTTTTGTTAATCTCCAAGCAACTACTATGAAACTATTATAGGAAGTCAAAAATATACTTAATAAAGATACAAAAGAGGTATTGCTAGAATCAAACAGATGCTTTTAATCAAAAATCTAGCTTTTTAGCTTATTTATCATGCTTACCTTCAAAGTGATCAATAGGGATAGGATGCTGACAAAAATACAACTCCAGAACGAATTAAAACATATCTTTCATGTTTTATTGTATCTATTTTACATACCGATTTCTCAGGGATTTTCTCACAAGCTTTTAATTGAATTATAACCTCATTTATAATTCTTATTAGCTATATAATTACTAATATTTCTACTGAAGTCACATTAGATGATTTCAATGATTGTATTATTACTGTAACCTCTCACATGGCTACTAGCACCTTTATAAAGGAACTCAAATGACCTAAGCTAATGAAAATGGCATGTTTCTTTTATCATTTTTTTATCAACACACAATAGCTTTTTAGGGTATGATTATAGTTAAGATTCAATACAGTTATGTCAAAAAATTGTTGAGACAAATTTTTTTGTGCTATACACTTCTGCAAGATAAAGAAATCCTCAAGGTGATCATACTAATAAATCATTATTATTTTCACTTCTGTTTTCAGAAATCTGTTTGCTGATGTAGCAGTTTCGCAAGCATGTTGTCAAAATATCTGACTCACAAGTCAAAGATAACAACCTGCACAAAACCTGTGAATATGTCGGTCTATGATTTGCACATGGTCCATGAACTGACTAACCCACTTTCAACCAAACCAAGACTGAGAAAGAGAGCAAATGTACTGGGGATTACTTAGATTGTGGGTGAAAGAGAAACACATCATTTTTTTCCTTTAGACAATAGAAAATGTGATACATAGGAATTTAGAATTCTTGGTTTTACAGACACCTTGCCCACACTTCAGAAAATCAAACCTCAGAGCAAGAATAGGTCTGTAAAGTGATTTTTAAATAAATGTTAAATGAAATATCTGAGTTACAGTATTTATTTGCCTTCTATTTCAGTGCAGGTGGACAATGCTCAATGGACAGTTTAGGGCAGGGGATCCACAGTGAGACTGTTGCCCTCGGGAAAGGAAGAAAAGATGGAGAACATCTGTCAGAACACAGTATGTTCAGTACTGTCAGACACAGACTGCCTACAGTGTCTGCCAGCATAAAAGAAAATAAACCAGACACTTGTCCAGTATCAGACTCAATGATACCTAAGAGACTTTGTTGTGGTTAGTTAAACAATAGAGAAAAAAAGTGAATTATGTTACAGGAACATACTTGCAAAAGCAAAAGTCTTACAATGTCTCTCTGACTAGGAAAGGGCCTCCCAGTCACCATTAGTGTTTTCACCTCTAGGCACAGTTCTTAGACTTCTAGTATAAAAATTATGAAAAAAAGCACATAAAAAAATGTGATGAGACTTCACTGAGGAGCAGTGTCTCTCTGGAAAGAATTGTAAGGGATTTTGAAACCACAAAACAGAAGAGAAACTAAATAAAAACATTATTTCAATATAATGGAAGGAAGTAAGTTCTTTTATAGTTATGTTTTACAACAATTAAGGCTGAAGTCAGTTCTCTGAAGGTTTAGCTGAACTAGCATTCTTTCCTTGGGATTTTTGCTTTGTTATACTTAACTGTGCCTTTGATCATTAGTGTTGTAATCTCCTACTTCTGATCCTTAAAAAAAGTAACATCAGAAACTTGCCCACAGCAGAGCAGCCACAAGCTGATTTCCTGTTTTTCATGTTTCAGAATGAAAAATAAACAAACAGAAAGATCTCTTCATAAATGTCTTTAGCAGGTTGTGTAATGCTTTTTATAGGAGACAATTTTTTTTTCCTGCAAAGCTAAAAAATGAGGTCTTTCAAGGTTTGATTCTCAAACCTTGTACATCTTACTGGACAAAATCACACACAAATATGGCTTTCACATTTATTTATAGCATCTGTATTGTTCTGGTCAGTAAACAGTATTTTCATAGAGTCATGGAATCAAAGAAAATTCAGGCTGGAAGGGGGTTCAGGAGGTCTCCAGTCCAACCTCCTGCTCACAGCAGGGACAGCTCTGAGGTCAGACCTCGCTGCTCAGGGTTTTGTCCCATTGGGTGTTGAAAATCTCCAAGGATGAAAACTGCAGAGCCTCTCTGGGCAGCCTGTCCCACTGCTGGGCTGTCCTCAAGGTGAAGAAATTTCTCATTGTATATAGCATGAAGAGCTCTTGTCTCAATTTATGACCATTGTCCCTCTTCCTCCCACCACACACTGTTGTGAAGGGCCAGGCTCAATCTCCTTGATAACCTTCCTGCAGGCATTTGGGAGGCTGCTGTTAGGTGCACCCAAAGACATCCCTGCTCCAGGCTTAGACCCCCCATTTTTCAGCCTCTCCTCAAAGGGTAAGTGCTCCCATTACCTCCACCCTGAAGCCCGTCTGCTTTCAGGACTCTAAAACTGCACAAAGTATTGTGGATGTAACCTAATGAGTGCTGAGTAAAGGAGGATAAACAGTCCCTCTAGCTGATGTCCATGCCTCTGTTCATATAGACCAGGGAGCTGTTGACCACCTTTGCTGGCTCAGCCTCAGCTCACTGCTCACCAGGCCCCATGGCCTTTCCAACATGGATGCTCCCATGGAGCTGCTCCCACGGAGCTGCTCCCACGGAGCTGCTCCCAGCCTGTCTGCAATCTGTTGCCATTGTAGGATCTCTTCTGTCCCAGAAGCAGCACTTGGCACTTGTCTTTGCTCAGTTTCACAAGGTTTCTATCTACCCATTCCTTTAGCTTGTCCAGGTCTTTCTGGATGGGGCCCCACCCCCAAGAATATCAACTGGTGTCCCCCAGATTTGGTTTCATCTACATACTTGATGAGTGTGTGCTCCATTACTTCCTCCAACTCATTGATAGAGATGTTAATCAAGACAGGTCCTGGTACAGCCCCCTGAAATTCTCCACTTCTTACTGACCTCCAGGTAGAGCACAAGCCATTGACCATGACCTTCTGAGTATCTTTTTACCATCTAGATGTCTAGCCATCTAGACCATAGTGTCCCAACCTGAATATATATATTGTGGGAGACAGTGTCAAAAGCTTTGCTGAAGTTGAGGTAAATGGCATTCCTCACTCTCATTCCCAAATAGAGTTATTTTACCATAGGAGACAATAAGTTCAGCCAGACATGATTTACTCTCAGTAAACCCTTTCCAACTTTTTTCAATCACTTTCTTTTCCTGTATGTGCCCATATACTTGTTCCAAGAGGACTCAAACCCTGACTTTCCCAGGAACCAAACTAGGACTGACCAGTCTGTTGTTCCTTGAATCATCCTTTTGGCATTTTTTAAAGATGAGTGCAACTTTTGCCTTTCTCCAGTTGCTAAGTACCTCTCCCAGTCTCAGTCATCATTATGACATCAGGCAGCTCTCTCAGCACCCTCAACGCAGTTTTAATTTATGTGGATCAAAATCTTTCCAGTAATCCCCAACGTGATCCTTATTCACTGCTGGTCATTCTCCTCCTTGAGCCCTGTCTCTAATCACAGATGCTTGCCAGCAAAAGCTCAGACAAAGCAGACACTGCGTACCTCAGCCTTGCTTACAGCTGTTGTCACTATAACAACTGCCCTCTATAAACAGGTCTTCGTTTTCCTTGTTCAATCTTTTTGTTCTGGTGTAGAAGTAGAAGCTCTTCTTATTGTCTTTGCATCCCTTGCAAATGTCAATTCTGAATGATTTTGGTTACTTTCATCACAAATGGAGAGACTCCTGTTGTTATGATGAGATACAGAATCAGTTTAAGCCCTTAGTTTCCACATAACCTTCATGTCATAGTCAGACTTTCTCAAGTTATAAGCACAGAATTTCTTGTCTCAGTTTGATGGGAAGTTTACATATTTGCATGTTATTCTTTGCTTGGCATTAGTACTAAGTATACTGCCCCTCCATTTTTGTGTTCAGCAACCTCTGCTTGTTCAGAGACCACTGTAAATGTATTAATCATCTGTACGTTTATGCATTTATTAATGGATAGGAATTACTTCATGGTAAGGTTTTGTTCCACATTTTCCCCTGTGTCTGCATGTTTAGTATATACCATTTCCACGACAATGGAATCCTTGTGATAGAGACATTCCTATCCCCTTCCTTCCACTGATGTGACAGAGCCAAGGAATTCTAAATTTTAGTGCAGATTTCAAATTTCAGTGATAAATTACTTATTTCTCTCACCTGCTTTAGCAACATCCTTTTTCCTGAATTGAACTGCCTGTTTCTTGGCTTCTTTGTCCACACATAGAGTATTTAGCACAGGTCCAGGTAAAATGTATGATTGTACTCCTTTCCTTGATATTTCTTTTTCCCCAAGACAGCATTCCACACATATATATCTATGCATATGCATATCTCAACAGAAATCAATACAGATCTAGAGATTAATCTTGTTCTTCAACTCTCAGATCAGCTCCAGCTCATCAATGAGCTGGAAATTGTACCTATATTCTTAATGTAGAGAAAACCAGTTTTTCTTAATTAATTTATTAGTGAAAACTGAAACCTTGGAGATAAAACACTTCCCACAGACACAGGTTATTGATTCCAGAAAGAAAAATTATTTTTAAAACTGGGAAGACAAGGATTGTTGGTTTCTATTGGAGGTGCTGGTTCTGGGACTTTCTTTAGTGCCATACTTAATGACAAATGTATCAAATTTAATTTGGATTTCAAAAAGAAAAGCCATGCACACACATACAAACATACACAAGAGAAATAAAAAACTTTAGAGTAAGTAAGAAATGATAAAGTTTCCCACTAGTAATGAGATGCTTCTGGAAACAGCTCTTCAGACTTCTCTAGGGGCTTCTAGTTGCTAAAGTCAGACATAATATTTTCTCATTATTAGCTCTTCAGTGGAGAAGAAAGAAAGTATCATGTTCTTTGCAGTCACACAGAAAAAGTGGTATTCTGAACAAGTAATTTAGAGCAGCAAAATGAAGGAAAGATGGCTGCAGAACTTACAGTGATGCACAATTATCGGAGTGAAAGAGATGGGCTGTGAACTCTTCTGTCAGGTTTCTTAAAAAAAAAAAAAAAACCACAAACCCAATCTTCTTGTGAAATCTGATTTAAGAAAGGAAGGAGGAAAGCAGAATAAGAAAAACAGAGTGCTGAACATATGTGTTCCTGCACTACACCTGGTAATGCTTAATCTGCATAGTTTCCCATTCATCAAAACAAGACAAGCAGGTGCAAATTGTGGAGGTATCATTTGGGCATCTTGTTGATTCAGTCAAATCATCAGTTTTCCAAGCAGTAAACAAACCATTTTCTGTTAAACACTATCTTTGGCAAAGCAGTATATTTTACATTCGTGCTTCCAAATGTGGACAAGAGATGTCATCCCAGCTGTTCTTTCTCGTACACAACAGCTTTCAAAAATAAGGACTTTTAGTGCCACAAATGCAGGAGGTCATTTTTCATCCCATTTTTGTAAAACATATTGCTGTCATCTTCAGTTGTTATCAGGTGAGACTTTCGAAAGTCCCCAGAAAAGTTAGAAAAATAGCTCCACAGAGGATTAA
This sequence comes from Strix aluco, assembly GCF_031877795.1. NCBI lineage: Eukaryota > Metazoa > Chordata > Aves > Strigiformes > Strigidae > Strix > Strix aluco. The sequence continues at coordinate 62,394,066 of NC_133931.1, read as the reverse complement.
TGATACCAGTACTATCAGCTCATTATCTTCATATCTTTTAACCACTTCTTCGGTTAAGACAGTTTATTGTTAAATCTATGGTTATGGCAAGAAGTCCCTTGAATCCCAGTGTTAAGCAGTGATTTACTCTTATACATAGAATAAAGTAAGGTGACTAAATTTTGAGTTCTGGAAAATCATATTTTGCTGTCTTGCAGACATTTACCATCTTGCATCCTTTACTTTGAATTCTCCACCTGTAAAAGGAAGATAATTATATATAGCTGCTGTATGTATCTCACTGGCATGCAGAGGAGACATTTAATTGCATATAGATTAATTTATCATTGAAACTGGTGATGAAATTATCATTGGATTAGTGACTGGACTATTTATAGAAACTTTATTTCATAGGGTTTGAGGAGACCTTACAAAGCAATCCAGCCATTCCTCTGCTCTAACCTATATAAGCTAACTCTGTCTGATGGTCATCTAGTCTGTCTTCTGAAACATCTCAAGGCAATCTATTCTAGTGTTTAGCTATCCTTGCAAGATTTTTTTCCCCAATTTCTGAAATTAATAATTTCTACAGCAAATCAAGTTAATTATTTCTTGATGATAAGAAAAAGGCTTTGTAACACAATGATAGTTTACTGTGTGAAGATTAATATTGTGCCTTCTCTCACCTTTCCTATTTCTACCTATTCTGTCATCCTAGGAAGATTACCTTGTAAACATCTCTGTTAAAGATGTTGACATGGTATTGTTAAGGCAGACAACTACTAAAAGAATGATTATTGCTCTTTTCTTAAGTATGGCCCTGGTTATATTCCAGATGATGTTTGCCATGTCTGCAGCTATGTCATTTTGTCTCAAATACCGTATGTAAACAAATAAAACTCCCGTATCATTTATGCCTCCCTCCTAGAAGGATTTCTCTCCCCATTTTAAATATGGTATTTGCTCAGGACAGGAGACCAGGCTGACTTAAAAAATATAGTACTTATTGTCATGTCCCAATTTCTTGGGACAACAGCTCAGATTCACTGAATCCCAGGTCAGGATTAAGGAAATGACACCAGGGATTCTTCAATTCACAAAACTCAACTTTTATTTGGTCACAATGGACATTGCTATGAAACTTTGTCAGTAAGTCTTGCAATCTCCACAGCAAGCGGTAAAACCTCTTAACATACACCAACAAACCACAAACCTTACAACATACACCGACTAGCAGCAGATCTTATAACATACCCCAACAAGCAGCAGACACCCTGACAAGCCTTGACTTATACTCAGGGATACTGGGATAGAGAATGAGAGGAAAAAAAGAGAGAGAGAGAGAGGAAAAGAGAGTGAGAGAGGCTGGGAGGGAGAGAGAAACACAAAAAGTAAAGGTTTCACCAGTACTGGTTCCAGCATTGGTCCAGCAGACTAGGGGTCCAGTTCTGGAGGGGCTCAGCCAACCGGGGCTTTGACTCATGTCCTTTTATAATTCTTTACCCCTCCTCTGGGTGGGCACTTGGACTCATTATGCTAATGAGGCATCATGCGCAGTCTGTGCTTCTAGACTTCTCCTTGCTTTGGTTCATGCATAGTTTGTACCTCCAGAGTTTTCTGGAAATGGGTCGGTGGGCTTGGGGGTTTTGGGGGACTTACTCCCCCCTCCCTGCAGGTATGACCATTGTCTGACTTTTCTTCTTGGCGCATGCGTCATGAAAACGGCTTCTCTATCAGCTCTTTATGGAGTCACTCCAGATAGGGGAATTCAGCCTCAGAAAAGTGTGGTCCCGGCTCTGCAGGACCCCCTCCTCTCACAGTGTTTTCCTGCCATTGCCTGCACTACCCCAGTGTGTCCACAGAGACTGTCTCCTTTACCAAAGTTCTTTATTAGATATTTGAGATATTAATTATGGTTTCATCAGACTGTCACACTTACTCTCATTGAATTTCATCATGTTAATTTGAGACCATATCCACATTTATAAAATTCACTTTTAATTCAAAGCTTATCCTTCCCAATTGCTTAAATCCCTCCTATAATAAGAAAATTTGTTATTCAAGTACCATAGTCTTTAATATGAATTCTGTGTAGTTCCAGGTCCAGGAAAGATCTCTGATGTCCCACATAGTAGATCTTACCAGTCTTAGAGAAGATTTTCACTGAATCACAGGGAAGTTTTTTGCTGGATAGTAGAGACCTGTTAAAGACAAGAAAACAATGGATGGATTTCTGATGGATAGCCCTAATATGCCCGGTATATACAATATTCACAGATCTACAGCAGACTTATGACAGATGAGATCCTGTGATTTCAGAGAATAAAGCTGGAAAAACAACTGAAAACTAGACTTTCAGGCTAAGTCATCACCACTTACCACACCAGCTGCATGCAATCCATTGATAAGACAATCTCTGAAATATAGCAAGCATCCAAAGAGATTAGGTAAAGAAGAAAAAGAAAAGAAAGCTCTCAAGTCTCTCAACAATGTGAGAAAGAAGAGAGAACTCCAACAGTTTAGAAGCGTGTGCCAGATGAAGTATGTTCCTTTGATAGAGACTGTGCTCTTTGGCCTGATAGACAGCTACAGAATAAAAATCAGACTGTGCAGATCAGGGAAAGACAATGTAACAGATATTTGTGGTAGGCATCTGAAATACTAAGGCTTGGACAACAGGCCCAAGCCAGAGTTGACCTATAGATGAATCCTGTATATTTTATAACTGATAATCATTGTGCTAGTAGGTATTGTACTAAGTTATAACAACCCACTTATGCTGATGTAAAAAGTGCTAAAGCATTGAAATACTGAAGTCTGAACAACAGGCCCCAAGCCGAAGCTGCTGACTTAGCATGTAGTCATTAATAAAATATGTAAACTTGTTAGTGAAAGATGCAGCTTAGACAAAATATAATCAGTAGTGAGGAGAGAATGTATCCAACTTTCCTTTCTCAGCCTTGTTCAAGGCTGAGAACCCAAGTATTTGGCCTTGTTAGAAACTCCCTTGGTTTCCCCCACCGAGCCCTGGCCACGCTTTGGGTGGAATCCAACAGGAGAATGAAACCAGATATTTTCCGCTCAAAACAAAGGTGCCAGCTATTCTGGCTCGTCGATCTCTGGTATATAAGGCTGGGCCCGTTTGTAGCAACTTTGGAAGCCTCACCTATGGGTGGACGCACCGCGTAGGATTTCCCACTTGCCGGGACAGGCTCTCCAAATCCTCGCTGTAACCGGGGCTCCCCAGCATCTGTGGATCTGGATGATGGTAACATATGCAAGTGGTGATGTATCTTTCTTAATCACTATTCTCTCTCTCTCATGTAGTAATGATTTGATGCATTACCCTGTATTTTCCTATTTGCTTCTTTAGGTATGTTATTCTGCCTTTTCTTACTGCATGTTTCCTGTATTACTCTGTTACATTATTTGGTTATCACTAGTAAAATACACCTACTCTTTTCACCCTGGTATCAGTTTAATTGGTATCCTTAATCAGCAAAACAGCATCTAGTAATGCTCAATCAGGAAACACAAGCAAAACATAAGGCAGAATGCAACATATGATGGTCACGATGGTCTACTCCAATAAAATAACAAATAGCATTGAATTTCTTAATCTGTGCTCCTAATGTCTAAGGGCAACAGAAAAGTTGTGGTTGAGAATGTAAAAAAAAAGGTATGTTGTACACCAGTTTTAAAATGCAATAATTTCAATTTTAAGTGAAAGAAAAAGAAATTGACACAATCCAATACATACGCTTTTGTACCTGTAAGTTCTTTTCCACATGAGTAACTTTACTTTTTTTTTTTTTCTTTCAAAATAATGAAATCCCCCATGGTGAGTAGTAAATATTTGCACATTTAAGCTTTTTGTGACATGAAACACAGGAAAACTCTTCTGTCTTGTAAAACAATAAAATTTAACTAATCATAAGGAATTTTTTTTCATAATAACTTTCATTTTACTGCATCTGATAGTAAAAAAAAGGAATAAGGAGGGAATGAAAATGTGTGTGAAGAACACCCAGACAGATGACCTTTAAGAATATATTATCAGAAACATTATGTATTCTAGTATAAAGCATCTAGTTCTAGTATGGGTCTAGTATGTGTTCTAGTATGAAGCATCATACTTCTAGTATGAAGTTTGATTTTTTTATAACTCCTTTAGTTTCTCACCTGATCAATCAGAGGTATGTTTGGGAGGCCTCTGACAAACATAATACTTAATCTGTTTATGTCTCATGACAACTATCCTCAGTGAAACTGTAATTAGAAAACTAATTTAGGAGGCCAAGGTCCAAATCTACAAAGATATTTAGGCATGTAAATTCTTATTTAAATGCCTAATTCCCCTTGAGAAGCACTCAGACATGATTGCCTTGACAATGAGCCTTGCCTCTTTTATTTTCAAAGGATATATGATAAGGTCTCTGTAGTGCAGTGACATCTGACATAAATATTTCTAGGAAAAATCCAGCTGTCTCAGCACAACATAGTTAAAAGCCAATTAGTTCACATAAAACTCTTTCTCCACCATGGTTTTACACTTCCCAGGATAGCTTGGTCCCTGCTAGGTAAGATATTTCTGTGTCACATACCATGCTTTAGAGAAAATCCTTATAATTCAAGCTGAGAAAAGAAGAGAAAGCAGAATAAGTATAAATTGCATACCTCAAACATTCTGAATAGCTCAATGAAAGTGATTATGTGTTATTTGATAGAAATAAGAAAATAGTTGCATTTTGAAAGACTTTTTTCATGAATTACAAAAGCATAAACAGTTATTTGAGAAACAGTTGTGTATAAGTTGTGATTCAGAGGAAAAGAGATAAATTAGATGTTTAAAGAATGGAGGAACTGATACCTCTTCCAAAGGACTAGTGCTGCTTTTTTTTTTCCTCTCTTACTAATAAATATTTCATGTCCCAATATTTTGCAGGAGGAGTCCACATACATATTTCCACAAGTACAGAATGTAGTTTACCCATGTTTTTAAGTTTTAAACATTGAAAGGGAAACTTATTTTGGTTTTCAGGCTTTTTTTCTGAAAATTAAGAGCAATATCTATCATGTCTCTTAAAATATAATTCTGCCAAACATCAAAATTCACCTATTAGTTGGAACCTTGAAGTCGTAAGCTAGTTTTCTACACAGTCTTTAAGGACTTTCATGACTTTCATGTCCTTTGAGACACCCTTCACAAAAGTCTATCTATATTACTTTCTCATTCAAATTACTTTGTAGAACTGGTTATAAAAATGGATTTTTGGAAGGCCCCTGTGTGCAGCTGGACTCATTCTGATTTCCTTCTTTTCATGCTTTATGCACAGAAATACTGTGAAAATTATACCTAGAAGCTGGTTAAGTTGACAAGATACATGGTACGTAGTAGTCTCCTGTTACTTTAGGGGGTGTTAGGGATACTGTAGGAACATATAAATGCAGGACAATTCAGAAAATAAATAAAAGTAGAAATAAAAGAAATAAAGAAGATAGCACAACTTTAAAAGAGTCTCCTAACAAGCAGCCATTCAGCAGGAAGGAGACAGCCATAATGCAGTTTTAGCTTTCAATCCCTGACCTAAATTACACTTACCTGGGAAGAGATGAAGAGTCTCCAATATAGAGTTTATATGCAGCTTCAGAAGAATTATCTCACTGTCTCTCACAGTGGTACACCTTTCTCCTGTGAATTCACTTCAAGTGGTGGAGAAAGATGATAGACTGAGCTAGCGAGCATCACTTCTAGTCTTGGTCATTCCTGGAGTGCTTCTATGACTTTTTCTGCTGTGGCATATCAGTTCCTCACCATTGATTAGGCAATGTAGGCAGGATGCTGAAATGGAGTGTGAATAAAATAAATGGGAAGAAAAAGCCAATGAAATCTTGAATGTATGCTTCAATGCTTTATGTAATGAAGAAACTGACTATTACACCCTAAAAGACATAGTTAAATAGTTCCGTTAGATGTGTAGACAATTTTCACCTTAAGAAAGATCTAGAGCAGTTGGTTTTTAGCATACACCAAGAGGACAGAAAAAATAGGAACAGGTAAAAAATGATCTGAAGTTCTACTCTAACATACCTTTCTACCTGATAATATGAAATCCTAACACTTACGTTATCATACACTTAAAAATTTAATCCCAGTTTTTATCAATTCTAGTAATATACTGTGAAATGGCAACTTGTCAACCTCTTACAAACTTGAAACAGCAAGCCATTTTGTTGATCCAAAGAAATACAACAGAAACAGCAAAATTTACCATAGGAAGGAGACACTAGCTTAAGTAATCATTCAATACTGTCTTTCAGCCAATGTTTATTTGTAAATATGTGAATCAACATTCTAATATGCAACCATAAAATTATACCACCCATGTAAATTATCTAGCTTCAACAAGATGGGACCATGTGTCATTATGCATAAAGGAGTTCTATGATATTTTAAACAGCAGGAACGATTTCACGGTGGGAGACTTTAGTTTTCAAACATATAGATTAAAGAATAATCATTAAAAAGCTTGGATATTCTTTGATAAGAAGAATAGCAAAACTATTTTTTTCTAAAATTTATTTTTTATAAAAGTCCCTAAAACAGGAAGAGGTTGTGTTATTCTAGGCTGAGTACATACATTAGGACATTATGAAAGAGTTTGTAAGAGAAAATTACCTTGAACTGAATAATATCTTTTTCACTCAGTTTGAGTTAAATAGAAAGATAAACAAAAGTGTGAAGCTAGCATGTGAAGACAGCTGGACTGAATATGTCATGTAGTTCTATTATACAGAGAACTGAGGATTTAGAAGAACCAAGATGGGAAGATCAGGAAGAGAGTAGAAAAGAAGAATGCAAAAGACGATTAAATATAGTGGTACACTTGTATCAGAATACACAGTGCAAATTAGAAATTAGAACTATTAGCTGATTAGTTGATTGTAAAACAATTTTAAGCTGTTGCATTATGTGCTTCCTGAAATTTGTTTCTAGTGTAGCATATGCAGTAAACACACATTATAATGAATGTTGCTGTAAAAGGCCCTGATGAAATTTCTTCCGGAATTTGCAGACACGTTCAATCATGTCCAGGAAAGATGAATTCAAAATGGAAGAGGCTCTGGCGAAGGCATACAGGCTAAACTATGGAGTAGAGCACATCCCTTTCAAGAAAAGCTTGTAAAATAAATGTGTATGAAGGACAGAATTACTTCCTACTATTACACCATGTCAACTAACACTTGTCAATTATAATAATTTATTTAAATCATAGTAGTATTGACATAAACTAGATAAATATTTAATGGCCATAAAAAAATAAACTAATTAGAATAAGATTTGACTAAGAGACTGGGGAAGGTGGGGGAAGATACAGCAATGGCTTTCCAATGCACCCAGAATGACTGTCTTTTTCCTCAGAACCAGAAGTGATAAGCAGAGCTCACTTCCTTGTCATGTTTTCTCCAGCTGCCTTACTGTCCAAATACTATGATGATTTAATTGTATCTCACCTACATTGAAGACTACCTCTTCCTGAGCATGTTTTCTTGTACAGAATAAGAGGAGTAAGGCCTGTGGATTTTAGGGACACTGAGGGAAAAGGAACTAGACAAGAACATCTGACTTTAAAAGTGCTGCAATTCCGTTCATTAGATTGGGCTAATATTGCTCTAAAGCCATGTTACTTTGAATACAGTTTTATTCCTCATAAAAAGGAACACTGGAGGTATTTGTGCCAAATACATGACTGTAAATATATGTACTGGTTTTCATTTTGTGGTAAAACCCATGGGTGGCTAAAAGAAAGATGTTCACCAATATGAAAGAAATTTAAACAAATAGATTCATCAATTGATCAATAACTTGATAAGACACAGCAAACATTGAAGTATCTTTTTCTGTTTTAAAATACACATAATAGGTTTCAGTGTTTTATCTAAGCAAAATTAACATTTCAAATACTGTTTTGAACAGGTTGTTAAACTGAGGTAAATCAATTTAACTTCACTGATATCATTTTACCCACTAATACTCTGCCCCATTTTAAAAGATAAACTTATGTAAGCAAAACCTATCATTTTCACTAAAGAAATAAACAAATGTTGTAATGATCAAGCATTTCTTATTTGAAAAAGAGTTCTGCACTTTCAGGAACAAAGATTTTTGTTTAAGGTAGCTGTGTAAGGTCTGTCAAATTCAGTACAGTATGTCTTATTAATGGCCTCTAAGCCAACCCTCAGATAGCCATAAGCATATAGAATTATCCAAGATGTATTTGAAGAAAAAAATTTCTTGACACTAGAGAAAAGGTTAGCGCTACGCTGCAGGGATTCTAATTCTTAGTTTCATTAAGGAATTAAATTAGAGTGAAACTTTTACCCTTTCCTTCTCCCCCCCCCAACACAAAAAGGAATGTTAACCTCAAATGGACCTTCTGCTCATCTTCAGTATTTTGCAACCTTTTCTTCACAGCAAGGGCAAAGGCCTCTGCATTGATATTCTGAAGGGAATCTGCATGACATTGTTAGGAATGGGCAAATGATCTGAAAGTCCCTACACAGCCAATATAATTCTGATTAAAGCTTGGCATTTGTTTTCTTGCTCTTTGGAGCAGACAGCATGCTGCCTGGAATTAGAAATATGAAAGGCAAAGGAACTTCCTACTGTGCAGAGAGAGCATTTTGTCCTCCTCCTTTTCAAAATGCAGCTAAGTTTGCAAACTTTTTTTGTTGTTTTGAGTGCAGATCATTAAAGTGAGGTCATCCTTGTTTTTGCTTTCAGAATGATATGCACAGTGTCTCACACATCTTCCTCCAGAAGTACTGAGAAAGACCTTGTTCACCTAGCTTCCTAACTGATATATCATCTCTAGCTTTTTAAACTGGAAAATCATGATTTAATTCTTCAAGCAAAGAGATGTGTATATTTTTTGAGAGAATCTTATGCATATTATAATAAATGTAAATTAAACATCTATAGTATAACCCTAGAATTTTGAAGGAAAGTTCTTGATTGATTGTGTATATACTCACTTCCATCAAATGCATTTGTAACACCATTTCAAACTCTGACTTAAAAATTAATTGATTAATTTCCACTTAAATACACCTATAGAGAACCCTGGATGCAGACTAGTTTCCACTGAATTAGAAAGTCCCTACACGGTGCAAAAGAAAATCTGTGAGTGAAATACAAATTGCCTTGAAGTCAGTGGCAGAACCATCATTAGTCTTCAGGAGTTCAGAATTTCATTCTCTGTTTCCATTATATGTGTTATATCCACTATTTAGAATCTATTGCAGTTGACTTTTAGTTTGTAACGTGATTCAATGAGAGCATTTACAGTACAATCTCATAGTAAGGCGTTGACAAAAATCATCCAGTAAACATTGTACAACTACCTTAAATATTTTTTGTTGTTGTTTCTGAAAGTGCCAAACTATTTCTCAGGAAAAAATGTTTGGTCACTACAACATTTGTTTATTTATTTATTTATTAAGAAATTATAGATTTTTGCTGCATCAGTTCATTTTCAAAACTGAGGCAGAGTATCAGTGGGTAAAATGTCAAAGCTTTGTTGATATCAGTGAAGATAAACTGCAGCAGAAAAATGAGCACAGCAGGAGCCAGCCTTCAGAAAACCCATTATACAAGATCCAGATGATCCCAGACAACCAGGTTTTTCTTGACCAGCCCCAATCAAGTGTTTCAGAACTTGGGCCAGTGGGTTCTCCTGTTTCTCCTCCATTAATGGACTAATTGCTCCTCTTATTTAACCTGCAAGAATCTTAGGACATGCACAAAATTTTTAAAAAGTCTTAAACTGTCTAGAGAAACAAGAAATAATTAAGGGAGGTCAATGAGCCTTCCAAGAAAATGGTTTGTTGAATTTAATAATCAGGAACTACCTGTTGCAGGAAATAAATCCTTCTTTACCACTAACATTTGTTTTCAGATCCAGCAATAGTTTAAATTCCCAAACTGTTACATTTGGGTCACCAGAATATGGTTTAAATAGCTTTTTTCCTTGACTTCTTCACTGACTTTAATTCATACACTATGAGAAATAAGTAGGTACATTGCATATAACATATGGTTAAACATTTCATAGAGAAGCAGTACAAACTAACTATAAATATGTATATATGTAGATGCACATACATAAATAAAACAGCCTGGCAAGTTTAACACAGATCCAACTGTTCAGAACAAATATAGTCATCCAGTTTCTCTTCTTTTCCATTTGTAAACAAGTTTTGTTATCTAGGAATTATGTCTGAGGAAATTTATATGAATACTTTTCAACCAAAGTTTAGATTTGTAGTTTTGGTATTGTCATCGTTGCAGCTATGCCTTTATAGTAGCTAAAAATACTTACTTTTACCTTGAGTTAGTGTTAAGAACAGAATTTTCTTCTGTTCAGATAAGATTCCACATAAAAAAAGGTAGTGCTAATTTATCTATCCATATCTAGGAATAACAATACCAAACTCTACAAAACTGCTAAAAGTCCAGAAATAATCAGTGACATACTTCTTCCTGAATTTTGTACAATACACAAAGTATTTCAGAAACTGCTGTAGATCAAGTAATGTGAGGTCAGAACACTTCATCTAAATGAGCAAAAGTTGCATGCTTATCCGACATTTCCTGTATTTGCAGATTTTATGAGGCAGTGTGTTATGGTGATCTAGTTCAAAATCTTAATACAAACCTTAACCATTCCTATTTTGTTGCTACACATTAAGTGCAGTGCAGATTTCTATGTGAAGTTAAGAAAAGTTCCATCCTTAGGACCTAAAACATCTTGTGCCTATTTGAATTTTCATCCTTCATTGACAATTTATATTTTTAAACAAGCTTAATTCCAGTCTGTTGAATTATCTATGACACCCATTAATATAATGTGTGGACTATCTAAATCAAATGGGTTTTTTTCCCCAGTTTACTTCTGGCTAGTGTGCATCTGACCACTAAAACAAAGTACTTAATGACCAAATCCTATGGAGAGCACTCAGACATGTCTCTGGTATATACCTGGGCATATGCCAGGCTTTTTAATGAATGTTATGCTTACTCTGAACAAACATAAAAGGAGGATTTCCTTTTCCAGTACACTACTCTGCCTCACTGTTTCATTTTTCTTGATAAGCTATAGCTAAAAAAGCAAAGAGGCTTATTGGAATAGACCCTGACACTGAGAAGGAGAAGAAGCTTCTGCTTGTATGGCTGTTACTAGCCTTTAGCATGACAGTTGCAAAGTTAATTAATTCACTGATCTGTACCTCAGTTTGCCCATATGGGATATGGAAAAACCTATGGAAAACAGTCTTGCTATTACGTGAGAGGAAAGGATGATAATGAAATATGTAACTAAACATTTGACATATTTTTTAATTCTGGCACTCTTCTTATGATAAATTTTTCATTTTAATTTCTTAATTATTTGATTAATTTCTTTAAAATTTCAGAAAAATAATTACTATCAGTGAGCTATTATATTTTGTTATGTGATGAGAACGTTCATCTGATAATAGATACACTTTTTAAAGCCTTTGTCTTTACAGGCAGAACTAATTTCTTTTTTCTGTCATTTAAATCAGAATTTAAAAAGAAAAAAAAATAAATTTACTGTAATCACTTGGGATTATTTGGTACCACTGAAGTTTAAACAAAACTCCCCACTAATTTTGTTGAGATTTCCTTTATACATCAATGACATTGCTGACTGACAACATTAGCAAGCATATATTATTAATGACATTGTATTTGTCAGCTGAAGCCTTCAGGATGCCTTGTTGTCATCATGTACCCATGTGACTTGTAAAATATCCTTGCATGATAAACCAAACCGTTGCCAATTGCTTGGGAGGCTCACAGACTGAAAGATATTTTCTATAACATTTGTGTTAATAGAGACTGTCACCTGAAAAAGTATGATTGAGGGAGGGTGAGTAAATGAAGAAAACAATAGGTTTTTTTCTGTGTATCTTGGTTTATATGAAATCTACCCACTTCACCAGTAATACACGACTAATCATTTTTGGAATAAAATAGGGGGAATTTTCATACAAACAGAAAGAATTCTGATATATACTTTAATAATAAATTTAATGTTAAAAAAGAACTATAGATAAAACCTTTACCCCTTATAGGATTATCAAGAGTATATTTTTACTGCCTCTTTTTGTCTTGGAAGAAAATCCTAGAGAACAAGCCAATAAGAGGTTACCATAAGTAAAGATATATGTATCCACATACTTAAAACGTATTAGCAGGTCCCATACATTTTCTTCCTTCACTTTTATTGATTTGATCTTTAACAGTCTTATCTGATTTCCTGGTTTTGCTCTGTGTGTTATGTGTCACCTAATGTAGTGACACTAGTTACACAGTCATGACTTGTTCATACATTTTAAAACAAGGAATTTTCAACTAAACATAAAGAATCAAAAAACCCCTTGAGTTTTCCTGGCTTCAACAGTAAAAATATATTCCTCAAAGTAGATATATAAACTGGCAAACTGAGATTAACCAACCTCCATTAAACTATAGACAACTTTTAAAGCATATGGCTAAATGTTAGATAATAATTAGTCTTCACCACATTATCCTTTTCAATGATATAGCTTGTATGCACACATGATGCCTTCTTGAAAGCACGATGAAAGAAAGTGCAGATTAGTCAAAACCAAAACCAAATGTAACAAAACATCAATATATTTTTTCTTCATTCTAGAAATCTGAATTTTATTTGACTTTAGTCCCAAAGGAAAGGAAAAAAGATAAAAAAATTTTTAAAAAAATCCAAACAAGAAAGATCACAAGTCATCCAAATAACTCTAAAGGTAGTTAACTTTCACAATGGTGAATTTCACAATGGTATTGCAATGCTTCGGCTAAGCTAATATAATAGATGTGGGTGACAGCCAGTAAAGTCCAGCTCTCTACAAGATGCATAATAGGTCTTGTAGTGATTTTGAACAAGTATAGATCCATTGACTGAGGCAATGTTCATTCACAACATTTATGCAGGGGGGAAAAAAAAAAAAAAAGCTTATAACAGAAAAAGTAATATCCTACACTGTAGACAGACAGGTAGATTTGATACATGTGTACAATGCCATAACAACAGTAATCCACTGTTATGAATCCTTTTTTTAATGAATATTTATCCTAAAATCTAAAATCTTGTTTTCTTTTTTAAAAAACAGTCATTCTGCCAAGGAAATGATATCTCAGTTGAGGGTGGTTGGATGTAGCTAGAAAAATATAAGTAGGCCCTGCAGGAGAGTGGAGGCAAATGTATCCTCTAAACTACAGCTGATAAGAGAAAAAAGTTGTGATGAAATCCCAGGTGTTACGGTTGATATACATTAATAGAGCTGATCTTAGAAACTGATGTCCCAGCATGAAACCAGTATAGTTCTTTGAGCAAATACTGCTCTGATGGTCAGGGAACTGAACTTGGATTTCAGCATCTGCAAAAGGACAACCCCATGATGCAACAAGATCAAACAGTAGTTTCAAATCATTTTTATCCTGGTTCACTATATAAGGGAAGGTGATATGTGTTCCTTTTGCATAACACCTCAAATTTTCTTCATGGTACTTGACATGAACCACATTAGTATCACACTAATTACATTATAGTTCACATTCACTTCCTCTAACTCAATTTCTCAGGATTAACCCACCTCCAAAGAAGAGTCATTTTTCCATTTTTCTTCCTCTTATCTCACCGAAACCTTTATTAAATGAGCTTCCTGAAGGATAAAAACTGTTCCTTGTAATAGTTTCATTTATTTTTCCTGAAGAAAGATAAATTCAAGAGTAATTTTTTACAGGTAAGAACTTGTACCCCAAACCTTAAAACAATTTAACATTGTCACCAAGGAAAAAAAAAAAAAAAAGTACAAATATTTGTCTAGTCATTTCTTTCACGCAGTGAAAAAAATTGTTATGTTTTGTCAAATAATACATGTAGTATTTGTCAGTGCAACATCTAGGTCCCAGTATCACACTTTTTTTCACTCCTTTCAGTAAAACGTATATTCCCCTTGAATTAAGAGAAATTATTTCCACACTGATCAGAAGAGTACATATTCAAATGGACATTGAGATCTGCAGCCCTTTTCTGAGTAGAGTCTTCAAACAGATGTTTAAATATTTTCTTCTGTTAGAGCCTGCAGAACAACATCTCCAGTTATGAGCACTACAAGCTTCAGTTAACCTTTTCCTTTAGAGACACTGGCAAGGTGTTTGGTAGCTCAAAACCACTCTTTATAACAGGGGTAATATAGGTGAACTTTATACAAATCACTAGAAGACTAAATTAAATGAAGACTATCAGGTATTAATCTCCTACAGACTGTTCAGGGGAGAGGGGGAGAAAAAACAAAAAAGAAAAAGGAGAAAAGAGAAAAAATAAAAAGAGAAAAAGAAAAAAATATTAAAAAAATTAAGAAAAGAAAAAAAAAAGCTTGTGTAAACCCTGTTGATTGGAAAGAGCATGTATTTTGACCCTGATGGCAGAACTCCACTTCCTATTAGCAGTGAAGTATTTTGATTGTGATATAAGCCTGGCAAATGTCAAAGTACAATTATGTCAAATGATATTTCAAATGATCCAAGCAATGTCTTTCCTCTCTTATAACAACTTATAAAATAACATATTATGGCATGATACAGTGAACAGATTATTAAAGAAGATCCTGTCATTGATAGCTTGAAAACAGATTTTACTGAGCTTTGTGATATTTTAATTTTATTTAAAATAACAATAGAACAAATAAGCACCTTGCCAGATGTTTGTTGTCAAAGCAACTGAGCTCTGTTTTGGCTGAGCCTTGCAGTTCTTGCAAGACAACGTAGGAGATGTCATCTCTTGCAGGGCAGTGTATGAAATCAGGTGTTGAGCACAGAGGGAGCACAATTTACTCTAAACATTTTTCTCAGTCTCAGCAAAAACTTTGTTTCATAAAGGGTGAAAAAAATCTTCCTTTGCAAACAAAGATGTTAATAACTTTATATGATAAATGCTTGCCTTCCTCAAGACATTAAGACTTTTTTTTTGTGCAGGGTTTGCAGAAACTGTAAACTGAGTTATAGAGCAATTCTCCATATCTTTGATATAGTAACTATAAAGGAACACTCAAACAGTGCACAGAGCTGCAAGGGAGGACCTAATACGGCCACTGTATAATTGACAAACAATATAGGTGATCTGGATGGAGAGGGGAAAAAGGATAAACCCGTACGTGTATTTATTTCCTGCTACACAATGGTAGGGCAGATGATTTTGTTTGTTTTTTTCATTCTTTTCTCCTGAGGTAAGGAGATGCCTGTCAAAGACAATCACTAGAAAAGAAGTCAGAAAACTATTCAGAAGTGAGTACTAGGACTCCAAAAATTTTACCAAAAGCAGTACAAATTAAAAAAATAATTTCACTCTACCTCTAATCTCTTCTCCAGGGAAGGCACATTAGCAGACACAGAAAGTAAACTACATAAAAAGAAAAAAAAAAAAAAAAAAAGCATGAAGACAGCATATATTTTTAGATCCTTTCTGTTTTTAAAACAGGAGTAATGGCTTTCATTTCAGTGTAGGTCTAAGTTTATGCTATCCCCTGTTTTGATTCCAGAAATTGTTATTTTACAATGATATTTAAAATTTGTACTTTTTTCTATTTGCCAAACGTAAAATGTGGTGTTCAAGCCTCTAAGTGTGTCTTAGAGAATTTTATGTGCATGGATAACCTTGTCTGAAAATAGTCGATGGGGATTTCAGTGAAACTCCTCATACTAGGAAAGCTATTCGCTTGTCCAAATATTTACAGACTCAGTTTTTCAGTTATCTGAAAAATACATTAAAACAAGTAAATATCTACAGCCAGAAAAGAAATACATTCCCTGAAAAAAAAAGCAAACCATAGTTTATGTGAGGAAGACAGATGACTATGATGAGGAAAAAAAAGAAAAAATCCCAGTACTTTCCTTCATATTATTTTTAACACTATCTGAGCAATTTATCTTTTGAGATTTTAATTATGTTGTCTTTTTTTCTTCTAGAATTGGAAATAAATACCAATATTTAATATGCATGATATCCAGTGATCATCAAACAGTCTGGATCCCACAGGTCCCAAAAACTCTTGTGTTCTGCTATATAAATAGTCTAAAATTAAATTCCACTTAAAGTAGCTGACATTGTATACCATCCTGTTCTAGATTTTTGCCAGATTCTCATCATTTGGTAAACTATAGTGTATGATGAAATATTTCCTCTAAAAAAGTATTAAAAAGGATAAACATTCACCCGCAGACAGATTAATGGTAAACTGCATGTATATATGTCTGAAAAAGATAGGGTGAATTTAAATAAGAAAGTATTCAGAGATCCAAATGCTGAAGAGGATTATACTCTACAAGGTTTGGTCAAGAAAGAGAGGGTAGGGGACAGGGGCTTTTTCCCTCCAGATTAGCTCTGTATACTAGTAATACTGCAGTGACTTCAGTAAACCTGTCTGAATGGCTGCCTTTGAAAGTCTCAGTCTTTTGGACACATACAACTTCCTACTTCAAACATCAAGTCAAATATTGATACATCTGGATTCAGCAAAAAGAAATGTATTGTCAGGAAAATGCCTGACTAGGACAAACTGCACTATCTTGAATCTGGCAATCAGATTTTGTCTTTTATTTCCCACTATCTAGGGCAAGGTAGAAGGCAGAGAGCAAACACATTCATGGTGTTCCTGTAAAGGAGGAAAAAATGGTTAGTGAGGTAAAAATGTGTAAAGTATGGGAGCTGTAAAGGACAAGAGAAAGAACGAAAGCGGGAGAGAAAGAGAAAAGGACCTTATGTTCTTTCTGAGACTGACAATGACACAGAGATGCTACAGAAGGCATGTGGGCATCACACAGAGCTGCGGAGGTATTTGTTGTTCTGCCAGATTAGAAATAGAAATAGAAATAACTCACCGGTCTGAGCCTGAGGGACTCTTACATAAGACTTCAGTCTAGAAGTTGTCTCCTGTAAGATTCAGGAGGAAAAGGAGAAAGCGAGTAATACAGAAATGTGTCATGTTGGGTCAGTTTTCTTCCATTCACATAGTTTTATTAATTTTATTAATATTCCTTAAAAAATCCATTTAAAAATATAAAACTTGAAATATGTTTTGTGCTGCTAACTGTTCATGACATTCGGGAGATGAGGAGGGGATCACAATAGGCTGTGACTGTGCCACATCTGCCTGACTGTGCCACATCTGGCTGCCCAAAAATCTTCTCCATGTGGTAACAATGCTTTCAGCCAGCTGGCAGAGATTAGATCAGCTCCTGGCCTTCATTCTCCTGTCCCAGAACCAGGGGAGAAATCCTTTCAGAAGAGGGAGCTTCTGCTGTTAGGACTGTAATTAGCAAGTTGAACCTCTGTGTTTAAAGCCATTTACTGAAATAATTCCTCAAAACCTTGCCATTTGCTTA
This sequence comes from Strix aluco, assembly GCF_031877795.1. NCBI lineage: Eukaryota > Metazoa > Chordata > Aves > Strigiformes > Strigidae > Strix > Strix aluco. Next base: position 62,376,596 of record NC_133931.1, on the reverse strand, counting down.
GAAGGAAAACAGACATAGTAAAATAAAATCATGATGAACTTACTCCTCTCTCTCCCACAGGTGATGTAAAAGCACTCCTCCCCAGTAGTTGTGTGTTTTGAATGTTTTTGGCATAATGATTTGTTAATTAGATATATTTTCATGTTTCATTTGAACACATGTAAGGTTCTTCTATGTTCATGATATGTTCACATGCATTGACAGGGGAGCAGATGGATAATATTGGTCCCTGGCCAGCCCAGCGGCTATGAATATTCCACTCCTTGGATTTATTTCACTTATTAAATCTGGTTCTGCATGCATGTTTCAGGTTTAACATACTGTTGTGTCGGCAAATCTTAATTTTCTTGTTTGTTTACAAATGTGAAAATAAACTCTATTCTTTGGGCATTTTTCAGCTTTTATTGTAATTCAGAATAGCCTTATTTTTCCTTTATAAAAGTCCTTCATTCATTTCTATCAACCTTGTGGATATTTTATGTAATCAAATGCCATAGTTATATAATAGTTTTCCAATACAGTAAGATTGCATTTTTGGATTAAACCAAGCTACAGCAGTTTGGGGAAAGCAATCTCTATCATTGTATAGAAGAGCTGGGGTCCCCACTTCTTTTTGAGTACTGCTCTGGGACCTCAAAAGGGAACGCTGTAATTCACAGCACTGGCAGTGAAACTGGAGGGGTCTCCACCAGCCGCAGAAGGTTTACTTATAAAGTCATCATTGCAATCCTTTTCTACAACTTGCTAAGTAATAAACTGCCCTTTTCTTAGTTCTTTTGGGATTGAAATCAGGAAGAATTTTTAATTTATGTTGTAGCTAAGTAACCTGGCTTCCACCTCAGAAGCTCACGAAAGACATAACAAAGAAAATACTGTCAGATATTTCCACCCCTTATCTCAGTGGAAGTTTTCTTTGTCCTTCAGGTAACTCTCTAACCTTGAAACCAGAGCAGTTCTGAGATTTATTTAGAAGTTCAAAGCAGTCATGTAATCAAGGTGCCTTGTTACCACCTCTGAAATGGAGCACTTGAGATCTGGGCTCCTGAGGGGCAGCTACAGAGATATTAGCTCATACTGCTCATGGGGGGTCTATTTTTCCCTGCCTTAACTTGTATGCTGCAATTTTCTGTTCTTGGTTTCTCAAGCTAATTCTTGTTGGTGTGCAATTCAACTGCAGAGACACATGTTTTGCCCCGAACATTTCTGCAACTGTGTTTAAATTGAAGTTAGGACATGCTTCTCCTAATTAAAGCTTTTAACCACTCAAATCAAATGTTGGGTTAGGGATTTTAATTTTCCATATTCCATTCTTTTATCAAAATGTGTTTTATAAATATGCTTATGTACAAAAAAATTTTCTTAGAGGCTGTGCTTTTTCAGACTTTGGCACTGCAGCTCAATTTATTTATGCACTTTGAAACAGAGGACAGTCCATGTTCAAGACTTTATTTAAAAATCTGTTCTGTAGGATTAAGGCTTTTAAAGTTTTATCGGTGCCTATGTTTTATATTAATTATGTGGTATGCCCCCAGGTATTTTTACAAAGGGCATTTTAGAAAGGTAAATTCAGCTGATGGATGAATTTCTCTGCAGAGGTTTATTAACATTTTTGTCAATTTATCCCATTAAATACAGCAACCTCCCTAGGTGGTGGTGAACTGCAATAACAGCACAGGCTTCACACAATGATGGCAAACAGATTCCAATAATTTTCTCAGTAGTATCCTCATAGCACAAGTGAAATGCTGATCTTTACAAGTATGGCTTGGGAAGTAAAAACTAAAAGATAAAGAGATAAAAAAAAGAGATAAGAGATAAAAACCCAAATATGTATTTATGAATATTCATTTAAAGCAAACCTACCTTATTATGTGCTCAAACTTCAACAACAGTCTAGGACATGAAATTAAGAGGAATTAACAGTATTAACAGCAATATTTCCCTCAGTGAAGCAAACACATCACAACTTTGTGTAAATGTGTGTATAAGCTGATAAATGAGGCATATGCATCAGAAACTTGACACTGCAATCTCATTATCTCTAAAAGAATGAATAAGGCATACAACGTACCCACACTCCAATACCTACAAATGCCAGTGAAATGGTTCTTATATGATTTGAGCAGGCAATGTACCAGGTGCAACAGCCTATCAAAAAAGCTTGAAATTCAAATTTTCATTACTAAATATTTACAACAATGTTTTATGAATAAACTAAATTTCTTCACAGGGATTATTCAGCAAACAGCTTCAAATACTCAATAATTTGAGAAACTGTAATTTATCTATTTTCAGGAATATCTCAAAAAATGACAAAAATCACTGAATAAATTATTCATGGGAAATTATTCCCTCCTATGACAGTGACTCCCTATGTCTCACAACACAAGGTATTTACTTTTACTGCAATACTGTTCTTTCCTATAACAAAAAAATAAGTGCTCATAAGACTTTAAGAAATATTATGAATGCTACATTTAAAAAAGTATATTAAACTTCTGTGAAAGCTTTAGAATTTAAGTAGAGGAAAGTATAATAGAATAAGGATAATGGAAATAAATTAAGTAAAGAAAAGCATTTAAATTATCTGTAAAAGCAAGCTGATATTGTAATATTAAATGTTATCCCAGGAGAAACTATAGAAGTTTCAGTGATCAGATCATTCATAGGCAGAGTCAGAAATATATCTGAAAATACACTGTAGGGGGAAAAAATTTTGTCCATGACATGGAACAGAGAAGTAAATTGAACACAGCTTCTCTTCACATTATTGCCTGTAATTTGTGAATTACTTCTACTTATTTACCTCTATACAGTAAAAAATCATTTGATTTTTGGTACTTAATATCGTAACAGGTCTATAACTGCTATATATCTCCTAACAGGCCTATATCTGCTTTGCATGTCATCATGTTTTCTAACAAACTGTGGGTTTAGTCTTTCAGAAACTGTTTCATGTTTGTTTGTTTGTTTGCTTTAAACGATGATGGATAAAGCAGAAGTAGGGATGACTAGTGATGAATACTATAAAATGCAGCAATGAGAAAGCCTGCTGAATACTGAAGCACCTCCAGTATTCACTTCTCCTTTTGAATATATGAATCCACCCCTGCTCAGAAATATTAATGTGGCAAAAATTGTGATTTTTCCTTGCTTTTGTGTTTTTCTAAGGTTGCCCCAGAACAGAGAAAAAGAGAGCTTATTTTTCTAATTGCAAATTGGCTTTACCAGCAGTGGTAAAAAAAATCCACTTTCAGTTTCTAAACATAAAAAGATTTGTGCCAAATATTTTTTTTTTCTTGAGCATAATATGAGTCATCAAAGTATACACCTTTTTTTCCCTCAGAACAGAATAATTTCATCACAAGCTGAAACTCAGCTATAGATTCCCAGTACAATGAGTTCTCAAATAAACCAGTACTCATTTGTATGTATCCTTATTTTTTCTAGCTACAAAATAAGTATTAGTTACTAAAAAGTAATTGATAGGGTTTTTCATTATTAGTTCAGAACTATTACCAATAGAGAATCACCAAATCCATGTGGCTCACATTTAAGACTATTTACCTTTTGATGACTTTTTAGGGAGTAAAAGTCTATAGTTTCATGAACTTCCATCAAAATACCTTCTTACTTTGTATCGTAACACCAATCTTCTCATTATATCATAGAAAATCACACTGAACAAGCTATCAAGGGCCCAAAGGCATGATAAATTTAGAACATCTTTAATTATTTGAAGTTAAATAAATATTTTCATTCCTGGTTTTAGATAAAGTATCACCTTTGTGCTTGCCCATTCAGGACTCCTTTTTACAGCTTAGACATGCAACAAATACTAATTCCCTTGAATATAATGGAAATAATGAAGTCATGTTGCACTGCATTAATTATTACTTTCTATTTCCCTACAAGGTCCTGGATTTCCAACTTGGTTCAAATATTTAGGTGTATTCACTCATACAATACAATAAACAGTCCCATTTTGGAAATCAGTTGAACATTGAATGAAAGCTCACAAATAGAGAATATTAATAAATTCTAACTATTTTTTTAAAAAAATATTTTTAATAATTTTTATTTTTATTTTTAATAATTTTTATTTTTAACCAGATCCAGAGACCAAGACAATCAGTGTAAACAGGCTCTGAAAAAAATCCTGTAAGTTTCTGACCTGGAAAACTCTTAATTAGCTAGTTGGAAAGTAATTGCAAGTTTTGATGTATTTTTTAACAGTGAGGATGCTATTTATGAGATAAATAACTTTTATATTCAATACTGTTATTAAGAGCATTTTTTAATCAGCTGATATTATCTTTTACAGTGAGAAAGACTAATCCCAGGATCACAATCAATACATTATCTCTACATGAGGAAAATTTGGTCCTATAGAAAGATAAGAGATTTTGAATATGGTCAGTTAAAATGACATATTTTAACAAAAAGTATTTTAATCCATGAAGCATTTTATTATTATACTTGCATTCTTTACCTCATTTCCACCTGCTCATTTAAAGAAGATGATATATATCAAATATTTTATTTGTATGATTTTTGAAGATACTCATAAATTTCTCTGGATAATCATGAAAGAGAATGTAGTTCTTACAGCTGGTATTGGAGAAGAAATGATCATAAAATAGTTTCTTTATTGAAATATTTCCCACTGTTGAATGCTTTTTACAAACCCAGTCAAGTTTTTCTGACACAGCTAGCTCCTGTTTATTTTGGAACAAGAAGGTTCTTTTCACAGATGTGGATCAAGCATTAAAAACAAAATGATTGATTTTGTAGTGTAGAATGTAAGGACAGCAAGTGCTAAAAATAAAATAGATTGGATATTGAGGAAAACAGTGCAAACCCTTCAGCCACCTCTTCCCTCTTCAGGCATCCTAACACATGGACTTGAAGAAAAATCTGTCTATTCCAAATGAAATAAAAACTCTGAGTAAAAGCATTTAGAAAGGGGGGACAGAATTAACATTGTGTCTATTAACATCAACATTAATCAAAAAAACTTATTGGAGACTGTCACAAGATAAAATTGATTTTGACTTGCCTAAAAATTATTGTTGCTCTTTTCTTTCTTTCCCTGTAAAAGCTTTCCTATGACTCTCACACTAACTACTTATAACCATAAATTAAAATGTAACTTTCAAGAAAAATTATTTTATCTCCCTTGTCTTCAAGCTGGGTGACACAAGAATTATTTTTTCCCTTTCCAGATTACATCTCTCAGAAACATTGCACTTCAGAGACACCATGGACCACTTCACCTCATCTGAAGATGGATCTTACAGGTCGTATGAATCACCCAGAAGCTGTTATTCCTCTCCATCTATGATAAATGACATTTGATACTAACTCAGATGGCATTAGAGAATCCAGACATCCAAAACCATCCTTTCAGGTCCCTTCACTTTCTGTCCCACATGGGGGAAAGATAAGAATAAAAAGAATATTTATCATAAACAGTTGATAACTAATAGAGCTAAGAAAATACCTGACATGTAGAAAATCTCAATGTTTGGAAATTTTCACAATTAGAAAATAACAAAGTACAGAAAAGTTTCAAAGAATGAATAATGTAGTAGGAGCTGGAGATGATAAGAAGGGATGGTTTTCTTAACAAACCACACTTTCTACATTTGCCTGATCTATTGATGCCAGCAGAATCATGTATCTGCTTCAAGCACAGCAATGTATCCAGAAAATACACCTCTGATGAAGATATATAAGCTGAAAAAAAATTCTCACACTGGTAGGTCAGCCAAATGAGGGTATTGACATCAATGAAAAAGGAAGCATTTTAGTCTCATTTACCTGATAGAAAATTCCACCAAAATTAATATCTTCCTTGAGAACAGGACCTTTAGAATATAGTATAAAAATAGATATATTTTTCCCTTTCATTGCAGTTGAGGCAAGAGGTTTTGCTTTAATTTGCAAGTTGTGATGTTGAATGAAACACAAAGTCTGGCACATGCCATGGTATTCCTCTTCCTCTCTGCCTCAGTGAAATTAAAGCAATTCAGTTCTTTAGGTGGATAGTACATAGGTAACTTGAATTCAAGACTGCTAAGTTTTTTCTGTGTAGCCTCTGAGTGTGGGGCTTAATTGTCAGTACTGTTCTGAGTTTGAAAGTCCTTTCAAGATAGAGTAGATTGTGGCAATATAGGATTTAACAGTCAACTCAGATATTTATAAAGGATACATTTTGTGTCTTTTCCACAGAAATGGAGTGCTACTGTAAATGTCAGGTACCTTTCATTGCTGCGTGTCCAGAAATGTTGCTGTTTGTCCCATTACATAAAGCATTGCTGCTTATGCACATGTCTCAAACCATGACGGTGACTCCAAGCAAAGCCATTGAGGATATGCTTCCTACTGTGCATAACTCAGCTCAAAATCTGTAGTTTAAAACTTAGTCCCAGGATCACTTGTTCTCCTCAAATGCTTACATCAAGCTATGGTGCACAATCCACTCTCTCATGTGAAGTGTGTCAGCATGTTGTGGCACACTTGTGTTGGTATATTTTGTGCAAAGAATTCTCTAACCCCTTGATGTGTTTTCAACAGATTCAGTGAGCTGCCCCAACAGTTTACTGCTCCCAAAAAGAGGGAATTCTTTCCCATTTCCCTTTAGTCATGGCTAAATGCTCTCTTATCTAACTAACTTATCTGTAGTATCTCTGGCCACCAATTGAAACAAGCATGAATTTTACAGAAACAAGCCAGAAGGCAAAAAGTAGATAATGGACTTCTCAATTCATGAGTTTTAGGATCTAACAAGCACCACAAGAAAGATGACAAAACCACCAACCCAGGAGTAGTAGAGGACAGAGAGATAAGTGGGGAAAAAGAGGCATGGAAAAGCTCAGGGACAGAGAATGGGAGCTAGTAAATCACATTAGCTCTTCATCACACAGACAGCTCAAAGACAAGTTTATTTCATGTAGGAGTGTTCTTTGGTTATTCAAGGTTTCTTTTGATGCAGACTCTCCCTGCATCTAACCCTAGGAAAACTTATCTTTATCCAACCCCCACATCTCAACTTACCCTGACTCCCCTGCTACTTCAGGGAAAATCACATGGCAAGCCAAATAAGTAAAAAACCCAAAGTCTTTCTTTGGTTTTAAATTAGGGTTTAGCAGGTATCTGAAAATAAGCAGTGGGGTAACTACCCTGCGTAGAGAAAAGATAATGAATGGTAAGACTTTGCTGACAGCCAAGGTCATAGTGATTCGGTCAGTATCAGCAGGTTTTAATCTAGTTCCTTTAATGGACACCTGCTCCCAAAATACCCTGGCCACTTGTTTCTGTCCTCACATTGCCAACTGGCACAAGCATCATGTAGCAGTGCAAACAGACTATCAGATAAGAGAAATCAATCCAGTCAAAAAGTTACCCAGAAAATTACTTTTAGCTGGACCAGTTCCCTGATACTATTTACCTCTTGGCTGCATAAGTACTTGCATTGCTCACATTTGTACAGCGTGAAAAGAACCGGGGCAGCTAAACCCTTTTGTTATATTTCCTCAAAAAGCCTATTTACTATTCCAGCTGTCTAGGCTTACATGTGCAGACTCAACTTCTTCTCACTCTGCACAATGTGCAATTACTCCTCATGGCTGCTCAGGACTACAAAAGCCTGTAATTAGTACTCTTCATACATGCTGTTGCAAACTCTGACCAAGTATGTGTGGGCCAAAAGTTGCCAAGAGGGAAAGATGTAGGCTGTAAGGTAACTTGTCATTCCATAGTTATGGGAAGTAGCTTCAGTGTTTATGGTGCTGATCATGGAGAAACCACAATGGCAATAACCTAGGCAAACAATTGTAACATTAAGTTGCTTTTTCAGACACCCCAGACCTCATATCAAAGATAATTTTGAGTTTCTTCATTAGCTGTTTGATACTTGGGTGAGAGGGGGGGGGGGTGTTAGAAATTGTGTGTATTGAATGAAGAAGAAGTTAAAACTCTAAATTTCTGTCATTTGCAGTCTGAATTAGTTAGGAAAAAAAATCCCTCCTGCATAATCTCTTTGATCCATGCAAACAGAACACAGAGTTAGAATAAAAACCAACCAAATAATATTTTTCCAGTCATCTAGTGATAATATGTTATATTCATGTTGGAATAATTTTGAAAATAAATTGGAGGGGTTTGTATTCTAATCAGAATAAAAGCCTTAAAATACACAAATTTTAACAACGATGTAGACTATTCGGTACAGTTAGTTTCTTCTGATTTTCTGAACAAATAGATTTCCACTTACTCAGAAAATAAATTTCAGCAAATATTCCATAACAATACAGCTCATGGAAGTATCATAAGGGCTTCCTGAACAAGGTGAGAGTTGATACGTAACATATTCGTGACTGCAAAATGATCACTTAATTTGATCTTCTATTGCAAATTTGGATTGGACTTCTGTTGTATTATAGATAGTCTTGTAAATATATCCAGATGTCCCCATTAGTTTCTATAGTTTTTCACCAGCTGGAAAACATTGGAAGTGGTTATAGCAGCATAAGCTTTTGTACCACAAAACCAAATCAAGAGGGTGACGGTATGACAGTTCTGCAAGTGCTTAGCAGAAGTTTTAATAAATACTTGTGCAACAGGTATCACACTTAAGTGTGTGTGATTTGAAATTGAGCAAGATGTTACAGTGTATCAAACAAGCACAGTTTCCTTATGCTGTTGCTGTAGAGCCTCTCCTAATTCCACTGGGTTTAGAGCACCTGGTTGTGTATTTTGTGAAGGCAGAAAACATGCTTAAAGCAGCTGGATTAGACCATTAAACCATGAAACTTTTCTTCATATTCCATCCATGAAATAGTCTGGTTTATAGTCTTCTTATGCTCAGAAGAAAAAAGTGAGACACTAGCATAAAGCTACCAGAAAATTAGCACACTGACAGGGTGTTTTGTATGGGCATATACATGCAGTAAATACTTATTAAATGAAAAGGTGACTTGTGGCATACAGTATGAAGAATTCTGTGAAAAACATGGTGCTAGGCAGTCATTCCCAGAAAAGTGGTTAAATCCAATTAAGGTTATTGTTTGGGCTACAATTACAATGATCTTCATCACAGTAATTGGGAATTTTGCAATTTAATAAGGAATATGATTCTATTTACAGATGGTTTGACTCCTTTAAATAATTATTCACTGATAAGAGATAATTTGGTGAAACAATCTTCTCTGCTACTGTTAAGCATCCATCTATATAACAAGAGAGTTGTATTTTCTAACTAATTTCCTAATAATGAGGTCTTAGTAAAGATTTATAAATATAAAAATAAATAAGTACAAAGTACAGACAGGTCCCATGCTTTTCACCATACTATATTTTAGTTCTATGAGTTCCTAGGACCTTCTCAAATGAAAAGAATTAATTCTCCTGTCGGCAGGATAACCCCAAACTCTTTCCTTCTAACAGAAGCTCCAAATATATTAATTCAGTTTCACCTGGGAAGAAAAAAAAAAAAGATTGTTCCCTTCTGGTGCAGTAGCATCGAAATCTGACCTTTGAAATTCCTTACAGAATTCTGCCAGAGAGCTGCAAAAGAAATAAGAAATTGGCCTCAGCATGGTACTGCTCACGTTTCACAAACACTTCAGAAAAGTGGATACAGTTTTCTCATGGGTGTACATTCAGCTTATTACAAACAGCAAACTGTGAGGACAGCTCACAAAGCAAAATGAGTAAATTAATTATATGACAAGTGTTAATATCTTACTTAAAAGGAGCAATCCCCAAATATCAATTAAAAGTTTTCCTTAGTGTTGGAGACTGCTTACATCTTAAAGGACAAAAAAAAAAAAAAAAAAACCCACCAAAAAAAACAACAAAAAACAAACCAGCAAAAACTTAATGTGAGAGCAAATTCATTATTTTTTTCCCCTTTAAAACATTTTATAAGATTAAAAGTAGTCAACATTCTTCAAGCAGAGAGCATTAGTAATGAAAATCATATCCTCATATGAAGTGCTAAGGCTTGGACAATAAGCCCAAGCCAGAGTTGACCTATAGATGAATCCTGTACATTTTATAACTGATAACCATTGTGCTATTAGGTATTATACTAAGTTATAGCAAACCAACTGTTCTGATGTAAAAGGTGGGAATACTGAAGCCTGAGCAACAGGCCCTGAACTGAAACTGCTAACTCTGTATGTAGTCATTAGTGAAATATGCATAGAAGATGTAGTTTAAACAGCATAAAACATGTCTATCCTGAATGTATCCTTATATTTCTTTATGTGTGAGCAAGATAACAAGGCCACGGAAACAGTTGTCTGGCCTTGTGACCTTGCTCATAAATTAACTAGATAAGCAGGGAAACTCCCTTAGCTTCTCCCTTAAGCCCTGGCCAGGCTCTGGGGGGAACCTAACTGAGATGAAAACCAGATATTTCCGCTTAAAACAAAGGTGTCAGCTATTCTGGCTTACTGATTTTTAGGTATATAAGGCTGGGCCCGCTCACAGCGACTTTGAAGCCTCACCTACGGGTGGACGCACCGCGTAGGATTTCCCACTTGCAGGGAAAGGTTCTCCAAATCCTCGCTGTAACCGGGGCTCCCCAGCAACTGCGGATCTGGATGATGGTAACGTATGCAAGTGGTGATGTATCTTTCTTAATCACTATTCTCTCTCTCTCTCAAGTAGTAATGATTTGATGCATTACCCTGTATTTTCCTATTTGTTTAAGTGTACTGTTCTGTCTTTTCTTACTGTATGTTTTCTGTATTATTCTGTTACATTATTTAGTTATTTCTAGTAAAATATGCCTGCTCTTTTCACTCTGGTGTCTGAGTTTAATTGATATCCCTGATCAGCAAAACATCATATGAATAACAAGTTTCCATTGGAGCTTTTTATTCCCATGAATAAACAATTCTGTCATTGTGATAAAAAAGCAATTCCTAGTGGGATATTTCAATATATTGCTTAATCTAGAGAAATGTAATTCAATTTTAAATTTAGGAATAATGGGAGGAGAAATTAAAACCATATAAATTTCTTCAGTTTATTCAAAGAATCAGATCAATCTCAGTTCAATCTTAGTGAATACTGAAATGGTGAGATAGCATGAAAATGAAAACTTTCTTATGTCTTTATGTTTCATATGAATATTGTGTCCATCAACAAAATCTGAGGTCTCTTTTACTGACTATTTCACCTTAATAGACACTTTAATATTCAGAAAAGACACTGGTTGCAATTTGCAACAAACTAATAATTTCTGTAATGTGCTCAGTATTACTCTTCCATCTATAAGAGCTGTCAGAGCCAGCTTCAACATTCCCATCAATATATGCAAAATGAAATTCTGCTGATCTAGGAAGGGAGAGTGGGATTAAGTTGTTCCTGCTACAGGAGATGAAGTAGGTGGGTGAGTGAAAAGAGAGATGTCAGAAAGAAATTTACACTATCTGGCTTTTTGTTTGTGTTGATGCTCTCACTGGTCACTTACTCCCTTGACTTGCAGTCACCATTTCTACACTGCAGCCTCTCTCTCAGAAGTAACAGCAAACTTGGCTTTTTAAGACATGGATGGCAGGTCTCTTGTTGAAGATAAAAGGCTGATCTGTAAGAATCTAGAAAATTTAGATAGCCATTCAATGTAGGAAAGAAATGGATGCATGTCAAAATTTTTGATTTTTAAAAAATCTGCATATTCTTTGCAATAGGTTGACCCAAAATCAAATTTGTGTTTTTGTGAATATGTTTTAATACTAATCAAAAAACCCCTCTGATTAGATAGTGTCATAAAGGTCTTTGTTGCAGCATTTGTTAAACACGAGTGAAGAAACTCTATAGAGATTAAGAAACTAGTTATGAATGCAGTAGCAACCATTTCTATAAATTATTTATATTTTCTTAGGTGTAGTAAATATGAACATTTAAGCTTCTGCTCAAAAAAAACCCTCTTCAGCAACCTGTAATTTTTTTATTTCAGTTGGACAAGTGTCTATTTTCAAGCATTGTGGCATATAAAGGTTTTATATTTTTTAATATTAATTTTGCTTTCCACTTAAATTACAGTGTATTGCAATTTTCTCATTTTATTTTAGTACGAGAACTAAGTATTGCTATACAAAAATCAAGCTGAATCTCCACCTAGTACAGTATCATCCCTCTGAAAACAATTAGTGTTTATCTTTCCAAAATGTTATATATAATTGATCCAACTATATATATTCTATGGAGAGGTATTTACTGTTGAATCCCTCAACTTTTCATTTTATAGGATAATTTCTTATGTTGAGCTTGGATAACAAATCCTTGATAAATTATCTTTTATTTTTTACTGTTAAAATACTCTGTTCTCATCTTTATGAAAGAAATATTCTTGTCTTTATGCCTTTGTCCTTTTAAAATTAAGTAATCTAAACAATTTAAAAAACTCTTTTCTTATAAAAGGTTGGGGTTTTTTTATGGACATCATCTTTCTTATTGCCTGACCCTAAACTTGTCTGATTTTTCAGCATCATTTTCAAAGCAAGCTAACCCATATTACAAGCAGGATTCCGAATGAGTCTGCATCACTGATTTACATAAAGAGCTTTATAGAGTATTTATTTACATCAGAAAGCAAACTCAGAATTAGTGTAAACACAATTAAAATAAATTCGTTTTCCAAATCAATCTCATAGATTTTTTTCAGCACTAGCACATCTGTCTGGCTGAGAGCTTCCACTTCTGTTGTCATTCTATAATTATATGAAAAAGACATTATCTCTCAGTACAGAAAAAGTGGACCAGCAATCTCTCTCTTATTGAAAGACACTGTATGTCAAGTGGTGTGTAATACTCAGCTGATGCACTGATATAAATCTTAAAAATAGAGTTTAAAACCAACATTGGTTAGAAAGCATAGACATTGCCTCTACTGAAAGGTTAAGTGCACAAATTTAGAGTTTTGTTTAACATTTTGGGATTATAGCTAAACCCTCAGTTAAGATATCTTCTTTCCATATACATTTCTACTGAAAAAAAAATGTATGCTAAAATATTTATGAAATCAAAAATCAAAAGGACATAACTCAAGGATCATATAATGACTTCAGTGGTGATTTCTCATATAGTATCAAATGGATATCAATTATCCATGTTTTCATTCATCAGTCAGAAGTTCTTGGCTCTAATTAAGTTTGCCTTCTTTCTCACTACAGGAATTGATATATCCAGCAATGTTTTCACAAGAAACTCTTTCACTTTTTCTCTCAGTTTGAAGACACAGTGTTCCTAAATTTACAGCATCCCACTTCCCAGACAATATTAGCATAACCTATAAGAATAGTTCAATCTGATAAAACCCTCAAACCTGTGAATAAACCTCCCTGTGATATCTGAGGGTGTTAAAATATACTTAATTTCTAAACTGGTGGATTCAGTTTAATTTTATGCCAACTAAATATAGCAGAGGAAAAGAACTGTCCTCTTTTCTCATTGCATAAAATTTCTTAGTGCTTATGGACTCCATATATACTTCTGTATCAGCTTCAACATCATTGAAGAAACTGTCTGAGAGCATTCTCACCAGTCTTGCATCCCATCCAGGGATTGCCAGAAAGTGGTAGTGCACTGTCTTTCTTCCTGTCAAATCTGTAACACACATCTGATGAGGGAATGAAACAGAAAAAAATCTTTCCTTGCATTACACTATACCTCTGTTTTCACATTTCTTTGTGTATATGTATATATATCATATATATCCCATGTATATGCATATATATGTGTGTGTATATAATATATATACATATATATATATTGTGTATATGTATATATACTCTGATGGAAATGTTCTGAGAAAACTATATTGCATTAGGTGGTTTTGCAGTCTTCACCATCTTTTTCTTGGTTAGACCGTGTAATATATAAAATGTATTAATATACATACTGCATATAATATTACCACACGTATTAATAGTACACATGTTATTAATAGTATACAGAATTATATAGTTCATATTGGATGTACCTTTATATTATTCATAGCCAACGATTCTGGCACAGGTTACCTTCTTCATCTCAGTCCAGATTGCTCAGAGTCCATTGCTGTGTAGCATTGTTTGTGCATAACTATTCCTAGTTCCAGCAGAAGAAACCACTAAAGAGGATAGAGAGGGAGCATCAGGCAGCTGTTATGCTCCTCCAGCACGTGGCTTATTTATCATCCAGACAATCGATACCTGCAGTTATGGCAGTTTCATTTAAAGGTTTTGGTGTGCGATTTTCCTTTTGTTAATTTGTTGTAACTAATGCTCATCAACTGCTTAATGCTCATCAGTGGTCATGTAAGTAAAGATATGACAACATGAAAGTTGAAGGCAAAGGGCAGTGGATGGTGATAAAGCTCTGAGATGGCCACATGTGAACTAGAAATAAGCAATAACATAACTCTTGTTAATGTAACTTTGACTCCAATCTAATAAACTTTGCTACGTGTATTAGAATAAGTTCTGTGTGACACATGCAAATATGGTTTCTAGTTTGAAGCTGGTTCATGCCTGGATGGAGCAAATTAAAAAGACTTTGTAGACATTTTTAGGGGTCTTAAAAAAAGGTAAACCTGCCAGAGTTAAGGTCAATTAAATCAACTTGTGAAGAAATTTTGTTTTAAAACAGTGGTCAACACACTGGAAGGAAGCGATGCCATCCAGAGGAATCTTGACAGGCTTGAGAGGTGCGCCTGTGCAAACTTCATGAATTTCAACAAGGCCAAATGCAAGGTCCTGCACATGGGTCAAAGCAATCCCAAGCACAAATACAGGCTGGGTGATGGTGGATTGAGAGCAGCCCTGCAGTGAGGGACTTGGGGATGTTCATTGACAAGAAGCTCAACATGACCCAGCAATGTGCACTTGCAGTCCAAAAATCCAGCCATATCCTGGGCTGCATCAAGAGAAGCATGAGCAGCTGGTTGAGGGAGGTGATTCTCCCCCTCTACTCCATTCTCATGAGACCCCACCTGGAGTACTGCATTCAGCTCTGGGGCCTCCAACATAAGAAGGACATAGACCAGTTTGAGTTGGTCCAGAGGAGGCCATGAAGATGATCAGAGGGCTGGAGCACCTCACCTGTGAAGTCAGACTGAAAGAGTTGAGGTTATTCAGCCTGGAGAAGAGAAGGCTCCAGGGAGACCTTATAGCAGGCTTCCAGTACTTAAAGGGGGCTACAGGAAAGATGGGGAGGGATTCTTTATCAAGGAATGTAGTGATAGAAAGAGGGCTAATGGTTTTAAACTGAAAGAGGGTAGATTTAGATTAGATGTAAGGAAGAAATTCTTTACTGTGAAGGTGGTAAGATGTTGTCCAGAGAAGTTGTGGATGCTCCCTCCCTGGAAGTGTTGAAGCACAGGTTGATGGGGTTTTGAGCAACCTGATCTAGTGGAAGGTGTTTCTGCCCATGGCAGAGGGGGCTAGAACTAAGTGATCTTTAGGGTCCTTTCTAACCCAAACCATCCTATGATTCTATGATTCTATGAAATATTCCTCGCAAAGTGCTAAAATTTATAAATCACTATATACTACCAATCTATAAATAAAAACAAATTAACTGCAATGGCACCCAATCAGTTCTCAAGACTTCTGTCATAAAAACAGATAGATAACACACTTCATTACTAAAGGAGGACTCTGAAGACAAACAATTCTGGAAAGACTAAAGGAATTGTTCCTTTTTTGTTATGGATATGTCCAAAATTTTCTTGAAAGTGATGTGATATCTTTGTCTTTAAGAAGTGAGTGGGCAAGATATAGGGTGCAAGAATGGTGGGTTTTATATCCTCCGGTTTGTGGTAAGACAGTGACATCATAATTTCAAGGAGATTCTCTGTCTTCACAGCAAGATGACTGTAACATAATATAGTCTTCATCACTAGAGAATCTATCTTCAGTCTAGTTATACTCTGTTTCATTATTAAAGATGTCATGTAAACACATAGGCAAGTTCAGTTCCAAGAACAGTAGACAGGCAACAGTATGCTTCATAAGAAAACATGAGTCCAGGTGATTATTAGTATAATTTATTTTGTCTTATTTGTAACTGTACTAATTCAATTTAGATATTTGAATGTATTTCCATATCATGATGGTAACACTGTTGTCTCCTTTAGGAGCTTTGTGTTTAAAAAAAGTCTATATTTGTTCTAAGATAACAAAATTCTTCAACAGAACATAGCATTTGGATATGATGTCTCTGGTTGTAACTTCCAAACCTATGACCTCTGGGCATCCCGGATGATTAGTTGTACCAGTGCACTACAGATTTTTAAATACAATTTTTAATGTCTTGTTGATACACTCTGTTTTTAGTTATTAGCTAGTTACTTTCTCCATGCACTCCACAGTACAATCACTGTGTATTTGTTCAGCTTCCCACCCTTGGTAAGACACTGGAATTTCTAGCAAGATAACTGAAGAAACTTCATTGTACTTATTTTTCTATGCTTACTGAGGTGGAAAAAAAGCAGCTTTCTAACCAAAACATATCTTTTCAGAGGAATATTGCGACTAATGAGTAAGTCATAAGAATTTTAGACAATACAGGAGATATGTAAGCTTGAGAAACAACCAAAGAATCATTCTGAAATATAATTATTCTGCAAAAATTCAGATACCAGTTAATGATGCCAGAATTCTGATATTATTGTTATTAACAAAAAAATTCCTCAGAATAATTCTGTAACTGCTAGAACATCTGTTGAACAACACATCTTGTCAGTGGGATAAGCAGGTTCTCACTTCCTGGGCATTGTTCCAGCATTCTTGGGGAATATCTGTCTTTATCACGGATTTTATTCTTAACTCTTGTTTCTCTGAATCATCCCATCTTTCTGAGAGTTTGTCTGTGAATTCTCAAGTATAGGGAAACATATAGGAACATTCTTTTGTTTCTTACATAGGTTAGCAAAAGTACTCAACAGTCCCATTCTTCCAATTCCTTGTGATCTGGAGAATTCAAGGATGTTTATTTCTGCTTTCTCCAAAAAGGGTGTGCATATTGCAGATATGTGCATATTTTGTATAAAGTGTTCAGAATAAATTGTCATTCCTGAAAAAAAATAAATCTGCCTGGGTAATAATGAAATTGCTAGGTATTTTGAATGGCAGACATATGTGAAATCCAACCATCAAAATGAAAGTTAAATTCTATTGGAGACTTTTTGGTAATATAGCAGTACTTATTAAACATATTTTATATATTTGCTCTTCGGTGTTTATTCTTTATATAATTTAATTGTAAAAATTAAATATCATTTTTACTGAAAAGAAACCTAGAGTATGACCATGAGTGAAAGTAATCTGAAATACAGAACTATGAAATCAACCAATACAGTCACACAAAACCTCAGTCAGAGTGTTTCTGTGTGGTGAAGCCATCAATTCTTGTATAAGAAAAACAGGAAAGAAAATAGGACCCAGTCCTACTCGGAGAACTAGAAGTTGAATATATCATCAGTTTTTTAAATAACCAACTAAAGTATTAGAAGTTATGTCATAATTATTTCCTGAAACTTCATATCTGTGGACTCAAGAACTGAATTATTTTTTTGCTGTAAGATGAATTAGAGGATACAGGCCCAGGACATTTTTGTCTTAATCTAATGTACTGATAAATCCAATAATCTAAATTACCAAATAATCTAATTTATTAATGTGCGTGTTGAACAGGGTTATTAGATGACAAGAAACCTTCAGCATCTGATTCACAATTATCCAACACAAAGACTGAAGAGAATGATTCATTTGTCTTCAGATAGTAGTTTTTCCTTTTCTATTCTAAAGGGTATGTCTCCACCTCATTGACTTCTGTGATTTAACTAAGACTAAATGATCTACATAAGACCATAAAAAAGACTTCTGGAAGACAGCCCAGGTCTTGCAACTCCACCGTTCCTGTCCTTATCTGAAACAGACCTTCTGTTCCTTATCTAGACTTAGCCCAATTTCCTCAGGAGTTCAGCCTGGCTTGGCAAAGTCTGTGGATTGAAGACTCACTTGGTTGGTGCTTTTATTCAAACCACACTCGCTTTCAGCTGCATGTTCAGCTGAACCCTTTCTCATGATACAGAAGTTCAGCAATAAAGCCAGTTAGATTTACCCTTTAATTATTAATCTACCAGCCAGCAGAGCTCATGTATTTCTTCTGTAGTCTCTCATTGCATGCGTTAATTCTAGTGAGGTGATTGTTTCTGTGCCTTCTAGTCCATCTACTACCCTTGATCCTGAATTCTTCTTGTTAACAACAAAGATTATTTGCGTGTTTGTAGTCTGAGTGAAATGGCAGTAGACCAATATAACTGAAATATTGTAAAAGACTGGTTCAGACAAAAACTGGAAAAAGGCTTACAAACACAAAGTGGAAGCTTTCTGACAAATAGACAAAGCAATAATTAATTATCTCTCTCCAACTAGCTATATTTAGCAGGAGCAGAGCTAATGATTATAAGTCATGCTGGTGATCTTTTGTTTCAGCATTTAAAACACACACAAAAGCTTCTCAGCAGACAGTATGTTTAAAGAACCCCTCCTCCCTTCTTATTACCATATACTGTCATAGATTGTCATGTCTGAAGAGAATAGCTGCATGGCAGCAACACTACACTTTTAAATAATATATCAAACCAAGGTTTGTCATTTACAGCCATTATTGTTCTTCTGAGTGGATGAGTTGTAGCTCTATTTTCTTATTAATTTAAGATTTCAATAACCATCTTAGGGAACTGTGAGAAAGGAACTGTGAAAAGAAAGATATCTCATGCAAAGAATTGTTAGGTTACAAAATACAAAACATGACTAAAGTACTACTGTGGAATCTGCAGATACAAAGACTTTCATTACCTGCTGACAGTGTGACTTATGTCTTTCCTGTCTGAATAACAAATGTAACATGCAGGGAATACAAGTTCATCAATTGTTTTCATGTTGTGATTTCATGGAGTGTGGAGTATGTAATATAGCATCAAATAAACAAGGAAAATAAAAGACCATCCATGGAAACTTTAGTCATGGGTTATAAAAGAAAAATGTGCTTCCACAAATAATTCCAGGAATATATTAAAGAAATAATTACAAGAAAGTATCCATTAACTTTGAACATTTTTTCAAATATGAAACATAATAACAAGATCGTAACATCTTCCTTCTCTCCACTTTGTTTTCAGACTGACATTGAAAATTAAGAAATATTTAATATCTGTGAAAAAAATCATTATTTTTATTCCATTGGAGAGAAATACTCTTAAATGAATTTTTATTAATGACACCGGGCATAGGTCCTCCCAACAGATTAAATTCTCAAAGGTAATAGTCATTTAAGAACATAAATCTGTCTTATTTTCAAAAGCACTCCTGTGGCTCAGAGACTTAAAAATGTATCTTTCATCACTAATAGAGAAACATGGAATAAAAAAAAAATACTTCAGATATTTTTCAATTTTTTTTAAATAATTCCTTAAGGAGGATATTTTTCTTCCTTTCACAAGACTGAGACTGATGAAGTCAGGAATATGGACAGCTTGGATCTTCCTCAAAAGGCATAGCTCATTTCCAGAGCATTGCCTCTGGCTTCTTTTGAGAAGAGGACATGAGAAAGCAGGACACTCTTAAGGCAATTGCTTGGACATCTATGTTGCAGGCAGAGGGGACATGGATGAGAAAACCAGCTAAAAGGGAAGTCTCACAGAAGAAGTCATGAATCACATGGGAAATTCCAGGGAAGAGCAGATTTCAGATGGGCTGGTACAGAAAACAAGGTGAGACAATGAGGATGTGACACTGGCAAAAGGGTCACAAATCTTAGAAATATTCTAGAAGGTACTGATGGCTCCTTCTTTTTGAGACACAGCAGCCTGTGATGGCAGACTAATATATTCCTTTGTCATTCATTACCATTGTTTCAAATTTCTCTGAAGACAAGTGGCTGAAGAGAAACACACCCCCACACAGAATGGGGAGAGACAGGTAGGGGGCAGAGCCAGGCAGAAAGAGAGACAGGGTAGGAACATAAGGGTTTGTGACTCCATGACTCAATGTAATCCTACAAACACAAAAATTCTAAAAGAAAATACTTCAAGGATGGAAATATATTGACAGAGGAAATAATGTTTTAAGGCTTCTTAATCACAGTGGTTCTAAAACAAGTGAAGATGTGAATACATCTGTAGAAATTGTTACAAAACATCTTTGTCACAGCTTTTAAGCTCTAACTCCACTATAACTATCACATTGCACATACATACAATTTTAATTTCATCTCAGAACAACACACCAAGTGTAAAAAATAATTTTAAATTATATACACTAATCTCAACAGAATAATGACATTTTCATTGAGCTTAGTATGCTACAATAGCTCAGAGATAAATAACATGTAAGTTTTATGAAGGTTGCTGATTTTTCAGATATGAAAGAGTTAGCTGAAAAGCAGATTGTGGACAATTACGGGCATTTTATGACGTATGCATTATTGAATGTAGCTCAGGCAGCAGACCTGAGGTCGCCTGTGTGGCGCAATTTGACTGGTGTGAAAGCTAATTTAGGGCAGCGTTCTGAAAGCATGGTTTCAATTTTAAAGCTCAACGGGGACACAGGGTGTTATTGGTTACTGTCCTGACTACACGACATGATGGCAACTGTATATAATTAAAATATTTCCAGGAAGCATCAGAAGACCACTGAGCACACTGTGGAACCCTTGAAACATATAGATCTTCAAAATGTAAAACCTGTAGAAAACAGTTTGGTGTTTAACAACGGCATATATTAAAAAAGAAAATAGAAAAGAGAAAAAAAGAGAAGCCACTCTTGTAGCTGTATCTTTGAATTCTATTTTAAAGTAGGAGAATAAATTTAATGAAATTACCACCTCATGACTGAAATTTGTAGAGTGCAAGGAGTGCAAAGTTTGAATATTTTTTCATGGTAAGGCTTCTTGAGCTTATAATGTTCACAAGAATGGTTATTTCACTCTCTAGTGTACTTCCATCAATCCTACAGTCATCTGTCTTACTCTGAGTTTTATACATAAAAGTTCTTCAGCACAGTATCTAATGCATGTGTATTTCCTCATTACAAGGTGAAATTTGTACAGCTGTATGTAGGAAAAGTTTTTAAATAGTGAACTACATATGACTGAACACAGCAAACCCACTTTAATTTCAAATATTTTTCAGGTATGTTAAACTTTCCATATGCTTCAAAGTATATGTGCTAAAACAAACAGGTTGCATTTGTGTGGGAAAGAGGAATAAAGATATTTCCTGGCAAAGTTCCTTAAGAAGTCTAAAAAAAAATTGTGTCATATAGATTGTTTTTATAACTGTCTATGTAAACACTGGAATAAAGTGTAACATTTTCTTTGAGAGACTGAAGATTCTCTTTCATTGTACTGAAAGTTAACTACTTTCCTGAAATACAAGTATGTCGTCCAGTGACATTCTTGATTTATTACTTTAATTCTTTATTGAAATATGAGGAATTCAGAAAGTTAATCTAAAGTGAGGTGACAGATCACTATACTTCTGTATGAAAATCAGGCATGTAAGCATAGAAAGGCAGAACTTTGAAAAAAGGCTGTATCTATAGATGGCATTAAAGGGAAAAATTTTAGCAGCAGGCACAGTAATTGCTGGAGGATTAAGACAATACTGTTAAACAGAAAATCAATGGCAACATTTGTACACTAAGTGACTTATATTACATCCTGTCATTGAACCTTAAACCTAATTGACACTCAATAGGTCTGTTCTTTTCAGTTCTCCTTTCTGCTTTATTTCTGTGCTAAAAAATGACAAGTCCTTAGACAACACATTATCTGATATTCTAAAAAGCTTTGACTTCATGTCTATTTCCTGGTGTTCCAAAGGGCTATGTCCATTTGAAAGAAAGGGTTCTACGTTGAGTAGGTTAATATGCAATACAATCTTGTTGAAGACAAGGCAGACAGTGGACTTAACAAGTTAGGACCAACTCAGCAAAGGCTTAAGTTAACCCATTCATCATCACTGAAAGCAGTTTATAAATCCCCTGTTCCTGTAGCAGCCCTGCATCAGGTAGCAAAATTTCCTATACATTACATGGAAAGAGTTAAATGTCTGATAATGAAATTCATGACCACTAGTACACAAAGCAGCTCAGTAATAAGTCAGGAGGAATTAATGAAGAGTTTATAGCTGAACTCCCACTCAACCTGAGTCTTCAGGCCATGCACTTCCATGCAGATGAGTGGCAGGTCATAATCCAGTCTGGAATTCCTCATAAAGACTAAGAACATGGCCTTCTTAACATGAAGCAGCAGGTCATTTTTCTCAAATTTAACAAGGAAAAGGGTGATCTAGACTCAGTTACATCTGCATCTGGGAGAGATTCAAGCCTACAGGAACAGACACACTACTAGATTAAATTTATTGGGGGAAACAGTCAGAGAAACTCCTAGTTTACACATTCTGAATAAAATAACTAAGATAAACCCTATTATCTAGGTAATGTCCTACATAGATAGATCCTCAATGGAGCGTAGGCATAAGAACATTCTGAGAATTTGCTTAGTGGTGAATGTGTATGCAGACAAAATGTAAACAGATTTTTTTGAGAAATGTTTGTTCTTACTCCCCAGAAGGAGAGCTAAAATGGTTAAATCATAGTCAAGATAGGCCTTGACTGAAAGAAATTAAAGTATCTGGTTTCAGTGTAAGACAGATCATATCATTTAGTTTATTCCTCCACCTGTATCCTGTACCATCAGATAGAAATCTTCCCTTAACGCTACTCATGTCCACTCAGCCTTGTCCATCTCTTGTAGTTGCAAAATGGAAAACCTTGCTTCCTAGCCATATCAAAAATGACAAGTTCTTACTTTCTTAAGTCTTTCCTCCAGTATGGTTCTCATACCTCTTTTTACGATGAGTTATCAATTTGCAGTAGCAAGATCTTATGGGACTTAGCCATCATGTTTCCAAGCTTCTGAAAGGAAAAACAATAAAAATAAGGAAAGAGAGGGAAATAAGCTAAACTAACCAGCACTGTTGACTAATCTAACATTGACATGAAATAAATTCCTATGTTGACACCCATTACTGAATCTTAAATATATTCTCACTCTTAGAAGAGGACAACACAATAATCTGTTCACACTGGTGCATAATAAGAAGGAGTATTGAATCTTACCAGCCAGTGTGCAGGAGCATACTCAACTTCTCCTATATCCTGCATTCTCTACAACCTACAAATTCTTTTTTCTCAAACTTATGACAAAGGTATATATCTGTAAGAAATGAGAAAAAAAAATAAAGGTGACAAACTTTAAAAGGACCTGAAGCTGGCTTAGGCAAAGCTTACCCATTCCTGTTAGCAGTGAACTGAATTAAGTATCCTAACTCTACCTTATTGATTCTATGTGATGCAGAAGAGCTTTTGGGCAAATTTAGACTTCTGCAACGATAATTATATTTCTATGTATCTCAAAGGATCTTGGTAACCATTTGCCTTGTCTAGGAAATAGGAGTATATATGTGATTCTAAACTGTGCTACAATTGAATAATGAAGGCAATATATAACACAATTAACCATATCATTCTCTATTACTATTACTATTAAAGCTTTACCCTTGCATTTGTTTAGGTCTAATACTAAAGCAGATATAATGAAGGATTTACTGAATTCAAGGACTGAAATCTATATTCAGGTTAATTGGTATTGATTTGTAACTAACATCACATTCAACATTGATATCACAAGGGGTGATAACATGAATCAGTGAAATTAATCTGTCGGATCTAACGGCAAAGGAAAATGTAACATTCAATTTGCCTAGAGAACTTTTTCTACAATATATAAATCTGGATACAGTCCAGTCCTTTAGTAATCACAATTTGCTGGATACAGTCCAGTCCTTTAGTAATCACATGATTTTAGAGAAGAAAATATACCAGTGTGAGTTGTTAGAGGACTTTTCAATCTGCTCAGTGGTCAAAAAAAAGAACTGAAACATTGTCTTGATTAGAGTGTACTAACACATCCAGAAGGATGAATCTGTGGGTCCTAACAACAGATCTAGCAGAGTAGCTTGATCAAGGAACTTGATATATTTAAGCCAGAAATAAGGTGCTAATTTTGGACAGTGAGTGATATAACCATTATAAAGGACATGTGGGATTCTGTTGATGATTTCAAACTACTTGCGTTTCTGGAAAGCGGGCTTTGACCAAACACGATGGTTAGTCCCAGTAGTCTGTGATAGATATGCCAACTCTATTTTAAGAGTTTCTGCCTATTATCTCTTCTGGTATAACATGTTTTTACTTCAAACAAGTGAAGAAAAACAGCTGGTTTGAAAACCTTTCCTGGGCAGACAGGACCTGAAGTTTATGTCAAGTGACATTCAAAAAACTGTTGGACAATACATAAATGTCTATGTGTCCACAACACTATCTTTGTTTTCAATGTATCAATCCAGAACATCTTCTACATGTTTAGCTAAAAATAAATACCTTTCCATAAACAATTTTTAGAAATTTTGTTGCATAAAACATAGAAACAAAAATATAAGTGAAATATGAGATTCTCAAAAAAAAAAAAAAACAACCAAACACAGATTTATTATGGTAAACAGATTTAATGTTAATAAGAATGAAACTTTTTGTTCTGGTATTGAATTTCCTCATATATTATTCAGAAAAAAAGCCTTACCTTTTGTTGAAAAAAAAAAAAAAATTAAAAATGTTGTCTTATGGAAGAAAGAAAATCATCTCCATAACCAAAGACACAACACTGAAGTGATCTTTTTAATTATTCCCAGTTTTCTGGGAACCATCTCCTGAGAATGAATGGCAACAGGCCACAGTATCTCTATCTGATGGGTTTCCTTATGGAAAAATTGTGACAAAACATAACACAGGTTATGAATTAAATATTTCCAGAGTGGTGTAATGACTAGAGAAAACTCAGGATTCCACATTTCTGCATTTTTCTTAGAATCAACTCACTAAGAATTTACAAAAGTGTAAGAGCTCACAGAACTACCTGCCAAGATAGTAAAAGAGATCAGAAAGCAATGAGTATCACCAGAGTTCTCACCACTTTTTCGCTTCAATGGAAATGGCAGACTCAGCTGGCACAAAGGGGAATTGTCTTTAGTCTGAGTGAGAACGTCCATCCTTGAGATAAATTACTGGAAGACTTCAGGAAAATAAGCCAACATTAAAGGTCAGTTCAATTTGTGAACTTAGAAGTAGCAACAAGAGAACACCAGTGGATATTCAATCCTGTAAATTGTGCCCTCCATTCTTCAAAGAATTGGTGCATCAGTGAAAGAGTGCTTAAGCTGGACATAGAGGAAATGCTTCCCCAACACCCATGTGAGAACCTAAAAGACATAGAATCATAGAATCATAGGGTAGTTTGGGTTGGAAGGGACCTTTAAAGGTCATGTAGGCCAAACCCCCCCTGCAATGAACAGGGACATCTTCAACTAAATCAGGTTGCTCAGGGCCCTGTCCAACCCAACCTTGAATGTTTCCAGGGATGGGGCATCTACCACCTCTCTGGGCAACCTGTTCCAGTGTTTCATCACATCATAAAAAATGTCTTCTTTATATCTAGTCTGAATCTACCCTTTTTTAGTTTAAAACCATTACCCCTTGCCCTATCGCAACTGGCCCTGCTAAAAAGTTTGTCCCCATCTTCCTTGTAAGCCCCCTTTAAGTACTAAAAGTCTGCAATAAGGTCTCCCCAGAGCCTTCCCTTCTCCCGGCTGAACTCTCTCAACCAACTGTCTCAACCTTTCCTCATAGGAGAGATGTTCATTTTTGTGGCCCTCCTCTGGACCTGCTCCAACAGGGCCATGTCTTTCCTGCACGGAGGTCTCCAGAGCTGAACACAGCACTCCAGGTGGGGTCTCACCAGAGCAGAGTAGAGGGGCAGAATCACCTCCCTCAACCTTCTAGCCACACTTATTTTGATGCAACCCAGGATATGATTGGTTTCCTGGGCTATGAGTGCACATTGCTGGCTCATGTCCAGCTTTTCCTCCACCAGTACCCCAAGTCCTTCTCCACAGGGCTGCTCTCAAGCCCTTCAACCCCCAGTCTGTATTGATACCAGGGGTTGCCCTGACCTAGGTGCAGGACCTTGCAACTGGCCTTGTTGAACTTCACAAGACACACTTCTCAAGCTTGTCCAGGTCCCTCTGGGTTGTATCCCATCCCTCAGGCATGCCAACTGCACCACTCAGCTTGGTGTCATCTGAAAATTTGCTGAAGGTACACTCAATCCCACTCTCTATGTCATTGAAGAAGACATTAAACAATACTGGTCCCAATACGGACACCTGGTGGACACCAATTCTCATTGATCTCCATCTGGACATTGAAATGGATGCCACCATCCAACGATCATCCTCCACTCCACCAAACAGTCCACCCATCAAATCCATATGTCTCCAATTTAGTGAAAGGATGTTGTGGGGGACCATGTCAAAGGCCTTACAGAAGTTCAGATAGATGACTTGTTGGTGAGGTATATTGTACCTCATTCTTTTCACAGCATAACATGTTTTCAAGGTGTCACAGGAGTTGTTGTTTCAAGAGGCATCTATTACTGTATAAATGTGTAAGTACCTGACAGAGGGCATTGTGTTGGTGTGGTGTTTTGCTGATTAAGGATGCCAAATAATCTCGGACACCAGAGTGAAAAGAGTAGGCGTATTTTACTGGTGATAACCAATGTAACAAATATGACATGCTCAAAATTAACTAATTCTACAAACCCAAAACATTCTATAAGGCTATATAGTAAATTGGAATCACCACTAACAT
The DNA here is from genome assembly GCF_031877795.1 of Strix aluco. Classification (NCBI taxonomy): domain Eukaryota; kingdom Metazoa; phylum Chordata; class Aves; order Strigiformes; family Strigidae; genus Strix; species Strix aluco. The sequence goes on along the minus strand of NC_133931.1, from coordinate 62,349,759 downwards.
GTGATCCATTATTTTTCCGCCGTTCTGGCAATGTACCACTGAGTGTTTGCGGCCCTGGCAGTCCACGCGGTCTGCTGCCCTGGTTTGCCGAAGTTAGGGTCAGCATACGCAGCAGGAAAATTGGTTTCCGCGCCCCCTTATCTTAAAGCACATGCGTCATCTGGGCCAAAAAACTTCTATCACAGATTTAAACAAAGGTAAATGAGTAATAACACCAAAAATAACAAATAAAACAATATTGAGACTAACAATGGTTAACAACATTTTAACCAAACATATAATAAAGGTAACAGTAACAACAACCGTGTCAATAATATTTTAACTAAAAATATTTAACCAAAATGTGTCTGAGGCTGAGCCTAAGGATGTGTTCCTGGTCCTTGGGAATTGGGGGAAGAAGGTGGTTGTCTGCATGAATAAGCACAATTACAAGACAGTTTACATGGACACTGAAAAGATGAACACTTACATACCACAAGAGAAAATACAGCAAGAGCTAACAGAGCAACCTCCACAAAATTAAGTATCAAAAGGGGATAAATACTAGTTGTTGTTGTCAATTGTGGAGCTGAAGATGGTTGTCTGGCTCGCTGGAGATGGGGTCTGCCTACGCAGCAGGAAAATGTATTTCTACACTCCAGCCCAGAGCACATGTATAGTTTAGGCCTTGGTATTTCCATCGCGCCTTCATGGGCTCAGTAATGACCTTTTAAAGCCCAGGCCCCATTAGCAAAGGGACCTTCCCCCGATTTGGTATCTATTGTTTGCTCATAATACTGGCATCAGAATGATCTAAAACCACAAATTCATTTTCCTCCCATTCTTGGTTAATACTTAGGAAGCTGGAGTTTCTCCTGGAATCAAGGGTGAGGAGAACGGTCACCCAAAGCAATTTTGCAATGATAGACAACACATCCTAAACACATTAATAAGACAACATCAACACTATACAAAAATTTAAATTCACATAAGGATCCCGCGTCGTGACTCAGGATATCTGTCTCCAGGGGGTTTTACCTGCAAGAAAAAGGAAAGAAAAGCTTCTTGGTTCATTTTGAGAACCAGAAGTGGGTTATAATTAGAAAGATGGAATAATCTACCTTGTATTAATTTTGTGCTCCTTTCCATGATCATCTTTGGCTTTCCAGGTATACTTCTTTATTGGGGTATCCAATACCAATAGTACTGCTCCCACTGTGGGGAGTATGAATAAGACAGGTTGTCCTGGCAAAGGAGATGGATTTCTGGAGTGGTCAAGGCCATGTGGGGCTGGCATGATTGTTGGAGCCTTTGGACAGAATGCTGTGATCTTTGGGCATCCATTTACTGACACATTTAGCTCCACTTCTCCTTTCTGCAGAGGCCATAAATCTAAAGCCTTTTGAATGGTTTCTTTAGCTAATTCAAAAGCAGCTTGCTGTTCATTTCTCCATTCAAATTCATATTTTTTCCTTGTCACCTTGTACCAAGGGGTTAAAATTTATCCCAAATGGGGAATATGTTGCCTCCAGAAGCTGAGTAGCCCAATAAATATTTGAGATTCTTTTTGTCTTGTGGTACAGCAAAATCTAAAAGATTTTGTCGTGCTTTAGGCAGTATTTCTCAATGCCCACAGTGCCACTGAATTCCTAGAAACTTCACCATCTGAGATGGTCCTTGGATTTTTGCAGAGTTAATTTCCCAACCCTTCTGTTTCATGTGATCTACCACTAATTCAGGAGCTTGTTGTACCTCCTCCTCATCATTTCCTTGAATCAAAATATCATCTATATAGTGACTTAATTGCGTGTGAGGAGGCAGCTGTATTTCATCTAAGTGTTCAGCTACAATTCTATGACAGATAGTGGGGTTATGCAACTATCCTTCTGGTAATCTAGTGAAAGTATATTGCTGGCCCTGCCATGTGAAGGCAGATTGATCCCAATGCTCTTCTGCAATCGGGATGGTAAAAAATGCATTAGCCAAATCTATTACAGCGTACCCAGTTCCTGGATGTTTCTGAACTTCTTCTATTAAAGTGACAGTGTCCAGCACAGCTGCTGCAAGCGGTGGAGTATGTTTGTTTAGTTCTCTAAAATCCACCGTCATTCTTCAGGATCCATCACTTTTCTTGACAGGCCATATCGGATTGTCCCACGCTGTCGTGGTTGGCTTTAAAGCTCCTACATCTAATAAATCTCAAATTGTCTGTGATATCTCTTCATGTCCTCCTGGAATTCTATACTGCTTCATTATGACTAACTTAGTTGCAGCCGGGATCTGCACAGGAGGCATTTTTACTTTACTGACGTTAACAGGTCTGGCACTAATACAGGGTTTAACTCCAAATTGATACTGACCATCAGAAAGATTTAAAGTTCGTCTTTTTAGAATCTCTATACCTTTTATATATCCACGAATGGGGACAATCTTGACTGAATATAATCATTTTGGGAGGTTTCTTATTTTCATTTCTATTTGTGTTTGTACAGCTTTAATTTATTTTCCTCCTAAACATGTGATAATTACAGGTTGTCCTTTAAATTTCTTGTGATTCCAATATATTAAGGAGGCCTCTGCTCCAATGTCAGTCAGGGTATTTACAGTTTGTGGGGACTGCTGGTTCTAAAAAAAAAAATTTTTAAGCTCCATATGGGGTCGTCGGTCCTTCTGCACCCACTGCCCTGGAGCTTGGCCATTAATTCATTTGTACTGATCATAATATTGATTCACTTCCTTTGCCTCATGCAAAGGGTACAACTCAGAAAATGGTGTCTAATTGTCTTTCACCCCTGGAAGCGGTGATCCACTTACGGGGGGGGGGGGCGGGGGGAAAGGGGCCTTCCGTGGGCAGATGCAGGGTCCCACTGAGGTTCGAGAAGGGGTGCTGTAGGCTGAGTTGTCCCTGGATTCTTAGTTTTAGAACTCTGCACTCTCTTACTAGGTTTATTCAGCCCTCTCTGTGTATATATTCACCACAGCCTGTTAGTTGGAACACTGTCAATTTTTTTTTTTTTTTTCACAAGACATGCCGTCTTTTATCAAAGCCATAAATATTTCCTTACGAGAAATCCTATTTTCACTGTCTTTAGGGCTGTCTCGAGTATCTCGATTCCCTGCACTCCTTCGGGGGTCCCACTCCCCAAGGTCACCCTGCTGCTGTATTTTTCTATCGCATCAAAAAGGGGATTTCCTATCTCAGTAATCAAAAGAGTCATGATAACATTTTTACGGTAGTACTGCATCTCACACACTCACACACACTCTTACATTAAACAGATCAATCTTATATTACCACACAAGGAGCTCCCTTACACCATTTACACAAACAACACAATTACACTTACAACCACAAGTACCACTAGGTCAATTATGACAAACGACAACTCTAAATTTAACACCATACGTACAAGTTCCAAGTCTCAGAGTCAATATAGGTGCCAATGGTCAAACTACAAAACAAATCCAGCCCTCTCCTTTTTCTATACTTATATTGTGCTACTCTCACTGTGGCTTTCTCTGCCACTGTCTGATAAGTACCCAACTTATCAGGAAGCAACTTATTCCAGCATTGCAACATCACTATTTGACTCCGTAAATCACATATCTGTCACTCCATCTGGGAGCGCTCCAACAACAGCCTCTCTTTACTCTGGTGTTGTTTTTTATATGCAGTTAACAAAACCCATCCTCGTTTACTTGAATTTGTGATCTCTTTTCCTTTTCCCATAGGTATCCTTTTCATATAATTTAGAAAATCTAATAGTTCAGTTTTTTTCAGCCAGCTCTCCCATTGTTCACACGGTCCACCGACCTGAGCCCGCTCTTGGGCCCGCAAACTATAGGGAGGATTTTTCCAACCAGGAGTATCTGGTGGACTTGACAAATTATCTTTGAACTTAAATAATGACATTTTTTGTCTGATCCCACTTCTGACACCAATTTATGTTTTGCTGATTAAGGATACCAATTAAACTGACACCAGAGTGAAAAGAGTAGGTGTATTTTACTGGTGAAAACCAAGTAATATAACAGAGTAATACAGAAAACATGCAGTAAGAAAAAAGCAGAATAGTGCACTTAAAGCAACAAACAGGAAAATACAGGGTAATGCATCAAATCATTACTACACGAGAGAGAGAATAGTGATTAAGAGAAATATATCACCACTTGCATATGTTACCATCATCCAGATCCGCAGACGCTGGGGAGCCCCGGTTACAGCGAGGATTTGGAGAGCCTGTCCCGGCAAGTGGGAAATCCTACACAGTGCGTCCACCCATAGGTGAGGCATCCAAAGTCACTGCAAATGGACCCAGCCTTATATACTAGAGATCAACAAGCCAGAATAACTGGCACCTTTGTTTTGAGTGGAAAATTTCAGGTTTCATTCTCCTGTTGGATTCCACCCAAAGCGTGGCCAGGGCTCAGGGGGGCGGAAAACCAAGGGAGTTTCTAACAAGGCCAAATACTTGGGTCCTCAGCCTTGAACAAGGCTGCGAAAGGAAAGTTGGATACATTCTATCCTCACTACTGATTATATTTTGTCTTTCACTAGCGAGTTTACATATTTTATTAATGACTACATGCTAAGTTAGCAGCTTCAGCTTAGGGCCTGTTGTTCAGGCTGCAGTATTTCAATGCTTTAGCACTTTTTACACCAGCATAAGTGGGTTGTTATAACTTAGTACAATACCTACTAGCAAAATGGTTATCAGTTATAAAATATACAGGATTCATCTATAGGTCAACTCTGGCTTGGGCCTGTTGTCCACGCCTTAGCACTTCATGTGGCCATTCCCTCATTCAGATTCTAATGTCCCCACTAAATGTTGGATTGTGTCTGAGGAAGAGCTTCCCCAAAACGAGTGTAGTTTGTGTGCCCTGAATCCACTTTGAGACCAAAGCAGTGTGTGCAAAGTAGAGACCATCAGAGGATTTGATTCAAAAGCACACTACTATCCCAAACCAAGTTGTTGTTGGACATAGTCTATATGGTTTAGAATGTGAAGAACGGAATGGACACCATACCTGTCTTGATCAGTGTCATGCTGTGAGCCCAGAGGGAAACTGAGCACCATGTTCACTCACCCCTTCCCCCTCAGGAATGGGAAGGAGAAAATAAAGCAAAACGCTCAGGAATTGAGATAAGGACAGAGAGAGATGACTCACCCATTGTGGTCAAAAAGCAAAAGACTTTCCTCATTAGAGGAAAAAAAAAAGAACATTAAATTAATTCAGAAACTAACAACAACACTTAACAGACAGAGTAGGACAGTGAAGCATTACCACATCTTAAAAACACCATTCCCCCACCCCTCCCAACATCTCTACCTCCTCACCCCCAATAGCACAGGGGGCAGGGAATGGGGAGTGCAGTCAGTCCCGCTGCTTCTTTCTCCTCAGGGGAAGGACTCCTTCCATTCTTCCCCTGCTCCAGCGTGGTGTTACTCTCACAGAAGACAGTCTTCCATGAACTTTATCTGATGTGAGTCCTTCCCATGGGCCACAGCCTTTTCCAGTGTGGATGGATCCCTCCCGTGTGTTGCTGTCTTCCCAGTGGCAAACTACAACAGCGGGTGCTTCTTCCCACAGAGTCTTGGCCTCCTTCAGGCACAGTCATCTGCTCTGGTGTGGGGTCCTCCATGGCCTGAAGATCAGCATCTGCTCCACTGTGGACCTCCATGGGCTGCAGGTGGGGAGCCTGTCCTCTCACCACAGGCTGCAAGGGGATCTCTGTATCGACACACCTCCCCCGCTCCTGTCTCCTTTTTTCTTCCACTGACATCAATGTTTGCACAGGTTTCCTCTTCACAACTCCTCCTCACAACTCCAACTCCTCCTCCCAGATTCCCCTTCTTAAATATGTTATCACAGAGGTGCAGCCACTGTCACTAATTGGCTCAGTCTTGGTGCAGAGGCAGGTCTGACTTGGAGCCAAGGGAGCTTTGAGAGCTTCTCACAGGGGTCACCACTGTAGCCCCCTTGTCCACACTACCAAAAACCCCCACCACACACACAAACCCAGCACAATCAGAATAAATAAGGAAGGCAGGCAAGGAGATTGGAGTAGGATAGAAGCAAAAAGAGAATTTAAGAGGCTGATGTTTGGAAGGCAGAAAAATTTAAATCCCTTTTAGGAGTAATTTTTTACTACAAAAATTAGTATTACAATTAACACTATAAACTGTTAATTCTGTCACAAGTGAAAAAGAAGTTCACTATTACGGCAGTTCATACCAGTATAAGAGAACAACGGACAGTTATCCTAGGACAATATTTAAGTTGTACTCTATATTATCACTTCCACTATAGTGGAAGTCACTGTAAGTTGTACCATTCAACTTGTAGTGACTGTGTAATCAGCTGTCCTCTAGTAACTTGAATAACTTATTATTATTAGGATAATCTAGTTTACCATTATTGGGCTTTGATATTGGTTTTGGTTATCAGTAAATAGTCACACGTGCAAAAGAAAATCCCAGGTATTCCTTTCTCTTATAAGGGAATATAAAGAAAAATTTACATTTCATTTTTATTATGGTCTAAATTGAGCTTGTTTTAGAAAAAGTGCTACTATGGTTTAAGTATTTGCTAGCTGCCCTTTTGGCATACTCACTACACTTCTTAAAGAGAAGAATATAATTATATTGAAACACAAGAAAAACTCAGAAAACAAATCAAGCTCAGGAAGAATCAGAACTTTCTCTTAAAATCAGATATATTACATAACAGTTGATTTCATTTTCTTTAAACATTTTTTTTCAAATGCACAACAATCAAAACAAATAATTTCTACAAATCGTGAAGAAAGAGAGAAAGACCAAGAGGCATATAGAAATACATACTGAGAGTGATTAATATTTTATTTTGTATAGTTTTGCTGTTCAGATACAATGATCATAACACTATTTTAATACTAGCCAGATCACACCTAAGGGAAAAATCTGTGAGATAGATTATCTATTTACAGTAAATAAAATTATATATTAATAATAAATAATTTGCACCAGGTTATAATAGAACTGAGCCTGACTAAAGAATGTTCTCCCTAAAGCTCTCAAAGGGAATAATTAGTTCCAAGTCTGCTCTGCATCAGGATATTTCAGATTTATTTTAGCATTAAGTAAGAAAAAATATTCATAAGTGAAATTTCTTCTCTAGTAATAAAAAAGATGGATTTCTTGCACACTTGAGTGCCCCCAAAATTATGTTTCCTTATAAAATATATTATTTTCTTGCATGAAACTTAAAGCTCCAGATATGTGCATACACTGTTGAGAGTGACCTGTATGATGTACATTCCTGAGATGCCTGTGAGACTGATGGCCAAACTTAGAATCTTTTAGCTAGAATAAATTTGATAACATTGTACTTTATATTCAGGCCATTTCTAGTGCACAGTTAATTTATCCTGACTTCCAGATAGATTGACTAATTAACAGATGTTCAAGTAGCAAAATATTCACACTTCCTAAGCATCAAATAAATTGCCTACAAGTATACAATTAAACAATCAGAAAGGGGAGGAGAAACCATGGGGGAAGGAGGGAGAACCTAAGGCTGTCAGCAGCAACTCAAAAGATTGGATAGCTCCAGAAACAAAACGATCATTTGAAATGATCAGTCTATGTTAAAAGTATGATTTTCCAATGAATTTAGGTTTAAGATTAATAAAAAGGAGAAATTATGTCTTTAATTCCTCTTCCCTTGCAAAACATGTTAGCTTGACTACAGAGAGAACAGGGTACATCATGCTGCTTTGGCAGTACAAAACCAAAACGGACTCTCAGGAACCACAGTCTCTAACTGGATCTCATGTTGCTGGAATGCCTTTAAGTCAAAACTTTTCTAGGTCCTGGCAAATGAAGGGAATACAGTAGCAGCAAGAGCATGGTCAGACCATTCCTTTCTTTCTCAGTGAAGCAGAAGGAACAGACTGCAAAATCATACTCAAATGTACCCTGACTGACAGCATGGTCCCTGCAGGACTGAAATATCCATCTCATAAGCTGTTTGAAGTTCCCTATGCTATTCGTATTGCTTATTGAAAGAACTGGGCAGCAAAAAACCCTGGATCCCATGTCTTTATCTGTCACAATCATGAAAGCCAGCCTATTTTGTTGTACTGTCAAAGTGTCTGACACAGGAGGAGATCAGCTGTCTGTCTTTGAGGCTTGGGTATGTCCACAAAATGGGAAATGTGGGAAGCAGACAGGCATATATATTGCATCAGATAAAATACGAATGGTGTTTTTGGAAGTTATTTTACTGGTATAGAGGAAGACTAAACCATGTAGAGACAGATGTGACTGGCTATAATAACAATAAAGGTACCTAGAATAAAAACTGTTTAGTGTTACTGGTAATGGGAGGTAGTGTTTTACAAAGATTTTCAGGCTCAGGATATTTACCAAGGATTATGATGAAAAAGTAGAAAAAATATTATGAAGTAGGCAAAGATAGCAGACAATCTGCTGTACAAATAGCAGTAGGATTTCCTCAGCCTACTGTAAAATTCCATATAAATGAACTTTCCAAGCTTTAGGAGAGCTTTAGATTTTTCTGAAGCTGAAGGATAATTTAACCTGTTTGCAAAGGACAACCTGAAAAGTCAATTGGGAATTTTAAAGGATATGGAGAAGTTGTTACCCCAATTGACTTGTGATTATTAGTAGCTTAAAATCAGCTACAATGCTGCAAAATTCTGTAAAACTAACCATTGTCACTGGACAGCACAAGGTCATCATAAGGAAAAAAGCATATAAAATAAAAGACTGATGGTTTCGTCCCATGTGAGATAGATGCAAAGAATGCAGAAGACATGAGCTGGTATACTGTGGACTGCCACAATAAACTGGGACAATAAAAGATATCTGAAACAATTCCTACAATACCTAAGGCTTTCAGAATGTTTGTTCATCAGTTTTTTTGGAGAAACATTTGTTTACATAGAAAAGATTTTCTAGATGTGCTAGTTTAGTTACAGTTCTCTAGCATTCTATAAAACTTCCAAAAGCATCTTGAGCCAACCACTACTCCCCAGATCTCCTCTTTTCAAATACAGCTTGCACAGTAGATGTTTGTATGACAATATTATTACATCTATTTATATCCAAAACAGGTGGTATTGAAGAAACTTTCTTGTGTAGATAAGACCAAATCTACGTTCTCTTCAAATATATTTTGACAATTAAATTTTTCTCTTACGCATTGCATAGAGTAGAAATGAATGAAAAGAAAACGTAGACTTGAGTATTCAAAATTACAGCTACATATGCCATAGGAAATAATAGCAGACCAGAATGCATAATTGATAATTATCTGACTAATGCAAAGACATAAGGCTGAATCACTATTCTTAGAAAAAGATAGAAAATTCTTTATGTATGTGGAATCTTAGCTTCGAGAAATGCACTTTCTTCATATGGTTTATATCCTAAACTCACACAACAAAAGAAAATAAATAACTATAAAAATGATTCCTAAAATTGTTCTGGATAAACAGTTAACATCAAGGGAAGAAAGGGGTTTTGTGTACTAGAAATTTAGTTCCTGATTAGAAAAATATTTCTGAGTATTTGAAAACTGCAAATATTGTGACAACAGAAAAATTCCACTGAGAAAAACTATTTTTAAGTCAACAAGAAACAACTCCTCTGAAGGTTTTGTACTATTTATAACTTGATCCAAATATGGTACATTGTTTTAACAAAACCACAAATATAATTTGTACCTGTAAAGAAAACAAAATGGTACTAGTAATAATTAAATTGTCTGACTGTAGAGGTTGCAAGAATTCCACATGCAAATGAAAACCCCTCTGCACTCAAATAAGATAAATTATGTCCTGCATTACTGGGACTTGTCTTGTGCTCTTGCCTGCCAAACACCTGCTGGTCAAGCAAGAGTGCTGGCTGGTTAAATTGATTAAACACCCATGTGGGGAGACTGTGTTGGTTTTTTAACTCACTGAAATGCAACAACTCACTTGGTGAGTTACAAATTGTTTTTAAAATAGATCATGTGTTTAAGAAGCAGTTATGTGGTGCTCTAGGAAAATATGACACAGGAAAATTTCACATTTAAATATTACTTTCTTTTCACTTTTTACTTGCTGTACTAAAGTAAGGGAAACTAAATTTGTAGACTTTCCTATACTGATTATAGTGAAAACAAGTTACCAATATTTTCTAGTGTAATATACAATAATACTTCACAGTTTTGTCATTTTATGTCTGTGCAATTATATGCACCATCAGGATGATGAAATTCATATGACAGGGAATAAAATTTTTATAAATATATCATCTCCTTAATCCATCAGTTATACAGAAAAGAAGGCTAATATTGCAGGAAAACTCTCCATAGGTGTGAGAGAAGTAACACTAATTCATAGAAGTCATCAACTAGTTTGCAAGTTTAGAAAAAAAGTGTTGATATATGTGCAGCAAATTATGTAACAAACCAGTAATAGATCCATATGGAAAAATGTAGAAAAACAACTAAAAGAAGCTTTATTGATCTGAATTACTAATGAAAAAATAGATGCAAAAGTTCATGGTGCCTTCTGTGCTGGATACAGAGGTATGTTTTTAGTATTTGCATTACATACATAAATACTTTTTGTTAATAGTAGATTTGATGTTGAATTTTAAATGTATGATTTGCAAAGAATAGACACACTTGCTATACTGAAGTGGAGGGGCAACTGTTCTGCACCACACAGCCCTCACTACTGGTTTACCAGTTACCCAGATTGAGAACCTGACATAGCACACTATTTTTCCCTTCCTTCTCATGCAACTAAGTTTCTTTTTTATTGAAACAGAAATAGATACATGTTCTTTCTATGGCAAAAAGTACAATGACAGAGAGAGGGATGTTTCACATTTCAGTTTCATTCTGATAGGAAGTTAAAGAATGACAAAAGTTGAAATGTTCTCAAAAAGACCATAATTAAGAAACAAACACTGCATATTTAAATGTCTCAGTAAAGCAATATTTCTGCACATCTGACTTAATTTGTTCAAAGAAACTATTAGCCTTTTTAGAGGAAATTTCTGAAATGTTTTTAGAAAAAATTAGAAATAAAAACCTTTACTTTTGTTCTGATCTTGCTAATATCTTAGCTAATAGAACTAGCAGAGACAATATGCTCCATTTGATTGCAGTCTGCTCCATGGGCTCTTACTGCTAGTGCTTACATGCCTTATTCCATAAATTAATTTTAGCTGGTAATTGAGACAAAGGAAAACTTCAAGGAAAGGAGTTTTCCTTGGTGAAATATTTCCTCTTCTACATACATATCTTCAAACAGTCCTTGAAACATACTACTAACAAAACCAAGGAAAAACCTTAAGTATTATACTTTTTGAAAGCTGCCTTTTCCTTTCACGCTAAAATGTTAAATCAAGTTAACTGGTTTTTAGCAGTCTTTTCAATTTTTGGTGTGGTCAAAGAGTTCAGGAAGTGCTTTGCTATTATGAGTACTTAACAAACATAAAAGTCTTCTAGGTCTGAGGACACCATATATTAAATAGACAAATGGAAACATGTGCTGTCAGAGCACTTCTGAAGTGCTCTTTGGTATAATTTGTTGTGCTGGCATTTATCTTACAAAAAATTCAATGGATTTTCAAATTAATAACCCAGATATAAAACATATTTCTTACTTTGTTAGGTGGAAGGGGATATATTATGCCCTCAGTTACCTTGTTCAGCCAAAGCTGATGTCCAGTCCAGAAATAATAAGGTTCAATAGCAATATTCTCTTTGTCTAAGTACTGTGGCCATTTTGACTGTGTACCACAGAATTAATCCTCATCCTTTTAAATAATTTCTTGATTTTTTTCTGTCTAAAGCCACTCCTTCTGTTATAAAGTCATTGACTCGTCTGCATTTTAGAGAGCATTGTACGTACCTCTGGAAGAGCTTTTACAGGATTCTGTGGAAGGCTTACTTGACAAATCACTATTTGACAGAAGGTCATTGGCAGCAAAGTGCAGACTGATAGATATTTAGATATAGCAAGGCATTGAAATATTAAAGCAATGTGTGTGACCCATGATTTGAAGGCTGGCATTTAGAATGAAGTTCACTAATGCCTTTTCCTTTCCATGTGCAATTTCAACCTGTGACTGAGTTCAGTGCTTATTAAAGCTATCACTCAGTTAAATGGGAGATAACAAAGACAGCAAGAAGAAAGAGGGGGAAAAAGGTAGAGCTAGAGGATCTCTAGAGAACTTAAAGCAATTTAGCAAAACTGCTGATTTCTAAATTCTTAAAAGTTAAGGCTAGTTTTTTGATAAAATTATTTAAAACACCTGAGAGAAAGAATCTCTTCTGTGTGTAAGCTGTGTGAAACCCAAGAAGTTTAGACCAAAACAAGTGTAAGAAATTTAAAGGTGCAGAATTATTTGTCTGCTTTCTCAGTGAAATTTAAGTATTTAAAATAATATTTCTCACTGTACACATTTGTCATCATGAATCAGTAAATCCACATCCATGAAAAACATATACATGTGTTATCTGACTACCAATCTATCTATCTACCTATCCGTATATGCACACAGTGCACTTATACAAACATACACAGGCACACAGGTTTTCTACTTCACAGTTGGGCCTGGGTCAGATAGAGCAGCATCATTGTATTGCGTGCTTTCAGAAGCTGACAGTGACATGGTCAGATTATAACAAAAAATTGTTGTTAGGATCAACTTTACTAATAAAGATGTTTTATGTTTAATAAGTGGAACAAAAATGCTCAGATCAGGAAAAAGAAGGAGGATAAGAGGAAGACTAAGATGAGCACCAGTATGAGACTGCAGAGAAAATGCAGTGGAATGAAGGTTTATACTGTTCCCTGAACCGAAAGTCTTGTAGTGAGTGTTGTAACCTTTTTCAGCCATCGTCTTCTGGAAAAGGCACTGGACTGTAACTTGGAAAACCTTGATGATGTGGCAAGTCAGTACAAACTGCTTACCCACAGTGCAGCACTTTCCCACATAGAAAACAGCAGTAGGAAACTGTTATCCAAGTGCCAGTAAAAGCTTGTTCCTCTTATGTGATGTTGTTAAAATTGAGACCAAGCAAGAACAAGGGAAACAGAAACATAGCCCAGGTGGAAATGGTCTAAAATTATTTGTTTAACTATCAGGGGAAGAGGTATAGCACAGATCCCATCCCATGCAGGGTTTTTGCCCCTTTGGTGTTGGCCTGAAGGTGATCTCTGTCATTCAAAGGTACTTCAAATAATCTATGCAGCAATGTGTTGAGATCAGGAGAGGATCCATCTGTGTGACGACAGTGACATCTGACTTGTGGTGGAATGAGTTCACATTCCTGCCTGAAGTCCCCTACCACAGAGTAAGTCCTGCATATATGCATTGAAAGTGCTGCAGTAAGGCCATGGAACATGATGTGCATGCTGAAGTATCATATATCATTCACAACTCAATAAGTACTGGGGAATTTATTTACCCCAGAACTGTGTGATACAATGGTTATATGATGTAAGGAGTAATTCAAAAGGCCTGAATCACCTGGACCCCCTGAGAGCAGAATACTTACAGCTCATTGATTCACCATACACCCTTAATAGTAATTTTCTGAAATAATATTATTTATTTTAGAATGTGTAAACAAGACTGCAGGTACTTCTGTTTGGCAATGAAGAAAAGCTGGAGAGATGTCTCCAAGACATGTTGTCAACCCTGTCAAGAGACTCAGCTCAGAGCTGTTAAAAGTGAAGTAAAAGGAAATAATCAGCATGATGTTGCCAAGATCCATGAAGTCCAGATTTAGTGAATAAAGAATTCATATTTCATAATACAAAACATAGAAATGGTAAGACCAGATCAAACCAACATATATGCTATGTTCATATTTTGTCCCTTCTGTGTTTCTTCTTCTACTGTTCCTAAATAAAAGAATAAAATCTACAGCTGCAGTGAGATTATTCAGGCAGTGAGTCTAAGCCATTTACGATTAACAATGTATTTTCTCTTAGAACAAGGTGTAGGGAGGTTCTTCATTTTGATGCAATTGACATAAACTAGCTTTCCACCACAATCCCCCTCCCTCCTCTCTGGCTAAGGATAGGTATAGTCTACTAGTTAGCATGGCTTTCTCTTTCCAGAATACAGACATAAGATGCACAGTATTATCATATTCTAATTCTAATAATTCTATTTCTAAGCCCATGCTGTGAACTGTAACATGCATACCCATTATATATCTATTATGTAGAAGAGAGTAGACATGGGTAAACTGGAAGCATTACGGGGAATAACTTGCTTTGGTTGGACTCTGAGATGTATGACCCCATCAGCCTACTAGGAGCCTGTATTACCACACTTCTGTGAGGTCTGCCCACATGTGAAAATATTTTCTCTTTCAAGGAACCATGAATTTTCAGGGAATAAATGTTGTTGAACACCGAGAAGCTTCTCTTTTTTTGGTGTGCCAAAATAGCTAGTAACAGGTTTGTTCATGGATCCATTATCCTTTTCTGTGTTTTAATAATAGAATTGAATATATGTTCCATCAGGTACAAATTTATGTAGAGAATGAAGCTGAATTAAAACCGGCTAGTATGCTACATACTGCCATAGGACATTGCATGATCATTTATGCATGTTTTCACACCCAATCTTTTGTTCATATACCAGCCCCTGACTAAACAGGAAGTGCAAAAGGGGGCGGCACAGCTGGAATGAGTATTGATATTAAGAAAACTGTGTAAGTATTAAATGCTGTTATTGTTCTTCTAGGATTGAAATATGTTATATCTTCCCAACAATCTGTGTCAAAATTTGCAGACTTAACAACACTGATTAACAAACTATTTCACATCTGGAAACTACATAAATTATCTATGTATTCTGGTTAATAAACAAGACCATACAGTCACATAGCAAGATCCTTGGGATTACCACATTATTCTCTTTTCTCATAATGCTTGTATTTGATTTTCATATTTGTGGCACTGCAATAATTAAGATTACTACCTAAGCATTCATATCAAGTATATCAGTGGTGACAAGATCAGTCCTGAAGGTAGATAATTTTCAAGAGGTACAAAAATAAATGCTGCATAGAAATTACCCCAAGTCACAATGTATACTCATCCTGGAATACAAAGCTAGAAGTTGATTGAATAAAGCAAGGCTAGTATGAGTCCAAACTAAAATAATTCCTAGATATTTCAGGAGAGGGGATGGTGGGGATGAGGCAGATATAATTATTTCTTCATCTATATATACATGTATATATACATATATATACATATATGGAGCAAGAGCGGCATAAAACTGAAAGGTTGTAAAAGACATATAAACAAATACAATGGAAGACTTGCACCATCTCCACAGTTACAGGAGCCAATTTGCTCATCATACAGTAAAAAAAAGTGCAGTTACACATCTTGTCTTCTACAGCCATTCTAAAGAGTACATAATAAGAGATGTACAAACTTAATATATAGGATATACCAAGCATGGCATACCATGCCGTGATATTTGGACAGGGCAGATCTCCTTGTGCTATTAATTTACTAAGGATTTAAAAAGGCAGTTAAAGAACGAGTTTTAAATGAAATATGCATTAACTGCACTTGTTGAGATATTTGTTAATTATAAGAATGTAACTTATCTTCATAAAATCAAGAATGTTCATATAGATATTCCAGTCATACATTTCATCATGCACTTTTTGAGAATAGCTCATAAATCTTGATTTGTAACACCTTGTAATTCAAAACTGTAAACAAAAAAGATTTTGCAACCAGTAAATTTCAAGATGTCTCTGAAATTCACAAAGATTTGTCTTCACCTCTTCAGTTAATAAGCCTTAGAGACTAGGATATTACCTGTGATAAGTACAGATTTTATTACTGGAAACAGGAAAATATTAAAGTAAATAACAACTTCCTTCATTATGGTGATTCCAGTGACTGCTGGATACTATTCTGGCACTGATCTAATGAAGTTTAAACGTGGATTTTTTTTTTTTAAATCTAGCCTTCAAGAGCGGCTTCCCAAAATCTTTCACAGCATTTTGCGTATGTGCCACACTGTATCACCTATTCTATGGTATCATACAACTGGAGAGTGTTAAATAACTAAGAAAAATGTCTTACCATATCAAAACTCTTGTTGTTTTATTTGCTTGGTGAGCTACTGGTGTGTTCCGAGATGCCTATTGCAAACATTGCAGGCAATAAATACATTTATCTCTTCTCTACACTATTTCAAAAGGAATTATGTAAAAAAATGGGATTTCTGAGCTCCTGCTGGGCAAGTTATTCTGCAACTCCCAAAGAATCATTGATTACAGGTGTACTACCCTCAGAGTTTATTCTATTTCAGAAGAGGTGAAATAAGAGTATAGTTATTATTGTTATTTCACTGAAACTACTTGTTGTTATCCCAGTTTATTTCCAGCCTTTGTCAAACAGATCTAATAGCAATACAGTACAATTACATAAGCAATAGTTAACACTGTAACCAACATCTGTATGTCAATTTCTGATTTATACACTATTTTAGTTACATAAGGTCCATGAAAGGAACAACATTTTTCCCTCTGAGTCTCACTCTCCTTTTGATGTGATTGCAATCAATATGCCACATCAAATCACTGGAGTCACCTGAATCTAATGTAACTAAAAAGTCAGGTAAATTTGAAAGCTCATTTGCCTTCCTGGATGCTATTGCAGGATGTTAAGCTAAATCAAAAGAATATGGGAGACGGGGGAAGGCAGCAGAAATTTGAGTGACATAAAGAAAAGTGACCATAGACTGTTGTAACTTGCATTTCTTTTACAGCATACACTCTTGGACATTCCTGAAGAAATGTGTAAATCAGTTGATTTTTGCAACTAACCTTGTTGACAATTGGTTTCTTTTTCCTGCTTCTAAACCTAATTGTTTCAGGTATCTAAACCTAATTGTTTCAGGTATGGACACGTCCTATATTTACAGAACTTTACAGGTCTTTTTTCTAAAACTCTTGTGTGACAGATAAAGATTCTATCTCTGGAAATGCCACATGTTTCATTTCTGACATTGAACAAGGCCTTTTTGTTTTCACACAGGTAGATCTACAAACAAAATGAGAAAAATAATTTTCCATTCACTCTTGGTTTTTTTCTTTACAGATTTCTGACTATCACCTGGGATCTCTACATTCATCAGTGATAAACCATCCAAGCAATGTAAATCATTTGGTTTTTTTTTTTTTTCTCAAATATGTCCTCTTTTCAAGCTGGCTTCCACTCACTTGATTGGTATAACTAAGATATGCAGTTACATTCTCTGTGCTGTACTTGTAGAAAAAAAAGCAAGTACTACTTCATTTGGGGAAATCCAATTATTTTTGTTCGACTGTGACTATTTGCCCCGATCCAATGTCGGGGGAAGTTTCGATACGATCCCAAGAGTGAGATTAAGACACCAATGAGGTCAAATGCCGTATACCTAAAACAGGTTTTTATTATTAAAGAAGTGAAGAGCAGTAGCGATACGACAGAATGGAAGGAAAAGACAGAAATAAAGCAAGGATGTGGGATAGGGCTGCAAGAATAGTCACCACCATGGATCCAGCGGCGTTCCGTTGGTCCTCAGTCTTCAGTTCTTCAGTGGTGGGTGCACACTTGAGCAAAATTTTCTGCTGCCTTTTTAAGTTCATCATATCCACTGATTAGCATATCTGCTCACCTTTAGTTTTTTTTTTTCTCTGGTCCCACAGGTTTTGTTGCATCTGGCTTCAGGGCAGGAACGTTTGCCTCTTGTCAGTTCGTTAGCAAATGAGGTCTGGCCTACACAACAGAGCCACAAATGGCTACAGGATGGGGCCAGCCTAGCACCCTCTGCCCCTTTGAGGCTTGTCTAAAAAGTCCGGACAATGCAACCGCAAGGAAGTGGGGGGGTGCATCCTTCAATACACTCCCGCTTCTCTGGGCGACATCCCCCAGACCAATTCACAGGCCACAGCAGCTTCTCTTGGAGGTTTGCACAGACACAAGCAAGCTTTGAGATAGTCATAGGACATTTCAGTCTCTCACACTACTTTAAAGATTTATGGTGATATTTCTGTAGTTCCATTTTCTTCTAAAGCTCGATGACCAGTACCAATGTCCACTAAAAAAAAAAAAAAGTCTTCCTATGTTTTTCTTGTCATTCAACAACATGTTCAGTTTGAGTTCTACAAGTGTCATTCACCATCCAGCATGCATAGTAATGCATCACATAACTGTACAGTTTATTAACGAGCTCAGATTCCTTTTTTCTTGTATTTAGACCTATCAATGTGATCTCTCTGCTAGACCACAGCTGGTAAATTTGTTTCTGTTACAAAGAAGCAAGGTATAACCAAAAGTTTTCATTTTCCCAAGTACTTGTTGAAATTTTGCCAGATTTTTGTCACCTCCCATGGTATTTAATTCTCTTCTATAATTCTATAATTAATTTTTCATATTCTAACTTCAAGCCCAATAGGAACAAGAAATATTGGATTTTTGTAACCTCCTTCTGGGAGTAACAATTAATTCCCTTCTTAAGAGGAAAGAATCTTGACTGCGACCCTAAAATCTGTGGTCTGACCTTCAGAAATAAGTCCAAAAATGCAGTAAGTTGAGACAGCAGGTTTCTCTTGAGCAACAGCAGCAGCTGTGGGAGCTCTGACAGATCTGAAGAACTGGTTCTTTTCTAGGTTGCCATGGTGAGGCTTCTCATTTATAAGCCATTAATGTTATGCTTTTGTTCCTCAAAGTCAAAATTAATTGTTTAGCAAATGTCTTCCACAGGAGGTGGGTAAATTAAATAAATCATTTTATAAATCCTGTAAAATAAATTAGCAATCTACCCTTTCAGAATCTCTTCCTTTGAAATTCCTAGTTTTGAAATTGCTTGTTAAAATTCTGCACAAGTTGCCTGTACGTTGCTATTTTAGCTAAAATGCTTGTTTTTAAAGCCTCCTCAATGTCATGTCATTTCTCATTGTAAAGCATGCATCCTGCAGCCTGTCTTGCAACAACCGTATAATTAATGTATGTTGACCAAAGAAACTCTTCTGGTGATGAATAGATCACTTACTGAGGTTGCATTCTCTAATTTCAAAGCAACACCTTTGCATCGTAAAACATATTTGCTATGCAAAAACTAGCTTTTACATCCCACTTTTCTCAGTTCTATTCTTCATACATCCTTTCTGCTTTTCTTCAGTTTCTGCCTGTAGTAATCACTTCACTTCCATTCACTGAAGGCTCCTCTACTGCCTTCAATATATGACTGCCACACTAAAAAATTTCAAACAAACACCATCTTTGTTTCAGAAACTGAAAATTAAGAACTTCACACCTTTCTACTTACCATTTACACTGTTAATAAATATCACAAAGGCAAACCCATCTTAAAGGTTGTATTAAAATGGGCCAGAAAAGCCTACCACAGGGGCAAGTGCACTAATTACTACCATTAGTACCATAGGAATATGTTCTTTTATATTTTGGGGCTGCTAAAAATTATGAATTATTCTAGAAGCAAAATTCAATGCACTTTGTTTTCAGCTCCTGAAGCCAAAATGTCTTGACACTGATTTATATCTATTCGCCAAATCAGATATGCACCACCACAACTTGATTTCAAATGATGTAGAAAGGATTGTTCCCCAGGTATTAATTCTCCAGAAACCGAACATTTCACTTTTCAGGGGCACTTAATTGTTAAAAACATTGGCATGGTATAGGATTAAGTAACTGGTGACTTATGGTTCTGAAGGCTAATCAGTGTGATCTGTAATATGAGAGAGTATTAAATCACAGAGTTTTTCTGATATCATCTGGAATGGTACAGCTGAAGACAGAGCAAAAATGGTGGAATGAAGTATGTCATGTGGAAAACAGACACTAAAAAAAGAAAAAAACATGCAAAAATAAGTGTACATAAAAGAAAACAGAAAGAAAGAAAGAAAACTATAATAATCAAATTGGCCTGGCATGAAGTAGCAGTACACGAAAAAGTGATAGGCAGGGAATAGTCGAATAGCCATCTCAGGAATCAGAGATGAGACACAGTTGCTGCAAATAGTCAAAGCCTTCAGCCTTCAAAAGAGTATTATTCTGAATATAGAGTGTGCAACTTGTCTGCACAATGAAAAAACATATGGAACACAACACAGATGCTGCTTCTGGGAAACAAGAAGACAGTTACCTGAAAGACATACAGGAGGCAAGCAAAGTTAAGCTTATGAACAACTGCTGTCTTTTCATTATTTAATTTTACATATTTAACATATTAAAAAACACAAGTCTCAGAGGAAAATTATTTCATATGTTAAAAATATGTTTTTAAGACCGAAATTGCTGAGAGAAAAATAGACAATCCTTGCAGAATGTAAAACATGAAATTACAGTCCCTATCTAAATGCCATTAAAATGAACTTTTGTTTTAAATATTTTCCTCTGACAGAATTCACAGGTTAGTATGATAATGGCCTTATGTCTCCAGCAACACAAAACCTCAAGGAATCACCCTTAAATTCTGTGGCAATACTTACTTTGTCTCCAAGAATATCTTCCATATCTCTCTCTCATAACTGCATTACTGTGACTTACAGTTGAAGATACATATTGCTGTATATTTTTAGCACAAATACTTCTTCTTGTGGATTACTTTGTCTGGAGTTCAGCAGTTACAATAGAGAATCCAATCAGACAATTCAGAATCTCCTTACTTCTTTTTAGCAGTGCTTGAGAACCAGAATGCTAGTTCAGTCATCAATCCACCTTCTCATACCTTCTGCTGTTGTTCTTTTCAGATATAGTCTTTATTTCCTTGAACTTTCTGACTATGACATGGATCCTTGCTCTTTGTCTTCTCTCATGTTTGTTTCCATAAATACTGAAGGCATCTGCAAAGTAGCCCAAGAAAATCCCTTCCTTGAAGAAAGATGCAGATCAATGGGCATGGTCAGACAAATTCTTACACTCATGAACCCGAACACCCTAAAGCTATAGAATAGACTGTACCAACACAGGTACCAAATTCTTCCTATAGATGTGATGGCAAAGGAGTGTTCTAACAACTGATTTTGAAGAGGATGAAGCCAAAGCTTTGTGGGGACTTCTTTCAGAGCATGAGCGACAAAGTTGAAGAACACATCTAAGTATTTGTTAAAAAAAATCCTGTCAGTAAACAATGAAGACTGACAGTAGAGATTTCATTCTATCTGAATGAACTGTCCACTTCTCATAATGGGCATAAATAAGGTGGAATGAGTGTCTCTTACAGCAAAGTTTTTTGCATCCTTTGAAATACTGAGAAAGATCAAATTCCCTGACAATGCCATCAATATCTATGAATGAAATAGTCTGAGGCAGTGCGTGTCTCACAGGTTCTTTGCATACTACTGAGCTTCTAATACACATTTTTAATCTGTTACATTAATAACGGTTAGAAATGTTTTATTCCCCCAGATGAGAGCTCTGATTCTCAAGTGTAATGGGACAATAGGTATGCAATTTGTAAACCAATTTGATCACAAAATGCACATTGTGTTGTGATAATGTTATTTAAAAGGCATCGATGCTTTTAAACAAAATCCACTAGCATTTGTGTATTCATTAAACATTTTCATTACTCACACAGAGTTTTTATACTTTCTGTATTAAAGTCTAGTGTCAAATCACTAGAGTATTAAAAAAATTGAGTTTACCCTTTGACAATGATACTGAGCACGTTGTGCTAGACTGAGTCATGTTATTCCATTCATGTTCATTATACTTTATTATGTTTCTTGATTCTATGCATTACTGTTTACTGTGGTCTTTTTAAAACAAACACAAAAATAAGGCCAACTGGAAACAGAAGTGAATGAATATTTAAAAATCTTACTGCCTTACTTTTTATGTAAAATGCTCCAATTACCTTATAAAAAACCTTACGGAAGCTAGGAGTAATGTCTCATTTCTCATGTCTCTTGAAAAATTAAAGGTTGGGGTTTTTTCCATTATGACATGGATTTGGGTCTTGAAACAACCAATGCCATTAATTCAATAGAAATTTGCAGTGTTTCAGTGTCAATGTCTTGGGCAATCAGAGGGGGACAGTGTGCCATGTGCATTCTGTCTCCCTTAAATACCAGTGGATGTATTCAGGAACATCCTGAATTCATACAAGCATATTCACATGTTAATACTAATTCTTGAATATTAGAGTCATGGGAGTTGTTTCATTATTAATAATATAATTGATTACTAGAAACCCACACCCTCAGCTTTATCCTATAAATCCTTTAAAGCTGAGGGTTTTTAAAAATAACTTTATTTTCCATAAATTTTTCATAATGCACAACTGTAGTTCATATTTTGTTTTGTATCCATACACAAAGAATACATAAACACTTCATAAAATAAACCACAATAGTGGTTATTATAATGAAATCTCTCCATAATTATGTTTTTCTTGTCATGAAAACCTATGCTTTTTAAATCAAAATCAGAACTAAAAAAACATTCACTGAGAATGAATTTTCTCCCTAGGGTAGACTAGGAAGCAGGGATCCTACCCTTGTTGCATGGTTACAACATGAATAAAGACTCTGCTGCAGGGAATAGGTAGCAGCTGTCATTCTGATACATTAGTCTGTAAGAGCAGCGCAAGGCCATGACTGCAATTCTCTTTGAATGTCTGGCTAAGCACTCTCCTTCATGTATTATTAATGTTCATGGGAAGTTAAGGTCCATGCTTAGCACTCATTGTGCCTTTCTTTCCTGCAGCATGTGATACATAGTATAGTGTCATTCATATGAAAACCAAAGAAGGTATTTAGGTTCTCCTAAATTTTATTTTTATAATATGATAATTTTTCTTAAAGACTTGTATTTTTTTGCGTGAGTTAAAATCATGGAGTGCAGACCTTTTTTTACAAAAAGCCCTTGCTAAAAATATCTACATGAAAAACTGAAATTAAATTGTAGCTTATAGGCTAAATATTTTTAATATTAGTCTTTTTATTTTCTCTTTTTTTTTTCAAGACTTTTGGTTTGGCATCTTGGATAACCTTGGTAATATGTCTCAATCTGAGATCTAACTGAGAAACATGTGAATTATTACTTTCACAAATTAAAATTATTGTATCTATGTCAATATCTACCTAGCTTAACAAATCCCACTCATTGTAAATTATACATTTTTATGTGTTTCAGAAGCCACAAGAAATGTGATGTTATATCACACAAACTGAACTGGGGAAAGTTGTTTTAGCACGATTTTATGCTGTGTTCACTTTTGGTATATCATTTGTGACAATAATTGGTCACCAGTGTATAAAACAAAACATTTTTTCACGTGTCAAAATATTATAATACTGGAAGAGATCTGAGCAGAAATAGAGTACACATTTTTAGATCAGTGAATATAGTCAAAGTACATCCAGGATTACAGAACTATGTTTAATACACAAATGTACAAAATATATAAATAAATAAAATTGTTCCAAGAAATTTGAGGATCATGCAACATATTGCATGGCTGAGGGGAAACCTCATCACTCTCTACAGCTACCTGAAAGGACATTGTAGAGAGGTTGGTGCTGGTCTCTTCTCACAGGTGATTAGTGACAGAACAAGGGGGAAGGGCTTTAAATTCCAACAGGGGAGGTTTAGACTGAACATTAGGAAAAAAGTTTTCACAGAAAGAGTGGTCAGACAGTGGAATAGGCTGCCCAGGGAGGTGGTGGAGTCACCATCCCTGGATGTGTTTAAGGGTCATTTAGATGAGGTGCTGGGGGATATGGTGTAGGGGAGAACTTTGTAGAGTAGGGCTGATGGTTGGACTCAATGATCCCAAGGGTCTTTTCCAACCTGAATGATTCTATGATTCTATGATATTCACATTTTTAAAAGGCAGGAATACTACATAAAATAATCAAAACTCAGGCACAAATATAACAAATGAGGAAAAAAAAAAATCTAATTTTCCTTTAAACATTTCTATCCTCTTCTATTTCATGTGGGAACCAGTTTGCCAAGTGATTGATTTTAATATATGATATATGGATGTTATATAAAAATTATACTATGTTCATTATCCATAAAAGCTTTTTTTTAAGTTTGGAACCATCTTAGTCATAAAAAGGTTTCTATCAGACTTTATCAGTAGGTCAAGTTTTTAGCAAAAACTTGAAGCAAAGAGGAGTTATAAATTGTCCATATTCTTTTCACTTTATATTAGCTTGCTTAATAAATCTCTGCTGGGTAAATGTTGAGTGAGGCATTACAAAAGTTTTGCTTGGGCAACTGAGTGAAAAATATTTGTAACAGCTAAATGTCTTGTTGGTGTAATCTGATGATAGCCAAAATGCCTCTTCCTCTGTTTAATTGGGACTTCACTAGATCCTCTGGATCCTACTCGTCATTTTAGCTGAAAAAGAGCTTAAGAAAGTTTACATACAAAAAGCAATAAGGCACATTGTTTGGGCAAAGATTTTTTTGCATTTCTGCATAAAAATATGCATATAAAAAGAATAAATATTTTGAAAAACAAGATTCACATCTTTTCATAATCAACATATTTTGCAAATTTGTCCTTCTTATAGCTCTATCTATTTCTCTTAAAGTAAAACGAGGATATTGTTTTCTGCATGTGTTCCACAATATTCGTGTTTAAGGCCAAGAAATGTTGTGGCAAATACCACAAAAAGGGCTTGAAAATATTAATAATTCTACAATCATCATAGAATCATAGAATGGTTTGGGTTGGAAGGGTTAAAGATCATTTAGTTCCAAACCCCCCCTGCAATGGGCAGGGACACCTTCCATCAGATCAAGTTGCTCAAAGCCCCAGCCTTTGCACAGTTTTGCTATACTGAGGTAAAAGGACCTGTCCTAATTAATTTGATGAGCTATATTCCCTCCTATCTCTGAAAGCAGGAAGAGTAGTATCAAAACCTATATAATACTGTAGTAACACATGCAATAAGAAGTCAAAATTAAAACTGCATGTGCTACCTTAATTCTAGTGTATTAAAGTATTTGACATATGATTTATGACAATTGTATTTTATGTATATATTTTTGTAAAAAATATGTTTTAAATACTAAGATATTCATAGTTGGCTTCATAAAAAGTGTAATAAAGACCATGGTGGAAAAAGATGGAGTTGTTACAACCACTGTCTATACAGAAAAATTAAAGCATGTCCGAGTATATTTCTTTACTCATGAAAATTTCACTTGCACTGAGCTATTTATCAGTAACACATGGCTTACTGTCAGAGAGTAAATAATACATAAGTCTAAATAAGGATTCCTAAAGGCCTTCCTTAAAATGGTCATGTGAGAGATATATAGTCTTCTGAACAAAAGAGCTGAATTTTCAATACTAGTATTACCATTAAGGATGTAACTCTTATCCAAATTCCACTGACATCAGTAGAAGTACTCATTAGATAATGTGTTGTAGCAGTCTTTGGTGAACAGGCAGGAAACCATAGCTACATGAATAGACTAGTTATTGTGACAAAAAGTTACCATTAAATTTGATCTTGTCTAACCTTTGCTATTAAAGACTGAAATGTTCCAGGAAGAAATACAATATTAAAAAAACCTAACATAATTAATTGCTGAAGAATTTAATTGGGAAAATTTTCTTATTTAGCTTCACTCAGTAATATTTTTTTAGTCATGGATCAAAAAAAATCTTTGACATGAGAACATGTGGCCTTTCAGTCTTTTAAAGAAAATTGCTATTGTTTGGTGTTATGAAGTTTTCATTTGATTGTGATCACTATATTTCACTGATTATGTTTATTTTGATAGGGATAAATACAGATATATGAAGACATCCTGAAAAATATCTAAGCCAAAGATAAACCATATGTAGTAAAAATTTAAATCAAGATACATATATCTATAAAACTATGTTCCAGTTCAACTGTAATTTACTGGTTATTCAACTGTGAATAACCAGATGCACTGGTTTTGGTGTGCCATTAAAAACTCAGACTAGATGATCATTATAGTTATTTTGCCCTGTAAAAGTGGTGAATCAATGAAACTTGACAGGAAATTTTTGCCATCTTGCAACAAAAAAATGTTCAGAAAACTTATTTCATGAAATTACTTAAATTTCAGATCACTGAATCAAATTGAATCTTAACATCTCAAAGAAATTCTAAGAACAAAAATGATCAGAGGGATGGAACACCTCTGCTATGAAGAAAGGCTGAGGAAGTTGGGGTTGTTCAACCTGAAGAAGAGAAGGCTCTGGGGAGACTTTATTTCAGCCTTCCAGTACTTAAAGAGGGCTTATAAGAAAGATGGGAACAAACTTTTTAGTACGGCCTGTTGCAATAGAGCTAATAGTTCTAAACTAAAAAAGGGTAGATTCAGACTAGATATAAGGAAGAAAATTTTTATGATGAGTGTGGTGAAACACTGAAACAAGTTGCCCAGAGAAGTCGTAGATGCCCCATCCCTGTAAGCATTCAACATCAGGTTGGACAGGGCTCTGAGCAACGTGATCTAGTTGAAGATGTCCCTGATTATTGCAGGAGGGTTGGACTAGATGACCTTTAACTACCCAAGCTATTCTATGATTCTATGATTGTATAAGAGCACTCTCTATTTTTAATAATTTTAATATTATTTGTAGATGTTTCTAATTAGTAGAGCTTGAACTTGTTGCTGCCATGTATTTGAGTGGTACATTTTCAGAAGACCCTTTATCATCTCTGTGGGATATAGCCCAACTGCTCCCAAAGATTTATTTCCAAATTATGTCAATTCCGTTTGATATAGGTATGGACTATTTGGACTGCCAATGGCTCTGAGAGTTAAATCTGTTTTGCAAGAGCTATTTTGAGTTTTGGGGGTTGGATTTGTTTAGGTGTTTTGTTTTTGCTGTTTTTTGTTTGGGGTTTATTTATTTACAATGTATGGCTTGTATCCCAGCTATAAGAAACTTTTTAAAACTAGGACTAGAAAAACCTGTTGCAAATTAATATAGCTTATATTTTTTAAAAAAACCAAGGCATATCACCACATCACTTTTATGTTAACAAAAATAACAAAGGATTCTTTAATATTAATGTGAAGAATAAAGCTAAAGCACTTTACATTTAACTATAACTGCATAGAGTAAAATGTTCAAATCACTTCATCTGGCAATGCCAAATAAATTCTTGATTTTTTTAATTCTAAAAAGGTATGACTGTAGGGTATTTTTTCTATAGTTCTCATCTTGTAGTACAGAGAGGACACTGATGTTCCTATATCCAGACATATATATAATGTAAGTGATCTAAAATAATTTTTGAAAGACAACAACATTTATCCTTTGAAAACTGTCAAGTTTTGCGTTTAGTTTGTTGTCATGTTATGCCAGTCTGGAAGCATAAAATGCTGTCGACATGAAATACCCCAAACTAATATTTTACCACCAAGACCTCTCACATTTAACAAGCTTTTTTTTCCCCCTTTCTTCTTTTTCCTAAGAATGTGCTACTTTGTACAGCCTTGGTATGAATTACTAGGGTCTGGAAGGGGAAAAAAGGGTTTCAGACATTAGTGATTCTATAATAATTTTAACAGTCTACTATGGAACTATGCTGATGGGTTTTATTTTAATTACCAGAAGTACATTTAGCTGAACATCTCTAAAGCTCATTCAGATAAAACCCACATAGGACCACGCCACCTAATCTTACTGGCAATGATTTAAATTGAAACCAGGGGCAGAAAGCTGGTTTCAACATGAACAGTACTCAGAAATTCAGCTCATTGCTTCTTAATCCATTGAACACCATTCAGACACATTAACTGAAAGACAGTATTAAATTATCCACTGTATGCCAAAACACATAAAAACTAAACTTAATCTTTTTAAAATCAAAAGGTGGAATCTAAGGGCTGTATTTAAATTAATGGGAGTAGAGCTACCTCTGTCCATGAAGTAATAAATTATTTTGTGAAAGTTCCCTGCACTGATTCGCACTGAGCATGGGATATTGGGCAAATTATCAAAGCTACTGAACAAGGGCCTTTCTACTTTGAAGGTCCACTGCAGCAGAAAGTTGAGGGAGAGGAGAAGAGAGAAGAAAAGAATGTAGAGATTAGCTGTCAGGTATATTAAAACAGTTATTTACTGAAACAAATCAGGACTTCTGCTTCCAGGGTCATTAAATGTTAGTTTAATGTGGAAATATGCCTGCAGATAGTGTGTGAGTTATAAAAAGAAATAAAATATCTTGAATGCACCATTTTTCTAAAGCATTTCAGCCCAATTTTTATGATTCATCAAACACTGGTCTCAACATATCACCCAGAGTCTTCCCAATATGATATACCCAAGAGCAGCACAATAAAAAAGAAGTATTTTCCTGCTATATACATCAGGATTCAGACACATCTTTTGAAACAGGTTCTTAACTAGATTAACTAGTCAGCCTGAGGGCACACCTAACATTCATCCTGGCTGCATCTGTACAACCTGCTCTAAAGCACATACTAAACATGAGAAATTATACAATCAGAATATTTAAGGATCTTGCATTAATTTTCAAAAGCTGAAAATGAGTAAAGCTATTATTGCTTTAACTCTAAAAGTGCTGAGCATCTAGCATGAGAATCAGGTCTATACAAATAAACTCCTGAGAACCCCAAAAAATAAATAATAGGAAACGTATTTTTATTGTGATAGTAAGGTGATGAGTTTGTGCCACCACATCAAAGGAGAAGCCTCTGCATGAGAAATATAGGCTTAAGCTCTTACGGCTCCATATTAACCTTTCTTTGTAAAACTATAAAACTTTTAAAATTGTGTTTGCAATATTCCTCTTTTCAAAGACAAAGAGATTAAGTTGATAAGGTTCAACAAACAAGCTAATCATTGTGAAATTCATAGTGGTATATTAAATTAAGATTTTCTTTTTAGGCTTAGGTCCAGATCAGCCTTTAAGTTTGTGCATTGGTTGTTTTATGTTTAAATATTTCATTTGCAGTGGGTCAATATTATGGTTACAGGTCAGATTCTATTCTTGGTTTCATACTAAATGAGTGGACTTATCATATATTTATGTATATTTATTGTAAATTAAAAAATAATTTGGCTCTGTAACAAATGTTCTCTAAAACCATACTCTGATGTCTCCGAAGCTTTTTTGCTTGAAGTTTATATCATATTTTCACAGAGATAACTTGTTCAAATTCTGTCATGAGGTTGATTTAGGGGTATCCTTTTGTGCCAAGGTAACTGAAAATATTCTGCCACCTAAAATTATGTTGGATCATTTTAAATGAACTGATGTAGAAGTTGAATTTTAAGAAACTTATTTTCTGTGAAATACTGATCTCTTTTCAAGAATAGATCAATGTGAATGCATTTCTAATATTAACCAAGAGAACAAAATGCAGCAGAACATAACATTTAGGCAGGGCAACTAGCTTTTTTACATACTTAGGGAACTGTTCCTCTCTTTGTAATAAGCGTAGTCACCCTAGAAAAATGAAAAGACTTGATTAGGTGAAAGAAATATTTCATATGGGACACAAAGGCTCTCTAATACTTAGAAGTTCTGTGTCTTAATTAAAATGTGTGTTTATGGGTGAGAGTGAGGTATGTGAATATTTATATACACTTGCATGCATTCATGTAATTACCCACCCATTGGAAAATAGATGTTGTTGTTATTCTTGCTATTATTATTTATGTTATTAAAGATGCTCTTCAGGTTCTAATTCTCAGTTGTTCAGCATTTTTAATTGACTGAGTCACACATAGTATATCATTATCTTGACAAGGACATCTTCATCCAGATTTAACATCTTTCACGGTTTTCATCTGTTCCTGTTTCCTGTATTTGCTCTTTCACATGCTGAATATTTCTATTATAAATTCTCATTTGGGAAGAAAAATGTCAAAACCTAATCAAATTATAAAATAAATACATTGATTATATTCTCCAAAATTTACATAGTAGATAAAAATGTGAGTAGATGCTGGATGCTGAAGTAACTTAGTAAGGTAAATAGATATATGTTATGTCAATTTTAGAAGTATAATTTACTTCTTAAAACTTTTCTCTCTAAACATAAGGTAATAAATCAATATAAAGAGGTATGGAGGAATTGTGTCATCTTATCCTGTTCTGTGTTTATTGTACATTTTTACAGGTACTTATATGTGTTTTCTGTTAGGTGTGTTTCTCTTCTGATTCTCTATTACTCATTTTTTACTATATCACTTATGTCCCTTATTTTTCTTTCATTTTCTGTGTTTTGAAGGTAATTCAGCTTTATCGGTTCTGTTCTGTTCATTGTTTCTTTCAGGTGTCTTTCTTTACATTATTATTTTGGTAGGACTCTGCCTGACAATTTTGGTTTTGTTAGTTCTAGTCACCAAATCACATTTTATCTCTTCAAATTTTTGTCATTACCTCACCTGTAATTTCCCAGGGATGACTGGGCAGTCTTTGCACAGTCTGCCCGCTGTTCTTCTGTGCTGTTTCTCATGTCTTGTTGACTCACACTGTTCTGGATAAGAAGTGAAAATACACTTGATCAAGTGATCCTCCAAGATTGCTGAAGGGCAACAGACCTTCTTCAGCTGAAAAGGAGTTCAACATCACATAAGGCCATTGCACTAAGATACGCAGGATTTTGTGAATCCAGAGGAAACTACAGAAGCAATTCTCTACATCTGTCTAGACAGTCTGATGACTTCCAAAGTCATTAGTCCACTAATCCTGTCCAGATTTTGCCTCCTATGAAAGATATGACCTTAGAACTACGACATATTAAAAGTAGAAATAGTGGTTTGTTTTTATGTTTGGACCTTTAGGGCTTCCTTTTCTCTGCATGAATGTCTTACAAAATAGCACCACAGCTTTTCATATAATTAAATTATTTGAGAACTTTTAAGAAATGCTAAAATCAAATAAGTTGACAACTGTCCCTTCTTCTACCTACTTGATTATCAAGTCATTGTTCTCATCATCCATACCATCAGAAACTTAACATTGCCACAATAGTTCGTATCCTTTCACTGCTCAATTGTGCCTTGCCTTCCTAAAAGTTTTATTTTAATTGATTCCTTTCTTTTACCTAGGGCCAGAATGGGTACCCAAAAGACAGTTTGTCTTTTACAGAACTGTAGGGAATAATAAGAATTCTTTAGTGGGTTAATCTGGCTGCTTTGTTTCTAACACAGTAGTAGTGGCCCACAAGATTCAGAGAGCCTTTTCAAGGGACTCTTCTAGATATTT
This sequence comes from Strix aluco, assembly GCF_031877795.1. Taxonomy (NCBI): domain Eukaryota; kingdom Metazoa; phylum Chordata; class Aves; order Strigiformes; family Strigidae; genus Strix; species Strix aluco. The sequence continues at coordinate 62,318,511 of NC_133931.1, read as the reverse complement.
CTGAATCTAAAAAACCAAGCCTGTTATCAGACACTTTAAGTTCAATAAATTGTTGTCATATGTTCCACTGTGAAATATAACAGGGCCCACGAACCACAGAAGTCTGAATACCACATAGTTTAGGAATGGAAAATGCTTTCTATATATACACAGAGTCATAATAATATCTGAAAGAAAAAAGTTTTCTCTCTTAAAAACAGGACCCACAATCTTGAAGAAAGAAACTGAGTCATGATAAAAATCAAAAGTGGAAAAAAAATAAAAGTTTATGCTATTCAGACATTATTGTTGACACATTTATTGTGAGATGAATGCACAAGCTTTAACATGCCCCCCTCATGGAAGGAGAAGCAAATTAATCAACCAGGCTAAATGGTAAAAAAGTCATTAAAAAAATGTAAAAAATTTACTAAGGGGGTGAAATTAATAATCACTTCTGACAGAGCTGTGGGAACTCATGCAAATACTATTCACTTTTTTTTCACCTGTTCTGCAACAGTCTTGTCATTTATAATTTTAGCTTTCATAACATAATACAGAAAAGGGGGAGAAAAATTACTGTCGAGATTTGTAATCTTAGTTGATAATGTTTACCGAAGGAAAAAAATTTCAAGAAAATAATATACAAATGGAAACTAGGGGAATACAGGTTACCTGGATTAAAGTAAGACTAGGAAAAAATGACCTTAAAAGTTTATTAGATTGTTTCCAGTCCCTAATACAAACATACTAACATATTCCAACCTGATTTAATTTGGCAGGCCACAAAAAGAAATAGAGACATCATGCTAAATTACTGGGTTAAAACTGAAGTATGTTAGGAAAACTGAAGGTAAATTAGTTGGGAACTTTTAAACAAGCAGGTTTTCATCAGGAAATGCTGAGTCAGTAGAATTTAGTTGTTTCATCACTGCCATTTCTCTTGACAAACAGGAAAAGTTTGGATGGGCTGATGCCAGTTTTTGTGCCTGGCCTCCCAAGTTCTGCTGGTCTGAGCTTGGCCCTGAATATATGCTGCCTTGGGGACAGGGACGTGGCACTTTCAGAAACCGCTGCTCTGGAAAGAGCTGCCAGTTGGACAGCTCGAGGTCACCGGCATGAGGGTTTCCAGATTCCTGGAACAGCTGGTGCCCTCCACTAACTGACATCCATAGTTATAGAAAGACATCTGAGCAGACACGGGAAAACGCAGTTAATTGCATAGTTTCTTTGCTACAATGTGGTCTTTTCTGTAAAATCCACTTGTAAAAGTTACAATTTGAGACAGGCAGGAAGAAGAATTTTTGACACTTTGAAAATGTGTCAAACATATATCCCAGTGGGAGACTGGGAGATGGTTTTTCCAGTCCTATACCATCAGCAGTATCCACACTCAGTTCTCCCTATAGTCCTTCCTTGTTGTCCTCCCAAGGTACTGTTGCATTCTTTTCCAGATGGACACCTACAATACAGAGAGCTAGTTTCTTAAATTTCATGCAGATAATACAAATATGGAAACACATGCCAGTAGAGTCAAATGAATAGAAATATCCCAAAGATATGATTTCTAAAGTGATGGTGCTCCCTTTCATAGGAATTCATGAAGTGCTTTAAATTCTGTTACAGGTAAAAAGTTAAAGCATTAAATCTGAATTTCTTCCAACCATTAAGCAATCATACATGTATTAGCTATTTGGGAAAACTGTACACAGAGCAGATTACAATTTTACTCTATAGCTCTCAAGAAACTTTGCACTTTGACTTTGATTTATAACTTTTCACCTGTAAAGGACTAAAAATCAAAAACTGAAAGAAGTTACCAATCTCTTTAATTTCTATTGTTTTTCCAAGCTAATAGAATGAATTAGGACCTCCTTGTATTAATCAGAACCTGATTGGTCATAACAGTCTTCAGTCACAACAGTAAGACTATATAGTACACCTGTAAAAAAATGGGCTTTTTTATAATTTTTAATGGTGACAGTCTGTGTACCTCTTTAGGGACAAGGGGAGAGCTACAAGCATGTAATGAGAAAAACAAAACCAAAAAATCTGCACAGGCAACATTATAAATATACCCATTTAATTCAACAGACAAGGGTTTTAAAGTTGTCACGGGCCTTGGGAGCATAAACCCTATTCACCATTTCTGGAATCATAGCAAGCAAACTTGCTTTATGTCTGTAGCATTCCAAAACATCTGAAAGACAAAGTCTGTAATGAAAAGCTTCCTGCATGTCTGTGGAAACTCCTTGTCTCCCAAAATTTTTGATAAATTGGGATCTCCCTTTCTAAAAAATCTGAGGAACATCCAAAAACATAACCTTCTTTTTTTTGACTGTGCATGATCATACACAGATCTCATGGAGTCTTCAGATGTGTTTTGGGTCATCCAGCACAGGAATCTGTAGGAAGTCTCCAATTTAGCTTGCATGCACATATCCAGCATCTAAGTATAATGTTAGTAAACCCAATGGACTTCATTAGATTCCATTTCAAAGCTTAAAGAAAGATAGCAGAAACTTTCTCATAACTGAAACATGCAATGCTTCAAAAATATCTTTAATGAAAAGATGAACATTTTGTTCATGTTCTGTAGAAGAAAAACTACTGATAGTATGAGTATTTATTAAGTCAATTAAAATTGTGCATTGCATCATTAGCAAAATTTAGAATCCTATTTGATGCTAAGCAAATACAACTTTCTGAGAAAAATATTAGTCCAGTAGAAGAATGAGAAAGCAATTTGTCAATACACAAAAGAAAAAGATCTTCAAAGAGTTCAGAACAATATGTACTGCAACACATTTTTCTTTTAAATCAACACATAATCTTATAGGTATTTTAACAATAGGAAGTACTTCTTAGTTTTTCAGAATATCAAAATATATAGGATACTGCATGAAGTTGCATAAATGGCATAACACATCTTTTTCTTCACATGCTTATTGTCGAGGGAAGAATTTGAGTTCTTTTTCTTCAGTCCAAAGTATAATACCTATTTTTTTAATTAAACAAGCTATAAATCAAAAAAATCTATAAATAAAACACAAAATTGTGATTTCCTTGTCCAGTCAAATCCAGCTAGTTTTGGTAGCTGCCTTAAATGCAAAACATCTGCACTTGGTTTATAATGTTATGTTAAATGTTAGAAGCTGGTCTTCTACAAAGATCCAAATATATTATTTTTAAAAATAGCAGTCTTTTAAAACTTTGAAATTTGGATTATGTTGGCCTATCTCCTACCACCTTAATTCTATAATATTGCACCAGAATGAAGACTTGTGAAGACTTTATCTGAAAATGTTAATTTGTTAAAACTAAGCGCTTTTTTCTAAAGAGAATTCTCTAGTACTTTTAGAGAAGACAGGGAAATTTATGTGTAGAAGGAAACAATATTCTTGAGAACCCAGCTCCCTGACTGCAATTATTTGGAATCAAATTGAAAAATGAGGGTTTGGTTTGGTTTTTTGGCTGTTTGTGGTTTTTTTTTTTCTGGATATTATAAGGGACATGGAGTATTCATGGCACTTATATCCATACTCAGATCCTTATGCTTTCTCTGTCAGTGTCAAAGTACTTTCTATCAACCTCTTATTCCACTATTTAGATTTCAGTATGTAACTTTCTATTCAGTTCAATGTTTCACATTGTTCACTCAGTATATTAAATAAGTGATACAAAGAGTCCTCTGTTTCTACAAATCATTCATCGTTAATTTGTTTGTATGTGATTCTAGGTCCTAGTTATTAATTAGATTACGTCTTATTTCCCTGTAAGATTTTGACATTATATCAGCACTTACTCTTTTAAATCCTTCCTGACAAGAAAAAGTAAGTTCTAGGGGGTTAATGTAGCTTAAAATGTCCATGTCAGAGCATCTGTGTGAGACTGAGATAAACTCTTCTTGCTCAGTAAATAGCCCTTGGGACCACATTTTGTAATGATGCGAACAATTAGCTAATTGCATGAAGAGCTTTTATTCTCCTCTAGAAGAGAAATGAAAAGAAATTGCTAGCTCTGGGAAAGGAGTTCAATTCTTCATAAAATCACAATATACAAAGACACTCAAGCCAATATAAAAGATCACATTTAAAAAATAGCAGAGTGACTTCTAAATATAGAAGTGGTGCATACCTAAGCATTAAACTGTCTAACAGCCTGAACCAGATTCTAAACATGCTAAATGTTAATTACAAGGTAGGAGTTTAAGGGAAACTGAAAATGACAGAAGATGAAATATCAATAATTAGGGTATCAACCCAAATATCTTTTGCTTTGCCTGCAATGGTTTCTCCGGATTCAAATCAATTCTCTGTACTCCCCAGTATTACAGAAAATCATTTTCATGGTAAAACAATTTTTGGACACCATAAACATTTAAGGAGCTTAATCTTTCAAATATAAATTGGAAATTGAAATACAAACAGCAACAAGAAATTAATTTTGTTCAATAAAATGTCAGCTTAATTCTTTGAATAAAAATAAGAAATTATAAAAAGAAAAGGAAACGTATATAAACATCCTATAACCTGAAGTAAACAATGAACAGCAGTGAGCTACATGAATGTATGTGACCTATGACAGATATAACATTAGTCTAGACAGCAGACAATAAAGCACTAAATATTTTATTCTATATAACCTAATAAGACCAGGCCTGAAAATCTCCAAAGAAATGAAATTTCCCTAACACAGAGGAAATATTTCTTATATTTTTTTTTTTTTTAATTTTCTTACGTAGCTTCTGTATAATCCAGCCAGGAAGTCTTTCCTCGAAAACATCCAGATTCTGTTAGCTTCCACAAGCTTAGTGAGACATATTATGTTCTTAGTGTCAATCTTACGACATATTTCCTTGAGAAATCTAGTCCGCAACAGCACTGTGTGGCTCATGAGGATATCAGGAAGTAAATGTAAAGGTATTATAGAGCACTACCAACTGTAAAGGGTGCTATAAAGGTGATTACTTTGAAGCTCAGGACAAGTTAAATTTCCAGCTATCTTTCTTACTTTCCTAGCCTTCTAATTTGAAAGATATGTTTCAGTCACTCTTTGCAAAAGCAGATTTTGCAGCAGCCCCAGGAGAGAGAAAAAGTGCTAGAGCATTTATTACAGTCTGTCCAAGAAATAACAAGGTTAATAATGTTTGATAAGCCTACACAATGTAAAGAGTGAAAAGAACTGATGCATTTTTAAAGGGATTGTCAGTTCCATTTGAGGCAGGCACAATAGTCACCCAGAGAACTCTGTCAGTAAGCAATGTCATTAATAATGATTCATGGATATGGATATTCACAACAGCTGTGTCCTCACCTTTAAGTACCTCATACAATATTTAGAAAGTGCTGGGAGATATTGCAGCAGGGAAGCAACTAAATTTCTAGAGGGCAGTACTGGTTTAAATTGTTTAATGTTCCTCCTCAAAACTGGTGTACTGATTTTTCAGAGTGAATCTCTCTTCCTCTGTCTCTCTCCAATAAACTTGTGGCAAGAAAAATAAGCAACATGTTAATCATCTGGTTAGTGAAATCTTATGATGGTGTGATGTGTTGGCATCAACACTAATATATGTCATCAGCTTACGTATAAGCTGGCTGCTACCAATTGTTCTTCCTCCATTAACACAGAAAATAAACATATGGAGCAGTTTTCCTGGAAGGTCTTGAATTTTAAACTTCAGAAGTACATTCTTAATGTTCCTTTTTTCACTCTGAACTCTTCTAGTTCAAAAGCATGACTTCATTGTTTTAATGAAATAGGGATATTTCATCATCAGGCTACCAAAAAATCTAACTACGGTCTAATTACTCTTAAAAATAGGGAGACAAATGACTAGTAAAACATTCCTCTTGTATAGCTCTTCTCATCTTTAAAGAATATAAAAACTGAGCTCTGAAATTACATACTAAAACTGCTTAAATGTTATCAGCACTCCTTAGATTGCAATGTTCAAAAGAACACAGTGAAATTTTTGTAGGAGGGAGTCACCATAAAGTGGCCCCATGCACAGTTGCAGGACCCTTCACATCGTAATTTCCTGAACGACTGCACTTTGGCCCCAAAGCTGACTCATGGATGACCTGAAAGCGATCACAAACAGGAAAAACTTATGAGTCCCTAATTTTTGCAGCAATCCAGGACTATCTCTAAGCCAAGGGCTGATTCAGTTTACCAGTACATATGCTGCAGCTGCTTCAGGTCATGACCCATAGACTCTATACCTTCACAAATTGTGTCCTTCTTCTGTTAGTCCTGAATATAGTAAAGCTGACATATATTTGCATTGTTGGTTTTACACTAACGATGCATAGTATGACATTAATAGTGTGCAACAACAACAGGATGACTGCCATGAAGAAGGATTCTTGCACCCTAGAATAGGCATCCTTCACCAGAGCTGGTCCAGAACCAAAAGCTCTGTCACTCTTGCAGTGATGATTGGAGAGTTTCATTTGTGAATCATAATAATAATAGAAGTAACCCTGCAATCTTTCCTACCTTTAATCCTAGCTTCATGCCTTTAAGAAACATTCTGCACCAGTAGCTGGAGCACTGGTTCTGTCATTGCTGGCTAACACCAAGGGCAGGATTGCCAAGTGATTCCACTCTCTCTAGCATCTATTTGTTTAAGAGCTTGGGATGACAGCACCTAATCAGAGCATGCTGTTTAACAGTTGGTGCCTCACACATGCACATATCTGATGATGCCACTTAGTTTCTCAATAACTATTATTCATGCCTACTTGAGCACTCACTATCTTCTCACATCATTCTTTTGCCATTTCTGTACAGGCATAAACACTTTTTCAGCCAGTATGAAAACTTTGATACAGAGAAAACACAATTAGAAGTGGTTTTTATTAAGATACAGAACAGTCCTCTGAGGAACTCAATTGTCCTACCTCTCATAAGCCAGTCCTCCCATACCATGCTTTGTATATTGAATTCATGGAAAGTTCTAAACTAAGTCTTTAAGTTATCTATTTAATTTTGGTCAAAAATATTAAAAATCTCATTTCAACCTGTATTTTAATTTCCTAGTAAATTCAATTCTTGATTGAACATCTATTAAGAGTCTAAAATGCAGATCTCAAATAGTTGCAAAGATAAACAATGAATTACCTTTCTGTTTCACTAAGGTTCTACAGAATCCCTGGTATACAACAAGCTTGCTGTGAAGATGGTCCATAGGAATCCAAACAAAATCTACCTAAAAATGAGGCATTGCAATCTCATATTTTAGGGACACAAACCTTGTCCTGTGAAGCTCAAATTTCAGTCATCAAAATTTTCTGAGACAGAAAAACACAAAAGTAACAAAAAAATACTTCAAATGACAATTAAAATTGATAATTTTCCCTTTCTCCCTCCTGAAATCTTGTTCAATATCACAGAGACACAGAAGCTTAAAATGGCTAATATTGGAAGAGACCTCTGCAGATTGTTCAGTTCAAAACCTCTGCTCAAGCAAGGTCAACTACAGAAGGTTGCTCAGGGTCATGTCCAGTTGGGTTTTGAGTATCTCCAAGGATGGAGACTCCACAACCTCTCTGAGAAACCTATTTCAGTATTTGGACACTGACACACTGGGGAAAAAAAAAAAAAAAAAAAAAAAAGGAGGGGGGGGCGGGGGGGCGGGGGCTTTTTTCTTATGTTTAAGTGGAATTTCCTGTGTTTCAGTATTATTAAATAAATAGTTGAGGATTCAAATTATGGTACTAATTTCCATTTGTGACATACATGAAGATACAAATTCTCACTTGCAGAAATTAAACAAAAATGGATTGGGTCACTAAAATCTTGAATATTTTTTCGTAATTCAGTTTTAACTGGATTGATAACCTACAGGGTAACTGAGGGAGGAAATTTTTCCTTTGGTGTGGGATTTCTGTCTGCTTTTCATGTTAAGATCAGTGAAATAAAGTAGTTTCTTTAATCACACTTCTTATTTGTTTTGCCTTGAAAGGGGACAACAGACATTTGGCTAATTCAATGCCATGAGACAAAGAGTGAACACATGCCCTGTACTGAAGATCAGCCAGCTGGCACAATCAGCTGCGCCAGGCATGTTTCCAATTTCTGAAGTGGAACATTTAATGTATTGGTTCAAAACACTTACCCTCTTGCCAACCATGTGAAAACGAAATTAGCTATGGTCAATTTAGTTATGTACAGAACATAGAAGGATAATCAGCCACCTTATTTAGAGTTATTTCTTTGTCCCCAAGAGTGTACATCCCATCCCTATTGAATTATAAAGGTGAAAACACATTTCATTAATACCTATTTGGAAGGCGGAAAATAATCTACATACTTTATAAATTGGACCACCTCAAAGTCAGGATAGAAAAACTGTAAGAAGGCCTTGGCATGTGACCCTAGTGATGAAAATTCAGAAGGAAGTGTTAATGTTAATTGCAAGCAAGTTTTAAATTTCATTTGCTGTTCTGCTTTGAATATTTTGCCTGGTTAAAAGTATAAAGAATAGTTAGCCTTCTAAGTCCTTCTGAAGTTCCCACTTCATTTTTGACAATTTACGTAAGTAAAATGATTTCCCAGAGACATATTTTGTTTGTTCACTTGTGGATAGTCCACCTTTATGGTTCTTTTACCAGCATAAGGTGAGATAATACTTCTATTTCATATTAATTGAAATTCAGGTAACCAGTTGAATTTACATAATTCTACAAAATAATATAATTTTACAAAAGTAAACTGAGGACTAAGACTCTAACATGCTGGATATAAAGGCAGTCCTAGGTCTACTGAGTTAAATATCAAGAGAAAAATAACAGAGTTACACAAAATATGCAGGAAACTGTATAGTAATAGTAAGGTTATTAGTAATATGGTAATAACTACAGGTCACAACCTGGTCTTCATCAAGAGGTCCATTTAGGAAGAGTTGAAAGCAAACAGAAATTTCTAGAAGGCTATGAATGTCATCAAGTTTAGATTAATTTTCTTTTCTTCATCTTATGATTCATTTTTTAATTCATTTTGAATTCATTTTGAATTCATTCATGAGAAATTTGGGGAAGAACTCTGAATTATGGGAGAATTTTGTATCACCACAGTAGATACAATTAATTACATTTTAATTAATCTTTTTATTATGTTGTATGAATAACAGTGAAAGCTTATTTTAATTGAGCAAAATAGTACTTTACAAAGGCATTCCTTGGAGTGAACCTTTATCATCACAAATATAAATCACTATTATAATTGTTACAGTGAAAATATAGACCTAAAGTATTGATTGTGTTTAAATTAAACAGTACTAATTATCCTTGAAATGAGTTGAAAAACATGGGGAAACAGTCTCTCTGTAACTCTGCAGTATATTTTTTAAATCAGCACATGGAAATCTTTACAGGTCATGCATTAACAAGTACAGTGCAAACTACTCTCATTCAAAAAGATCTTACTGTTCTGCATCAAAGCTTTCATTTGCTCATTTGCTGAGACAGAGTGAACACAATGAATAAAGGTTTCATTATTTATGTCTTTATTATTTCTGGATAAAAGCTAGAACCAAGATCTTCCTTTAAGCCCCAGTATCTTTATTGATGTTAAAGGGTTATGTGAGTTAAGCAGAAGAAAATGTAGTTCTTACTTTTAAATGCTAGGGTAATGCAGCCAAACCTTCTTTCAGAAACAGTAAAGAAATATGTTTTTAAGACCTTACCATTTAAATCTACTGTATGATCTGTGTTTTTCCATTTCACTAGCACTATCCATTAGTGTGTCTGGATGGATTCAAGATTTCTCTTTCTAGATGAAAGAAGACAAAGAAAAAATATGATCTGATTATTAAGTTATTTAGACAAAACCACTTTTTCTTCTCTCAGTCATGACTCCTGAGGTGTACCAGCTTCAGATTACTTTTTTTTTTTTGCTGTTTTTCTTGATACACTAAATGCTTTATAAACCAAAAATAACAGACTTACAAGTCTTAGATATCATGATTATTCTAGACTCATAATTCAATAGACCAGATTCAGGTGTTTAATTTTAAGCATAAACCAAAATTATATTAACACCAATAGCAAACATTATGTGATTTAAATAATAACAACATTGGTTTACTGAAATGGGATTTGACTTACTAATCAAAATTCTACTGAGGCATATAGGGGTCTTTCAGCTGACTTGAAGAGATATGGATCATACCCAGCTCCCAGTACTGTTTGCAGCATGGAGTATTAAACTTCAGTAGTAGTACTTGTCACCATAGTAATCTGATAGAAGGAGTTTAAATATGGAGAGAGGAAACAAAAGGGAAAAAAAAAAAAAAACACATGAGGAACATCAAGTGTTCAAGTGGGGGACAAAACATGGCTGGTCAGAGGAAGACCTAAGGAAGTAGGAATACTGAGTGGGTCACAAGAGGTTTTCTTATCTTTAGAGCTGAGATAAATGGGGTGTCTATTTTGTTCATTGGTGCAACCAAGTAGCTATTGTGTTTGCAGTTAAATGGGTTGTTGTCTTTTTTGGCTGGTAGTTGACTGGATAAAGGGCGGATCGTGGTAGCAGAACAGAGCTGGACAATGCAGACACAAGACAGGACTGCAGAAGAGGTCTTTCTGGGACTGCTTAACTGATGAGGAGGTGAAGGAGTGAGGGAAAACACAACTTTCTATCAGAGTTTATTTCCTGGAAGAAATAAGGCTGAAACTGTGGTGTCCCTGTAGCAGACTAGCTGCAGGGAATCTTTCAGCTCAGATAGGGCTGAAGCATAGAAAGCTGCATTGATCTCCCCCATACAGTATAAGCATTCTACATCAGGAAAGGAAGAATTGAGTGAAAGGGGATAAGCCTCAATATGGCATAAAAAAAATGCAGACCTCAAACAGCCCTCCAGTTGCCTTGGCCCCAGCTGCTTGATGGAGTATGAATTTGTTTACCAGGTTTTAAGAATTTCCAGAATTCCAGCACAGGTTGTTACAAGTCACACTGGAATCAGCAAAAGAGTTTGATATTATAACCTTTCTAAGAGTTAAGAATGAAGTATCTCCTGGTGTAGCAGCCAGTCTTTCAATGAATGATTAAACCACAATTTGCAAATATTCGCACCATTTTGACGCTGAAAAAGATCAAACCTATTCTGAGAGTGTTTTGGTAAATTATAATATTAAGCCACCATTTGGCTCTTGGTGTGTGGCATTTGGCATTTGGTGTGTGGCATCTATCTGTTGATGTGGATCTAGGACTTGGTTCAAACACTGCAATATTGTCTTTATTACTGGTTTATTAGCTTTTGCTGCATATACATACCACTGATTTAAACCTGCTAGATTTCAAAGGAAACATCAGCAGGATGAGTTCCATCTTTCATGAGAAAAGATGGATAAGAACTCTGATATTGAAACTAAAACTAACATCAAAAAAAGTATTGTTGATATAATACAAACATTTAGATAATTGATGAATTCAAACAAAGATAACATTGGATTACATAAAACAAATAACATTAAATAATACAAATAACTTTGATGATTTTGTTCATGAATGACCACCACTATCTTAAAATTACATTAGCACAATAAAAAAGATGTTAATCTTGAACTTACAATACACTTTTGTGAGTCATCAAAATGGGTTTGCTATTCTGGCGTACATGTGCACCAAGAATTATGAAGGCATTTATATGTGTCATTACAATAAAGAACTTTTCAATCCAGGTTACATATAGAATTAAATAATTTTTTAAAATTACAAGAAAAGTAGTATCCATTATTCAATAAGGTTAAACAGTAAAGAAGTGGGAGTGAAGGAGGGATGGGGAAATAGGAAAAAAACACCAGTTCTTAAGTATGTTGTACAGATGATTTAAAATTATGAATGTCAGGTTATTTTTCAGTAAAGAAAAAGCAACAGTGTGTACTGGATGACAAAAAGTACACCTAGCTTTTAGCTAGGTTTTTTAGCAGCTGAAATCTGGAAATGGGAAATATTTAAGTTAAAAAATAAATATTAAAGACTCAATAAAAATAATCTTCATACAGTGGAAGCTGTATTATTTGGAATTCTTATGAAATGAAGTACATCTTAATTATAAGCATTACTACTTACAATTTTAAAGGCTGAGGAATGTAAGCAACTGTAATTCAAATAGATTTGCCTTTGTCTACAGACCTTAGTGAAAACAGAGTTGCTTCCTATAACATATGTAGGATCTCAAACAGAAGATACAATCTTGATGACCCATGTTATATATAGATGAGACAGGGTATCATAATGAGCTAATGGAATTAATATCAATATTAATGCGGATAATAATGTGACGATTTCCCCCCCCCCCCCCCCCCCAAATGAAATATTTCTTTCTGACACAGTAAGTCTTTCCTGGAAAAATTCTCTTCGAAGTTTAATATTATTCCCACTTTTTAGGAGAGATGTAAAGATAATGGAGAAAACAAATGATAATTTTTATGTAAATGCTTCTGCATGAGTTCTATAAATAATCCTGTCATGAATGGGTGTATTTCAGTCAAAATCTCTTCATATTGCTTTTCAGTATACACTTAGCCATCACAGGTTACACCTCACCCTTCTATACCTCGTCACTACAGGGAAAAAACCTCGTATGCAGGTCAACTGGTGGAGATTCAGCTGCTTCACACAAGTTTCATCTATTATAGAAGTAATTTCCACAATGTGTAGCATTCAGAAACATAATCTTTATGTCAATGTATAACTTCCCAGCCACAGAGTGAGCTTGAAGGGAGTCTGAGCACTGCCTTAGTTTGTAGCAAATGAGAATTATCTGAGTGCAGCCATTGTGAGTTGACCTCAGGCCACAAGGATATCTCCACTGTGTTTTAACACCCACAGGGTCTTCCTGGAGTGTGAATTTGGCTGACAAATGCAGCATTGCACACCTTTTGTGAGAACATTGCTGGACTGTACAGTGCAGAAATGTTGCATCAGAATCTGATCTCCACGTTTTCCACTGTCTTGCCTGATATAATCACTACCATTCCACCTACATCCAAAGAAAACAGTATAATGTGAGAAAACTTCTGTACCAGTCTGGCTCCAGGCTATTTCCATCATATCTTTCACAAACATTGGAGCAGCACTCCACTAAGGCATCTTCCCTTTCCCTGAAGTCAAAATCTCCTTTCCCTGCAGTCAAAAAATTATCTCCTCTCCTCTTTTACTCTACACAGATAACCTCTGCTTATTGCAACAAACTCCATCTCACAACATATGTACATGCTGTTACAGTCACATTCATCGACATGAGTGTAGGCACCCATAGGGAAAGACGTGTATTACTTTGCCCCGGAACTTGTGTCCCGATCCAATATTGGGGAGGGTTCTTAAATGATCCCAGGAGTAAAATTAAGACACAAACGAGGTCAGATGCTGTACAATATTGTAAATTTTATTTTACAAGCAACTGGTAATAGTGATAGGACAGAGGGAAAAAGAAAGGGAAAGTCAGAATCCCTAAGCAAGAAAACAGTAGAGATGCAGCAAGATTAATTACCACCACCACAGATCCAGTGATGTCCCATTGGCTCGGTCTCGGTGCAGGTGATGGTGCTCCAAGCTCCAAGAGCGATGACAAGAGTGATGACAAGAGTGAGAGAGAGAGAGAGATAGGCCCTGAGAGAGGAGTACGCAGTCCTTTTATTGTCCCAGTCCCCACAACTTCTCCGAAGAGTCCGACAATTTCATGTCAGCCTGCACATCTTCCTCACCCCAACCCACAGAGCTCATGATGATACGTGCCGCCCCGTGGTCCTCCATGCGTGCATGTCCAGGCGCTCGCGCTGGTCATGCTGACCTGCACGTCTTCCTCACCCCGATTTAACTCCAGGCGGATGTCGTGGGTTTGTCGGGGACAATCCCTCTGGGGACAATCTGTCTCCTTTGGAACGTACTCCTCCATGACGACAGGGTGCCGAGGCCAGGAAGTGGTGGTGGTGCAACAGCAATATTGAGACAGATGCAGTCCAACACAGTCCCTTACAACTTGGTGCTACTAATACTAGGTTCACCCCCCACACTTAGGCCTAATTCCTTACTTCTCTCCATTGACTTCCCACACAAGGACCAGTCTCATCCTTACAAAGACTGACCCTGCAGACTGTTACAGGTGTTTAAACTGGCACTATGTTGAGGTATGCTTTGCCTTTATGTGCATGATCTCTGTGTCTGGTCCATGAGACCATCAGAATGAATGCTGATCTAGCTATGGCTATTCCAGCTCTTGCTCTCCCTTCAGAACTGTATGGGGAGTAAAATCAGGGAGACATCCTGGTCATTGACATTGTCTAGAGACAATCAGAAGTACAAGATCAGTATTATAGTTGTATTGTTACCTATATATATCATCCTCAGAGACACCTGAACACCACTGCCACAGATTGTGGTACTTCTTGAATAAGGCTAATTTGCCATCATTTCTTTTAGCCACTGACCCTCAAGGACAGCATGCAGACTATCTCTGAAGAGAATGGCCTACCAAATAGGCAAATAGTGTTCCCCAAAACAGTGTGCATGAAATTGCACTGACCTCATGCCTCAAGATGTGCTAACTGTTGCAAAAGATGTCTGCTGATCCTGCACAATAGGCAGAAGAAATCAGAAGTGGGCTAAATGCTGTAAAAAAGTCACAGGAGACACATCTGCTTCCCTGCTGCTTTTTGAGTCTGCTCAGAAGGGATCAAGCATGTCAGGAGTTATCCAAGGACAGAGGAAGCCTTAGAGAGGAGCAGACTCTGTTGTGCATCTGGTGTAGGGCCCTCATTTCCCCTCTCTGAATCTTTTGGTCCTGAGTTTCAGAGGAATTGAGGAGTTCCCAACTCATCCCATATCTGGATTGTGACCAGATAGATCTTCCCTCTAGAGTTTTCTAGCTATGCATTTATTTTATCAAGACCAGAATAAGCTGAATATGGAGCATGGACAATGTAGGAGCACTGTTAGAGAATATGGGATGATTTCACATCTGTGGCTTTTATGAAAGAAAGGGAAGTTTGCTGTGTTGGGGATTCCACATGACTGGGGCTAGGAGGATGAACTAGAATGAATAAAAATGAGAGAGATTGGGAATATTTTGTGATTTCTGCTTCACCCAAGTGAGGCCCATGTAGGTCAAATAAATTCCATTTTTGCCATCAGAGTTTGTGAATTCTGAGAAAATATGCAAGTTAAAGGGCTTGTCTGGGATAGAAGGCCCCCTTCCTGGAAGTGGCAGTATGTCTTTTGACTTGTAGTAGAAGAGGGTTAGAAGGACTTTGGAAGAATATGTGAAGCCCCATACAGATGCTCAGTAGATCCACTCTCAATCCAAAGATTCACTTTCTGGGCTGCTTGCCACAGCCACGTATTGCACTCTACCTACGTGGTTCAGTCCAGCATGGTGACAGCACTGAAATGCGTGCTGGCCACGGCTGCCTCCCCTGCGGCACCTGCAGCTGCATTTGCATGATGTCTCCATGGTGCATCTTTCCAGTCTGTGTCTAAAACTGCTCATGGTCACACAGCATGTGTCCCCTTTCTCTCTCTCCAAGGATATGGATTTTTGACACTTCCAAGTGCTAGGTTCTCTATTTAGCTTGAGTGTTTTATGATACGCAAAAAACACAAAAAAACCAACCAAACAAAAAAACCACCACCAAAAAACCAAACCACCCCAAAAAAAACCCAAACAACTAGATAATAGAAACGAATAGTAGTGTTTAGATGAAAGATCTCACAAAGTTTCTTCCAGTAGCCATAGTACTTCACTTTTCTATTGCTTAAGTATATAGCTTTAAAAATATGCCTAGCAGAAGAAATATGTCTTGTCAGACATATATATAAACATGTTGGGAAAATGCATCCAGGGACTTTTCATTCTCCATGGAAATGAGCTTACAGTCTGGACTAGACTTTCACCAAATGCCTAGATTTGAGCTCAGTTGCAATGCTAAAAGCCAGTTACACATCTTTTAATTGTGCTTTTTATAAAATCATATGACATTATTATTTCACTGTCAATTACATGGCATGACACATCAATATAGTCATGATTTGTCAACAGAGAAGAAACTTAGAATCACTCACTTTAATGGAAGGCAGAATATCTCACATTTTTTCATAGAAAAGTTGATTTTAACCAAAATGGATTTCTGAAAATTTACCTTGAGTTAATTGGACATGAAATCAGTCTCAGTGAAAAGATTATTATTACATTGTGGTACTTGTTAAATCAGCCTATCACTGTTTTTCCTTTTTCCTTCTGAGTCTTTCTTTTTTCCTTCTGCTTCTTTTGCAAAGAGGAAGGAAGTGACAATTATTTTTTGAATTGCTGAGAGCTATTTTCATGTTACCTGAAGATTTCTGCAGTGGTACCTACTTGTAAGGGCAGCACTCATCATCTATTGGCAGACAATGTCAGCCAAGAAGCCACTCATCATTACACAAGATATTCAGCCCTTTTAAGGTAAATCTTTTTTTGGCTCTTCTCCTGGAATAGGCAGTTAGAGCAGAGAGAAGAGAGAGGGAATATCAGCACCACGGCTCTGAGGACAGCTCCTAGAATCGGCCCTCCTGAGTGTTACCAGCCCGGGGCCCGCAGCCCGCTGCATCCTTCCACTTCTTCCAAAAATAATAGCAACGATATTAAGGAACTGCAGAAATTCGGAAGGACACTAGTATGCAAAAGAAAAAAAAAAAAAAAAGCTGTCAAAACAAAATCAAACTTCTTTTATGCCTATTGATTTCCCCTGTCAAATCAAAATGGGGCTTGAGTTCTACTGCTTTAAAAACCTGTATGTCATTTTTGACAGCACAAGCAGACTGTCTCCATAATGGTGTTGTTACAATCAATTAATTTTATTTTATATATTTTCTTAATAACTCAAACACCATAGAAATCCATGGAACATATTTTGCAATGAATGCAACTGATTTTAAAACAAGCTTTGCTTACCTTTAAGGGAGTATCTGATACTGCCCTGAAACCTACTACTAAATAAGTTCACAATAACTAGTCCAGAGATAATTGGGTGACTTATAGCAATGTGATAATACTCTACAACCACAGAAGAGTCCCATTTTTATGGCATGGGTTAATCTCTTGTTTGTGAGGAAATAAATCAATAGTTTGTACAAAATGATCCATTTGGATTTGGACTCTCATAGCAACTTGAGAGGTACAACAAAAACTGGAATGCCTATTCACATTCTAGAGACAGGAGTAAAAGGCCTTGGAGCAAACAGGCTAGTGAGATTGTAGGAATTTTTAGAAATGTTTTACTGCAGTTGAACATAAGAAGTGGAGAGAAGCTGGATTCCAGGAGTCATGCTGGGTCAGTTCTCCTACTGAAGTGCCCTCCATCTTAAACATAAATTGATAAGGAATTTAATAAGCTGCTGGTTTTGACTGGGATAGAATTATTTTTCTTCATAGAAGATTATATGGACTATGTTTTGGATTTGTGATCAAAACAATGTTGATAACACAGGTATCTTTTAGTTATTGCTGAGCAGTGCTTACAAAGGTTCAAGGTTTTTTCTGCTTCTCATAATGCCCAACAAGTGAGTAAACTGCTGGGAATGCACTAGAAGTTGTGAGGGGACACAGCTGGGACAGCTGACCCCAACTGACCAAAGGGATATCCCATACCATATGGTGTCATGCTCAGCAATAAAACTGGCAAGTGAGGGAAGTTGGCTGGGACTGCTATTGTTTAGGGACTGGTTGGGCATCAATCGGCTAGGAGTTTTGCATTACTTGCTTTTCTTGTTTTAATTTATTTTCTGCTTTATAATTTTGTGTGTGTGTTTTGTTGTTGGGGGGGTTTTTTTATTAAACTGTCTTTATCTCAACGCATGAGTTTTCTCACTTTTACCCTTCTGATTCTCTCCTCCATCCCGCTGCATGTGGGAGTGAGCAAGCGTGTGGTGCTTAGATGCCTACCAGGGTTAAACTAAGACAGCTACATTGCACTGACCAGTAGATGACTGTTTTCATAGAAAAGATTATCATCATCGCCATATTTTCCATGAACATTAAAGGAAATTTCAGACAGTACATTCAAGGCTGAGTTTATTCCAGAAATTCCTTACAGAAGTTACTATAAATTTGGAGAAGATATGCAGACAAGGTTCAGGCCTTCAGGAGAAGTAGTTCTCCCATTAAAAAAAAGCCACTAAGATATAATACTGAAATCTAATATTAAAAATATTAAATTATTTTTTTTAGATTTCACAGGAATGATATTTAATAAAAAAATGTAGCTTCCAGGCCCACACAGATTTTCTTGGCTTAGTTCTCTCCTCAGCTGAGCTATCCTTAAGCCATCTACCTTTGACTAAAGTCATAATACTCAAGCTTTCCTGGAATAAAAGCTTCTAAAAAACATTCAACATTTGGTGATATTTCTGTATAATGCAATAATCTAAGATGAATTTTTAGTATAAAACTCTATTACAATTCAAAGCTCAGAAACAACATGATGCTCCTACATTCCCAGCTACATTCTCATTGCAAAGAAACACTGATCAAATCTTTTTTTTAGTGTGTGACTTGTTTTGCTTAGCTGTAGCATTTAAAACTACTTACTTTTCCCAATTATTCTAAGTAAATCTATAGTACTGTTTTGTAAATTGTCCCTTAAGGAATTTTTGTGCCAACCCATAAATTTAAGTGGAAAGCATACAGTGACAAGAACTTTGGAGTTTAATTCATAAAGGAAAAATAAGGTTCAAATTCAGATTTGCCCTATGTTTATAACTGTGGTGTAATTGGGTATCGGAGCGGGGCCTGTGTACACACCCAGTGAACTGTCATTATCTCCTTTGTACAGGAACTCCCTATATGTTTTCTGCGTAGAGACTGTATAGATATAATGAACTGTCTTGAGAAAAGGTGATTGACTTACCTCCCAGCCTCCTTCACAACAAAATATTTGGCTAATTACTACAGGAACTCTCCAGTTGGGAATTTTGGAAAGGTCTAGAGATTTCCCCAGACATCTTCTGCTGTGCATAAACCAATTTTTATGTTTAAATATACAAATTAATATCCTGGGTGGAGATTCAGACTGTCCCAGGAAACCTCCAGTGGTTCAGAATTGTAGAATTGACCAAAACGTAAAGCACTGTAAGTAGAAACTATTATTAAAGATGCAGAAATCATAAGATAGTCTTTTGTACATAGGTAAGATAATTAGGAGATATCTTGTATTTAGATTAAGACAATCAATAGTCAGGGATTACAGGTGTTGCTGGAGTGGTTAGGTAGGACCATGGGCAGCTGGAATACAGGAACCAAGTAAAAAAGTGATTCAGGGAGTCTATCCTGATTCAGTTGAAGATCCTGTTACAAGGACCCTCATAACAGAGATTTCTATTACTATCCAGACAACAACTAGCTATTCTTTTTCAGATACTTGGTCCCCTTTGTGAGCATTGTCTTATGCAAAGATTAAAAAAAAAAAAAAAAATAGAGGGCTTTTTAATACTCTATATGTGTCTATACAGCAGTATAGGGTTTAATTAGGAAGAAGTGAACTTAAATTTCACTTTTGTTCCTTTGAAAAAAAGTGATTGGAAAAGAAATATTAGGAGAACACTGTGAATAACTAAAAAAGAAGACTGAAAAGCAAACAAATCTACCTTGAAGTGACTGTCTGATATTTAATTTTTTTTCCTGGAAAGCAGTCTTTATGATTAAATGCATTTTCTGATCATAAGAAGACTTCACAATTTGCTATCTTCATTTTAGTTTGAGAACTCCTTAATAACACAAATATAGTAAAGTTAAATCCTTTAATAATAGCTGATATTATGATAAATGTATGTTTTAGGAAATTTTATAACAGCTTGCTTCATATTCTCTTACTAATACACGGGTGACTTCAGTTAATCAGTCAAAACATTGCTACATGCAGTATTCGAGATGTAGAGCAAGTGAAAAGAGAAAAGGGTTTATCATTTCATTGACCTTCTCAGCAGCTGGATAAGCTTTCATCAACTTTCTCATTAGTAACATCTGACTGATTGACTAAGTTAACCCAAATAGAGGAGCAAAAGCCAAAAAGATCATTTGCATATTATATTAATGACATTCATAAACCACCATTTGGTGTTCCTATGGGAAGTATCATAACACAATCTGATTGGTTTTGTATTCACTAGTTGTTGCAAAGAAAACAGCAGTGTTTACCTCTAATATTTTAGGGATACAGTTTATTTATATTTTTCTATGAGTGTAAATCATAACTGCCTAAGAAAAAAATAAGCCTCTAGATGATCTGTGAAGGAAAATAAATTAATTGATGAAGTAAGCAGGTCCAAACAATATTCTACCTCACTTAAAAATTTCGATTAAAATACCTACATTGCATAAGCCTCCAAAGATCAAACAATGTGTCCTAGATGGGTCAAAGGCAATAAAAACAGGCAATTCATTTTAAGATCACAAGCTCATAAAAACACAGGACAATCATCATATAGCTAAATGCTAAAATGCAGATTATATATATCATTATTACAACATTGGACATAATTTCAGTCTTGAGACCAGAAGATTGAGAGACTCAGTTCTGTCCGTTTTCTTTTCCTTTGTAAGCTGCAGCAAAATCTGCTTTAGCATACTTCATTATCACTCATTTACTAGATCAGTGATGCTGCCCAGTGTGATGAAAAGGGAAGGAAAAAAAAAATCTTTTTTCTGCCCTATTTCTTTCTTTCTCCACAGATTGTGTAAACAGGTCACAAGCATCAAATTTCCTTGCAGATCTTCCTTTATCTGTTATCAGTGTTACTATTGGGAAATGAAAATGAACGTATGGGTTTTCTCTCTGTGTAAAGTCAATATTCAGTGCTGGACTAACTTCAGGGTGCTTCCCGGTGCAAATTTAACAATATTCACCTTTTGTATATTACACTACCAGTCTCAGTCCTTCTGCTGACTGTTTTAGGAGAAATAATTATTTCAAGCTTAAATTACCTTTCAAGAATAATTCAGTTCTATTTATGATCAGGAAAGTGATACTGTACAGTATACCTATAACCAAGCAGGAAATACTAGAACATAAAGAAAGAAATATGAAATTTCAGATGGAATTACTCAACTGTGTGCAATCTAAAATTTAGTCTTACACTTACAGGTTTCTTAAGATACTCAGGCAGATATGTTGCCATGACTCAGAGGGCACCAGCAGGCCTGACTGTCCCTGTCCCTGTCCAGTCCTCTTAGGGCCTATATGTGTATATATATGTCTATGCATATAGGTTTGGCATATTCCCTGTGTAACCACGAAATGTAACTGCAATTCACCTTAACAGTGAATGGAACTGAGTAATTTATTCTCATTATGGACCTTGCAAAACATGTTATGGATATGTCCCTTAAAGGAAAGTTATTTGCAAACACTCTCATTGATACATTTCATAGGTGCATTGCATTTACCACTAATCCATGCCCTGCCTCAGAAAATCCTCTGTGTATACATAGATACAAATTCTGTGCTTGTTAAACTGTGCTGAATTCAACTGCAGTCTGTAACACAGTGTGCTTGGGAGTCAGTTCTAACATGTTCTTGTCGCCCACATCTATGCTGCCTTCCTACAGGAAAAAGGTGGGTAATGAGGGGCAGATATCTCTCCATTTCCTTCCTATGACAGCACCTCGTATTGCACTTTTTTCTTTTTTTTTTTTTTTTTTTGATGAAGCTTGGAGTTTTACTGAAATTTTTCACTGCAAGTATATGAAAGAACAAGGTATGTAGATAATGAGAAAGTGAAGTTGGATCTAAACTAAGCACACACACAAAAAAGATATCAGCTAATGATCCAAGATTAAGGAGTAGATTAGTGTGTTGAATGAGCAGATCCCAGATTAATGTGCTAGAATGAAATATAAAAGTAATGTTAAGTGTTGGGAGTGTGAGAAAAGCAAAACAGTGAGAAATCTGTAAAACACACATTTCCTTGACACAGGGTGCCCAGAGCAAACACAGGACAGGATGGAGGTCCAGTGATTTGTGTTTGTTGTGACATCAAGGAGGAATGTGAAACAAGATGTAGGCCACGCAGTCCCATTCTTTCGCTTATCTCAAGGATTTTTGCAGTAGTCAGCCAGCCTTGTTTCTCATCCTTCCATATTTTTCCCACAAAAAACAGCTGTACCCCTCACACCAAGGAATGTACTGTGTCGTTACTCAAAAGATAATGGCTTGACTACAGTCCCACCCACTCACACAGGCATACTAAGATAAATACTACCCCGAGTTTGTGTCTAATTTGTATCGTCCCTCCAAATTAGAGGGACGCCAAATCGGAGGGACAGATTGACAAGTTTGTGCTCCTTGCCATCCACCCACCCACACCCCCCCCAGAAGGGACGCCTTTTGGTAAGATTTGAGCCCTCGGCTACACCGAGTGATTAACCCGAAACTAAGTGTGATTGCAATCCTTTTTCTTTTGTGTAGTGCTATATAGCCAACCTGAAGTTTGTGCATTTATCGTAGGCAATCTCAAAGAATCTGTAGATGTTGCATAAAAATAAACCGTACTCTTCATGAATCTGACGGCTTCTCTTGAATGCAACCGGACCTACAGCATATGGGCTGTTCGTGCATACAGGTCAGACCTATAGTTACGGCAAACCGCGCTATTCGTGAATCTGACGGCTTCTTTTGAATGCAACTGGACCTACAGCATATGGGCTGTTCATGCATCCCGGTCAGATCTGTAGTTATGGCCCCAATTGACATACCTATTAAGAGATAAGTCCAGCTGCCCCTAACCCCTCTAATCTCTGAGGACCGGCTAGAACGCAAGGGGATTCTTCTCTTACCAAATTAATTCATCACCTTAAATGCAACAGGTACTAAAGGTCAACTGTTGTATATTCAGTACATGTGCTGCCTTTTTCCAAATACTGATACACTTAAGGATGAGTAGGCAAACCCCTGTTTTCTATGGTCTTCCACTGTTTAATACATAGTCTTTCAGCTTTGCAGAAACTGTCATGGAAAACCCAAGTACATAAATACAAAGAAACTTGACAAAATCCCTGAGGACACGATCCCTTACATTTACTGTTTATATAACTTTGAACTGATTACAAGGCAGACAAACTTGTCATTTGTAAGCACTATAGTAATGCTTGATAGCTACACTTTTACCAGACTAATTGTTTCTAGTTAGTAGAGGAGCTTTCTTCCTAAATTTAAAATAAATGCTTATTGGAGTCATTTATGCTAAGGTTGCTTCAAATCTAAGAACTCATACTTACTGTTAAATATGTATATTGATATTTCACTGATTATAGCTATATTTTTGTATGTCAATTTAAAACCTAGACTCAGAAAGGTAAATTAGCAAAGTGGATTAGTAAAAAGGGATTTACATATTTCACTTACTACTCAGTCCGACTTGATTTCCAATTAAGTTCTCTCTTTCCTGTATGTCCTTAAGCCTTAGAGGGATCTCTAATAATGGTTTCTGAATGTTGAACACTATCTTATTCAAATATGGATTATCTTTGAAACTGCCATCCTTGTCTTAGTGAGTATTAAGATTTTTTATAGTTTAACCTATGATTCCAAACAGGTGTCCCCTGAAAAGCACAGCCTAAAATAATATGGACAATGATATGCTTCTGGTGTGTAATTAGTAACTGTGGTACAGAATTTAGCATTTCCTACCATGTTGCTGTCAAAAGAAGATTAGGAAAACACTGTGAAAACTACTGAGGATTTCATTATGGTTTCAAAAATTGAGGGCCTACACTGTATTCATAAAAGCATCTGCTAAGATAATTGCCATTTGTTAGTTTTTACACCCCTAACAGACACAAGGGACATCTGCAGTATATAATAACATATTTATGCATCTTTGGATGTTTGTGCTAGTTTTGACTGGGATAGAGTTAATTTTCTTCATAGTAACTAGTATGGAGCTATGCCTTGGATTTGTGCTGAAAACAGTGTTGATAACACAGGGATGTTTTAGTTACTGCTGAGCAGTCCTTACACAGAGTCAAGGATTTTTCTGCTTCTCACACCTCCCCACCAGCAAGAAGGCTGGGGATGCACAAGAAGCTGGGAGGGGACACAGATGGGACAGCTGACTCAACTGACCAAAGGGATATCCCATACTATATGACGTCATGCTCAGCATATAAAGAGGGGAGAAGAAGACGGAAGAGGGGTGCACTTAGAGTGATGGCATTTGTCTTCCCAAGTAACAGTTACGTGTGATGGAGCCCTGCTTTCCTGGAGATGGCTGAGCACCTGCCTACCGATGGGAAGTGGTGAATGAATTCCTTGTTCTGCTTTGCTTGTGCGCGAGGCTTTTGTTTTACTTATTAAACTGTCTTTATCTCAACCCAGGTATTTTCTCACTTTTTCTCTTTTGATTCTCTCCCCTATCCCACCTGGGGAGAGTGAGCAAGTGTCTGTGTGGGGCTTAGTTACTGGCTGGGGTTAAACTATGACAATGCTACATCAACTGAAGTTTTGAACACATGGTCACATAAACAAATTATCCCACTGAAGGATGAATTCGTATAATTTATATCAACATGCGCTGAACTCCATATACTTTGTTCCTGTGTAAGTGGAGCAGGTGAATGTTTTTCTTGTATTTATTACAGAAGTAAACCCCAACCCAGGTAAAACTGAACCAGTGACAGTTTGTTCCACTGCTAGTATAAATAAGATTTTATTTTATCAATACTTAGCAAAGTGTTTATCTGGTACCTTCATTTAACAAGATATTTTAAAATTTAAAAAAAAAAAAAAAAAAAAAAAAAAGTGGTGTTATATATCTTCCTTAGAAGAGCAGAAAATAGAGAATTGTGATAAACAAAAAATTTTAAAAAATCATTTCTCAGGTTCCTTAGTGGCAAGTTTTTTATTGGAAGCCAAATTTTAGGCTGGGAGATGTAATTGCTCTATACCTAACTTTTCATATTTCTGTAAGCCATACTAAAAGTAGTCCTCTTAACAGACTGATCAAATAGTAACTTCTGATAAGCCAAGCTGAGAGAGAGATGTTTGGTATTTTGAAGGATCTGAGGAAGTTTCTTTCAACTGACTAGGCAGTTCTTGTGATTTCTACATATTGAATGTATCACCCTGCCAGTTCAAGAGCTCTTCCACAACTACTCCTTGTGGACTGCTTCTTCCAGCACAGCCTAGATGTCCAGAAACCCTGTGGGAAAGGAGAGCACTTTCAAGCTTCCTTGAGCATATGGGAAGTGGCTTTGCCAAATCAAATATTACATTTTTATGCATGTTCTATAAGATATGGGTGATACTTCTATACAAGTAACGCATGATTTGATTTTAGGAAGCAGTTTCACTTGTGGGCACCAAACTATAACAGTAAGAAGGCAGAGTGAGGTCACCTTAACCCAGTGCTTCTGTGTACAGTCATCAGATACGAAAACCCTTTAACATCAGTTTGATCTGTTTTGTATTGCTGAACATTCAGGAAGACTCTGTTTTATAAAAAGGATTGTCTTCTTTCAGAAAACAATTTCATTCTGAGAGACAGCTGTCCTATAAGGTTTATCACAATGACAGTATCCTACAGATTGACTGGCAGAACAGTGCTACAGCTATAGGTAGAAGGATTCTATAATGGTTTAAAACACATCAGAATTGCTCAAGTCACCTCTCCATTGACTGAATCAATCATAGAATACAAGGTTGGAAGGGACCTCAAGGATCATCTGGTCCAACGTTTCTTGGCAAAAGCACTGTCTAGACAAGATGGTCGAGCACCTTGTCCAGCTGAATCTTAAAACTGTCTAGTGTTGGGGAATCCACCACTTCCCTGAGGGGATTATTCCAATGGCTGATTGTTCTCATTGTGAAAAATTTTCCTCTTGTGTCCAATCAGAATCAACCCAAGAGTAACTTGTACCCATTACCCCTCTTCTTTTCCATGTGACTCCTTGTAAAAAGGGAGTCTCAATCCTCTTTGTAGTCACCCTTTAAATACTGGAACATGATGATGTGGTCTCCCCTAAACGTTCTTTTCTCAAGGCTGAACAAACTCAGTTCTCTCAGCCTTTCCTCATATGGCAGGCTTCCCAGTCCCCTGATCATCTTTGTGGCTTTTCTCTGGACCCTCTCCAGCCTGTCCACAGCTTTTCTGTGTAGCAGAGACCAAAATTGAACAGAATATTCCAGGACTGGCCTGACAATCACTGAGTAGAGTGGGATAATGGCTTCTTTATCTCTGCTGGTGATGTCCTTATTGATGCAACCCAACATTCCCGTCAGCAACCCAGTAAACTTGTCGGCTTTCTTTGCCACAGCAGTACACTGTTCACTCATAGTGAGCTGCTTGTCCACCAGGACCTCCAGGTCCCTTTCCACAGAGATGCTCCTCATCCAGGTAGATCACAGTCTGTTCTGCATTCCTACTACTCTCTCCACTAGAATAATGGGGACTAGGATAAAGAACTGTGATGTGCAATGCACAACACACATGGCTTTCACCCAGTGTCATCCAGAGCACCTGGCACTAAGTTGATGAAGAATCCTACTAAATGTGAGACCAACTCCTTTGTAACATTTTCTTCATGCTCTCCATGGTTCACAGAGGCCTAATGGTCTCTATACATTCCTAAAGCTATGCGTCCAACAATCCCTTGTCCACAGCACCCAGAGAGCTGTAGAGTGGCAGTTATGGTGACCAAGCAGCTCAGTCTGACAAGGCTAAAACAAAGAGAAAACAAATATATTCTGAAAAGTGTGAGTTAACTCTGCATGTGAATGCAGTCTGATGTCCTTGAATGTTTTTTCTTAGTGTTCTGAGGTGAACATATTGAAATAGCTCAAGTCTGCCAGTGGTCCATGAGCCTAGACACAGCAGGATATGGATGCAGCTTAGAGAAGTGTGTAGAGTATTTCTAGTATGAACAAAAGTTCATGCTTTCTGAACACTCATTTATTTTCACATAACACAAGTAGATGGTAACATTTATATGTGAGATAAAGTAAAAGGAAAGACTGAAAAATTTGTACATGTCAGAATTAGGTAGAACTTCTTAGGTAGACCTTGTTTTGCCTGTGTAAAACTGTTTAACAAAACAAAAAACAAACTAAATTTAAAGACAAATCTGTATGTGTTCGCTAAATAGCTCACTAACTTAAATATACAACAATAGACAAAAAAAGGGGCAAGTATAGCTACTTTTGTCAAAGCATAGTAGCAGTAATTCTCTTATGAATGAGTGTTAATTTGGTGGTTTAAGTAATGAAAACTCTGGAATGGGGTTTTACAGATGAAGAACTGTGCTTTTCTATGCTTGCTTAACTGATTTTATTTTATTTAAAGCTGATTTAATAATTATTTTTTTTTTTCCTGTGGAGTGAGGTCTTCACTCTATGAACAACGTTTGACCTTCTCAAGCTATTGCTACTTCATAACACTTTAGGACCAAATTCTGTAATTCCTAGTAGTCAAAAATTACAATGAAGCATGAGTAAACAAAATAAGGATCATCATTTTTTTAAAAAGGCAAAAATATCCAATTTAAAATGAGATTATTAAACTAATTTATCTGCTTTACAAGAAGGAGTCTTCTTGTCACATTTGTAAAAAATTTTAAATTATCCTTAATTTCCATGGTGTTTGATAGGAATCAGTATTCCTGAAAAATCCATCTAGAAGAGAGATCCAGTTCTGAAATTTTATTTCAATTGACATTAATAATCTCCATTACACACATGGTATTTCAAGTACTAATGTTTACCAAGGTGATAATAATAAGTATTAAGTTCCAGCACTGATGTGTACATTTTTTTGTTTATGATAAAAAAATATTTCAGAGTATTGTAATATTTGTTTCCATATAAATAAATGTAGAGGGAAATGAAAAAGTGAACAACTAAGCACTTGAACTCAACAGCCTCTTAAAACACCACATGATTTCTGTCTCTACTGGAACTGAGACTGACACTTGACAGTCTTCCTATTCTATTTCAATTTATAAGGATAACTGAAAGGTATCATGCTGATAATAATTAAAAGCCAAATTATTTAACAATAACATTATGGACAAAAATCCATTTTTTTTTTTTAATTGAAAGTATTCTTACAGTTCTCCTTTCAAAGGTCACCTAAAAAAAGGGAGGTCAATTCCTAGTTAGTAGCTTGTTCTATCATTGTCTTACTAGTTGCCTTTACACAGATGGTTTCAGTCCTATGGTTAATAGTGTCACATTTTTTAAAATTCTCCTGACATTTGTCTTATGGAAATACTCTCATAAAACAGACAGAATTTGTAGAGTAATTGTGTTATCCTTTGTCACCCATATGCAGACTTTTTTTTTTTTCCCAGACAAATACTGAGAAAAAAATTTCAGACAAATAATTGCCTGAAATTAACTTGTTTTTTTTTTAATCAGTGATAGAAGTTCCACTTACTGTAATCTTAATTAGTATTTCTTATTATAAGAACTGGGCAGAGTGCTCTGTTACTTTGCTATAAAATTTAATCAGCCAAAGTTAAAGACTCTGTTAGTGGTAATATGAATTTTCGTGTGGGTTCATGTAAAGTTAAAACAAGGAAGAAGAAACATATGAGGTGATGATAAAAAAGTGATTAAGAAAAGCACAAATTTTTCTGGTGGGTTGACCCTGGCTGGATGCCAGGTGCCCACCAAACCATTCTATCACTTACCCTTCTCAGCTGGACAGGGGAGAGAGAATGTAATGAAAGGCTTGTTGGTCAAGATAAGGACAGGGAGAGATCATTGACTAATTACCATCACAGGCAAAACAGACTCAACTTGGGGAAAATTTAATTTATTGACAATCAAATCAAAGTAGGATAATGAGAAATAAAAACTAAATCTTAAAACACCTCCCCTCCTCTCCCTTCTTCCCAGGCTCAACTTCACTCCTGATTTTCTCTACCTCCTACCTTGCCAAGTGGTGCAGGGGGATGGGGAATGGGGGCTGAAGTCCATTCATCACATGCTGTCTTTGCTGCTCCTTCCTCCTCACACTTTTGCCCTGCTCCAACAGGGGGTCCCTCCCATGGGAGACAGTCCTCCACAAACTTCCTTCAATGTGAGTCTTTACCACAGGCTGCAGTTCTTCCCAAACTGCTCCAGCATGGGTCCCTTCCACAGGGTGCAGTCCTTCAGGAACAGACTGCTGCAGCATGGGTCCCCCACAGGGTCACAAGTCCTGCCATCAAACCTGCTCCAGCGTGGGCTCTTCTCTTCACGGGTCCACAGGTTCTGCCAGGAGCTTGATCCGGTACAGACTTCTCACAGGGTCACAGCCTCCTTTGGGTGTATCCACCTGCTCCGGCATGGGGTCCTCCTTGGGCTGCAGGTGGATTCTGCTCCTCCTTTAACCTCCATGGGCTGCAGGGGCACAGCCTGTACCACCATGGTCTGCACCACGGGCTGCAGGGGAATCTCTGCTCCGGCACCTGGACCACCTCCTCCTGCTCCTTCTTCACTGACCTTGGTGTCTGTAGAGTTGTTTCTCTCACATATTCTCACTCCTCTCTCTGGCTGAAATTGGCATTGTGCAGGGTTTTTCCTCCCCTTCTTAAATATGTTATCCCAGAGGTGCTACCACTGTCACTGACGGGTTTGGCCTTGGCCAGGAGTGGGTCCATCTTGGAGCTGTCTGGCATTGGTTCTGTCAGACATAGAGGAAGCTTCTAGCAGCTTCTCACAGAAATCACCCCTGTAGCCTTCCCATTACCAAAACCTTGCCACACAAACTCAATGCACTTTTCTCTCGCAGTTCTCAGCATTTATAGTTCCATAATTTTGCAATGAAAGTTGAAATTTGGTGGAAAGCTAGGCAGGGGAAGAAAAAGCCTATACTGCAAAAGGGAAGAGTGGAGAATAAAAATTCATTAATGTAGCTTCTGGTATTTAATAATGAAAAAAGTTGTGTCTACAAATGACCATTTTACGGCATAGACATGTTTCAACAGGTATTATTGAAAGTGTAACTTTTTTGCTCTGGATATATAGCTAAATCATGTGTTAATAGCTTTATCTATGCATGTGAAACTTTTTTCTAAATAAAAATGATACATAATGTAGAATACATAAAGTTACAGTGTGGCATAAAAGAGAAATCTTTAACTGGGAAGATGTAGACACAAACATTTCACTGCTGCAGTTCCTTCATTAACACACTTGAAAAAGTTGTCTAGATCAAAATCAATGTACCCCACAAAATAAATTTTCTGTGATGGTAAGATGTGCCAGCATTTTTTCACACAGTCTGCTTCTACCTTAAATAAAATGCAACCCTTCAGTACCTTTCAGTATTTGTAATTCCACTCCATCTAAATCAAAGCTGTGCTTTCCGTATTTGTTAGTTGCATCGAGAAGTCCCTTTTATCCCCACACATTTAATGTTGCTCATGAAACTTAGATACTGGAATAGCAATTTGCTTGTACACTAGATGATAGAACCAAAATCCTATAATCATACCTCTTTAGTCACAAAGATCAGTTCAAATCATACAGTCTATGCTATTAATAAAAGAATTTTAAAAAGAAAGCATAATGGAAAAAAAAATAATTTAGTCTTTGCAGTGAAAAATCCTTGTACATTTTCATTTACCAAAAATATACTGTTTGTCATGTGGATAACTTTTATAAGAGACAATATATATGCTGCATATATATATTTAATTACATCACATTTTCAGTTTTACAGAGCACTCTTAAGATACTTCCAGTCTTTTATCTCTAAAACTGCATAATTGTCCCAGCAGAATAATTCAGAATGGCCACACGTAAGGGAATGTACATATCTTCTCCTCTAACTTCTGAAGAGTGTGGAGAGTAGACTTAAGTGTGACCAAATCACCTCCTGTTTAATTCTGCTAGTTGCTTTCTGAAACAATCTGCTATACCATGACTGATTTATACAACACTATAGCACAAAAAGAAATCTCTTATTACTAGTGTCCACCAAAATCTGGCCATTATATCTTAGTGTAAAAGTGCCCAGTGTGCTGTGTTTGACTTTAAGGTACCAGTCTTCTCTAATAAAACTATTTCCACTTCCTCCATAGGTCTCACAGACAGCTCATTGTAGAACACTTCCTCTTGTTTAACAAGTTGATTAATGAAAGAAGCCTTTTTCTTTTTTTTCTCCTCTCATTATTTTTTTCCTTACCTTTCTCATGATAGGCACTGAACTGAATTCTGTCATTCCCATCAGGAGCCCACTGCACAGATATTATTCAGACAAGTCTTTGGAAGTCCACCTACACAATCACTTTCTTGTCAGAACACTGCTGAACCTCGTATATTCTCTCTTTCTGTCTTTGTCATCCCACATTCACCTTCATAATGACTGTCTAATTTCCAGTGCACAGCCAAAATATTTTTAACAATTCTAATCTTTATTAGTAGCTTCAGTTTACAACTGTACGATATTTAGAGTTGTTTACAATCAGAAAAATAGGGGACTAAGGTCTCTGAATAAATATGTTATAATGGTCTGGTTTTGAAGAGTTGACAGAACAGAATATTTTTTTCAAGTGGCAGGAATACATTCAGAGATATATACACATATAACAAAATCTTTGGACTTACCAGTAAGTTACTGTGCAGGTATATGTGCTTTACATCCATTATGACATACTAAAACACAGAGAAAAATGAGGAACTTGGGCAAAGAGTAGCATAGTAATTCTGGATTTCTGGAGATTTCTGGTTTCAGGAAACCGTATTCATGTCTTCCTTCCTGTTCCAAACTAAACAAACCCTATTTATTTGATCTCTCTTTGTACATCATATTTCTTAGAGTTCTGACCATTCTCACTGGCTGAACAGAACAAAGCACTCCAGCTCACGCGCTGCCAATGCTTCCTAGAGCAGAGCATTATGCATTCCGGGGAGATGTTCTCCAGAGTATCATATTGACTCAGGCTCTAGATTGCCATCCAGTATAGTTTCCCTACCCTTTTCTGAAGAACAGATTCTCAATCTGTTGCTGCATCTCCTCTCATCATTCAGGGATGGCATAACACTTCAGTAGCTGTCTAGGGAACCTGGGGCAGGAGACATTGATGCTACAGTAGTACCTTGACTTCTCAGCATAAAAATTCAGGTTATTAATCTTACCTGATTAGGTGCATTCATGTTAGGAAAATTCTTCATTTTCAACCTCCAGAGCACGACAACTATCCATTATTGTTGAAGTATAGACAGTATTCATGTTTGTTTATTTATTTTCAATTCAACATGTAAAGCTATCTTACTCAAAGCAAGATTCAATGACAAAAAGAATAAAATTTCTACGTCTTGCCTAGGCCATCAATAGCACCTACAATAACTATGACTTTTCAAGACCATTGTGACTGCAATAAGATCCTTAGATCATATTCACTGTTCTCTTCACAGAGCGAAATAGGAGTGAAATAAGAAATAAGTGGAAATATTAAAAGAGATTTTGAAAAAAACTGAATAAATCATGAAAACTGAATAGCTTTGGTGATCAGCAACTCATTTATAAAATAAGGGAACAAAGTTCTCTACATATTTTTGCTATGGACTGCTTAAATACTAAGTATCTTTACTCAAAATACATTGCTCTCAGTCACCCCTGTGTAAATTCAAGTATGATATAATACAATTTATACTAATTATAATAATAAAAACACAGCTTTGGTGAAGAGGATCACAATCATTTTTGCAATATACAGAATGACACTACAAACAGCAATATTTCAGTAAATTTTAAATAGAGACAAAAATAGTTTTGTAAACAAGAATACAGATACAAAGCAGAAGTTGTGAATTTCAGAAAATTTTTTTCAGACAAATTGGTGTAACCTCATCGCTCATTACTAGAAAGCTGTCAGTTACAGGTCTTTCAATTTTAAAATTAATTTTTCATTCATTGCTGCAAGTGAATGCAAAGTAAATGTATCTGACCATATGCTGCAGGTTCATAACCACTGGCAACAAGAAGTCTCTGTCAAGCTCTATTACCAGAAAACCTACTTTTTCACTGAGCAAGTAATTGTCTGCAAACATTATATGTTAATCACTCCAAGGCAAATTTCTCAGGACTTCCTTCTCTTAGCCTCAGGAGATGCTGGTGACAGCTCACATGTTCCATTGTCACGATCTGTAAGTGGCCCTCAGTCATACCTATTTCTCTCAATCAGGTTTTCAAATGGAAAATGTTTGGTACAGGAGGTCATTCCAGTCCTGTATCTGGACACTAATTAGTCTGAACCATGAACTCTGAAGATGGCTATGAGACACCATAAAATGTTTATGATGTCTATTCAGGGAGAAGGGAAAAAAAAAAAAAAAAAAAGCAGGATTTAGGACAGGGGTATTGCAAGAGTATTGAAAATCTTGACTCACAGTGTGTGCCTACCCTTTGAATGTGGAAACTAACCTTTATTTCAGGACCATGACAGTCTTTTAAGTTGCTGGTGGGAAGTGAGGCTTAGAAGCAACACAGTAACAATACTATGCAGAAGTAATAAACCATAGCTGAAATCACTATTCATTCACTGCCCACACACAGAAAATAGGAAGGGTTCACATATTCAGTCAATATATACCCTAGTTATTTTCAAACTCTAAAAGCATTGTTTTAGCTCAAAGTAATGACATTGCATAGAAATGCACACAATGGACTAGCTAATGAATAAACCAGCACTAAGATAAAACACATAAAATGACAGACAAAATGGCATTTCTAGCTCCATGCTGTACCCAGGAATTAAGAATTCAAATTGCTATAAATTTTTAAAGTACAGATTTGTCAAGAGGAAAACAATAAACATAAAATGGAGCAAGGTGATACTCTGAAGAAAAAAATTCTATGTAAAAATATACATAATTTTAGTTTCTCTGTATTAACAAATTTTTCACATTAATAAATCTCTGAGATTTAAATAGGATTTTTTGATGCTTACTTATGAGCATGTAGTTATTTAAGTATGTATATCATTATGACAAATGGGCAGAAAGACTGGAGACCATCAACAATATCCACAGCTGTCCAGACACAAAAGAAACAGCATGTTCCCTTTGTAGCAGTGCCAGGTAGCTGGAGGAGACCCTGAATAGATAATTTCGGCAGAGGAATTAGAACCACTCTGTTTGAAGCTACTCTTCAACATTTAGAGATGTCAAAATAACCTTTTCATATATAAAAAATGGAATAAATGAATGCCTTATTTTCATATAAGAAACAAAGATGACATAAAATTAACATATTTTCATGACAGAGTAAAATAATTACATAAATAAGAATTAAGTTTAAATTGACTATAAGCATAAGAATGTGATAGTACAAATAGTCAACCACTTTTACATTTTGAAGTTGTAATGTGATCATGTCTTTGTCATTGTCTTTTTCTTTTATAATATATTAAAATTTGTATTAAAACACCGGTATTCTTTTACCATTTTTACTCTTATCTCATCTGAATCTCTTTATCCTCGGAATGTAGATGTTGCAAAAACTTTGTGTAAGAACAACTCCAGAATGTTATACTTCAGCTTCACATCAGTGCATTTTTGTTTGATAGATACTTCTGATATAGCTATTGTATTTGAGAACAAAAATGTTTTGACGTTATTTACTTTTCCTTATATATAATTATAGCAACTCAAATACATTACAGAATAACATGACTGGTTTTTTTTACTTTGATTGAAATGTTATGGGACAAACCCTGTCATTAGATATGCATGCAGACCTTTTCACATCACCAGAAGACACATTCACACCCAAGGCAGAATCTTCTTACTCTTTTTACAATAATGTCAAGTTTTTTCACCAAGTCTTCAAAAAATTATACATGAATACAGTGACATTTTAAATACTAAAGTAAACTAAAATTCTTATAAAGATTTTTCTTTTTCACACATAAGAATTAAAATATAAAATGGCTCTCACCTGTGGGACTTTAAATAACAGATTGTGTTATATAAATTACAAAATAAAGCTCATGTATTTGTCCAATACTATTAAAAAAGCTAGAAACTAGGTGTTTTTGAATGAACAAAATGGTTAACAAATTTTTAATACAACTGCACAAGGAAAAGCAGAATGCTTAGAATTGCATTTTTCACTTCTTTTTTTTTTTTTTTTTTTTTTGTGGATAATGGTAACAACAAAGCTGAAGACAGGCCTATATTCTCTAAGGAGATATCTCTGTAACCGTAAAAGTAATGGTTGACTGATTTTTTTTAAACTTTTTTTTTCTTTGGGGACGGAGAGGGTTTCAGTTTATATTTCCAGGATCCTTCGTGTTTGACTCTGTCTTTTCTGAAATACAAATGGATGGTATAGCTTACACCAGTGAAAATCTGTTAGAATATTTTTAAAATTGATTTTTCATTCCTACCTCTCTTCTTGAAATATCTAGTTTTTGAGT
The DNA here is from genome assembly GCF_031877795.1 of Strix aluco. NCBI lineage: Eukaryota > Metazoa > Chordata > Aves > Strigiformes > Strigidae > Strix > Strix aluco. Next base: position 62,283,149 of record NC_133931.1, on the reverse strand, counting down.
TAATCTTATTTAACTCTTTTCTACTCATTTTTACTTAAAAAGTATCCAGAATATGATGTTAGCTTTTAACTAGCTTATACAAATAACTTAAGCTGAGACTCAGCAAAATGAATCATGTAGTCTCCTACTTTCTTTAAAGGAGAAAAAAATAAGAACTTCAAAATAAAAATCTTTCTCTAAGAGTTAACTCAATAAGTGCTATCAGAAAATAAGTAAAACTTTTACCAGAAATTCAAATTTCGGATGCCCTTTTCCAAAGGATGAATTGGAAGAAAGAATTATCTCATTTTACAATTGATTGTAACAATATAGGGTCAACCTTGGCGCTCTTTTCTGTGCCTTTTTAAGATCTAGTATAAGTCTGTTAAGAAAAGGGAAAGAAGTAGCATACAATTTTTGAGATGAAGTCCTGCTGAGTATTTAGACAGGCTTTCTGCTTTGTTACCTATTGCTTTCTGAATCACTCTAACTTATTTTTACTTTTATAACCATTTATAACCATTCCTGAGCCAGTGCTTATATGAAACTATATGTAATAACACCTCTTTGCAGAGGAAAAATAGCAAGATCACCATTGTATGCATAAAAGTAGAATTGGAGGTGGGAGGAGGTTTCCCCTATCTGTATTACTTTGCCTTTATATATGTTGACTTTTATATTGCATACTACCACACAATCATTTAGTTGTAGAATACTTCTGTAATTCTTCATAGTCAGCTTTACTGAGTATGAATATGAATGCTATACTGAAGAACTTTGTATCATCAATAAATTGTGCCACATAGCTGTTGAGTTTTCCTTCCAGATCATTTATGGATATGTACACATTCTCTTGTAAGTATAGGTTGATGATATGTAGCTCAAGGAAACAGCTACAAAATTGGTTAAACTATGTCACACAGAGACAGAAGAAAATGGGGTTTAATCCATTCTATTTGTCCAGTGTGAGGTGACTCTTAACTTTATACTGTAAGTTTTTATGGTATGTGTGATCATAGACATTTTTGAAAAATCCTCAGTCTGTGAAGAAAAAATATATATAATTTGGATTACTTAAAATATTTTTTACTTTAATAGTGTCTGACATTCTGCAGACTACTTATAAAGTAAATATCTTGACTTGTAAAGAAATTTTTAAAATATAAAGTTTTATGTTTTAAACGATGTCCTAGAACATAAAAGTCAGCAGAAAAGGTATGAAAAAAAAGCCTAGGCTCATTACATTTCCAGGTGACATTATGAAATGAGACAGAAGGAAGTCTCTCTTTTTCTGCCTTTCTCTGCTTTATCTATGTCTACAGAAACCTGATTGAAAACTACAATTTCTGGCTGCTGGATTTTATTTTTTTAATCTCATCATCTTCCTTTTTTATTTTATTTTTTTTAATTTTTTTCTTTTTCTTTTTTTTAGGTAATGAGCATCACAGAAAACACCAGTATTTCAAGACTTCAACAGCCAGCATGAGCTAGCTACCGTTTCCTTCTCCCATTTTCCTGCTTATAAAGACAAGTAAATGGTAGCCTGTGGAATAAAAGAATGATCTATAAACATGAAATTTTCCTGGTTGCCAGGAGGACTTTACAAAAAAATGAGCGACAGTAATAGTAGGTATTTAGATCTCTGGATGGGTAAGCAATGATCCATTTCAGTGCAGGTGTGACTCATGTTGTTAGTAAATCCTGTAACTTTACACCATTTTATTGTTTTATTGAGAACTGCCTTCAGTTCCTGGCATAAATTAATGCATCTCTCAGGGAAAGTGATTGAAGCTATTTTTGCTGACCACAGTATTCAATTTGGTTTGAAGGTCTGAAAACTCAACTGTTTACTTAATAGCTCATTAGCTCCTTAGTCAAAATAAACCAGTTGGACAAAGACATATTGTTTAAGCTGATCAGTCAGCTCATTGTGGCTGAAATGGATTAAAGAACAGCTCAACTGGAGGACTAGACTTCATGGACATCTCCAGTGAGAAGATCATTAAGATAAGTGGTTTGTAGTTTCTTCAGCTTTGAAAGCCCTCCACCCATGAAGAGGGCTCATGAACACATCCTTACAGAATGTGTAGACTGATAGGTCAGCATATAGAAGTGTTCCATCAGAAAATCTACATGCATCTCTTATTTGTGTGACATTTGTAAGAAATTTTTCATTATTTCTTTGCTGGTTTTCTGCCTATTACTCACCAGAATCTCAGCTGAAATAAGGAATTTTCTGTAGAAAATTCAGCAGAAATTACTGGAATTACTGTTCCAGTTTAACTTTGGCCAAAGACAACAAACAGCTAGCCTAGTGAAGTCTTTCATTGTTAGAAGCAGTAAAAATTATTTACTGTAAAAGTTTTTCCATCAGAAAAGAAAATATTTTTAGGTTCATTTTCATGTATAAAACAGATATTTAATAACATGATTTTTCAAAATGATGTTCTGAAACAGATGTGTAAGTAAAAAGATCACTTTCCTACCTCCCAAAACATTGCACATGTCAATACAGGAAGGATTGTTGATACTTGCAAGCATGTTATACTGCTTGTATATGATAAGTGTCATTATTGACAGATGTCAACATGTGGAAGAATTTAAAATTTTTTAATCTAAAAATATTGGAAGAAGATAAATATAAAGGATTCCACTTTATATTTAACAGATAATGGAGCTCCACTAAGCTTGCTTATGATCTGTGTAAGCTCCCTACTTTATTAAATTAGCCAACAGATATTTTCTAAGTCTCTTTTTTGTTCATAGGATTGTTCCCTCCAGCTGTGTATGGGAGTAAGATTTACTGTCTTTCAAATCACCCAGAAGTATATAACATCACTTTTTGAAGCCCCTGTCCTACAGAAGCATCTCAGCTGTGTTACAAGGGAACAACAGGATGCTGTGGATGGGGAACAATGGGAACACTGGGTGACCATTACAAGGGAGCTCCCCCACCTACCTTCCGGAGCTACCTCCTTTATTTGCTACCTGTGACAGTACTACTACCGTGGGCCCTGACATCTATCCAACCATGAAAGCCGACTTTGCAGAGTCCCAACGATTCCTGGAAGACGAGACAAGATTCAGTGGGTAGAAAGTGCAGGTGGCCTGAAGCACTCATGCTGGTCAAATTCAACTTGCAGCTTTTGAGAGCAACAGCTTGCTGGACAGAGTTCTTTGTCAATGGATTTACCAGATATAAATACTTCTTGAAACTGAAGAGCCTGGCTATGTTTCCTAACATCATTTCTATTGTTAACTTTGAGAAAATGTCAAGAAGATTGTGGATCTTGAGAGATTTTTTTTGTTTGAAAGGTTCATAGGTGCAAGGGTATTATGGTGGTGAAGCTCTGAGACGGTACCAGGAATATCTGCCTGAGAAGATGAACTATGATTTTCTTACATTCTTATACTTTTATTATTTGCAAAGCCATGGCAATGATTAATTTTGTTGAACTGTATATTCTTACTGAAACAGAACTTTTATTTCCCAGGTGTTGAAAGATGGCTTAAAACAAAAGAAAAAGCCTTGTCTTATGAGACATCTTTAGAGCCCAGTATTTAAGTTGGAAGTTCCCATTCTAAAAGTAACCATAAAATGAGTATTCAGACTTCTCAACCCTCATGAGCAAAAAAGTTTAACAAGTGAGATGGGCTTTTAGACATTAGTAGTGACATGCACAGAAGAGAAGGTTCTCCTTTCAACAAAGCCATTAACATACTATTTTGTGTACATGAATCTTCTGTGGTGTTTTAGTTTCTCCCTCCTCTTGTGAGCAACTGCAGGAAACAAACTGCTAGGATTCATCATACAATCAATATTCAGTACATTAAAACCTCAGCATATCTCAATGTAGATGCTGAACATTTAATCTCTGTCACTAGCCCAGTGTGCTTCTTGAGTACACAGAAGAGATTTCAATAAATATTTTATGGATCTCTTCAAAGGCTTATCTATTTCACTTTTGACATCTTGTGCTTTATGACCCTCCTCCATTTATCAAAGGGTACAATAGTCATATGGATAATAATTATCATATTTTTGAGGATATTTTTTGAGGTTCTGTATCTTGACGTTAATGTCTAGACAAGGTTCCTTTTATTTTATTTTATTTTTATTTTTCCTGAATAAAAGCATTCAGATATTTTCAATTGAAAGCTCTCTGGCTTTAGGGTTTATTTTCACTTGCCCTTAATTGCCATTAACACCTCTCTGAACTATCCTTCTAATAGTTTTTTTATTCAAGACTTGTTTTTTCACATCTTTTTTAAAGCTACAGTAGTGATTGTGATGGCAATTAACATACCACTTTCAGAATGATTCTATTAAATTCTTCATTAAATTCTTATTTTATTTGAACAACTCTAAGAGAGACTCAATAAACTGAATTTTTCTAGAGGTTCTACTAGGATTTTCCCTTTATTTTTCACAACAATTACCTTGTCGCACTTTGCCCTGAGACAGATGAAACGAATAAAAGAATTAGCTTTACCACCACCACCACCTTCATAAACTAAGAATCATTTGCCTCACAAAAACTAAACTTCCCTGAGTACCAATGAGCATATGATTAAGAGTTTATTGTCAAATTGCACAGATTTTGCCTTTTTTTTTTAAACAACTTACACTACAGTTAGTAAACTTGCATCTGAAGAAAACATGGGCACGCCTAGCGAAGTGGGATTTTAGTGCTGTTTTGAAAATGTATCATTCATTATTCTTCCTATCATTCATTTCTTGGTTGTTAATAAAAAGCGTCTGTTCCACTATGTTGCATGAGATACATTCTTTGAAGAAGGCAAGGCAAAAGAAATGCATGCAAATACAATCACTTAAGCACTGAACATCCAGTTGGAGACCTGAATATTATATTACTACAAAGATTGTGGCAAATTTTTGCAGTGATTTTTTTTCCTACTCCTACTTCTCCTCAGCTGTATTTGCAGAATACTCAGAAATTCTGCCCTGTCCCCTTCAGCCAAGTTCTCTTGATTCAATAGTTTATCTAATTAGGCCATGGATTCTGATTAAGTTTCTGTATATTTCCCCTATCATTTGTATTTCATTCTCTTTTTTTTTTTTTTTTTTTTTTTTTTTTAATCCAGGGTTAGTTTGTTTGTGTCTACAGGTCTTTCATATCCCAGAGTAAACTGAAAGTCACAACAAACAGCTCCATCCAGTGGCTCTCTTCGTGTCTGTATTTCCCATGTTCGTGTTCATTTCAAGCAAATAATTCAGATGAATGTTTTAGAAAATGTGCGTGAAGAATATGAACATCAATATGAAGTAAACAAACATCCCCCAGAAGTTTCATTTTTCTCCCATATCTGCATTATTTTATTGTTTTTCTACAACACCAATTTTCCCTTCATAATTAGGAGAAGCAACTGCAAACTACTTGAATCCCAAAGATAAGAAGGTATTTTATTTTAAGCTGCATGGTATGGCAAATACTGTACACAGCCATATAAGAGGCACTTCACAATATAGATTTTCTGCTTTTAGCCTGCAGAGTTAGCAACAAAGGTATTTTAGCTGTACTTTGTTTCTTTTTGAGTCTAAAGAATTTTTTTTTTTAATCTAAAGGAAAGTAATATCTACTTTGTTAGAAAATAGTAGGCAATATTTTTATTGCCATAGTCAATTATGTGTGTCTGTGTAACCTTTTTCAGCTTTTATATTCTTCATATCTTTCTGTAGTAATGTTACCAATACAATTCAGAAAAAGCTTCAAAGAATCCTGAAAGTGTTAAAAAGGGAGACAGCTGGCATTGTTTAGAGACTAATCTGAAATGACCATAATTCTCATTTATAAAACTGGGACAGCACATGTCAAGGAAATGTCCGCAGGGTCTTTGGTAAGATACACCTCTAGCCATGTTAGCCACGTTAGTCACGTTTTGTTAGGTGCGTCCTTTTTTACTGAGAAATTCAAAGGGCTGTGTTTGAGGAGAGGACTTGTAGAACAACTAATTTAAAATGAAGGCATAATACAGGCTTTTTGCAAACTTTTGCATACCAATCCATTTGAAAGCTTTTACATATCAAATCCGTTATTCTACATGTTTTGTTTTGTGAACGATACATAACTGTGAGGAATTAAATGTGTGTAAACAGACATGCACATCACTCTGAGGTTGAGGCTGTTTCCTTATTGCTAGGCCATTTTCCTTTCAGGTTAAGTATGTTTAAACATTCTATTCTGTAAGTTTAACATCCAAAATATGAGCAAGATTAATGAGGTCTTAGTTTGCAACAATTATTCTGTGAATTTTTCTACCAAGTAATGGTTTAATTGTTGAAGAATTGGATTTTGACTGCTAAAATACTGCTCAAGGCTGTGAACTTATGCATCTTCACAAACTCTTAAACTGCTGTTTATTCTGTTTCTCTCTGTCCTCAAGTTTTATACCTACTGCTATAGACTCATTTGCATTTATTTCTTCTCTTTAACAAAAACCACTTGAATATCAAACTGTTCTGATTGACAGTCATTCTTGGATTGCCACAGAATAAAAGACATTTCTTTAATGATAACCTAGACATAGTTATTCATTATGCTTAGAGTTAAATATGATCTTAATAAAAATAAATCTGATTATTCTAAACTGGTTTTGACCAAATTTTTCTCTGCAGGATAGCAAGTAAAATTAGAGAGGTAAGTACAAAACTGTATCTTTACAAATATCTTCCTCTGAGTAACCAGATAAATTCCCTTATAACAGAAAAAAAAAAAAAAAAAAAAAAGTATTATGGTCTTTCATCTTACTTCCATATTTTTAAAGTTCTGTTAATATTGAAAATAATATTGATTCACTCAGTATAAGATACCAAAGTCAGTTGTATAGAGATACATTTTAAAGCTTTAGAGTACTGTACCATCAGAACTGACGACACAATACATTGTTATTCCAATACAAAGACTGAGCTGAAATACAACAAAAAAGACCTGTAGGCAGTCCATCTATGACTGATAAATTCCTCAAAGAATAGTGTACCACGCCTTTGAAGATAGAGGAGGTAGTTTGGGATCTGATATACACATGCCTAATATTTATTTTGTGATAATTATTTGCCAGTTTGAGAAGTTCCCTTGCCACAATTTATTTCCATTTCTGCACCACAATTTACACAATGCTAAAACTGTTGCAACTTGTAATGAAGTGAACGGGGAAAAATCTAACTCAACTTAAAATAAGGAGGCGGTAACACTTTCCAACAGAATAGCAATGCAAATCCGTGACAAAGCAGTAAGTCTAAAACCAGTAGCTGGTAGATGTAATTACATCTTACACAAGTAAGGGAGCTTCCCTTGTTCTAGATCAGAATTTCCATAATTTAGGAGCAACAATATGTGATAAAGCCATATATACCTATACAGAGCTAGTCAACAAGCAGCACTAGGTATTTTGCATCAAAAGAGTAAAATCTACAAAGTATTCATAATATAAATATAATCAAACAAATGCTAATAGACTTAATAACATTTCATGGCTTTATTTAAAGATGAAAAAAATCACACAGAATTCTGATTTTGTACATATATATCCAGTAACTAAGAAATTTTTATGTCTGGACCTGTTCACATCTAAAAAGAATGAAGATTTACATTTTAGAAAGCAGACAATATTGTTGTAGTCAGTTATGTGAGCCTATGTAATTTTTTCACCTTACTGGGCTAGAATCAGTAGGCCAAATACTGATTCTGAGTTTTACATAAATGCAAAGCAGATTAAATAGCAGCATCAAAACAATGCTTGAGAGAGATGTGTTTGGACACGGCTACATGTGGTCGTAGTTATACCCATTCCAGCAGCCAGATTGATATGTCCTTTAGGAAAATTTAAGAAGCCAAACTTTCACCACAATGCTATTTAGAAAATGAGTGGGATTGTGATGATAACATACTTTAAAGAAATAAAATTTCTGGCCAGGGAGTTTTTTGACCAGGGATTTGACTTTTGCTTCAGAATATGCATATCACCTAAGTACTCTAAGAAGCACCACTTATAGCTACTTAAAATCAAGGTCCATATTGAATTATGTATTCATATGTGAATTAAATAATTTCCTCACATTTTAATTGGGTGATGTTATTATTTAAAAATAATAACTGATTTTAGCTTTGAGCCTTTGAAACATGAAAATAAACAGAAAATAAGGAATCTCATTGCCTAGTCACAGATTTTTAGCAAGAAAAATTACATCTGCTGACCAAAACATAGACGAACTATCATTATACTGAGGATGCATTAGTTTCCATACTGACTGCCAGCCTGGGAATTATCAGCTGAATCATAATGTATAATTTCCCAGAGCTGACATTTCAGGAAAAAGCCACATTTCTGTATAGATATTTACTATAGAAAAAATTGCCAATAAAAACCAGAAGGAAATTAATATGTTACATACACAGTTTTCACTTGAAGATTTGGGAAAGGTACAGGGAGAGACAACAGTGAAGGAACTCCCCTAGGTTTCAATGCGTATTAAAGTACATTGAAATAGGAGGAAATGTTCTTAATGCTCTATCAAGAAGAAAAACTGTATCAGGTAAGACAAGTTTTAAAGAGTGGAGAAGCATTCCTTTTGATTTCTTCAGCTCCTACATCTCCCAGACAGACTCTGCTAGAGATGCGATTAAGATGTTTATCCCAAAACCAAGACATCTCTTTCTCTGCCAGCTACGAGCTGGTATGCTACAGAGAATATTCTTTCTGATTCACTTCCAGGGAGTATTAATGCAGACTGACCACATTATAAACATGTTACCTAGACCTGCTAATGAATTAACAGAGCTTCTCTTTCTCTTCCACAGCCATAGACTATTGATTTCTGCAGCAGTAAAATATATGAAGAAGTTAGTCTGTGCTATAAACAGATTTGTTTTGCTAGATTAAATTTTGTTCAGTTGGTGTCAGTTTTACAAATGAAGGATGTAAATTCCATATAAACACTCTATTCCTATATTTTCTTTGCTTTATATCTTGTTGCAATAAATCAGAGATGGAAATTATGAGATAATTTTGTATAGCTATTAAAAAAATAAAATATGAGTCACTTCTAGGAATTCTTTAAACTTAACTTTAAAAGCCTAGGTTTAAGTATCTCAGAGCACAAGTCAAACATTGGTAGTTTCTTTATTCAGAGTTGGTAAAGAGTTTTGTTACTCTGAGAAACTGGAGTTTCTGTATATTTCTACAGTTTTGGTACCGTTTGTGTGGAAAATATTTTATAGTCACAGAATCACAGAATCATTCAGGTTGGAAAAAACCCTTGGTATCATTGAGTCCAACCATCAGCCCTACTCTACAAAGTTCTCCCCTACACCATATCCCTCAACATCTCATCTAAAAGACCCTTAAACACATCCAGGGATGGTGACTCCACCACCTCCCTGGGCAGCATATTGCACTGTCTGACCACTCTTTCTATGAAAATTTTTTTCCTAACGTCCAGTCCGAACCTCCCCTGTTGCAGTTTAAAGCCGTTCCCCCTTGTTCTGTCACTAATCACCTGTGAGAAGAGACCAGCACCAACCTCTCTACAATGTCCTTTCAGGTAGGTGTAGAGTGATGAAGTCTCCCCTCAGCCTTCTCCTCCTCAAACTAAACAGTCCCAGCTCCTTCAATCGCTCCTCATAGGATTTGTTCTCCAGGTCCTTCACCAGCTTCGTTGCCCTCCTCTGCACTCGCTCCAGCACCTCAATATCCCTCTCGATTGAAGTGCCCAAAACTGGACACAATACTCAAGGTGTGTCCTCACCAGTGCAGAGTACAGGGGGACTATCACCTCCCTACTTCTGCTGGTCACACTATTATATTATAGTGTCTCTGGTTATCCTAATATTCAGACAACTTTCCCTAGAAGTCCACTATATTTACAATTTTGCAGTTGTCTCTTTAAACTCTCTTTGCCTTGCAGCTAGTTGACCAGCTCATCCTTTCTGGGAATGGGTCTCAAAGACTGCAAATACAACAATTAGTAAATAAAATGATCAGGATTTCATAATATTACTGAGAGGTAAAGGAAATGGCATACAATTTATAATTCACAAGATATGTTCTAAATAAATATTAGAAAAACATTGTGTTTTAGCTTGAGACTGCAATGCCTTTTCTTTTCAAGCCTGCCTTTGCAATTTTCAGGCAGTCCGTTAGGCACTCACAGCTAAACCACAGAGATTGCATCCTGGGTCATTTCAGGCATTTTTTCAATAGTTCAGCTACCAGTGGTTTGGGTAAAAATGTTAAATTTATAGAGAAAATATTTCAATGAGGCAAATGGATAGGGAGGAGCATGCCTCTCCATTAGACCCATGATATGGATGACTTCCTCTTTGTCCTTGTATAGGTTTTTATCTAGTGACTCTCCAATGCTTTTACGCTTTTAGTAAAATGAGTCACTGCTCCATTTCCCAGATAAAGGAGACTATCAATTTTTTTCTGTTATTGATAGAGCTAAACAAAGAATCTAAACCATGACACATAGAAACATTTTGATAAGACATAAACTTGGTTCACTGAGATCCAAAAGACAGCTATTCTGTCCATCTCAAATATTCTAAAACTTCTAAATACTTATGTAGATGGAGACTTTAAGACCTAAAAACTGTGTTTAAAAATATTTTTTACATGATGTGATTTCTCTTGATTATATATTAATCATTATAATTCTAACAGCAGTTCATACCTCTCTTCATTAAATTTTTTAATGATTCACTTCAGGGAACGAAAACATTTTCGTATGTCTTAGGTGACCAACTGTACAGGAAAAAGCTTATTTGGGAAATTATTTTTCCACATTTTTGTGAATGCATACCAGTAGGGTATAATATTGCCCTGTGGAAAAATTTTGTGTAATGGAAGCGATGAAGCAGATATGTTGGCGAGAACTAAAACAGGATTTTGTAGAATATGAGAGAACATAATAACTTTTTGCATTGTTTATATATAAAGCCTATATGCTATATAACAGAAACAGAAGAGAAACAGGGTGCCTCAAATGCACATTGTGTTACCATTTAAAGACCTTTTCCATAAAGGAAAGCAGGACTGATTTGGAAAACAGGACTGATTCAGAAAGCAGAGATAATTCATATCCAGTATTACTCACTGGAAATAATTCTGTCTTATAGTTGCCCCAGGTACTCTATAAGCTGAATAAGTGTCGAAGTGAATGAACTATTCAAAGCTAAAACTTCACAGCCTGAGGTGACATAAACACAGTTGAGAGGAAGCTGCAGAGACTTGGACAACCATTACCCGTATAGCACTGGAACCCATTCACCTGCATTATCGATAGAGTATCTCTTCCTTTACACTACATTAAAAAAACCCCTGCATTTCTCCCTTCAGTTTGTGATTTGGAATAACAATAATAATGTTTTTAACACAGGAATATAATTTTTCTCTTAGTCTTTTCTTATTCCACGTTATTTGATGTTTTTATAATATAGAGGTTTATTAACAATAGTAGCTTATTTTGGAAAAATAAAAATGACTTATGCCTTTCTAGCTATTGTGATAGTTTCACTGGGAAACTTTTTAAATTTAAGTCCCCAGTTTTATACATAAAGTAAATACACTGATCAAGCACATGGCAATTGACTTCACAGACAGCACTTCCTCTTTAAAATTATAATCATAAATGCAATAAACTGATAAATCTCTAGGAAAAAATCCTTTTGAAAATCATTGAAACAAAAATGTCTCAGATACATAATGACAAAGAAATGCGAATAAACTAGAAAAGTATGTATCAAGAGAAAAAGCACATATTTTTTAATGAGGTAGTACATGAATATTGTTCCTCACATACAATTCATAAAGTTATACACTTTAAGCAGAGGCAGTAATCAGTAGAAAGGAGTCTGCAGTCAGCAATTAACTCATTGAGGTATCAAATAGTAACATTAATATTCAAAGAAGAAGAGGGAGAAGTAATATAATACCTCATCAAACCATATGATGCCCTAGAATCAAGTCAAAACAAATTTGGGTCATATAAACAGGAAGAGAAGGGAAAGAAGAGATTAATCCATCTTGAGAGAATAGAAGTCTTCTAGGTATCTTCACTGTGTGTCTCTGGACTGCTGGAGGTGAAAAGATTTGCTCTTCTCTAAGGTTTGCTACCACTGACAGGGTGTGGAGGCTCGATACTGTACTTTATAGGCTAAGAGGTTAGTGTAGGTAAGGAAAATCCTCACACTTGAGTAATAACTTACACTGGCTTTTTAATCTATTTTTGTACCTTTGCTCCATTACTGCAGAGTATATGCTTTCATACAATGTTTTTTAGCACAGGTCGTAGAACTAACTCTCTGTAAACGGAAAAAAAGTATCTTGTTCACAATGTACCACAAGCCTTAAAACCAGGATGTTGATAAGCATCACTGATCACCCTGTTTATCAAAATGTATCAGAGCTTCTCTGACCTGCCATGTGAATTGATCTAGAAATTGAAAATGTGAGAGCCTGTGCAGAATGGGTGAGCTTCAGTGGCCAGCGTTTACACAGAAAACTGTCCAACATTCAGTAAACAGTGGAATGAGCATTCAACCTGAAATTAGTTTACTGGCAGTTAGTAAATACCGATAATTAACCATTAATTATTAATATTAACTCTTAAAATTAATATCACAATTTAATTTTGAAAATAATGTCTCTTTATATCATGGTCTTTTATAAGGATTTGCCACTATAAACACAATTTTGCCTACAAGTGATTTGCAATGTCTTGACTGAGTATTGTTTCAACTTTTGGATTATATTTCAGTAATGACTCTACGTTTCTAAACACATCTTCAGGAAGTAGTTTTTCACTGCAAAAGACCTTTTTAAACATGCTTTCAGCTCACTCAAAATAAAATTTAATTCTAAAAATACATAATTTCTGTTCTGTAGGAAATGATGTACTGTTTGTTCAACATTTGACTTGCTTGCTCTACAGTTTTTGGGGGCTGAACCCTATGTTCAAGCTGACTTCATGACATCAGTTGCTCCAAAATCACTCCAAAATATCTTAATAAAAAGATTTTGTCATATTGCAATACAAATATTCACCTCTCTTTTTCTTTAAAATTAGTAATCTCAGCTGTCTGTTACAAAGGAAAGTCTAATGAAGTTTGGACAAAAGTAATTCATTTAATAGAAGAACGGTATTTAAAATTAGTTTCTCAGATTTAGGAATAAAATCATAAAGACCTTTAAACTGAAGTAGTCAAGTAGGAGGCAAACCCATGCCATGGCAATCTGGTGGCCACCCTGAAATTAGATTGTGATTATCAACCCCCCCAGTTCATCCTCCTTCTCTCACTCTTTTTGAAAGGTTTTTCCATCATCCCTTTCAGTTCCCAGCTAAGTGAAAAAATTATTTCTGTGTTCATGTCAGTGTGGCAATATGAGCTCCGTGCAATCTTTCTGTTTAAGTATTAAAAATTTCAAATGGTCTCTAAGCAAGCAAAGAGGCATATTGTGCTGCTCTTTTTATTACATAAAAAATATGGACAAATCATTCAATTGTAGAGTTAAAATAACCTGCAGCCTCCAAATTCTGAAATAGCACTTCATTCTTCAGACACTAAAACTGTTTCTCTCTGAAGAGCCTTTTGTGACACAAACACGCAGAAAGCCTTCTGGCTGTTTTATTATCTCATAGAGCCATGTGTGCTTTTGCAGAGGCCCCACACCTGCTGCAGCAGCAACACCATAAATAAACAACATGCCTCTGTGCTTGAAAGGATCAGTCCTTTCAACAGACCTCCACGGAGAAATACGTCCCAGGGCTGCCCGCTGAGCATGATGAACAGTGGGAGCAGGGCAGGCACGGACAGAACCTCAGGTGAATGCTGGCCAGGAAATGTTTTTAATTTATCCCATTCCCCAAGAGATCATCCTGAGGATCTTAGACTTCTGCAGGCCAATGGCCTTTTCCTTGGGCACTTTCCCTCTTCATCTGCCTCCTCGCCTCAGATGTACATGTACGATGTTGGTGACAGCTATACCACTAGAAATTATTTGAAAATTAGGTGGAGCCAAATCTGAATAATGGGCAGTCTACAGAAAATCACAAGCAAAGGCTATCATTGAAGGAAGGGGGGGTGACCTTTTAGCTGTATCAGACCTTATGGAAGGCTTACAGAGGTATAATGGACACTGTTTGTGTAAGGATTTTTGCTGTCTTTTCATTGTTAAACACTGAGAACATTCTGCTTGCTTGAACAACAGATGGAGTTTTGTCTGGTCAGATGGCAAGACTCATGCCTGTTTAGACCAGAAGAGCCTTGACATGCTATCGTACACAGTGGCTGTATCTCCACGCTGTATTGATGAGAAGGGGCCTTATAAAGTGCCTGCATCTGCAGAAGTGACATTTGCATTCTTCAGCATGTCTCAGGAGCAGCTGATGGAGGACACCTGGCTGCTCTGCTGCTTAGTCAGTAGTGAACAGGATTCAGATATGCAGATGCTTCACTCAAACTGTGCCGACCCAGGCTCTGAAAGGTATCATGTTAGATGACACAGGAAATCCTGGTCATCTGTGATACTGAATAAATTCTGGTCATTTTCAGCAGTGTGTCAGTCTGTGAAAGATTTTCACTAGCCCCACAGATACAGCCATTTGTAAGCATATTATAGGGCCCCTGAGCAACCTGGTGACATGAGTTCTGTCTATGTAGGGCACAGCTGGTGTCCCTGAAGCTATACATAGTACTTCCTTCAGACTTTCTCGGACATGAAAGTGTCTCTGTGGTCTGATGCAGTGAATCCCAAAGTCACATCAAATACCATTTACTAAAATAATTTAACAATTTTCTGTGAATAAACAAAATATTTGGATGATATTCTGTATAAATGTCTAAGAATATTCCCTTTCTAGAGAGTTGATGTCCTTTGCAGACCTCAAGTATTCAAGAAACATATTTGATACAATCTTTCTGAGAGGGCTGGCTGTCTTACTTCTAGGTTACCTGCCCTACCTTCAACCCCACTTCTCTGAGAGCGTGATTGCAAAGCTACTGCATATGGTGAGAGCTGTGTAAGAGATTGATTTTTTAAAAAAAAAATAGATCCATCCCAACAAGTAAACTGTCACTGGGGAGACCTAAAAAGAGATATGCCTCCCAGGCAAGTAATGAATGGCATTTGCAGCATTACTGGACATCTTTTCAGAACTCACCAGTAATAACTATTCAGATAGAAACTTTTAAGAGCTATAATTTACCATAGAAAACAAACCTTTTATGTTAGCAGTATTATTTGTTTCTCTATATTCCAGATTTTACATGTCCATTTAGTGTCTAGTTTTCAAAACTTTGTCTGGCACATCGGACTTCTATTTCAAGTTAGTTGTACATGTCTTTCTACCTGTTAGGTCTTCTTTCAGCTGTCAACTGGAAAAAGTTGATGACTGGTCACTGAGAGTCAATTGCCTCTGCTATCATCCTGATAGTGCCATTCACATCTGACCATTCCTGATGAGAACTATGTAGGAATTCATTCAGACAAGTATGCACACACAACAAGTAATAACTCTTATTTTCCACAGCATAAATTTACTTCTTTAAACCTCACTGAAAATAATAGAATTTATGAGCAATAAAAAGAAAAAAAGGCATCCCCTTTTTTCTTTCAAAACAGTAAAAACATTCATACATTCAAAACAAAACAGCCTTCCTAATTTTCTTGAAACAAATACATGTTCAGATATCCTACCAAAAATGAAGACAGTAGAAACACTATACTGTGTGATAAGTAATAGAGCAATTACAGAGGCTGAAAGGAAATTTGAAGAACAAATAGTCAAAACTCTATTTCACTGAGCAACTGAAAATTGGAAGAGAAATAAGGGAACCATTAAGAAGTGAGCATACTTTACATATAAACTAAGTAGTATCTTACCAACAATTTCAGTTTAGTCAGTTAAGACAATAGTTTAGTAAGAAGTGTATATCAAAAAGGTGGTGCTAAAGAATAAAATAAAATGTAACAAGGAAGCTGTTTGACAACTTAAAAATGTATTTATGTCTGCTAGATCTACTTGCTCACATTTTATCTTGTAACTAATGAGGAGAAAGTATTCTGAGGGAAAGGAGAAAAAGATAATCAAAACTAAAGTACAATATAATAAAAGAGAGAACGATAATAAGCAGCATACTTTTTTTTTTCCTTAGCAATTTGATCCAATTCTAGGACTCACAGATCTGTAAAAAGAGGCACGGAGCTCAATGGATGGACCTTCTGAAAGAACTGAGTCTAAAATACCTAGATCACTTTGAAAATCTTTGTTTTATGGTAACTTCAAAATTGGTCTGCTCTCTGTCATTGTCCCCTCAGAGGTGTAAAATATGACAAGCTCCTGTTAAAATGCTATTCTTTTTATTACATTTAAGATACGTGTAAAGTTTTAGTGAATTCCCTTGCCTGTTAAACATCTTTCCATTACACTGTGATTTGTTCTTAAAGATCTGACTAAAGAAAAATGTTTCTTCGACCTCCTCCAGGTTTTGCTGAGAACAAAATTGAGCTGGGTTTCTAAGGTCTTCTTTGAACTTGATTTCACTGCTGAAGAAAGGCTACAGTTAAATTAGGAACTTCAACAAGTTTCTAAAACTTATATAAAACCCTGTCTTATGGACTTCTTTGTGAAGTTTTAGTTTTCAAATGACATAGCATATGCTATTTAAAGCTATTCTTCCTTTCTCTTGCAAAGTTTGTTCTAGAGAAATATAGCTATGGCAGCAAATTTGTCAGTTTTTCATACCCATTATTACAGAAAAATCTCCAAATAGTAAAGTGCTTTGGTGCTCTATGAATGAATTATTGTGAATGCTTCATTTATTGTTCCAGACAAAATGGGTATTATTTAGTTAAGAACAGCACAAAAGATGCTTTTGTGATTTGAAATCAGAATTTGTGGAACATCTAACTTCTCCAGTGACAAAATTCTTCCCATTCTCCTGTGCCTGAGAATAATCAGTAACTGATGATGTCTACACAATTAATGACTCCATGAACATCACAAACTCTCTATTTTTAAGCACAGATGACATTTGTGGAATACTACCAAGCAGAATGAACTCAAACAAAAAGGAGAAGATACAATTTTGAAATAGGTGAGATCTTCTGCCCTGGAAAGGTGTCTGTTTGTCTGAGCTTCAGTTGATAATCTGACTTTCTCTGTAGCAGAAGTTATTTTGATTTATTATCTCATAATTTTCACTAGCTCTCAAATCATTGCTATGAAGGGAATCACATCCAAAACACATTTCAACAGTGGTTCATATGTAAGTACTTCCTATTCATCAGGAAGCAGCCTGCAAGTGAAAAATCTAACATCTTTGTTGTCTGTATCCTCTGCAGCAGGGTCCAAAATATTTGAATACTGAGCAGTTCTTATGTTCTAAAAAGCTGATTCTTAGAGAGGAAACCTATGTTATATTTGGCAGGTCCTGCTTGACAAACCTGATCTCCTTCTACGACAGGCCAACCTGCTTGTTGGGTGAGGGAAAGGCTGTGGATGTAGTTTACCTTGACTTCAGTAAGGTCTTTGACACCATTTCCCACAGCATTCTCCTGGCAAAACTGGCTGCTTGAGGCTTGGATGATTGCATGCTTTGCTGGGTAAAAAACTGGCTGGATGGCCGGGCCCAAAGAGTTGTGGTGAATGGAGTTAAATCCAGTTGGCGGCCGGTCACGAGTGGTGTCCCCCAGGGCTCGGTTTTGGGGCCACTCCTGTTTAACATCTTTATTGATGATCTAGACGAGGGCATTGAGTGCACCCTCAATAAGTTTGCAGATGACACCAAGATGGGTGGGAGTGTTGATCTGCTCGAGGGTAGGGAGGCTCTGCAGAGAGACCTGGACAGGCTGGAGCGATGGGCTAAGGCCAACTGTATGAGCTTCAATAAGGCCAAATGCCGGGTGCTGCCCTTGGGCCACAACAACCCCCAGCAGCACTACAGGCCTGGGGAGGAGTGGCTGGAGAGCTGCCAGTCAGAGAGGGACCTGGGGGTGTTGATTGACAGCCAGCTGAACAGGAGCCAGCAGTGTGCCCAGGTGGCCAAGAAGGCCAATGGCATCCTGGCTTGCATCAGAAATAGCATGGCCAGCAGGGATAGGGAAGTGATCTTACCCCTGTACTCGGCACTGGTGAGGCCGCACCTCGATTCCTGTGTTCAGTTTGGGGCCCCTCACTACAAAAAGGACATTGAATTACTCGAGCGTGTCCAGAGAAGGGCAATGAAGCTGGTGAAGGGTCTGGAGCACATGTCGTACGAGGAGCGGCTGAGGGAACTGGGGTTGTTTAGTTTGGGGAAGAGGAGGCTGAGGGGAGACCTCATTGCCCTCTACAACTACCTGAAAGGAGGTTGCAGAGAGCTGGGGATGAGCCTCTTTAACCAAGTAATAAGTGATAGGACAAGAGGGAATGGCGTCAAGTTGCGCCAGGGAAGGTTTAGACTGGATATTAGGAAGTATTTCTTTACAGAACGGGTTGTTGGCATTGGAATGGGCTGCCCAGGGAGGTGGTGGAGTCCCCATCCCTGGAGGCGTTTAAGAGGCGGGTTGACAGAGCACTTAGGGATATGGTGTAGTTGGGAACTGTCAGTGCTAGGTTAACGGTTGGACTAGATGATCTTCAAGGTCCTTTCCAACCTAGATGATTCTGTGATTCTGTGATATACTTGGGACTTGATCCCAAGCTTCCAACAACACCACCAGTTACTGCTGTTTTCAGATGGGTAACTTGCAGCTATTTATTTGGATAATGAGATTTTCCTTTTTAATTTTCAGAAGCTTCTAAGACTTCTGAAAAACTTCTAAAAAACGTCTAAAATATTTTTCCAATCTTCTTCTCACCTTCAATTCTGGAAAAGACAGTGACAAATATACAGGCCTAGTGTTTTGTTTCTCACAATTTTGTTCACTTTCCGGTTTAAATAAGTCAATTATATTGTCCTATAGAATAAAGCTTCTGGTTAATGTAACAACACAGGTTGATAAAGGATGCTGTGGAGAAGATTACAGGTAAGGCATGATGTATAGCAGTGCCTGGTGCAAATTGTCTTTGGGTTTTATTTAACCTCTTGCTGCTTTTTCTTCTGGATGAAGGTAAGCAAGAAGGAAGCAGTAGAACCACAGGAGGGAGGGAGGAATAAAAGTTAAGATTGGAGAAGAGATCAGGGAATGGCACCCAGTGGGAGGAGGCAGGGAGAAGATATGGCACAATCAAGCTTTATTCCAAAAAGATTCAGAAACATTGGCTCAGAGATACATCATAAATCCTGAGATAAGGTATTTGGACAAAGACCTCAGATGTCTATTCAGAAGTTTGTACACAGGACTATTACAAAATAAATACTGATAAAATAATCCTATTTTGCAGGAAAAAATGGAATTACAGATTGCTTTATGGCCTGGAATATGAGTTTGCATGACTTATGCACAGGTTTTTATATTACTCCTCTTCTATGACTATAACTGTCTATGGTAAAGGCCAATCGCAATGTAAGAGATTTGATTGCCTTTAACATCTGTTCTACATACTCTAGTGGGAATCCTGAAGTGAAAAATTACTTAATATTTTCTCCTTTTCCATTGGCTCTGTCATCTATGAATAAATAATGCTGGCCATTTATTAATTATTTGTTTTCTCACAATTTCCTCTACCTCACATAATTTAAAAATGTCTTAACTATAGTACTAATGTCATGTGAAATCTTAGCATCAGTCTTCACCTTTGCTTGTCTGTTCCATTACTTAGTCTCAACAGTCCTCTTCTTATCTGATATTTAAAACTTTTCTAAGCTTCATTCTGACCACAAATTATTTATGTTTTCCCTTGATGCATTAATATTGGTCTTTTTAATTCTCTCTTTATTTTTGAGTACCATTTTCAATCTCTCTTGTTTTTCCTCTTACCACTGCATCCAACTGCTCTCCTGTAGGTTAACAGTTCTTCTTTTGATATTTACTATCTTTGTTTTCCCTTCTATGTGACTATCTCCAACTTTAATCTCTTATTCAAGCAGATTAAGGTCTCCTATATCCACGTCAAATGATTGCTTCCTGTTTCAGCATTACTAAGGCTGATTTTAAACTAAGAATTTCTCATTTCTGTATTTTGCAATATTTATGGTAAAATATATTTGTACTTTATTATATTCATTACATTCACAGGATAATTTTGACTCAGTCTTTACACGTAAGAGGTCACAGTTTATGCCTAACAGTTTTATCTCATTACAACAATCTTTCTACAATAGAAAGCTGTAGTTTTGTGGGCAATTTTATGGCATCACAACCTCAGGTTAATCTCAGGAGCCTTCCCACCTGGAAGACCCTTCTCTTTGGGTGTGGGACAGCTCTCACAGAATGCCACAACTTTAGCCCCCAGTTCCATTAACTAGTCCTGAGAGAGCTTGAGACATCTGTGATGTACAAAGTACAGTTTGATTAGTTGTAAAGTATATTGCACATAATGGCTACCCTCAGCACTCAAAAGCAGCTCTGTAATTTTGCACAAACAGCATTGGCACCATCCCTTATAAGTGAACATTTAGTCTTTCCTTCTCACTCCAGATGAGCTGTAATTCCTGGTTAGATTATAACAACATTTTTATAAGATGCCTTGTGTGTAATCTTTTTGATTTTGAAGCTGTTGCAGTGACGAGAAATTTCATAGACCATCAACAAATCTGCATGCACTAATTGAGCTGAAATCCGTGGAAGAAATAACTCTCTGACCCCTCTGCAAAGTTGAGGCACACGCAAAGCTTGCAAGGACTTTATAAGATTTATCAGAAGGTTTTGCTGTTTATTCCCCGAGGTGGCTCTGGGGACAGGGGGTAGGAGGGCTCTTTTACCTGACGGGAAATACTATCTTCTATCACTGAAAGGGAAAATGAGGTATTCAGGAAATAAAGAGCTTTCCAAATATTTTCAAATGGATGTGAATTTCTGGGTTTCATCATTATATTATTAAGGGGCAACAAATTGACCCCACAGGTTCCATTCTCCCACACATTTTTCTGTTCCAGAGATTACCTATGCTCATGTTTATAGTTTCCACTTTTAAACTATAATGTTTCTTTCACATTCCCATTAGTTCTTCCAAGGTTTCCTGCCACTATTTACAATTTTTGTTTAATATATTTGAGGTTTAAGCCATAGCAGTCTCCAGGCAAGGGCAGTGCTGAGCAGGCAGCATAACAATGAGGTTTAACTGCTGTTGAATAAAAATAAATCATCGCAATCAGGGGGAAGTTCTATGTGGCAAAGCATCATGCAGTTCAATAGCAGGGGTCTGCCAGGTATTGTAGCTCTTCTGCTGCAAAGTTCCTAATTAGTTTGTTTTCTCGCACAGAATATTTGTTTGGGCTGTATCCACCCTGATCAGAATACAAAATTTTTCCTTTCAACACATTTCTTAAGGGAGTTGTTAGGTCATCTCACTATGTATCTTCTAAGTTACTGAGGGAAGGGGGTTGGTTTAAGCTTTTTGGTTTTTGAGAAAACCTTTGGTGAGATTCTAACCACTGCTTGCTGAGATGGCATTCGTAAATCTCTGTTACAAGCCCAGCTGGAGCATTCAAGGTCATGCTAATTTCAGTCCATGGATCTGCTGGTGTAACAAGCCAGGCTGTAAAATTCAAGTATTGGCTAAGGTCTAAAATGCAAATATTTATGTCAAGTTTTTCAACTGCAAAGCAGTAAGTACTGTACAGTTACAAGTCTTCTAAAGGTGATTGTGTGATTGAGAAAATAACTTTCAGGAAGTATCATCTCTACATATAAATTCAGTCTTCTAATTAACCTATGTGAGAATAGACTCTTCCAAGCAATCCCTTTATGACTTCTCAAGTATGTATACACATAAAAGGCCACAAATCCTCATTGCTATGATGCTGAAAACATTCCAATAAAATCATGCATGTATTTGGTTTCAGTGTATTAAGACTTGCTGTTGATATGATCCTATACACCAAAAAAAGCAAGGAGAGGCAAGAAACAATAATGTATATTCTTTTGCAACTGATCCTATACAAGCAATAAAGACAGATTTCTTTTTTTTCTTTTTCTTTTCATATTTCTACATACATAAAACCACACACATCTGTAAACAATGAAGACATGTGGGAAGACTATTTCTCCCCCGTTGGCTTTTTCCCTGTCTCAGCTATGAGCCTATTTGAAATGCCACTAAATTTGACAGAAGGACTCACTGTTTTCAGCGAATACTGAGTCAAGCCCAGAATTACCTGCACAAACATCATTAGCTTAAACAGCTCACAGAATGGCAGCACTGAAATCCCAAGCCCCAGGCTGCTCTAACTCATTTGCTCTATCAGTATCTTCTCTTTGACTTTATCAGGTGAACATTTAACAG
This sequence comes from Strix aluco, assembly GCF_031877795.1. Lineage (NCBI taxonomy): Eukaryota > Metazoa > Chordata > Aves > Strigiformes > Strigidae > Strix > Strix aluco. Next base: position 62,260,780 of record NC_133931.1, on the reverse strand, counting down.
ATATTTCTTTGGGAACTGTGTGCTAAATGTGAAATATTGACATACCTGGAGGCTCGCAAAGACTCAGTCTAACAACCTGGGATTTTTATTATTTCACTTTTTTTTTTTTTTTTTTCCCCCCCAAGGCAGAACAGTGCAAATCATTGAGCATTCCACCTTTGCAGAACAGTATCGTGACCCATCACTTAAAAGAGAAATCTCAAAGTTTCATTGCAGTCTTTGTACTGGTACATAAACTTTATTAAATGAGAAAAGGCCAAGTAAAACAAAACCAACAAAACGTGACTAACATTTCACACTCCAGTGCAATTGTAAATGATGGTTATGTGAAATGCAGAAGTATATACAGACTCTGACCTTTGCTCTTAGGGCCATAAACCTTTTCTAGTTATAATGACAAATGTCTCAGAGACTGTTCTATTTGGGACAAATACTAGCTACAAGGTGATTTGAGCCATCTCTTATTTATGCCTTTTATAGATTTTCTTCAGATTGGAATAGTATGATTAGAAAGTTCTCCTACCAGCAACAGGCAAACAAACAGGTTGACAAACATAAAAGTGACTTAAGATTAGCCACTTAACTTGAAACTATGAGCTGATCAAATACTGCAAAGACCAGTGTCATTAAAACATTTGCAGGGAAAGAGAAAGAGAGAGAAGGAGGGAGAGAAAAAGAATTTCAATTCATCTTATCTGTTCAAAACAAAAACATTATATTGTCAGCTTTGCAGAAAGCAATTTTTTCTCTGTTACATAGTCTGCATTAAAATCTATTGGACCAACTCTCAGTAAAGCAAGTATCAAGTGAAGTCAATGGAGTGTCACCTTGCAGGAGTAGATATAGATCCATATTTCAAAGTTTGTGTTCCTAATTCTTGCATCAACAAAATCACTTCCCCTCTGAAATTCACTCATTCTCTTTAAGCACAAAGGCATGCTTTCTAGGTCTTCCTGCACAACAAACCACTTTAGCCTAGATAACTCACTTAGCTCTAAAACTGCACATCCTTTTCTCACAGTAACCCATGTTTTTTACTTATCCTAACAAAATTGGACCAGACTGGACCAGTTATTCTTGCTATAGTTTTATCTCTATTACAGGAAGAATGAAAACTTAAGAAAAAAAAAATAAAAATGGAAGTCATCTACTCACTTTTGAAGTCATCTACACTTGTTGTAACTGAGGTTATGGTATACTTACTTTTAGTTACTCAAAAGACTATTTACCCAAAATACTATTGTTACTGATTTGTTATTAATTTGAGTTGATGATTTTTGGTGATTTTGATAAGGAATGATTAGGCCTAATCAATTAAATAGAATTTCACAAGAATATTGATTTTATAAAAGATAGTTATGTAGGATTTAAAGTAGTTATAGAAATATTATATTTAGTTTAAAATAACCATACAACCAGTTATGCTGCTACAAAGTCCTTTGTAAAGTCCCGGGCTAAGGCCACGTAGGCTGGTAATAATCATTATCCAGATTTCTATTCAAAGAGTAAGTCTTATGACAACGTACTATTGTTAGACTCTTCAGTGAGGACAATTCATTGCCCTGTAGATCTGGATGCTCTAAAATTTACATTGCGAAAGGGCCACGAAGCATGTTAAAATTGCAGAGTGAGCCAAAGTCCTTGAGTCAAGGACATTGGAGGGTCTTTCTTTTAGGTCACTAGTCCGTGGTGGTCGCAAAAGCAGCCCCCTGAATCATTTCAGGACTCAATTGCACATGACCAGAAAGAGGTGGGAATAAGAAAATGAGTTTCGGGAATTATCATGTTTATGTATGAGAACTTGTTTGTTATGCATTAATATATCCTATATAATCAACATGCTACACAGGTTAGGTGTGCGTTGTTGGTGAGACGACTCCCTTACACACCCGGCCGTTAATAAAGGAGTGTCTGTTTATCTACATCACATTGGTGTCGATAAGTTCTTTTATCCTGTTTTGGTGACACTGTTGGCTGCCTAACAATGCTAACAAAATCTGACTTAGGTTATGCTTTGTAAGGATTCACTCTATTCCATTGCAAAGTCCCCTATACATGAGCAGATGAAAGTAGACTTAGAATGTCTTTTCAGTTTTAATTTCTTTCAAGTGCTTAAGCTTGGACAATTAATAAACCACAAAAAAAGTCCAAAATTTAGCTTTACGTAAATTATGAGTTCCATATTATATCTGTATAACATGCAATATACAATAACTAATTTATTACAGTAAAACACTGGAAGGGTTTATACTTGTATAGTTCTTTTGAAATAGGCTGAGACCTATGTAAAATAATGGTTTAGCTGGCTATTAATTTCAAGAACACACTTTCTATTTCCAGAGCTTCAACTATAGTTCTGACCAAAAGCCTGTATTATCTATTTGCTATTAGTCACTTCCCAAATGGTCTCACTGTAATGACCCTCCTGAGAAGTCTGGACAGGGAACCCCTGGTAACAGATTACGGACTTCTACCTCCAGAGCTAAATTAGTAACTTGGTTAGATGTAACAGCTGAAGTCTGTTATCCCTTCTGGAACTATGAGAGGAATGTGACAGCTGAGAGTTCTATTAATTTAATGGATTTTAACTTGTATCTTCATCATTCAGACAGATTCCTCCTCTTAAACACCCAGGCTGTTACATTTTTTTCATTTTCTTCTCCTCTTGCATGCTTTTTTATTAGAGCTGTTTTTCCCACAAAAAAAAAAATATGAGGAACAGGATCCCTACAGTCTTTTTTAAGGTGACCTCATGCCCTATAGTCTTCACAAAATATAACATTAGTAAACTAAGCCAGGTTGTGATTTAACAAAATTCAGAGATATTTCAGCTCATGCTAGATAAAGAATTGGCTGGATGGTCACACGCAGAGTTGCCATCAACGGCTCGATGCCCAAGTGGGGTCAGTATTGGGACAGCAGCTGTTTAACATCTTTGTCTAAGACATAGACAGTGAGATTGAGTGCACCCCCAGCAAGTTTGCCGATGACACCAAGCTGTGTGGTGTGGGCAACATGCTTGGAGGGAAGGGATGTCATTCAGAGGGATCTTGACAGGCTTGAGAGGTGGGCCTGTGTGAACCTCATGAAGTTCAACAAAGCCAAGTGCAATGTCCTGCATATGGGTCTGGGCAATCCCAAGCACAAATACAATCTGGTTGATGAGTGAATTGAGAGCAGCCCTGAGGAAAGGACTTGAGGGTGTTGGTTGAGGAGAAGCTCAACATGATCTAGCAACGTGTGCTCACAGAAAACCAACCATATCTTGGGCTGCATCAAGAGAAGTGTGGCTAGCAGATCAAGGAAGGTGATTCTTCCCCTCTACTCTGCTCTTGTGAGACCCCACCTGGAGTACTGTGTTCAGCTCTGGGGCCCCCAATACAAGAAGGACACGAACATGCTCAAGTGAGTCCAGAGGAGGCCACAAAGATGATCAGGGGCTGGAGCACCTCCCTTATGAGGACAGGCTGAAAGAGTTGGGGTTGTTCAGCCTGGAAAAGAGAAGGCTCCAGGGAGACCTTATAGTAGCCTTCCAATACCTAAAGGGGACCTACAGGAAAGATGGAGAGGGACTCTTTATCAGGGAGTGTAGTGATAGGATGAGGGATAACAGTTTTAAACTGAAAGAGGGTATATTCAAGTTAGATATAAGGAAGAAATTCTTTACTGTGAGCATAGTGAGGCACTGAAATTGGTTGTGCATAGAAGCTGTGGATGCTTCCCTCCTGGAAGTGTTCAAGGCCAGGTTGGACGAGGCTTTGAGCAACCTGATCTAGTGGAAGGTGTCCCCACCCATAGCAGGGGAGTTGGAATAGATGATCTTTAAGGTCCCTTCCAAGCCAAACCATTCTAAATTTTACAATTCTAATTCAGGCATTTTCTTTGAATTCAGCAAGGACTTTGTAGGACAGGACAATTATTTGAACCAATTTTCAGCTCACTCTTCTCAAACTGTTCTGTGTGTTGGAGAAACACTGCAGATCCCTTGGATGTAAATTGCAAATTGTTTCCTCCAGTCAGATAAAGGACACACACAAGGTTCTCCTTGTATTTATGTGTCTAGTGGTACTTGAGTCCATGGCAAACACTTAGTCAATAAGAGCAAACATCAATAGCAATAAAAAAGCCTTGTCTTTCCTTTTTCTGCAAAGTCAATGGAATCTGTCTCATGTGATTTACTTGCCTGCTTTTGCAGGTAAAATGGTCCCAGGGCTGAAACAATTCTGTTTGATAGGCACATTTTACAACTATTTAAATGGTTGCCAATATCATCATCCATCTTCTGCCATCAGAAGTGTTGTTCTGCTAATGTTTTCTTGTTTATCACATCTGAATTATCTATATGCAATGCACAGAGGGGCTTTGTTGTTATCACCTTAATTTCTGTACTTCAGAAATTGCATGGCGATTTAGATGCCATTAAAACCAGTCTAGTATTGTTATACATTTCTAATATCAACCAGTAAGAATAAACAATCTTCAAGATCCAAATTATCTGCAATGTCCTTTTATCTTTGTCATTTATTCATTACAGAACTGGTTTCTATAACTTAGCTTTATTCACTGTAAGAAATGATGACTGTCTAGTAACACTATATGATTAACCAAATATCAGATGTCATTTCCCAGCTTCAAATTTCATGTCTCTTGAAGGAGAGAAACAGAAGAGAATGAAGGACAGTTAGAGCTACTCAGTTTCTGTTTGATTTGTCAAAAAAAAATGTGTTATTCTGTGTCACCTTATCCTAGTCCTTGTCCCCAGTGACCACTATAACTTCACACCTTTGAATGTCTCAAAAAGAATTCACAAAAGGGGATTTGTTAAGTACAACCGTGCAGAACCTAATGGACTTTGGTAGTATTTGTGTGTCATATCCTAAGCACTAGCAAACATTTCATCAGGCTTCTGAGTAGTTGCCTATGTTAAACTAAAAGCTCTATGTGATATATTTTGAAAACATTAGAAGGGCCTGAAACAATGCACCAAAAATAGAAAAAGACAGGAGGGCCAGTGAAAACAGTAAAGCACTAAAAGGGATGGAGATATAGGAAAGACGGAACGGGATAAAAGGAGATAGGTAGAAGAATTTTAAAATAACTGTGTAACAGAAAAGACTCAGTATAAGTATGAATACAATGACTCACGACAGTGTAATTGCTATGTCTATTATATTAATTGCATTGAGTTTTGGATGCATGTGGAAACACAGACACAAATTTTGTAGGTGCACATGGCAATAACACCACAGCAAAATTTTGTTCCAAAATACTTTATAAAAAATCTGTTATATTACATTAAATGTTATGCCTTTTCAAGTAAGGAGCTGAAGGTAAAGCTCTCAATGTCTATGTTAATCTACCTTTTTTGTTTCATAACGAACAGATCACATTTGTCACATGCAGTCCGACCTCAATGAAAATTTTTCACTTGTCATCTTTGTTAATACAATTGTTCAAGGCTATTCAAAGGGCTGTCTTCACCTTCTGGAATGAGTGTCATCATGATTTTTTCAAGATAACCCACATCCTTCATTATACACAGGTCAGGAATTTTCTTCAATTTGGGTAACTGTAATGCTTAATTTCCTGCAATGGATCTCAAATAGTTGTATCTGGTTTGTTCATAGAACTGGAAATAAATTCTGATGTATTTTACAGGACATGAGATCAAAGTCAATCTTACGGCTCATGATTTCTTAGCCTGTCCCAACTACAAAGTAAAATTACTTCACTTAAGCTAATGTGAAAGTGATTGTTCAGTATTCTGTCTAGGACATAGATGGGATTTTGTGCTCACTTTACAGTGGGAGAAATAAAGACAGTAAAATTACTAATATAAGATAGAGAGAGAATATCAAGTCATGAATAGATTGCAGTAAATTTTAAAATCAGTCAAAAATTAGTCTGCCAGCAAACAAAAAGATTTCTATGGGCTTACTGGCATATGCTGTAAACTTCTTGTAATTGTGAATTTAACTGATGCTCCTTTCCAACATCAATAGATGCTGTGAATGTTTAACAGTGTCCCAAAAAGAGCTCTGAAGAGTCTCAGAGAGCATGACTAACCTTGAACTTCAGAAAACACATTGGAGAAAGAAGCTCAACCCTAGTAACCGGGTGTGAGAGACTGAAATGTCCTATGACTGTCTCAAAGCCTGCTTGTGTCTGCTCAAACCTCCAACAGAAGCTGCTGCGGCCTGTGAATTGGTCTGGGGGATGTCGCCAAGAGAAGCGGGAGTGTATTGAAGGATGCACCCCCCCACTTCTTTGCAGTTGCATTGTCAGACTCCGTAGATAAGCCTCAAAGGGGCAGAGGGTGCTGAGCTGGCCCCATCCTGTAGCTGTTTGTGGCTCTATTGTGTAGGCCAGACCCCATGCATGCATTGCTAATGAACTGACTAATGGCAAACGTTCCTGCCCTGAAGCCAGATGCAACAAAACCTGTTGGACCAGAGAAAAAAAAACAAAAAAAACTAAAGGTGAGCAGATATGTTAATCAGCTGATATGATGAACTTAAAAAGACAGCAGAAAATTTTCTCTGTGTGCATCTACCATTGAAGCTTGATTCGTGTGCACCCACCACTGAAGAACTGAAGACCAAGGACCAACGGGACGCCGCTGGATCCATGGTGGTGACTATTCTTGCAGCCCTATCCTGCATCCTTGCTTTATTTCTGCCTTTTCCTTCCATTCTGTCCTATCGCTACCCCTCTTCACTTCTTTAATAATAAAAAATCTGTTTTAGGTATATGGCATTCGACCTCATTTGTGTCTTAATCTCACTCTTGGGATCGTATCGAAACCTCCCCCGACATTGCATCGGGACACCGGGCCTACAACTTTTTAATGGTTAAAGATTATTTTTTACAGAGAAAGGATTAGAGCTTCTTGTTTAAAACAAAAGCTGACATCGTGCTTTATAGTTATATATCCCCAAGGAGAGTGGAACAACTGTACTAGCCAACTGCACAGCCCAAATAAGATGAGTGTGTTAATGTGGACTGCACCTGCAGTCACATATTGTGAAAAAATAGGAGTCTAGTCCCTGATTGTAGAGGAAAAAAAGGTTTATTAACCAAAGCCCAGGCTTATTAATGTGTTTAGTTAAGTTTATGCCTGTTCACTTAAAGCTGCATAAATACATCAAAATGAGTAGCAATAATGGACACACTCTTCAATACCATACAAAATTTAGGCCTATCATCTAACCAGGCAATTTTTACAGGTTTTAATTATAAAAGAATTTTACTTTTCTAATTGTTAGTATTGTTCATTATCCTTATCCTTGATATAATTCAATATATCAGAGTAATGAATAACAGTAATAATTGTGTGAAGTGCTAAGGCTTGGACAATAAGCCCAAGCCAGAGTTGACCTATAGATGAATCCTGTACATTTTATAACTGATAACCATTGTGCTATTAGGTATTATACTAAGTTACAGCAAACCAACTGTTCTGATGTAAAAGGTGGGAATACTGAAGCCTGAGCAACAGGCCCTGAACTGAAACTGCTAACTCTGTATGTAGTCATTAGTGAAATATGCATAGAAGATGTAGTTTAAACAGCATAAAACATGTCTATCCTGAATGTATCCTTATATTTCTTTATGTGTGAGCAAGATAACAAGACCACGGAAACAGTTGTCTGGCCTTGTGACCTTGCTCATAAATTAACTAGATAAGCAGGGAAACTCCCTTAGCTTCTCCCTTAAGCCCTGGCCAGGCTCTGGGGGGAACCTAACTGAGATGAAAACCAGATATTTCCGCTTAAAACAAAGGTGTCAGCTATTCTGGCTTACTGATTTTTAGGTATATAAGGCTGGGCCCGCTCACAGCGACTTTGGAAGCCTCACCTACGGGTGGACGCACCGCGTAGGATTTCCCACTTGCAGGGAAAGGCTCTCCAAATCCTCGCTGTGACCGGGGCTCCCCAGCGACTGCGGATCTGGATGATGGTAACGTATGCAAGTGGTGATGTATCTTTCTTAATCACTATTCTCTCTCTCTCTCAAGTAGTAATGATTTGATGCATTACCCTGTATTTTCCTATTTGTTTAAGTGCACTATTCTGTCTTTTCTTACTGTATGTTTTCTGTATTATTCTGTTACATTATTTAGTTATTTCTAGTAAAATATGCCTGCTCTTTTCACTCTGGTGTCTGAGTTTAATTGATATCCCTGATCAGCAAAACATTGTGTGCTTGCTTCTCAAAAATAGAATGCAGAATGTATAGTCCAGAGTATATATATATGTATACACACTCTTGTCCAGCAAAAAAATTATTAGAAGCAATACGATATTTCATAGCAATGATAATCTTAAAAAGTAATTCAGTTCTGGATTGTATATCTTTGTACAGACACACAGAAAAGTGTGTCCAGATACACAAGACTAACAATAGAACAGTGATGCTTAAAACAGTAGTGCATTAACTTTAAAACATGTCTGGATACACACTAGGTCTCAAAAACATACCGTGCAATTACAATTACAATTGTAATTACAGTTTTGCTGACAGTAAGCTGCAACCTTTAATAGTCTTGTGGTACTATTTGCTGATTTATCTGTGACAAATTTAATGTGTTGGCAGATACAACTTTCATCACTTTCATGTCAGCTTTGCATGTCAAATCTGGAAAGCAGTCAGTTGCAGTTCTTAGTTTATTGTTGCATGTGAGCTGTTCTTTAGACTTTATTCACTGTATACTAAAAATGCACAGGCTGGCAGATGTTTTCAAAATAGGTATACAAAGGATTCAAGTTGAAGACTGCATTCTGACACAGTTCAGTGTGTTTTCTTCTACTATTCCTCTGGACTAGTTTATAGCCTAATATAAACTGAAATGTCAATACCTTGTACGATATTTACCTTGGTCTAGCAGTGGATCAAGAATAAAATAATAAATGAATTTTCTCCCAGTTCACCCAGACTTTACTCAATCAAGCTCTTTTTTTTTTTTTTTCACCCAAGAAATTTTAGAAAAATTCAGATTTTACTCATTGTTTCTAGGTAATCTTTGTAGTTTTTGCCACCATCCCCTGGATCAAGAAGCAGTAGTTGCAGAGACATTCGTGTTGCAGTATTTCCAGAGGCATCTGTATCAAATTATCTCTCCTATAAGGAAGGGCTGAGAGAGCTGAGACTGTTCAGCCTGGATAACAAAAGGCTCAGGTGGGATCTTATCAATGTGTAGAAATACCTGAAGGGAGGTTACAAAGAGGATGAAGCCAGACTCTTCTCACTGGTGCCCAGTGACAAGACTGAAACAAAGGAGGTTCCATTTGAACATCAGGAATCACTTTTTCACTTTGAAGGTGACTGAGAACTGGCACAGGTTGGCCAGGAAGGATGTGAAGTGTCCATAATTCAAGATATTCAAAAGCTATCTGGACATGGTCCTGGGCAATCAACTCTGGGCAGCCCTACTTGTGCATGAGGGTTGAACCAGATGACCTCCAGAGGTCCCTTCCATCCTCAATGATTCTGTGATTCTGTGAAATCTGTCAAGATGGGCTGTTTTTCATGAGACATTCAAACCAATACAACAAACCTGAAGTGTTTTATAAAATCTTTACCTATTGCCCTTGGTTTTGTGCATGCAAGACAAAGAGGAAAAAAATAAACTCACTGTTTTTTAAGTCACAGTGGAAAAATATCATAAGAAGACAAGCAGCAACTCCAGTAATTAGAATAATATCTTTTTATAAATATTATTTAAATATTTTTCAGCATTCAGAATTTTTTTCCTGGTTATTAGTAATAAACAGACATCAGCTGATACTAGGAATGACATTTTATGACTTTCAAGGACAAAATAAAGTTGCACTTATAGAAGAATGAATAGAGATAGAAAAAAATTGCAAGCACTAAGATTGCCTACTATTCAGTAATTCAAGCTCTGGAAATGTTGTAGACATCCTCATTGAAACTGCATTTAAAATTTCATGTATCTGAAAAACATTTTTCTTTTTTTTTTCTTAATTGCTAGGATGTTAATTCATTATTACAGCATCCTACCAATGATAGAGGATATGTCCTCCATTTATCCGAATCCCTTTGTTAACAATTCCTATGAAGTGCTACATTTCAGGAATGCTAATGACTAGTGAGATAAAGTATTTATTTAAAATTATTTAATTTGCTTTCTTAACTTGAAACTATGTAAGTCCCCAGAAAGGCAACCCTGTCTAACTGAAAGCTTGTAGCTGCATGACAGCACTGGGCACACCATCCAGTTACATTGAACAACATCTCTTCCTCCTCAGTACATGTTTGGAGAGCTTATTCTACAGGTTAGAGCAAACTAAACATGTAAGGATGGTTTCAGAGGGTGTCCTGTGGGCCAAAGTTGATAAATAGTGAATTACTTTACCCTGTAATATTTCGTTCCTGATCTGTACTGTCTGTAATCCTCTACTGGTAAATGTGGAGCTTTTACACTCCCTAGGCAATCTGTCTGCTGCTAAACCCTCTGAACTCACATTTTTCTTGACAGAAGACAAGCAAATCTGTGAGAGTAAAGGCACCCACCACTGTCCGGTAAGTATTCCCACCTCTGTCAGGTAAGACTACAAAACACTTTAGCAGGTCCGCAGAAGTTTCCAAGAGCTTTCATCTTTAAAACCAATTAGGAGGTTGGAGTTGGGGGGTAGGGAAAGCAGTGGAGCAAGCAAGCAGCAAATAATAGCTTTTAGATGTGTGTCAGCATTACAAAAGTATATGGCTGCAAGGTTATGGTGTGTATTAGGTTATCCTATGAATAAAAGTGATATGCCCTAAAGATATATTTGCAATAGAGCATTCCACTAAATCATTTTTAATTTTGTTAATATATGTAGTCAGTTCTATAATAGAATGTATTTTTCTTATTGCTCTGTGGCTGGCTTTTTTTGCTCTTCCTCCTATTCTAATCCAATATATCTTGCTATAGATAGGGTAAATAGAGATAATAGTCTCCAGTCTGAAATCAGAGCAGATTTTCAAATGAGTTGTATGCTCACATAGCTTGAAAATTAGAGAGACAAGTTACTGTCAGTATGCAGTGCCCTCTAGTGATCAGCTGAGTGAAATTGTAGAAATAATACACTTTTTCATACTCAACGTTCCTTGATATTTAGCAAAAAAAAAAAAAAAAAAAAAAAAAAGGAGAAAAAAGAAAAAATAATGGTGGTGGCAATGATGATTTACAGGAGTTGGTAATTCTACATTTAGCCACCACATCATTCCATGCAGAGTTGCTGAAACTTTTTTTTCACAAGCATTTATAAAATTAAGCAAACACGGACAAATAACAGCTCAGACTGTGTACCAGAAAACTGTAATGGCAAAACACCTCTGGTAACATCAGCCACTAGCCTGTAATGTCATACCTCCACTTTTCACATCCTTAAAGAAACGTTAGTACACGAAGGAAGCACTGAAAACATAAAATGTAATGCTTATTAGTACCAGTTTTGTATATTTAACTACACATTAGTACAAAATACAAATTGTCTATAGGTATCCAAAACATGCCAAAATATTGCTTTTTTATGTCCTAATAATCATTCTTCTTGATAAATCTGATTAACAGCCACAATAGTTGACAGAAACATTCTCAATTCTCATGTTTATTGTAACAAGAAAATGATTTTTACTAAGAAAAAATACACAGAACATGCTATTATAGGGGAAAGTTAGCAGGAAGAAGCTTCATGCATTGATCTGAATCATCAGCACAAAGCTATTTTCAGGGAGAGATAAGAGAGGCAAGGGCAAAGTCCCTGATGGCTGCAGCCAGGCAGCTGGTCAGGGCATTGCTTGGGGTTTTTGGTTCCTCACAAGCTCTTCTTTGGCCTTACTTAGTTGTACATCAGAGAAAACAGATTCAGTCACAGCTCTGGATCATTACACAAATTAATGAGACAGACCCACAACTTAAAAATGCATAAATACACAAAAGAGCCATTTATTTCAAACTAATATATCCATTTAAATCAAATCCTGGTAAGACTCTACTTACAGGGCAGCTGCAGACTCCCTGACTGGAAAGGAGAGGGTGTACTCAGGACACACCACATCCTCAGCTGTGGAAGGACCTCTTGAAAGCAGTCACAGTTAGGGACTTCTGTAAACAAGATCATGCAAAAAAGACAAGACCACTCCAGTTTTCAAGAGTCTCCCACTAACCATGCTCTTCCTTTTACTCTGGTGAGAGAAGCTTATTTCTGGTCCAGCTGTATTTAGATCTACTTTGTTCGGTGACATCAGTGATGAACTCTGAAGGGATTCAGCTTCAATAGCTACACTGTCTGTCTGCCTTGATGCTGACGTGAGCAAAACAGCAAACAAATGGAAAATATACTCAGGTTTTCAAAGTGAGTTGAATCTCTCTGCCACAGAAAGGAAAAAAAAAAAGAAAAGAGAGAGGTAAAGAAAAAAAAACATAACTAATTCATCCTCCACTGGGAGCACAGAATAAATAAATAAATAAATAAATAAATAAAAACCCAACAAACTGAACAGCTTGCCTGAAAAGGTCCACTGAGTCCCTTCTCTGCATGTTTTGCTGGTCCACACTGTCTGTTTCCCCTGCTATCTCTGCTTTTACTATACACAGCTTTGCCCTTAATTACTAGCTCAAAGTAAAGAAATGTAAATGAGGCACTCATTTTAAGAGAGAGAAAGGAAATAGAGCTATATAGGACATCCCAGAGCTATGCAAAGACTCTTTTGAAAAGCCCTGCTGTCAGTTATCACAGGCAGCAGTTGTCACCACTGCAGTGGTGAGATCCACTGGTGCTAGCGGAATTGAGGCACCTGCTCATCACCATTAAGACAAGCAGTTCTGGTATGTAAGTGAGGAGAAACCCGTGAGTTTTGCACATTGCTACACCCACAGAGGTCACCAGCACTTCTCAAATTTCATTGATCTGAAGACTGCTGCTTCCTGCAAAGGAACACTAGTCACAATCTTCCTAGAGGCTGTGTGGAGTGAAATACCAGTAGCACCAAAATCAGACACAATTCATAGTCATTTTCAATAGTAAAGTTTTATAGAACAGATAAAATACCTGTTTGAAAAAGTAAACTTCTCCATCACTCCTCACTTTGTTGTCACATTTATTACACATATAAACCAGTGTAGTATCCTCAAAAAAACAAATGCTACATGGTGTCATGCTGTATCAACCATTGAATAATTTAGAGTAAGACTATATATGAAAGCTTATAAGGACAAGTTTGTGAAACAAAACCAAGTTTATTTATGTTGCTCTTACAGGTCAAAGAGGAAATGTCAGTTACAATTGCTTAACTATAATAGAAAATGCATCCAAGCAATCCATCTGGATAATATGTTTATCCTTTTAAAATATACATACCAGATTCTACTAATATTTTATAATGTTTTTATTTAGTATGATATATATTTAAAGATAAAAGTAGTACATGATGTGAATTAACAAATTTGTGAAGTTCAGTGTATCTTAATTCCAAAACTGAAGAAACTTTCTGAAGCCACTCTATATATTTCGCTTTCTAGAATATATTTTTAGGTTTATTTCAATTTAAAGATGAAAAGCCTAGCTCTTCAAATATGACTCATAATTTTGGTATAAATTGCACCATTCTTGTTCATTCATGCATCTTTACAGTCGTCTTAATTTTCACACTTAATCTGAGTGTAAATACAAATCCAGTCTTCTTATATTTATTATGAGTAAGTATTTGTAATCTTTGTTGGGTGACTTTTCCTTATACTGCTGCTTTCTCCACGAAGATGCTTAAAGAGGAAGTTCCTCTGGCAGTTTCCTCTGGAGGTTTCTGCAGCTAAGTGTGGTGAGTTTATTCACTGAGTAACAAAATAAAAGTAATACATTGCCCAACATGACAAAGATACTAAACTCTTAAAACACTATTCAGCTAATAATTAAAGCTATAAAGCTTTAGTTTATAAGTGTCAGTGTTGATTGTCACAACTATTAATGAGGTATGGATGTCCACTTCCCTTGTAGAGCCTTGAAGATGTCAGCCGTAATAGTAAATACTCATTATCTCCTGAGATGGATTTTATCATCTACACAGATTTGCTAATTATGTATGTTGGTGTACTGGGTCTGGCTGAGCTGGAATTGTTTTTCCCCTATAGCAGCCCTCATGGTGCTGTGTTTTATGCTGGGAGCTGGCAGGGTGTTGATGGTGTTGTGGCTACTGCTGAGTGGTGCTTACACAGCACCAAGGCTCTTTCCAACATTTTCCCTTCCCCAATGGGATGGGATGGGCAAGATCTTGGGAGGGGACACAACCAGGACAGCTGACCCGGACTGACCAAAGGGATATTCCATACCATATGACATCTGCTCAAGTATAAAGCTGGGAAAAAGGAGGAAGAGGGCAGGGGTCACCCTTGGTCCTCCGAGGCAACCACTACGCGTATTGGAGCCCTGCTTCCTGAGAAGGCCCGACATCGCCTGTTAATGGGAAGTAGAGAATAAATCTGTTTTCCTTTTTTTTTGCTTCCGCGCGCAGACCTTTGCTTCGCTTTGCTTATATTAAAACTGCTTTTGTTTTACCCACAAGGGTTGGGTTTTTTTCCTATCTTATTTTCTTTCCCCTCTTTGCCCTGTCGAGAAAAAAGGGGAAGGGGGGGGAAGTGATAGAGTGACTTGGTGGGTACCTGGCATTTAGCCAAGGTCAAACCACCACAGTTGGTTTGCTTAAGAACTGAGCATTCTCCAAAAGGGATTGACAGCAACCGGGGAAGTCATCAAGAGATCAGATGCAAAAGCCATAGGTCACAAGAAGTTGGTGGAAAGAGGGAAAAACTATCAAAGGCATTTCTGTATTCCCCTAACCACTAAAAATATTGTCTGTGCAATCTCTATTATATATATATGTTCACAATGAATAAAAAACTACATTCCTTTTCACTGACCTTTTCAAACCTGGTATTCACCCCAGTGATATATGCTCTAGCAAAGAAAGAACACTGTAAAAGGACATTTCTTCACCCCCAACAGGTCCTGCTAATGAAGATGATCAAGCATGGGCCGTATAGATTGAACTCATAAACTTCTATCTGAAGAAAGTTAGACACTTGGTAATATTTCCTCACAAAATTGTCTGCTTCTCTTTGTTACTCAATGGACTGCCAGAAAAGGAGATGCTTATATTAATTGCAGCTTTCAACCTGCACTGAAAATGTATGTACGTGACTGAGCTCTGAGACTGTGCGGAAGATCTCAAAAGATTCTTGATAACACAATTCATGGAGTTGCAGTCCCTGCTTCTTGCCACCACTTCCTCACAAGATCTCACATCCTCTGCTTTAGAGTCAGCTGAAGCAAGTGAGTTCTTGCATGCTCTGACATTGGCCCAATTTGTGCTTAAACTTATCAGTGATAAGACAATGATTTTTACTTCTGCTTTATGTTATAACAAAACAAAGTGGAAGAATACTTTGGAAATTTTTTTCAATCTGATGCCAAACAAGTTCAAAATCTGACAAGCAATTATTTTTAGAGGAAAAAAGTGAACAAAGAAACAGGAATGTACCGTGCTTTATTATACATCTTTAAGGACATTAATTTGCAATATAATATGTGGCTAAAAATCTTGCTCTGACTAAACCATTTTTTATTCCCACTACTGGCTTAACTCCTGTGTAACTGGCTACTTTGCACAGGCTACCTCTCTTGACTGAACAGAAATTCAATCTCAGATCTGAAAATTCTTCTGGAACAAAGTTTTAAAATTCAGCGATATTTCAAGGGGAAAACATTCAGCATATTTGAAGAGAAAATATCATCAAAAATTCTAAATCAGATCTGATTATTTTATCTATCAGCACAGATGCATAGTCATACAGTGGATTCCAGAGGTCTAGTGCATGAGGTAGAATCTTGACCCTGTTCAAAGTACTGTCCTTTTCAAGCAGATAGACCATATTTTGTATTTCACCCACCAAAGAGTTAAGATACATAAAAATTGACTTTTTTTTTTGCATCTGTGTATTATAAGATTGTACAGAATAAATATGTTAATGTGGCTGTCATTTCTCTGGGCTGAAGTATACAATTGTATGCTCTGTGTGAGATTGTTAATAAAACCAGATATTTCCATCATTAGTAAAACAAAGACTCTTTAAACACAGAATTGTGACAGACTAGCCCAGGGTACCCTAGAAATAAGATAGAATGATCATTCTAATAGTGTTCAGTATGGTGAGAATGGTTGGAGTAGCCAAATTTTCACAGAAACCTCTGCCATGCCACTAAGCAGTCAGAAGCAAAATGTGTCATCTGCTGCTTCTGGTTTTTCTCATTGTTTTCCAAAGCTAACAGAAATCTAGCCAAAATGATGAATTGTCTAAACTTAAAAGAGTTTAAAAGTAACAAAACAAGTGCAGCCTGTGCTGCACAGTTGTGGAGGTGAAGGGACAGATGTTACATAGATATTCAGGCTTGGGTGGCTTCCCATCAATAAGGTAAATCTGTTGTCACTTTGCCATGGGCATGTCAAGAGTACAGCATCTTCAGACATCTTTAGCCTATGCAAGCAGAAGAGATAATGTAAAATAAATTTAACAAATTATGCCTTGTTAGTTACAGTCATACCTGAACCCCATGGATGATTCCAGCAGGATTGCACTCCTGCATGCAGTTTGACAAAACCATTACCATGCAGCAAGGGTTCAAGTGGTTTCTTCCCCATCTCTTTATACTTAGAATGCCACTTTAGAAAGCTTTGTTCGGAGGGATTTTTTTTCTGCTAGGAAAAAAGAAAAAAAAAAAGACAACAACAGATAAAAGAGAATTATGGTATGAGAGAGAAAAAGAATTATGGTCAATTCACAATTACTCATCATAAGGCAGATGATGATTTGCTTTTAAAATGCTCTTTTTCCTACCATAGAAAATTTTCTGACCAAGCTAATTCTGTAAAAGAGTTATAATTCTGGTCTGTTGCAGTTGGTACTTGGTGTCAGCATAGATGTACTAGATAAATTTCCAGAGATCTGTGACTTTCCAAACAGAAATACAGCAAATAATACCATTTGCTTTCTGCTTTCTTTTTCCTCAGCTGTGAAAATTACATTTTCTTGGGGCATTATTGGTCAAATTCTGAAGTCAACAAGATTTCTAAGGTACTGGTACGTATAATTCAGTCCAGTGGGTTTCCACATAGAATAGTCAGATGGGTGCTGTACTACATCTTTAGGAATTACTAAAAAAGATAAAATTAAATAGACTAGATCATTTGGCACAAAATTAGTTCTACATAGCAAAGATTTATGAGACTACCTGCTGCTACATTTCAAAGATGTGTCAGTCAGAAGTTGCAGAAAAGCTACTGCTGATAGAGAATCACCTGTACTTTTGGCACATCACAGCATACTTCTCTACCGACTGGATCACTGTCCATGTACACATTCATATGAAGAAAGACCTCTTAGTTCTGACAACTGTTTTGATAAGCCTTTTCTCACAATAATGGGGAAAAAATGCTTCTATCATTCCAGTTAAGGAAGTATCTTGGATTAGATGCTGAATCAGGTAGTAGTTTGATTCATTCAAATGTCATTTTATCTCCAAACCAATTTCAAGCCAATTCAGTGATTAAATGCTTTCACTACATACTCTCTTTTTCCAGGAAAGAAATGGTATTCCTTCCTGTTAGAAAAGCAACCTGGGGAGAAAATAACACAACACATTTTTTCCTTCACAGCTTGCTTAGGTAGTTTAGATGTGATGCTCAAGTGTTGCCTACGACTGTGACTTCTTTCAATGCGTAGTGTTCCATACCACCATTGCTATTTAAATTATATCTCATTTGCTGCTGATTCAGACGTTCACACTGATGATTCAGACATTCATCTGAACATCCTTCAGGAGGCAGAAAATCACAAGTGAACACAGTCATACAGAATAGGGTTACAAATACATCAATCAGAGAAGCATGCAAAGGTGGGTCACTGCCTGTCACGTAGCAGCATATAATGGCACAGAAGCAATGATGCTTAAAGTCATTTTAAGCACTACAGCTAATGGGATTTGTCATAATACATTTCATCAGAGATTTCAGAACATGATGCTGCTGTGTTGACTGCATTTTAACCACCAAAGCTCTTTGTAACCAAAATAATGACTACAACACTACTGGTGAGCCAGTTTCAACCATCTGATCATAGGGACCAATTTTTAATGTACATTGAACATAATCCCACTAGTTACTTCTAGACATTCCTTCAACACTCACTATGCTACTAATTCCGAAGTGTGTATTTCTTATTTTCAACAGCCTAATAATGTGCATAAGTCAAGTATTTGCTGAGGTACTTGGTGCTTACTTGGCTTTGATATTTGAAACATCATTTATATTCCAAATGCTAATTCATTATCTGTTTTTTTAATCACAGGTTTTCTTCGTGACTCACCCATTTTGTTTCCTGCTAATTTTGTTTATTCTTTTTATATTATGTTATTTTTACTTCATTGAAAGGACGCTAGAGACTTTTTATGGATTTCTTGTCTTCTCGGGCATTGTAGCACCTGCCTCCGTGAGGAAAAACTGTGATGAGGCAAATAAAAATACTCACACTTAGCACCAAGTCTGAAGTTCTAAACTTCTCACAGAGGATTTAAATCATTATCGGTCTACAGTGAGAAGCATTTACAATGAAGTGAGAGAATAAGAAAATGAAGTCTAAAGTACTGAAAAATAGGTCACCATTACACAGCACAAAGGACCTATGATGCAAAATAATTTTCTGAGAGCTCAGACTCCTGTTGTAAAAGAGAGATGACACCAGGAGGAAAGAGAAACCCAGCAACATGCAATCTGTCCTGCAGAACACGTGGAAGGGACATTGCTTTTTCCCTTCCATGGGGTCCATATTATACATGGTCCAAGGTTGTCACCACTACTTAAGCACTACCAAAATGTAACTCTAAACTGCACAGTAGTTTCATTACAAAGTTGTATCTTTCTGGCTGTATTATTAAAGGAAATATGGATATTCGTATCATTTTCAGCTGAAGGAAAAATATATACTTTTCAATCATATCCATTTTTCCCTTCTTAAAAACAGTAATTATTTTCCAAATCATTTGGAAAGATTTCTGCTTCATTTTCAAAGTGTGTTAACTGAATGTCTTTTCCTTTGCTTTATAAGGAAAACATTGAAGGCCAAAAGCCAATTTCTTGCTTCCACCACATGTATTAATACAGGCAAAATTAAATTCCTTTATAGCCCCGAATATGTGAATCACTGAAGAATATGTGAAATGTCTACATCACCAAACTGTTTAATTGAAAGTTAACAATCCAATGAGCAAAGGTTTTTCCACTAACAACTTTTACTGCAATGACTAGATAACATTTTGGAGAAATCTATGCAATAAAGTTAGCAATGCCTATTCTAAACAACTGAAATTGTCATGTGCTTGATGTCTGAGACGTATCTAATCTTTCTTGCTACACAATGCAGTTATCTCCATTTTGTTCAATTACAATGTTTACTTTAATCTCCTTATTCTGGCGCTACGATATGCTAAGTGTCTGTTCTGTGTTTTGCTATAAATAATTCAATTAATTTATCAAATCTATAATTTCTAAATTACTATTTTGAAGTTCTTATAGGAAATATTGTATGTTGGCACCATAAAAAGCAAACATTCATAAGATTAAAGCAAGTACTGTAACAAATAAAAAGCTGGACCACAGTCACTCTATAACCTGATGCGTAGTGTGAGTTCTGCTTAAGCACACTTACCAATAAATAACTTTTTTATTTTCTAATAACAGTTAATTTTAAACCTCTACTAGTTTTGCCTACATCAGACAAGGCTTCAGAAGTCAGGAATCTTCCTAGTTTCAGAGCAGTTGTTCCCAGGTGGGCTGTGGGAACGTTGGCATGAATATAAAGGCTCACAGCAGCACCCAAAACTCAGCTGCTCCCCCTCCACATCTCTACAGGTTTTCTGTGCTGTGGCTTACAGAACAGGGTTGCAAGATTTGCAAGCATGTGATTCTGCAATTATAGTTACAAAACAAAGTTTAACTAGGGAGGAAGAAAAAGTCCAATAAAGCTATTCAGGGGTTTGAAAATTCATTTTCTGTGAATATTTCCTCACTGAGATTTTATGCCATTTTCAAGTCTTACTGACCCTGAAAAAGGCCTAATATTTGAGAAAATGCTTTGGATCCAACTAGTGGTTATCAAATACAAAGCTACTTGTATGTACTTTATCATTTAGTTAGCAAAGATTTTTGCACTACCACTATAAACACAAAGGAAGGTTTCTGTTGCTAATTTTTAGCTAAAGGGCAGATGTATATCCTGACATCTTAAAAACATGGATCAAATTTGTTGTCTTGAAAACTTGAATCTTTCGATCTTTGTATTCGATATGTATTCCCGGGAGCTTGGTTTGACATGTACCACCAGTCAAGGAATCTTTTCAACAGAATCCTTTCACTAAACTGATATTAAGCATTATCCATCTGGGGTCAGCTCTGTAAAAAGTGCTTATTATTGGAAGGGAAGAAAGGAACAAACCTAAATAACATTTTGCATATCATCGTCCATAATTGATGTTTTAAAATTCCTGCAGAGGTTGCAGAGGCAACCAGAACTGTATGAACACAGGAAGCAGCAAAAATAAAAATAAGAAGAGAGAAACTAGTAAAGTAGAAAAGATAATTTAGATGAAGGAATACAAGATAGACATTGAACAGTACCTTCAGTTTTTTAATTATGCAGTGAGATAGATGAGGGAATATTCAAGGTCAGAGTGCATGGGGCTCTGAGCAACCTGATCCAGTTGAAGATGTCCCTGTTCATTGCAGGGACATTGGCCTAGATGACCTTTAAAGGTCCCTTCCAACCCAAACCATGTTATGATCCTATGGTTCTATATAAAATTGTATGATAGATAGACAATAATGTGGACCAACCCCATTACAAATCTGGTAAAGAAAGAGGGTATTATCTTACTCAGATATGAAATGAAAGTCAAAATTTTCTCTTCTTTGATGTTTTCTACTGTGCTGTATTTGGGGCTTTTTCTTTTATAATTTTAACAGATCAGAGATCAGTCAAATAAAATTATTAAAATAGACCTTGTAAATGTTTAATTAAGGTCTCTTTTTTACCACACCTTTTTTTTCCTGTGATGCTGAAAGCTATTCCTGGGCCCATCACTAGTGTACTTCCCAAGTGATAATCTCTAAATATTCTTTTCCATTTAGAGACTTTATTGATATCTTGAAATAAGAATAGAGACTTTTTGTACAAATCAGTTATCAGGTTGTGTGTTGGTTTTGGGGGAGAGGAGCTAATGCAAAAGTGCTGAAGTCAACTGCAAGATTTTTTGCAAAAACTAAACAACAGGGGGGTGCAAAGGCACTGGGGGTGTCATCTGTACCACTGAGACATAACAGATTGACATTACACATATATTTGGTACTTCAGACCTGATGGGCTTCTCAACTTACCCCTGTTGTGTTCAAATGAGGACACGAATGGGTCTCAGCTGGGATGTGACAGTCACTGAACAGTCTAAACTCTCGGTTATTAAAGTGTCCCAAATAAAACTGGTGTCAGTCATCTCACTGCTGCTTATAACCAGTCTTTTTCAGCATTAAGCCAACCAGATTAATTTATGGATAACACAACCAACGTGGAAAGGCAGTTTGCTGGTGCAAATAACTGTATAATACTATTCAGGTCTACACCAGCCCAAATTTAAGGCAACAGAGAGATACTCACCCTTTCTTTTCTCTTTGATTGCACCAGTAGGACAATTTCAGTAGTACCAAGAAACCAATCCTATATTTCAGGTAAAGAAATGCTGATAGTAGTGGAAGCATTACCTCCTGTTGTTAGCAGTATGAGGAAATCAAGGATTTGCTGGAGGAGAGAAGGCTTGTTTTAAGAATACACAGATGAGACTGTGAAGATTTAACGTTTCAGGAGACTGAAGTTCCCATTTTTATTCCTTGTGAAACTACAGAAAAAACAAAGTTGTAAGAGATCAGGTTCAACAAAAACACCCTAGAAAGCCAAAAAGAGCACCTTCTGGAAGTGTAATTTCTTTTCCCATGTCCATATAGCACAAGAACCATGCAGAGATACTGAACTGTGTGAGAAACACAGTATTTTACTAGTGTAGCTAGTATTATACTAGTGTAGCTCCTTGAAAACAGCTGCTTTTCTCCTTGGACCCAAATAGTTCTGCACAAGTTATGGAAGTTCAGTCTGCACAGCATTAGATATTTGTTAACCCTCATTGCTGCTGCTGGCACTATTAATGCCACAATTCCATTAGTGACCAGTGCATTTCCTTCCCTGAGCTTATATTCACAATTAAACTGGAAATGTCCATTAATTTTTCACAAGGAACTAAAAAGGATAATTGGATTTTATTAAAATAAATTACTGACAGCTTTTAATGCAAATGCATGGGTAACATCAAAGACGCTGAAGAGCTGCTGAAAGAAATAATAATAAAAGAGTGGATCAGTCTCACAAGTTTTAACTGGCATCTTTTCCCCAGCCAGAGGGCCTGTTCTATTAAAACATGGAAACTACTTAGCAGCAGAAAAAGAATAAAGAGAATTTTCAAGAAGTGATTGCCAGATCAACACCACAAGAAGTTACTGAGTTTGATAAAGAAAAGAGACATCAAGGTGGAGGGATTACAGAGTTCCCTGTCCTCCATAATTATCAGAGAGGACAAAATGTGCTACAAGGGGATACAAACCCAGGTAGCTTGCAGGCAGATGAGTGCTGTTAAAGCTCAGATCCTCACGTTACACACAGAGTAAGATATAACATGCCACATGATGAACAAAAAGTGTACAATAAAATGAAAGGAAGGATAAAGGAGGTAAAACATCAGAAACCTGCAGGTGAAGACCAAGCCACCAGAGAGATGTTAAACATTTGTGATGATGAGCTCATCAGAGGAGATTCAAAAATATAAGTCAATGCCAGCTGACACTTACTGGTATTTACATGCTTCACTGAGCTTTCTGATCTCAGTCTCCAAAATCTGATTCTTTCACACACCTTATGTTTTTAATCTTTTCTTATTTTTTAGTTCTCTCCAATTCTTTTCTCTAATGATTCCTATTCCACCCAGTAAGCACTCGATTTTATAAATCTGCATTTAAAAAATATGGATAGACAAGCACTTAAAAAAGAAAACAAATATATATACAGGGAAACTATTAATGATCAGAAGAACTTTACAAAAATGTAACTAGAACTAGGAAGACATTAACTAAAATTACTAGTAAAAATTTTTAAATACTGGAAATATATACACCATTAAATGAACATTTATGGCTATTTTATTTACTCTTGCCTTTCCTCAAACTAAGCAAAGGGGTTTTGCTGATACAGAGCTTCATAAAGATGCTGACTCTGTTTACTTCATCTGTATTTTAACTGTCTTAAACTAAAAGAGTGGAGTGAATTATTTTGTCACTGGTATGTTAATGCATTAAACTCCTACTACTCTACAGAATTAGATACTGGAAAATTTTCAAGACTTCAGAGGATAGACTACATTTGGTTTTATATTGCTTGAAAAGCATACAATCCTGACAGACTCACCGTTGAAGTCACAGTAGTTTAACACCCTGTAAAATAACAGAAGATGTACTTTGATAATATACAGATATACATATATGACATTTTCTAGAAACATTCACAATTTAGGATTGAAAACAGTAATTGAAAGATGGAAAATACTAAGAAAACATATTTATGTATGCGGTCTTTATTTTGACTAAACTTTTTTGCCTATCTTTCACAACTACCGTGAGCATTGCAGTCAGATAAAAGTCTGAAGAAAGGTTGCGAGTGAGCACACAGTTCATGTAAAGATAGAAAGGATGTCAAAGATAGTAGTACTGTGATTTGTAAATGGAATGAGTAAAGAGGAATCGGCTTGTCAAAAGCAACTTGGGACTAGACACCAGTGGAAAAAAAATCCTGATGTAAACTTTCCCTTCAGAAATGTAACATTCTTGTGATGAATAAAATCAGCAAAACAGGGTTTAAGCAGGGTCACCTCTAGCATAGGCATGTAAGCAAGAAAGGGCCCACAAGGCATCACTACGGAGGAAAAAACCTAGACTCCTTTCTGGGAAATCAGCATGCCAGGGTGTCTCTCAGACATGCCTGTACACAAATACACAAAACACGGGGAATAAACATGATGAGTTAAAGATCTGCATGCAGTTGTACGGTTGTGGCCTTGATGGGAAGAGGACATAAAGCAAGACCACAGTGCTGGATTTCAAGAGAGCAAAGTTTAGCCTTTTCAAAGACCAGACTGGTAGATTCTGATGGGATAAGGCCCTGAAGGGAAGAGAGGTCAAGAAAGCTGGTTAAATATTCAATCATCACTGTCTCCAAGCTCAAGAGTGGTCCATGACATTGAGCAGGAAGTCAGGCAAAAATGGCAGGAGGCCTGTGTGGATGAACAACGAGCTCCTGGCAAAACTCAGAGAAGATAGAGTGGAAATAGGAACAAGTAACTTGGGAGGAATATAGAGACACAGCCCAAGCCTTCAGAGATGCAGTTAAGAAAGCCAAAATCCCACCTGGAATTGAATCTGGTAACGGACATCAAAGGCAAAAAGAAGGGTTTCTATAAGTGCATAGGTGACAAAAGGAAGGCTAGAGAAAATGTGGGCTTGCTAATGAATGGGGCAGGGTCCCTGGTGACACAGGACGTGGAAAAGGCTGTGGTCTTGAATGCCTTATTCACCTCAGACTTTACTAACAAGACTGGTCTTCAGGAATCTCAGGCCCAAGAGACCAGGGGGAAAGTCTGGAGCAAGACAGACATATAGTTGCTGGAAGAGGATCAGGTTAGATAATATGTAAGCAAACTGGACATACGTGAGTTCATCAGCCCTGAAGGGATGCACCCACAAGTGCGTCCTGGCTGAAGTCATTGCAAGGCCACTTGATGATCTTTGAACAATCATGGTGATTGAGAAAGGTGCCTGAGGACTTTAATAAAGCAAACGGCACTCCTATTTTCAACAAGGACAAGAAGGTAGACCCAGAGAACCTTGAGCCTCAACTCAATCCCTTGGAAGGTGATGGATGAAGAAATCCTGGAAACCAGGCACATGAACAACAAGAAGGTCATCAGGAGCAGTTAGTATAGATCCATCAGTGGGAAGTCACACTTGAACAACCTACTGATCATCTTCTACTGGCTTGGTAGGTGAGGGGAGAGTGGTGGATATTGTGTGTTTTAACTTCAGAAAGGCTTTTGACACTGTCTCCCATAAGATTGTCATAGAGATGTTGATAAGGTATGCCCTGGATGGGCAGACAGTGAGATGGATGGAGAAACAGCTGAATGGCTAGGCTCAGAGGGAGGGTTGTTGGTGATCAGTGGCACAAAGTCTAGTTGGAGGGCAGTAACTAGCAGTGTGCCCCATGGGTCAATACTGGGTCCAATCCTGTTCAGTTAATGATCTAAATGATGAGGAAGAGTGTATCCTCAGCAAAAAACATGAAGGTTTGCATTAGGACTAGCAACCCTTACAGGAAGTATAGATTAGATAGCGGACAGTGAAAGGTATTGAAAAATGGCTGAGCTGTTTGGCTCAAAGAGTTGGGATCAGAAACACAAAATCCACCTTGGGGCTACTTACTAGTGGTGTACCCCAGGGATTAATTCTGGACCAATCCTGTTTAACTGCTTCACTAATGACTTGGATGATGTGGCAGAGTGTACCCTCAGCAACTGCACAGATGATACGAAACTGGGGCGAGTGGCTGATACACCATAGAGTCATGTTGCCATTCAGAGGGATCTCAACAGTGTAGCAAAATGGGATGACAGGAAACTTATGAAGTTCAACAAAGAGAAACACCAAGTCCTGCACCTGGGTAGAAATAACTTCATGCACCATGACAGGTTCAGGGCTGACCAGGTGCCAGACAGCTTTGCAGAGAAGGAGCAATGGGTCCTTCCTGACCATGAGCTGACCATGAGCCAACAATGCACCTTTTCAGGAAAGAAGGCCAGAAATATCCTTAGCTCTATTAGGAAAAGCATTGCCATCAGGTTGAGGGAGGTAATATTTCCTCTCTATTCAGCACTGATGAGACCACATTGGGAGTGCTGGGTACTATTCCAGGCTCCCCAGTCCAAGAGAGATATGGACATACTAAAGAGAGTCCAGAAAAAGGCCACAAAGATTAAGAGAAGTCTCCAGTGTCCTTATCCATGTGTGTGTAAATATATATACATATGTATCTGATGAGAGAGAATGAGGAAATCAGAGTCTCCCTGGCAGTGCCCAGTGATAGCATAAATGTCAATGGATACAAACTGAAATACAGGAAATTCCATTTAAACATAAGAAAATGCTTTTTTCAGCATGAGGGTTTTGCAGTGTTGGAACAGGTTGGTTAGAGAGGTTGTAGAGTCTCCATCCTTGGAGATACTCAAAACCCAACCAGGCACAGCCCTTAGCAACTAGCTGTAGTTAACCCTGCTTTGAGCATGGACACTGAACTAGATCATACCCAAAAATCCCTTCTAACCTCAGTGATTCTGTGATTCTAAGTATAAATACTGCAGATTGATTTTTAGAACTAGAAAATTTTCATGTGACTTAAGAGAAAGAAGCAAGAGATGGAGGTGACTTCTACATTGTTGTTACTTACATAATACTCACATAACATTTGCTTTGATAAATTAATTTAAAATCTTGGGATTACCTATTTATAGTTTGTTGCAACTACTTGAATTTTAACCCACTGATTTTCAATTTTCAGTTTGTTTTAACTTCAGAAGCAGAGAACTTTCTGCTTGTTTCAGACCTGCTCAGATGAGTATATACCAATATTACCAGGGAACTTGATGAAAATAAAGAAATAGTCCTATGGCTAAAAAAAGATTGTGTTTTTTTCCAACAAAAACCCTTATAAGCTTGCCCTGCAGTTAAACTGCTATAGCAAGCAGTAATAGTCCATTCACATCTATTATAAGAGGAGTATCACCTGCAGTTTTATTGACTATCAGAAAACAGGTCCCATTTTGTGAAACAATAAAAATCAAATGTAGTGTAAAATCTCCCAAGGTTGTAGCCTGTAACCTTATAAGATCAGAAATGACAGCAGTAAGCCTTTTTTTTTTTTTCACTTCAGATTCCAAAAGAAACCAGACATTCTATTCTAGAGCAGGGAGTGATGCACTCACTGACATATTATCATGCAGAGACACAGCAAAGGTATCAGAAAATATCTTCAATTTGTTTCTTTTCTTGGTGTTTTACATCTCTATCCAACACTGAAAGGCACAGCCTGTTAGTCTAAAACTCAAGGTAAATTCTAAGGAATACATTAAATATAAGGCATTAGCAGCACAATATAATTTTGCCATGTAATCACACTTTTCCTAGTCCTTAATGTTTCACTACTCAGGTTCACCTGAAAAATTATGCAAATAAAGTGAAAGAACATATGAGAAGTGTAACCAAATCCTTCAATTACATATTCATTATATTGGGTTTGGGCATTATATTGGGCATGGCAAGGTTTTGGTAGGAAGATGGGCTACAAGGGTGGCTTCTGTGAGAAGCTGCTAGAAGCTTCTCCTACGTCTGACAGAGCCAGTGCCAGCCAGCTCCAAGACAGACCTGCCACTGGCCAAAGCCAATCCAGTTAGCAAAGGTGGTAGCACCTCTGGGATAACATATTTAAGAAGGGTGAAAAAAACAAAATGGCAAGAGCAGCTGGAGAGAGGAGTGAGAGTATGTGAGAGAAACAACCCTGCAGAAACCAAGGCCAGTGAAGAGGAGGGGGATGAGGTGCTCCAGGTGCCAGAGCAGAGATTCCCCAGCAGCTCCTGGTGCAGACCATGGTGGGACAGGCTGTGCCCCTGCAGCCCATGGAGGTTAAAGGAGAAGCAGAATCCACCTGCAGCCCATGGAGGACCCCACGCCGGAGCAGGTGGATGCCCAAAAGAGGCTGTGACCCCATAGGAAGCCCATGCTGGATCAGACTTCTGGCAGGACCTGTGGACCCGTGGAGAGAGGAGCCCACGCTGGAGCAGGTTTGCTGGCAGGACTTTTGACCCCGTGGGGGACTGTTACAGAGGCTCTCAAATAAACCACAAACCACCAAAAATTAAAAATTTATTATTAACACAATTAGCTATCTTTCCGTAAATTACAGGTTCGAATGTCTGTGAGAGGAGAACAGAACAACTTTCTAGGGTTTAACGGCAACCCAAAACACTTTATCACTCACCTGATAAGTGAGGGCTCTCAACCTCAAGGACCTGCTCAGGGCAGCATCCCGACCCAAGGCTCCTCAAGGAGTTTCCTTGGGCAGCGTCCTGACCCAAGGGGAGAGTCCTCAACCGCAGCATGCTGCTCCAGGGGACGAGCTCAAAATGGCTCCCCCAGGGGACTCCATTTATACCCAGGCCGAATCTGACCTGTAGTCAATAGCGGCTCCCATTGGCCAAAGGCCCCAATTACCGCGAGGTCCTGAGAACAAAGGCAGTCAGGAGCTGCTGCACTTCAGCAGCCAAGAAGCTCTGCTTTCATTGGGCAGATGCACCTGTCACAGGGATCCACGCTGTTCCTGAAGGACTGCACCCTATGGAAGGGACCCACACTGGAGCAGTTTGTGAAGAGCTGCAGCCCATGGAATGGACTCCATTGCAGAAGTTCATGGAGAGCTGTCTCCCATGGGAAGAACCCCATGCTGGAGCAGGGGAAGACTGTGAGGAGGAAGGAGCGGCAGAGACAGTGTGTGAAGAACTGACCACATCCCCCTGCACTGCTCTGTGGGGGAGGAGGTAGAGAAAAATTAGGAGTGAAGTTAAGTCCAGGAAAAAGGGAGGGGTAGGACAAAGCTGTTTTAAGATTTGGCTATATTTCTCATTACCTTACTCTGACTTTGACTGATAATGAATTAATTTCCCCTAGACAAGTCTGTTTTGCCCATGACGGTAATTGGTGAGTGATCTTTCCCTGTCCTTATCTCAACCCATGAGCCTTTTGTTGTATTTTCTCTCCCCTGTTCAGCTGAGGAGGGGGAGTGATAGAGTGGCTTTGGTGAGCACCTGGCATCCAGCCAAGGTCAACCCACCACATTCGTACAAGGCCATACGTGATTTTCATATACAGAATGTATGCAGGGAAGAGTGAAAGTAATGTTTCCTCACTACTCTGCCCTTCTTCAGCATCATTGATAAGGTTCAGATTGGGCAATGGGACACAGCTCCATTATTCTGGATCTTGATCATTCTTCTCTGGATAAGAAGTCACAAACCAGTTTTCAGAGGTAAAATATTTGATAGGAGGGCAGAGACTTCGAGCTATGCTTCAAAGCAAGTCCACTCCAGGAAATAGAAGAATAAAAACTATGGTCTTAGAAAAGAGGCAGCTTATTCCAGACCCATGTGGACCAGGTCCTTTCCCTCAGCACCTGAAAAAGAGGTTAGCCATGGGTTATGCAGTATACACTGTACACCAGGTACCCTACATCCAGTTTCAGTGGCTGCATCATTCTTTACCTGTTTGTCAGAGGCCAAACTCAAATACTTGAAATACAACCATGTTCTCATCTTCATGAGTGTTTTCCTGCAGTGTCTTCATTAAGACAACTTTAAAAATTTCCTACCCACCTTTGTCTTCAAACTCTAGTTTCCACTGAAGGAAAATCCATGTGAATAGGCTGGATGGAGCCAGGCACTCCTGTCAGTCTTTTCTAGGTAGCCTGACTCAGTCGCCTGATAGAAATATTTGAAAGTACATTTCAATGTTTAAAGATAACAAACTGTAGAATAAATCTTGGGCTGTACCAATACAAAAGCATGTCAAGCAAATACATTTGCCAACATTTTCCTTTGAAGACATTTTCACCTGAGAAACAAAGGATTCTGAAAGATTTTTAAAAATAGCCTGTACTCAAACACCTAAGTGTCCTAATATTTCACCCAAAGTACTCAGTAGCTCCATTCATTTCAACTCTCAATTTCACATGCATGCTGAAGTTAGACAAAAGTTCTCTAAAATTTGAAAGAGATAAACCATGCAGTAATGTACATTATTAGATTACTTTTCTGATACCATACATAGCCACACTTTAAGGAACTATACAAAATAGGAAATTGCATGCATCATGTATGAAGGAAAGTTACATTTAAAAACAGTGAACCATATTTACATTACTGATCTACTGCTTTGTGTTTTAAAAGGTTGGAGAGTCTTATCTGTAAAGGAAGGATTATTTAAAAAAGGAATGCCAACTCAGAATCAAATATTTAACAAATAATGTAATGTCAGTGTGAGTCTAACTTCATGTACACGTATAAATTTGGAATAGGCTTCACAGACTTCACAATGCTGATTGCAAGATTGGAATTTGTACCTGAAAACATGCACACAAAATTTTCCTAGGCTTCTGTAAGCAAGCTTTCGGTTTCCATTAGTCCTGACTCAAACACAAGGTAAGGAACTACAGGTGAACAAAAATTCCAACTACCCACCTACTCCACACCTGCCTTTCTTCAGTGTTTGTTCTGGAACAAGAATATGCTTACTTTTCCTTCATTTAAACTCAATAGAGTGTCAGACTCTTAATCAGAAAATGTTAGGATCCAGTAAAAGTTTGAATCTCAATAACAGTTTAAATATGGATCAACCATTTAAACACATAGCTAGGATCACTTAGATAGTCCAAAGAGGCCCCATCAAGAGGCCTTTCTTGTACCTTTCAGAGCAGGCACGTTCCACTGCAGCTCTCTTGTTAAGTCCCAGTAATAGTTGCAAGGGACCTCAACCACGCAAACAAATAAAAATAACTTGACATTGAAGATATACTCACTTGATTCAAGCTGTGGGTAAAGCAGGCTATCCAATTTCAGGTCTGTCCAATTATCAGATTCAGTTTTCTTTTTTAGCCCAGCATGAGTTCAAGATTTGAGTCTTAGTCGAGTAAATAGCTGCCTCAAACAGCAGCTGAACAAGGTATCTTCATTAAAACTTAGCTACAGATAGTTTGAGTGCTTGAGCAAGAAAAAAAAAGGAAGAAGGGAAGTAAATGAGGAGCTTAGACTAAGAGCTCCCTTTCATCTAGGCAATGTAATGCAAATCTTTTCTATTGTGCATTTTAAGATGTAAATTGGATTCAAGTTGATGTCCACCTGTCTTGAACCAGCAGGGATCTTTTTCCGCCTTTATCAAAGCATCTCTCTGCCAATTACTGGCTGCTGTGACAGTTGGAGTATTTTTGTGTGTGTGCAGACTTTTACAAATACAAACTCATTAAAATTAGCTCTTTCACCTTCTGATTCCAAGAAAAACTGTCACTGTGAAAAATATCAGGGATCAAGTGATCTGTATTGTCTAATGACATCCTAAAAGATCTAGACGTTTATGTTTATGAAAAAGAAGTCTTATTTTCTTGGTATTTTCTGTTTTCAAAAATTTATATTTTTAAGAAAAAAACATTATGTTAATACACAAAGATTGTTTACTCACTGCAGACAGGCAGATAGCTCTCTATTCATTGAAGTAAATTTTATTTAATAGCAGCAAGCTGAGATTCCTTGCTGCATTTAAATAAATTCTCTGACACTCCATAGAAAAATAGACATTCGTTACAATAACTTTACACAGCTCATATACTGGAATTCACTGAATAATTAAAAAGAGACAACAAGTTCAGATCAAGTTGCTACAATCCCCCAGCTGTTAAAAAAAACACACTTCCATTTCAATGATCACAAACCAGATATGACTATAATATGTTTATCAGTGAGAAGGAAAAAGGGAACCAGATTTTTTTTTGTGGGCTTAAGGAATTTTGCAGCAGTTTGGCTTTAAAAGTAGTACTTTATTTTTCATTTCTTCACAGGTTAAACTATTCCATTGCAAAATCTTGGTATGAGGATCATTATTTTGCTGATGTTCTGTATTTGAAATGAACACTGTAGATTTGTTCAATTACTAGGGATGTGCACATATGTCACAACTTTGGCTACCAAGCCATAGCATAGTTATATTTATAATAAATTTCAGCTGTTACCTTAGGTTTTTTTCCTCACTAGCAATGAACCCACTGCCTGATATACTGATGTACATTTTTGAAGTGCTCGACACTACTGCAAAAATATCAGAAAGACCGCAGGTCATAGCCACCCTTTTGCACTCTTTCAGGGGAAAATATATGCTTGAAAATTGTTGACAGACAGGTGCAAGGTGCAGGTGTTAAGGGAAAGCTGAGGGAGCTGTTGGTACTTGGAGGCATGGGAGGTGGAGAAGGAGACCTTTCAAGGTCTAGAATGCCTCACTCTGGGCCTACACCATGATGTGTGGTACATGCAAGTTTATCTAAGGAGAGAACTGATCTAGAAAAACTCCTTGAAAAGTACAGGACTTCCCCTACATTTCATCTGGCTTTGCAATTCAAACAGTGCAATATGATACCACCAAAATGTTTGGAAACAGGAGACAACACACAAAACGTACTTCTCCAAAAAGTATGTCACAGGATGAGGAATGGTCTTTTTACCCTCTTTATACATGTATTGCTCACATCTGTGGCCTTTTTTTTTTGGTTTGGGGGTTTGGGGGTTGGGATTTGGGGTTTTGATTTCAAGACATGGTTTTATTGAGGGGAGCACACTTTTCTCTCTCAAACATACAAAAAGGCTATGAGATCACTAGAAATCACTTATCAATATTGTAGACAATTTTTTGTTCAGATGAAGAGAAAAATGTCCCAAGATGACACTGCCAAGAATATCTGGCACATTTCAGGTTCCAGTCAAAACTTGGCCCCTATCACATGTTCCCTTGTCATGCCATCTGTATGTCACTTCTCAGAGCATTTCCACAGTTTCTCTCTCACCATGGACTTTCACTAGATCATGAAATAAAGGGTTCACTGCAAAATGTTAATCCTGATGGAAGGAAGCCTGGGTGGTTTAGGAAGAGCCACTGGCAGATATGCCTCTCCATAGAGGAGCAGCAGCACTCACAGGGCTGTCATGGCTGGAGCTGGGAACCAGGCTCAGCAGAGTCAAAGGCAGTGACAGACCACAGTGGGGGAACAAGCAATGGGAAAGGAAACAGATGTGAACCAGGAACCACTACTTGTCCATCTGTCTAAGGAAACGGACAGCCTAGTTGTCTTGGACCATAATCCTAGTAACTACAGCATTAACTGTAACATGCTCATGTGGAGGCCGTACCGAGGGCAGGACCATACTGTAAATGAACCCTGTGTGGCAGGGACTTACTGGAAGCCTTCATAACATAGACAGATAAAGTAGAAGTTAGATAATTTGAAAGTTGTTAAGATACAAAATGGGCATTTTTCCTTGTTTATCACATTTGTCCTCAGAATCATGGCGTCTCCTTGAAAAACATGAGTTAAAGACAAGGAAACTAAATCTAACTGAACTAAGCCTTTCCTTCTACACTAACAAAATAATTGCACAGCTTATCTGCAGTTATATACTGTACTATCTGCATTACACATTCCCCAATGCCCATACGATATTATTTTTAGTTATATAAACTGTAGTAGTTATGTCTTCTTTCACTCAGACAAAATGGAAGAGTAAACACTAATCATCTATAAAAGGGAGATCAAATTAAAAGGGTTATTTTGAAGACAGGACAGAGAGATTCAAAATTAAGGAATAATCACAAACACCTTCAGTATAAGGAAGTAATTTGAAACCAGTTTCCAGAAAGGCTGAGTAGAAAGCTCTAGGGCAGAAGATTGGAGATCAAAGAAAGTTCTCCTGAGTACCATCATACAGTGCTCCAGATCCAGCAAAGGACTGAGGTAAATATTAGATACAGTAGAGGAACTGTAAATTTTAACCAAAGACTAAGCTTATATAAAGCAAAAAGAAGACATTAAAAATCTCTTGTTTTAAAAGCAGGCATTGGCACAGGAAAATTAAATTATTTTTCTCATCTGAAATATCCTTATGTTCTCACAGAGCAGATTAAAATTCTATCCACCTCTCTTGACTTCGTATTTCAGAGTCCATTTTCTCTAAGCTTTGCAATGTGGTAACATACTGCTATTTTCAAAGCAGAGCAATATTATGGAAGAATTTTCCAAAACAAACTACATCTCTGCAGTAGAATAAAAAACAGACAAAAAAATATTAACCTCTAAAGCCTTTAAATATATAATATATATCTGTATATGTTTGTCTGCAGTGTACATATATGAATATATATATAAAAATGTACATACATACATATGTGTATATATATACAGATATATGCAGGTATAGTTATATCAATACAGATATGGGTACGGCTATAAATATAGATATGTGTGTGCATACACATATATAAAACAAAGAGAAGAATTAAATATTTCACCAGTATATTCTGCACCTTGCAGAAACTGAAACTGCAAAACATCTTCATGTAGGAATGCCACACGCTGATAAGACACAGCTTGAGAGGGGGGGTTCAGCAAGGGCAAGAGCCCAGCACTCGTAAATGCTACTCACAGCAGCTATTTGCATTTATGCTGCTGCTACCTGAGCAAGCTGATCAGCTGTATGTAAGACAGTAGGAATATTTTTTTTTAAATTAAACTCTACAAAAAATGAAGAATGGCAGCCACAGAATCCTTTATAGTAACTCAGCTGAGACATTCTGCCTCTTCCTGTACCTTTTCTGTTAGTATGCAGAAGATACAGGATAAAATTTTCTTATTTTGAGAGATGTTTTTACTGTTTTGAGAATTAGAAATTGCCCGGCCACCTTAAAACATCAGTCTGTTTTTTCTGGTTTCTTTTGGTTTTCATTTCTTCTTCTTTCACAGCAACTAGTCCTAATGGATTTGGCAGAATATGCACATGCTTCTAAAGGATAATTATGCTGCCACGAGGTGATTATGTGACAGCTTTATATCCTGCAGTATAAACATTCTATATTTTTACCTTAGTTTTCACAACAAGGATGTTAGATTTGCTATTTACTGCTACAAACTATGGAGATTATTGATGCAGTGATAGTCTGGAGTACTTAACGCACTTGCTGAGAGCAAAGGGAAGATCACAGAGGGAACAAGAATTACAGTCCATAAATGCCATAAACGTTCTGAGCAAAGTTTACTGATAGACAAGATTTCCCCCTTGTAAGTAGCACTATGGCCACTGAGCAACCTAATTCCCACTAGGAACAAAATAATATTCTTCATCACTACCCACTGTTCTTGGGAGCACAAAGTAAATTTGAAATTTAACATTAATAGTTTTGCAAAGTCAAATTTGTGCAATGGCTGCAAATCAGCTTGAGCCAAGACATTTTAGCAATGTCTGCAGATCACTATCGGAGCAAGCAGAATATTCATTTTCACTCTTCTTTTATAATCCCAAGGAACACAGCAGAAGTCTGCACAAAGCCCTTCATTAGTTGTACTCCTGACAGTCAGAATAAGCTTGGACTTTAAAAGTCTAAAAAATCCTGCACAGAAGAATCAAAGTAAGTTCTTTATTTTAATCTTTTCTGACATTTTGCCTGATAAATGACTGCTAAAAAAATGGATTCTTTTAAGGTCAGTCACTGTTGCTTCTTACCCTTTTTCTAAAGCTTCCAATAATATACAACATTTTTTTATTTATCCCACTTACTCAAGCATGCTACCAAATTTTTCCATTCAAGAGGGTTTGGCTTTTTTCTGTATGTTTTGAGAAGCACATATTGCTGGACTCGTGCTGACACTTAACTATAAAACCTATGTATAGAAAGACATGCAGTAGTAGGATGGAGTGAAAAAGGGGTGTAGTGCCCAAATGGTTAATGCATTGGGCTTTTAAGGTGACAGCCAAAAAATACATATATGAAAAACTAAAAATGCAGTTTACTTTTCTCAAAATAGTGAAGGGCTGAGTCAGCCATGAAAGAATCTGAGGATCTGGCTTAAGGGAGCCTCATGTCTTTGAAACCATAAGATTAGACCACTGCGCCACTCCTTTGAGCAGAAAAGAGACAAAACAGTGAAACAACCCTTCCAACCAACAGCACAACATCTTTGCCTAGAAAAGGAAAACATATCAACCCACTGAGTAAAATTTCTCTGAACAAAAATGAAAAATAATTTTAAAAGGAATAGATGCAATCATAGACTCTTACATAATTTGGGGTGGAAGGATTCTCCTGAGATTTCCTGGTCCCTCCCTCAGCTGAAAAAGGGCCAAATGCAGAGTTAAATGCATGGTCTTGGTAATAAACTGCCTTGCTCAATTGCAACAAATTGCAGTACGTACAGGCAAGATTATTGTGAACAATCATATGCTCCTATACAATGTAAATGAACAAATAAGTCATGCTGGAAACATTTTTGATTGAGATTGATTTGACAGTACATTGGCTACATAGCAGAATTACACAAAACAGGAAATAGGATTTCTATAATTCATGTTGCTGTAGCACCCATTGATCTTTTTCATAGGACATCCCAAGCACAACCATAGTATAAAAACCTTCCTGTCCACAGAGCCTAGCATCTGCATATAAGACAAGACACAGCAGATCAATACGGACAGATTAGGAAATAACAGTGAGTCAGTATTGGCCAGCATGACAGACAAGAATCATATCACACCAGGAGCTTGACCTGTTGTCAATTTTTTTGTAAACAGCAGGGCATCTTGAATTTATTACAAGAGATCTGAGTGCTGACAATGCTTTGCACAAGTTTTTAAAGTGTCCCTCTCACAGGCATCCCAGCAAGGTTTTTCTTTCAAGGACTCTAGAAATCTTTGAAGAATATAATCTCTTTCTCTCTCAACATAAGTTCCAATTATTAAAAAAAATAAAATAATCAAGACGAGTAGTGATGTAGTGCTTATTCCATAATCTGATTTCTTTACCTAAGCGTATACTCAGAGTCTCTTTCCTTTTCTCTACTGTCTGAAACACCTTATGAAAACTACTACTTTGCTAGATCTTTCTTATTTCAATGCATATTTGCCCAAAACTATCACAAAAGGGGCCTCCCACTATCAGCTGGTCTGTAGTCAAGGCTGATTCAGGATGGAAGTAGGTAAGTGTTGATGGGGTGGTCACAAATTCAGAACTTTTGCGACAGTTTTGTCTTTTTATAATTCACAAGTCACATGTGAATACCTCAGTTTCACGAGAATCAAATTGGCAATAACTGGAAAGGAGAAAAATTAAAACCACTCTTAACTTTACTCTAGCAATGACTGGTAGTCATAACTTTGAGATTTTAGAGGAGTTTTCAATAGCAGTTTTGCTCAGTAACGCTGCAGCTTTTGAAAGGACCACTCTAGGAGACCTGTGTTTAATGATCCATGTTTGACTCATCTTGTGTCTTGATTTTCAGAGTGCTGAGACAATGAAATCAGAAGGATCTATGATCAATGTGCTTTTCTGAAAATTAAACTACCTGGCTGAAATTCCTATAACAGGGAATTTGTTGCAGAACCTACATCACCACAGCTAAGGGACTCTCTCAGCATTCCCAGTAGTTGTATGTTGCCTGGCTCAAATGTAGCATAAAAACTACATATACAAAGCACATGAGAGATACAGCAGAGGCCATATCTAGTAAAACAAGGGGATGAGAACCCAGAGTAACGAGTGATTTTCTCAGGCAGTAAACCCAAACCCAAATATAACCAATAGCATGTTCTTAGGAGAAAAAAAAAAAAAAACAAAAAAACAAAAAACCTTTATAAGGCACAGGAAGTAAAATTTCTGCTCTATTCATAAACTACAAAACCTCTCCCAAGATACTATGTTCAGTTTAAGTACAATACTACAATAAAAAAGATAAACCAAATAAAAGGAGTCTAACAGCAATGTCTAGGAAGCATTTCTTATAAGAACAAAACAAAAAGAATAAATTGAAGTTCAAGTTTGTAGAAGGAAACACAAACCAAGTTTATAAGAACAGTCTTCAATTCTTAATGAAGTAACTGCAAAGAAAGGGGATGAACTACTCTCCATATCTGGGAAGGACAGAACAAGTACATTTCCATTGCAAGTAAGGAAAGAAAAGAATGTCATAGCTCTTTAAAGTTAAGAATAATAATATTTGGAAAGTAGTTAGTGATGGCAAACTGGATTTTCTGTCACTGAAGTTCCAAGAACAGTTTAGACATATCAGA
Organism: Strix aluco; assembly: GCF_031877795.1. NCBI lineage: Eukaryota > Metazoa > Chordata > Aves > Strigiformes > Strigidae > Strix > Strix aluco. Next base: position 62,222,615 of record NC_133931.1, on the reverse strand, counting down.
AATGGATTAGTTGCAGTTGATCCTGCCTAAGGATTAGAAGACTTTTTAAGGTCGCCTTAGAATCCTGTGATTTTGATCGTTATTTTGAGTTAGTTTCAGGCATAAATTTTTGGTAACAAAAAGTTACTTTCCTACATATGACCTAACTTCCAATTAAAATTGATCTTTGAGTAGTCCAAAGATATTTTCCACTGTCAATCATACATCTCAGCATGACCACAATTTTACCTTTAAGAAACATCATATCATGCTGAATTCTACATTTAGTTCCTGTCCTACTTTCAAAGTTGGTACAATGCTTGTTCTTTACAGTTTTCTATTTCTGCAGGTTAAGGTTACATTGATTTAAATTCAAAATTTGAGGTTGGAGCTCTTTCATTACAGAACTAAACCCCATCGGTTTATCAGCTTGATTTCCTATGTTTCCAGGTAGAGAGTTCTCAATTTGTATTTTCCTGCAGTAACAGCATTATTTTAAAATATTCAACAAACATTTTAACAAACTGCAATGATTACTTGCTAAAAGGCACTTTGTACATGACTGTCCATCCCACTGCTAGAGGAGCTCTTATGTTGAAAGAAATACTAGTACTGATATAAACATTGCTCTTGAACGCTTTTTTACTTTATGCTAAAAATGGTTTTAGAATGTTTCATGGAGTTAAGAACTTGAAGAAACTGAGAGTTTGCTTAGACTAAAAGTGACTGTATAGTTCCCTTGTAATGTCAGGGAACCGTGTCACTGCTCCATAGGCCCTATTTACCACAAGTCACAACCTCCCTGTTACCTTCTGACAGTGAGGGCCTTTGGAACTACATCTCATTACAGGAAGAGAGAAGAAAGTTGAGTCTTTAAAGTTCCCTGTTACAACTACAAGTTGCAAGTCCTACAGTTTTTGGGACTAAGTGAACTAATGTGACATCTCTGGAGCAAACCAGTTAGTTCTTGTGCAGAGACACAGTTTGTGCTGGTGTCACCCAGAAGAAGGTTATTTTAACAGTTTTTTGTGCCTGGGGCCATGACTTCAACAGGTGTTTTATTTGGGGTGAAGGAAAGAAACTTAACTTGTTGACAAAAGAAGCAGTGGTTATTTCAGAGTTATTTGGCAGTTCAACAAATAGTCTCAGTTGAAAATATTTTTTACGGTTCCATTTAACGTTGATGAAACTCATCTTTCTGGCCGAAAGATACAGCCTCTGAATCACTCTTTACACAGGGGAACTGCAGATGAAATCTTGTCTCTACTAGAGTTAAAGTACATTGGAGGGCAATGCAGAGATGTCCATGCTATGAAGCTGTGACAGTGTGCTGCCCCTGTTCCCACAACTGATCTTTATTTCCTGTAACCCTGTTGAAGTGATAACCACCAGTGGTGGTCATAATGGATGCATCTGGTCATGATGGCTGCATCTGGCTCAAAGTGGATTTGGGGGAGACAGATAGCAACACAATAGCCAAGGGCTAAGTTGAGCATGTGCCAACCGAAATATAGCTGGTATGCAAATACAACTATAAATCAATCATCTTACTCCATAAATACAGGACAGACCAGAGCCCATTGAGCTCTCCTGCATGGCAGCAGGCTGCACACCAGGATCTCCCCTTGAGTAGGGACACCTCTCAAGGTTACTCCTCTACGTTGAGTATCACGTCAGATACTTGGTAAGTGAATTGGGAGTAAGCACACTGAAACTTTGAAATCTTAGCTAAGTAATTGTGCACATATAATATTTTAGACATAAACTGTTGACCAAGTCTTGGACTAAGTCTGAATCCAACCACAACTAAAGTCCCCTCTGAGAAGGAGTTCAGAATGCAAGGGGGTCCTTTCTGAACCTCATGACTCAACAGGAGGGTCTCCCTGAGAGTTTTGTCTGACCCTGTCCTCTATGCAGTAAATAACCAAGTGCACCTTGCCATCAAATCTTGCTAAACCACTGTCGCATTTACTATCAAATTTGTTAAATCACTGTTTTATATCAATAAACATATTACTACTTCTCTCTTATGAGTGAATTATATCACTCCATCTGCAAGAGAAGCATTCTGAAATAAAGCATTCTCAATTCCTGCTGTTGACCTTTTTTCACTGTATTCACACAAACAGGATTTTTAACTTTGCAGGATATTAGACCCTTGATAGGTCCACTTAATTAGAAGGCATAAAAGTGATTGAATTATGCTATCACTTCTTGGTTAGGAGAAAGCTTTAGTTAATTAAGAAATGGGGAAAAACTGTAATAATATATTTGACATCAATGTGTAGATCTAGAACTGGTTTAAAATCAGATATTTTTAATAAGCCACAGGGTTCAGTTTCAATAAAAGGGTAACCGATTATTGTTAGTGTAGAACTGGCATAATTTTAAATAATTTATAAAGCAAACAAATTTAATATGCTAATATAGTAAACATTTTAGAATTAATTTGAGAAATTCTGGAGATATTAATATGTAAGTAAAATAAGAGACAAAGGTAGCTGTTGGTGCTTCTTTGGAAATTTTTTCCAGGGACAATCTTTAACCCTTTCTCTGACATTTGCCAGCCATGTAACCAAAGTTTTTAATGCTCTGTACTCTTACAGCTCTGTATTGTATATGAGATTATGCTGAAGTTAACCAATGCCTAGGTCATGAAGGCAGAAAAATTAAATTCAATTTGTATGGAATATTTTGCGGGAAATAAATAAAAGGGTCATTTCAGCAAGATAAAGTAATTGTAAATAGAATTCAAAGCAATCTAATCTAAACGAATGTTTGGGCTTTGTTTTGCTTTATTTCCTGTTTGGCAACCAGATGGAGAAATGTGTTATTTGCACAAGCCAAACTGCTGACAGTAACTCTCTGTAGTCACATAGAAACAAAATCCAAATTAAAATTCTAGTTCTGTTCTAGCGTGTCCACAATTATTCTTTGCACCACAGTGCATGAAGTAGTCCAGCTAAGCAGTACAGGATGGGAAAATGAAGGTATTCATGATAAGGAGTAATGCAGATCTTTTTTTCTTTTGCAAAGCTGCCTGTGGATAATGAGCTAAAGTCTAGCTGCTGCTTGGCTATGGCACACTGAAACACCAGATAATGCCTAGAGGTGAGATGTACTCCTTCACCATACCACTAGCTGAATTTCTAACAACTTTTATTCTCCTAAATTCAGATATTTTGGAAAAAGAATCCAGAAACAACATTTTTTCCACGTTAGGCTCACATTTTATCTCTTCTGCCCTACCTTTGATACCTTTTTTATTCTTCTGTCTCTGTATCTGATGTTTAATTCTGATATACACAGTATTCAGTGGGAAATGGCTATTTTTGATTTAGTTCTTACTTTTTTTTAATCCACACCGCTAGACAAAATTTAGAGTCTTGTAAATAAATTCAATTCAAAAGAGAAATTGGTGTTAGATATTGAATGCAACAGCATCGGATTCCCCCCCGCCGCACTTCAAAAAATTACAATAGCCTGCCTTCTTAAACATAGCAGACATCAGTCTAGAAGAGATTGTTTTCTTGCTCACAGCTATGATCTACTTTTAGCCACCATCAATCAAAAGTAATCAAGAGTGATAACTGACATATTTCGGGATGTCATTCTGTCTTAGTGTTTTCATGTGCTGCTTTTTCAAATTTGGTCTACTCTTTCCTAGGAACACCTGTCAAAGCCACATTATCAAGAGTTCTTTATTCCTGAGCAACTTGATACTTCCCTTTCACTTTTGGGAAGGTGAGAAGAAAGCACTTGATGGTCTATTACAGTTATATTAAATAAAGACCAGTACTTAAACCCTCAAGCTCTGCACCATTAAAAAGTAAACTAACTGTGGGAAATTGACTCTCTGCGATAACACTTCCCATATTTATCACAAAGTTTGTGTGCATCAGTCCAGCACATCTGATCCCATCTCCCAAGAAAAAGAGATCCTTACCACCTATGGAGGAGTCCAAACAGCACCTCAAATACTAGGGACAGTTCAACTGCTTACATTGGTGCTCTGATTGCCAATAGCACCCTGGGTGTCCAGAGAAGGGTGCCAGCCAGCCATTGCACCACCACCCCTACATGGAGCAAGTGGACTTCACTGATTGCCCAGTGAATTCTTATTAGAAGCAAAGTATTTCCAGCACTGGTAGAATAAACTATGAACTGTTTTGAGGAAGAAGAACTATGAACCAAACCCCTGGCCAAAACACAGCCACCGAAGCACCACCCTGCAATAGACTTTCATACAATGACCTAATGTACACCCTCTTCACTGACTCTTCCTGCAGACTTCAAAGGGGACAGAAGCAGTGGAAAGCAGCATTGCTGCATACCTAAACTAAGTGGAAGAGAAGTGCCCAGTCAGTTTGCAGAAGCCAGAGCTACGCAGATAGTGTTAGAAGGGGATGAAGGAGAAAAGTGGCCCACAGGGCATGTCTATACCTATTCCTGAATGGTGACCACAAGTCTGTGTGCAAATGGATAAAACAGTGGAAAATAGCGTAGGATAAACACATCATGGCAGCTGAGGTATGGCAACAAGTAGCTCATTGGATACAATGCAGACCCATGCAAGTTCATCATGTGAATACACCCATCTCAAACAACAGAGCCACAGGAGAACAGCAAAACACAGGGCTAGTCAGTGTGCTAAGGGGAACAGTGCAGTCCTGGCTGCAACTAGAAACTTGGTTCGGTTCATCTATGTATGATGTGTAGTGCCAACATATGCTGACCACCTGCAAATTGCTGGAAAATAACTGGGAAGAATCTGCATTTTGGTGGAAGTATAAAGATACATGTATAACAACCTATGGGCAAGCACTAAATGGCCAGCAACATCTTGTGTGTATGGTTGAAGTGATGGGTTGTGTGGCAGCTAGCATGGCTGTGCCTGGCTGTCATCAATGTTCAGATGTGAATCCCAGTTATCCAGGGGAGCAGCCCCATTACTAGAACTGCAAAGCACTTCACATGCAATCAGCCACCCCCATGTCCCAAGCAGCCACGGCCATGGCCACAGGCAGGTGCAGGAGGCAGAGGGGATTTGAACGGGCAATCCCAGCTGGGTATTGCCTGCAGATCCAGTAACTGATGGGGTCAGCGTTGCTCATGGCACATGAGGGGTATGTGGAGAGGATGGAAGAGTCTATCTGGGTATGTGGGGAAAGGATCCTAAGAGAGAATCAGAGAGACACCCAGGCCCCCTTCTTGGCCTGTGCATGGAGCAGCTGCACTGACCTGGTTGGCTCTTCTGTACTGCATCATCTCTCCCCAAACTCAGCAAAGTCATGTAACTCATAAAATTGCATTTATCTGTGATTAAGGCACTTTGGTATGCAAATCCATTAACCTCCATACTGTCATTTGTTCTTAAACAGCAACATGCATGTAAATAAAGAGTTTCTGAGGAAAGCCAGCATGGATTTTGTACAGGGAAACCCTGAGACGTTAGCCTTCTGGAGTTCTTTGCGTGTATCAACAGGCATGCAGATAAAAGAAATCCAGCAGATATACTTCGTACAGATTTTTAAAAGCCTTTTATTATTAAAGAAAACAGTTGCCACAGGACTGGAGGGAAAAAAAAAATCTTTCACATCTTAAACAATATGAATCAAAACACAAGGCTTAATGAACACTTTTCAGGATCAAGAGGAGTCAGCAGTCATGCCGCCCCAGGGACTGATGCTGGTTACAGCTTCATTCAGCTTCTTTACCAATGATTTGAAGAAAGCACTGTACTGTGAAATCTGCAAGGCTGCAGCCAATTCCACTCTTCCAGGTGGTCAAAAGCCAAGTCATTGGCCATGAATGACAAAAAATCTTGACAAACTTTGTAAGTGGGTAAAAAAGTGGCAGATGAGCTAGCAGAGAAGGCTGCAGTTAGGAAAAACTACCTTAAAGCTTTCATATGCAGTGCTGAACTCATAAAAATGAAGTCATAATGAAGAAGGATTTTAGAGTCACCGCTTGCAGTTCTCTGAGATCCTTGTGCAGTAGTAACCAAAAAAAGCCAATAAAATGGTGGACAGCAACCGAAAGGTGTCAAGAGCAGAACAAAAGCCATCACTGTGCCATTTTAAGAAACTTGGCATGCCCGCATTGGGACTGCTATGCCCAGTTCTGACCTCTGCATCTGAGGAAGAAGATAAAGCTAGATAAGGTGCAGAGAAGGGCAACTAGATGATCAAGCAGCCAGAGAGATGCCTTATGAGGAGAGACAAGAAAGGCTGGGACTCTTTAGTATGGGATTGAAGACTTTACATGAAGGCCATGGAAAAGCTGAGCACAGAACCGTTGTTCACCAAATGCTGCAATTAGAGAACTAGGTAGCACCTTTTGAAACACTAGAAGGAAACTGACTGAAAACAAACAAAATACTTCTTCACCCAGTGGGTATTAAACTCATGGAAGAAAGGTGATGGGGGAAGAAGATAGCATCATCACACACAAAAATGTGTAGATTCATGGACCACAAGACCATAATAAAAAGAGAGTCAAGGATGTACTTTCTAACATTCTTAATACAATGAATGGGGGTGCTGGGACAGTAAAAGGGAAGTGAATGCTAAAAGTGACAAACAAACTGAGTCTCCCTTGTGCCATGTAAAGTAAAAGAAATATGGAATATAGTCAATCTTTATGGATCTAAAAGGTAGATCTCACAGTATTAATCAACCAACAGATAAGACACTTGTCAAAAGTTGTAATACAAATTGTAATACAAGTTGGAGAGACATGGATTTGATGGATGTACTACTCGGTGGATTAGCTGGATGGTCATACTCAAAGAGTTGCAGTCAACAGCTCGATTCCAAGTGGAGAGCAGTGACAAGTGGTGTTTCTCAGGGGTCGGTATTGAGACAGTAGCTGTTTAACATCTTTGTCTAAGACATAGACAGTGCGATTGAGTTCACCCCCAGAAAGTTTACCGATGACACCAAGCTGTGTGGTGCGGGCAACATGCTGAAGGGAAGGATGCCATCCAGAGGAACATTGACCAGCTTGAGAGGTGGGACCTGTGCCAACATCATGAAGTTCAACAAGGCCAAGTGTAAGATCCTGCACATGGGTCAAGGCAATCCCAATCACAAATACAGACTGGGTGATTAGTGGATTGAGAGCAGCCCTGATGAGAAGCTCAAAATGACCTGGCAATGTGTGCTCGCAGTCCAGAAAGCCAACCATATCCTGGCTTACATCAAGAGAAGTGTTGCTAGCAGGTCAATGGAGGTGATTCTCCCCCTCTACTCTGCTCTTGTGAGACCCCACCTGGAGTACCGTGTCCAGCTCTGGGACCCCCAACATAAGAAGGACATGGAACTGGGTCCAGAGGAAGGCCATGAAGATGGTCAAGGGGGCTGGAGCACCTCCCTTATGAGGACAGGCTGAAAGAGTTGGGATTGTTCAGCCTGGAGAAGAGAAGGGCCCAGGGAGACCTTATAGCGGCCTTCCAGTACTTAAAGGGGGCCTACAGGAAAGGTGGAGAGGGACCCTTTATCAGGGAGTGTAGTGATAGGACAAGGGGCAATAGTTTTAAACCGAAAGAGGGTAGATTTAGATTAGATATAAGGAAGAAATTCTTTACTGTGAGGGTGATGAGACACTGGAACAGGTTGCCCAGAGAAGCTGTGGAGGCTGCTTCCCTGGAAGTGTTCAAGGCCGGGTTTGACAGGACTTTGAGCAACTTGGTCTAGTGGAAGGTGTCCCTGCCCATGGCAGGCAGGGGGTGGAACTAGATGATCTTTAAGGTCTCTTTCAACCCAAACCATTCTATGATTCTATGAAATTCTTCCTTCCCATAACATTCCTTTTTTTCATCAACTATCTAGTGGCATCTGTCTCCATTTTGACACTAATCATATGTACCCTGAATTGCCTTCATGAGTGCTTCAGGGCTGGTAGGTTTTGATCTACTACTCATAAAATGGGAAGTAAAAAACTCTTTAAAAGATATTCAAATAAATGACAACAGCACACAATAAGGTTGTCAATCCATCTTAACTCAGGAGAGTAAAATAGATGTCAGTAGAATGGGCTGGCATTTGCTCAACCCCAAATTGTCAGGAAGTGTTTAAGTGCATCATACCATACTGAAGCTGACAAAATCTGAAGATTTCACCCCCAGAGGAGATGTCAGAAAGGGGGAAAGAAAAGGGAGTTGTTCAGTCCCAAATACAGTCAGAAACACAGCCTTTGCAAATTCACTCTCTTCTAGACTAGTCTAGAAACTCTTATATACAGCAGCTCCTTTTCAGCTCTGCCCATCACATTTAAAATAGTTTGCTTAAGGTAGAGGAAAGCACATGGAATAAGGTGAGACATGCAGAACTTTGAGACTATAATGAGACCTCAGGGTACACCCTTGCTGACATTGGAGTGCTGTTTTGAGCTTTACCATATGGCAGGCACAGACTTCACAGGACAAATGAATGGGTAGTCCTTCCCATCCAGGCCTCTAGTTCTCTGTGGGAAGACTACAAAACAGTCACATACATGAAAACTGGATGTGTCGGGGAACACATGAGGCCCACAGCTACTCTGGTACCCATCAAAGGTGGTACACATAACCACAGGTCTTCTGGTGGAGAGGTGGTTGATTGTATAGACCCCGCCAAACTGTAACATGGCATACACAGTAGCAGTAGAGACCAACTATTGTAACTTCATTGTCATTTCCCCCAATTAATAGTCCCATTTTCTTTTTTTTTTTTATATCTTCCTTTGGTCAGATGAAAGAAACAGAGATTCTTAGTAACTATTTTTTGATTTTGGACTGTTTAAATTATATTGCAGGTTTAAGTATGTACTGTCTGTTTTCAACATGTGAATCCATTTTGATTAAAAATCAATTAGCTTCAGTAAAGAAGCCTGAATATCAGTGAAAAATGGTGGAATTCAGCCTCCCGAGTCACTCTTTTTTTTAAGTGCTTTTATGTGCTAAAAAATTAAGATTAAATTATTAATTGTTTTGAACATCACTAAGATGTTTAATTATGCTAAAATTTAAATGAAGTAAAATGTAAATGCACAGCAGCACAATCTCAACATACTTTTGAAAAAGTTCATGTTTGACAGATTTTCAGTTTAACTGATTTTTGATTTTAACTTTCTGCTGCAATGTCAGGAAAACAAGTAAAAATAGTAAGAGGTTCATGTCTGAGAACCAAAACCAAGCCTGTTCTAAAATCCCCATCTTTATATTTTAATTTCCCTACCAACATTCATTAAGCAAACCAGATATAGCATTCAAGAAATGGGGATTTTGTCCGTTTCCTCATTTTTTTCATCACTAAAATAATTTTGCAAATTTAACAGGCAAGACCTGTAAATGTTTTTTTTTTCCACAGACCGTATCTTTTTTAAGGCATCACCAGTTCCCTGATTTTCTAATCCATGCAAGCATATCTATCAAATTACTTCTGTGTAAGTCTGATAAGAAAATAATAAATATCACCGCTAGGGGATGCTGATAGTAAACCAACAGAACTTTTTACTTGATACCAGTATCTTCATTTTACTATTTTCTGTGTAAAAACCTGTTTCAGATTAGAGCTTTATCCCAAAAGACAATAGGCCAAAGGCATTTGGTCAGTAAAATCCTAAAGAAAAATTATTAAAATATTCTATACATTTACATTTAGGAGAACAAAGATGGTATGTAAGTAACAGCCCAGAAGTTTCTTAAGTGCTGGTATAATATAATGCATTTAGCACTGTTTCTCATTAATTCAGATTTACATTTAGGTAGTTATCTTAAAAAAAAGCCTTCTATTAGTTCTAGGATCTTGGTGAGTGGGATGTACAGAGGAGGAAGAAAAATGCAGAAGTGGTTTGGGGAAAAAATGAAAAATTGAGCTTTATTTCTCCTGGCAATTTTAGTTTTGGAAGATCTTTAATACTAAAATTAGGTCAAAACCTAAATAATCGATGTGACTGAAGGAGATAAAGTTAAGATACTGTTTTACTGTTAACACAAAAACTCATCCACAAGAATCAAGATGTAAAATGAATACCAAAAATCTAAATAATTTCTGTTTCATCACTAGTGTGGTTTTATGGCTTGTATATTTGTGTTGAGTTCAGGGAAGGACAAATACTTCAGAAGGCTATTACCTGGTAAGAGAATAAAAGCTTTTTTCTTGTTTTACCATTAAGATATTTTTCTTGGCATTCAAACAAAAAAAAAAATCACCAATATCCCATTTATCTTAAAGTATTAGAGTCACTTATCTTTGGTGCTACAATGCTGTTTTCACTTGGAGTGTATAGTCTTTGGAGCCAGCTGCTGAGAAGTGCTGAGTTCATATTGGAACTAGCAAGTCCTCATAGTCTGGCCAATTTACAGGTTTCCATGGCCTATTAAAAAGAGGAGAGAAAATAAGTTTAAACTCCTAACTGTAAATTAATGTTTTCACCTAGCAAACATGAAAACTGTCCGTTGAAATTGAATGAACATCGTACGATACAGTGAAAGCAGAGCTCACAGCTGACCTGCAGATTAGTTCTCCTGCCTAGTGCCGGTGTGCAGAAGGAAGCAACGGTGTGGTAAGACACAGACAAAAATAAGATTAATAACAAGACAAAATCCCTTCAAAATTATGCAAGATACAGCAGCTAGCCAAAATTCAAATTATATACAAGCCCTTCCAGAGACAGGTAAAGACAGCACTGTAGTGGTTTAGGATTTACAGCCTTGTACCAGACTGGGCATCATCTACCCTGTTTCACTTGGTACACCACCTGCTGAAATGGGAGTAATACTTTCTTGGGGAAAGAAGAGAGAGGCAGGCAGGATTTATTAATAACTGGCGTGAGGGTTATATGAATATATATTATCTGAATTATTTAGGTGTGTGGAAACAAGACTAGTTTGGCCACTCTGGCCATTTTTATTATGATTTGATAGCAGTGGTGGAATTACTAGGAATTATTTTTAAAATATTAAAGTCATTTCTCTTCTCTGGTGCAATACAGTTTGAATGTGACATTTATAGTCTGTAGGTCAGATCCTGAGGGATACAGTCACACACTTGCAAGTATCTCATATCTGGTCACTTTACTGTACGTAGAAACAGCTCAGTTCCATAAGTCTTGTGAAGCTAAAGTCCCTGTTGGGAGTTCCTTGCAGTTGCTTTTAAGGATGAAAGGCATGCAAGTCAGATTGGGCTAGTCTTTCTCTCTTGTATGTTTGTAACTTCCTATGGAAAGAGAATATAAGGCTATAGAGCTGCATAAAAAATATTGCACATTTCTAAAGCTACCCATGGAGGTCGAAGCTGATAAGGCTGCCCGAATAACACAAGATGCAGCTGGAGGGGGGAGCCCTGTGGAGACAGGACGGCTCTGCTCTGGTGCACCTGGACAAATTTCAAGGGCCATCTGTCCGGTGAATGACCGTTGCTTCATTATCCACGAAATGCATATTAAAGTTAACATCCCCAAATATGCTAACGAAGGCTAACATGATCATGCTAATTACATCACTCCATGAAACTCCTTACCCCTCCCCGTACATGGGATATGTAGGTATGTGGATTGACCTAGGGAACGGACTCAAGGAAAGCGTGTATAAATCGAGGGGGAGGAGAGAGAGAAGTGGGGGGGGCCCGGAGAGTGAAGGGAAGAGAACAAGATGGATATGCCTCCTTGAACCCTTGAACCCTTCTGCGGGATCGACACAGAAACCCAGACCAGTGATCTCTATTCCTCTATTCTCCCCATCTCCCTCCTTTCCTTTTTCCCTTTTCCTTCACTACCATTAAGAAATACAAGGCATACTGTATTGCTTGCCACAACTCATTATATACTTAGCCAATTATCGTGTGTCTAATTAGTACATTGTGGGAAGTTAATAAATGTTCGGACTTCAAGACTTGTCTCACCGTTGTCCGCTTCATTGGGGATTTACGAATCTGCGTCACTTGTCTCCCTCACCCGAGTGGGACATGACACTACCATTCCACACTGATGTTTATATCATATTCTTATATACGTGTTATATTCATATAGATTTCCATCAGACTGGTTCTCTTGACTAAAATCAATTGAACTGATTGAATTAAAAGCCCAGAAAGATTAACAGTGGTTATGAAGTTGCTATTCACAATTTAGTCATCATTTCAGGTTGCTCAAATCAAAGCTACAAAGTTTTGATGTGAGCTAGCAGGATGAGGAATAGTAATGAATCTGATATTCTTATATGCAGAAGGATACAGAATATATATATACAAATGCATTCTTATTTATATGTGTGCATGGAAACTAAACACATATCCTCTAAGATGTTGTACTGATAGGCAACGAAACCTGAATTTCTCATAATACTAAGAACAGAACAGTATAATGATACCTTATGTACCTTTTCACAGCTGATGTGCGTGGAAACAAAGGTCTTTCACTTTCCTTCCTCTCCAATTCCAACCTGCCCTTTCCATTCCACCCCCATTAAGGTGGTTGTACAAGGACTAAAAGCTGTCTCCATTATCACTCTATGTTTTGGGACCTCTTACCCTGGAACAGTCCTTGCCATTGCCAAGCCCCATACTGGGATTTGCAGGCTTCCAACAGCCCCACATGTGCTGTAGTTCTGCTCCATCCTGCTTCAGGTTTTTCTGGGGAAGGCATAGGAGTGCATTGGCCAAAGATGAGACAAAAGGAGATACAGCCCCACAATTCCCTTCTCCAAACTGCTGCTCCAGCAGCAATCGAGGGTAAGGAAGAGGGAAGAAGGGGATGATGGACAGAAGCAAAAGCAGGGGTTTGCAATGTTGTATGAAGTAGTGCTGATAACATCAACATTAATAATGCTGGCATTTCTTCAGTATAATCTGCCCTAGGAACAGTGAATTACATACCAAGCACCATTAGAATAATGTAGTTGTATATATCCACACATGAGGAAATCCAGAAGTTCAAATCACCCTTTTTTCTCATTCCAATACATTTCCATGTATAAAATGTATGTTCTGTGCACTTCTGTACCACTCTTGAGAAGGTACAGGGAACGACTGAAAAATGAGAAAAGAAAACATGCTCTCCATATGTAGTAGGCCTGATCATATCCATCATTTCTTTTGCTTCATCCCATAAAAAAGGGGATTCCAAATGATCCCTTAAGCATAATTCTGTTTGTCAATACATACTTAAGCCTCCTAAGGAAGGATGTAATTCACCATCTCTTTAGGCTGCTTCCCTTAGCCTATCAGATTTTCCCACTTACATCTCAGTTTAATCTCAGACAGGTAAGTCTCAATTTATTCAATATTCTGTTAGTGCTTTGGTTTTTTTTAAAATTTGTAGGATGAAACAGAAGCATAGGTGATATTATTTATGTAATTCAATCAAAAGTAAACAGAAGTCTTTTATTTTAGATGCATAACAATTTATTGTACAGTTGTATTAAATTAAATAGTAAGTAACATTATTTAGTTTCCAGAATGCATATCTATATGAATGTATATGATTCTTTTTTCTAGGGCTGGATGTATCCATAACAGTGGTATGGGAGTGACAGGGCAACAAGGATAATTCTCCTTACCTGGTGAGTAACACGTACAGTTCAGGCCATGCTAAGCAAAAAAATCAGAGGGACATGTTAGAAAAATAGAGGGGCATGTCAGAAAGAAATCTTAAGGAAAACAAGTCAGCAAAACTTTAAGAGAAACATTTATTTAGACAAAAAAAAAAAAAAGCTCAAGAGAGAATCTTGACTGGAACCTCAGTCATGAGCAATGTCCTATAGGTAGCTACATTTAGGTTCATACACATAGTCTGTTTCCCCAGTTATGTCTGCACACCACAGACCCCTCCAGATTCTGAAACTGAATTCATTCACATGAAAACAAGATGTCTGCGTAGCTTCAGTCTTAGAAGGACTTTTAGGTCCTTCTGTTTAAGATCAGGTTTTGTAGTTAGTCTTAATGAGTGGGGAGCACAGTCCTTGGCAGTCTGCCAGAACAAGAAATTTAAGGTATATTGTGAGAAGTATTCACTTGAAATTATTAATGTAAACCTAATTAAACAATTAAGGAACATTTTAGGGACAGAGTTACAAAACAAAGGGTGGAAAAGAATTAAAGATGGGAAGGTCACATATGTGAAAACTAAAGGCCCTAACAGAAATGAAGGAAAAATGAAACAGTCGGGAAATGTACTGGTAATAGCTGCCAGACCTTGCAAACACATGGAATTTCACAACAAAATCACTAAATCTTACCTAGAAGGTAGCCTCCTTTGCTTGAACTACTGTTCATACATGATAGTCTGGTAAGAAAAGCTCATTCATTTTTGAATCAAAGAACTCTTACCTTGACTGTCTGACAGCTTCAGGATGCTACACTTGAATTATACCTATTCCAGTGCAACTTTCATCCTTCTCCAACTTGCTAAATTTACCCCAAATTCAGGTGTCTTATTAAACCATCACATCTGGAGATTTAAGTGTATAAAACCCACTTGCAGTATGTGAATAATTTTATTCCTCATGGCTCTACTTTGCCAGAGGCAGCAGGGCACAGTTCTATAAAGAGGGTTCTCAAGTGTGAAATAATGTCCTCAGTCACCAGTTCAGGTTGCATCTAAGCAGCAGTCTCCCAGAGTTTTAGTACCATAGCTAAACTGGTGAAAACAGACCAGATGCTCATCCACACAAACATTTTGAAACTGAAAATGAAGAAAAAATGCAACTGAGAATAAAATGCATAAATTGCTTTCTGATTAAATGCTTTTGAAGTTAATAGTGAATTTTTCCCAGCAGCCAAGGACTGGAAATATAATCTCAAATCTTTTCTTGGTCCTTATTCTTGCTAGCTCTTTACAGAGAGTGACAAGAAAATATAGAAGTATTTCCAATAATGAATTTAACTTCCTTTCGTTAATACTGTTTCTGTAAGCAGTTAATATCCTTGAACATACTCATTTAATTAAATGTATTTATTACTTTAATTTACTCAACAGAAACTGGCAAGAATTATTCCATTTAATCTCCAGGCTGCACACCCACACACACTTTGCTGCAAGAATTTTAGGTTTAATGTCTGAAACCCAAGATCTTTTTAATTGCAGAGGGTCATGAATATTGTTTCTCCCCTTTAACTGTCTCCCATCATCAAAGAAGTGTTGAGGGAAGCAGCTGGGACTGGGAATCTCTCAGGAAAAGAAAAACAGTGCTAGTGAATTGTAGTAAATTTACATCTCTGAGTGGTTTGGGGGTAATAAAGACCTTCCTAGGAAGCTGAATCCACTTTAAGTTTGCATGCATACATAGCTGCATCCAGAATTTGATTTTTTTAAATGGATTTTTCCATGTCATGAAAAATTTTGATTTCTACTGTTTAAAGGCTCTGGCACAGGGACTGTTTCATTATTCTGATCATTTCTTGCATAGATGCTGTAAAGTCTGTCATTCACTGAAACATGAATTTTCTTTGTGTTCCTGAATATCTTTAGTCACTTAAAAAGTGAACCAATCTATGCTGCTTCACTTTGCAGTTTGCATACACATTTTGAGATTTTTTTATCATTGCCTATTAGAACTTTCTACAATGTGAATGTTTATGTTTATTAATTAACTAGTTTGACTCTGCCCATACCATGGCATTTTAACAGCCTGTTTTGCAAAGCTGTGATGTTTCACTATTGCCTAATATTTCTAGCAGTTGTAGAAAACTCACATGAATCCTCAGAAAAATTTTAAATACAATTGCTAAAATCCTGTCATTTAGAGGACTCATTTGCAGCTGACAATAAGATAGGGCAGGTACCTGCAAATGCCTAATACATATACTTATGGCTCCCAAAGGAAGATCCTTTATCAACAAACCTTAAGAAGGAACATTCAAAGGTCACTAACAGTGACCTAGGGTGGACCTCACCAGGCTGCTCCTGGGAGGCTGTGGAGTAACCTTGACAGAGAAGTGAAAATGTAAGCAGCAATTTTTCTTTTCCCATGGGAAGTCATAATGGCCTTTCAGACCAAAGTGTCTAAAGAGAGTCCATAGGACTGCTGCTTCTTATGTTAGGAATGTAGGCAATGAAGGGGTTACCACATCATATTTTTTCCCAGCTGCTATAAAAGTGGCTGGCTAAGGATTCAGGAAATATTTGCTATAGTGCTATGCCAGCACCTGATTGTGAAAGTCTGATTAGATTGAATTACTGAATGTATTGTCTGGTTTGCATAATAGAACAAAGAAAGAACACACCCTTCTCCTAATCCTATACATGGTTCTGAGGCAGTGCTGCATTTCCACACTGAACAGATTTTCAGTTTTTCTACTTTCATTTTCTACCCTTATTGGGTGTAAATATAGGTTGTACTTAAAAAGTGTGACAACACATTAAGTATGACTCTTGCTTTAGTGCTGTTTTCTTCTAGCCAATCCTAGGATTATCAGCCCCCAAGCTAGCATGTTTTACACATCAATGCACAATTTTCCACTACACGGTATTTGTTAACTTGTATTAACAAACAGTGTAAAATATCATTCTCCCAGCCTAGACAAGCCCACAGCAGTAGTCCAAGAACACCTAACTAAACCTTAGCCTGGTTTTATTTTACTGTGAAAATGTTAAATATAGTTCAAGATCTGAATTTTGCCAAGTATGGGGAAGTCAGAAAGAAACCATGAAACATTCAAAAGACTTTACTTTCCCACTGATTGCTTTAAGGCTCTCATTCTCTCTTGCACGAGCAGAGTTGGAACATATTTTCACCATTGGGTTTTCTATTTGGATTCAGATACCTATGAATATTCTGCACCAGTTATTACAGACAGATCTCTCATGCCCTGGGGAGTTGGGCTATGGATTAAAAATGGTGCTCTGGGACATCAACCTATCAGCTATTTGATGAATATACTGAGCCTATTAGTCCATCTTGTTGTAGCTTCTGTTGCAAAGTCCACTGCTGCCTCAGTGGAGCTGCTACTTTTGTCCCTCTCATTTGTTTAATGTTTCATGCTTCCTGTCTTGTAAAGGCAGAGCTGTGTCTGCTGTGATAACACAGATCAAACATTTTCGAAACAATGAAGAAACCTAAATGTGTAATGATTTATTTTCAATATAGGTGATTCATAATCAGAACATTAGGAAGTGGCAGATAAAAGTGTTAAACTTTGAGATTTGAAGTGGACTCTGCTTTACATATGTTGAACATAAATGACAAATGAAGCTGGGAAGCTGCAGCATCCTGGAGTAAGTACCACAGAGCCAGTCATTTATAGAAGACAGCAGCAAGAAGCATGAATGGGTGGAGACAGGAAGAAAATTCACTGATGTGAACAGAAGAATGATGTGCTTTGGGTCACTGAGGTCATTTTATCAGTTCAACAGGACAGAATCAAACCAGCATGAGAAACCTTGCAGGAAAGCTGTCATAACTGTAAAAATAGGAGCTCCTGTAATGAAGACTAATATAGTTCAAATTACATCAGGGAGAGAGGAAAGTAAATGGGATTAGTATCATCTGCCATCAGTCAGCTCTACAATACGATCAATAATTTGGTTTTTCAGGTTGGGTTTTTTTTGTATGGACTGCAATTTAAAACAATCATTGAGGGGATGATATCCTTAGAGATAATATAGCGGTACTCCATGGTCATAATTGCTCAGTTACCATATAAAACTCATTTTTAAGGTCCACACCAATAACTTCCAGGATAATGAAATAAAGAAATTGATTTAATAGTAAAGTTTTTACTGTTAAGTAAGTATTTTTTATTAGTAGTGTTGGGGTTGTTTGGGGGATTTTTTATTATAAGGAATTTTAGGAATTAGTAAGGGATATTAGCTTATATATATAAAAATTATATATATTTATTAGATTTTTTGGAAAGAGGTGTCTTATGATAATGAGTTTTTGGAATTTATTTATATAGTTTGAGTACGTGTAGTAAAAATACAGTGAGGGTCTTTGGTGGTTGAGGGAAGAAGTAAGTAGTCTTTTTTATGGTGTTTGTTAGTTGATCTTTTTTTTAGAGTGTGTGTTGTGAAGTCTAGATTTTTTTATAATTAGTAAAATCATCTTTTTTATAATAGGGTCTCTGTGTCTTTTTGTTTGAGTCCTTTTTATTTTAGTTTGCTCATTTTAGGAGTTGTTTAAGTGTCTATTGAAGGTTTTGAGTCTGTTATTAGTGATTTATGTAGGGAGTTTAATGAGTGTTTTAATTTTATTTAAACAAAGAGGCTTAGGGAAAGAGTTAAGGAGTCAGGAGACCTTTCAACAAGCATCTTCTAACATACTGTTGCAAAGCTTGTAAGGCTAGAGTAGTTCATGAGATCAGATTACACAGATCTGTGAGGAATCACAGAACCATTCAGGTTGGAAGGGACTTCTGAAAGTCATCTAATTCAACTCCCTGCTCAAAATAGGTCCACTTAAAACAGGTTGCTCATGTTCTTGTCTAGCCAAAAACACTGAGATTCACAGATGTTTTGGGCAACTTGTTCCAGTGTTTGACCACCCTCACAATTAAAAATAAATAAATCTTATGTCTAGAAGAAACTTCTCATGTACCAACTTGTGCCTTTCATCTTATAACCATACATCTCCAAGAGGAGTCTTGCTCCACCTTCTCTACAAACTCCCACAAGGTAGCTCTGGACAGCAATAAGAGCTCCCTCTCAGCATTTTCTTCTCAAAGATGGATTTGTTCAAGTCCAGTCCTCTCAGCTTTTCCTTATACATCTTGTGCTCCAGCGCCTTGAATATCTCACTGGTGAGCCGAAAATGGGATGCAGTACTACAGAACTGATTTTACAAGTGCCCAACAGGGGGAAAGAGCCAACTCATTTGATTTGCTGGCCACAGTCATGCTAATACAGCCCAGGATGCAGCTGGCCTTCTTCAGTGAGAAGACACACTGCTGGTTGATTCACCATGGTTCCCAGGGCCTTTCCTCCAAAGCTGTATTCCAGCTAGTCAGCTCCAAACCGTATCTGCACACAGGGTTATTCCATCCCACGTGCAGGACTCTGCACCCAACTGTGTTTGACTTCATGTAATCCCATTTCTCCAGCCTATCAAGGTCCTTCTGAACAACAGCCCTCCCCACTGTCATCTGCTGAGAGCACAGCAAATGTCCTCTCTCTGTCTCATAATTCAGTTCATTAAGACCATATTACACAGAATCAGCCTTAGAACTGACCCCCAAAGGACATGGCTAGTAAGCAGCTGTCAGGTGGACTTTGTCCCATCAATCCCTCTGAAACCAGAATTACATGCCTAAATGAAAAAATTAACAATTATGGTTCTTTCACTGCCTGTGACTCTATGGAGCATATAATCGCATTGATGGTTTGTAACACTGACAGCAGCAGGCTGTCCCAGGGCAGGAGCTGCTGGGCAGTCCAAGTCCCCAGCTGTGAAAGGGAACGAATCAGCCAAAAATGACGAGACCCACACTAGTCATTCATATGATGCCACACTATCGATTCAACAAAACTAGCCACAGTTGAAGCAATGAAGTTTTCTGCAAGCCATTATCATCTCCCAGCTGAGACCTGCTTCTGAGATATATTGTAAAATGCATGCCTAGTAGTAGAAAGGATGGTCACCGGGGACCAAGAGAGCGTGCTAACAGCGCTGTCATTTCAGTGGGATTCTGGGTGAGCCCTGGTGCGGCAACACTGACCACAGGAAAAGGGATACATGAGTAACTGAGATACAGTGCCATCAATACTTACATCCTAGGAGTATACACAGTGAAAACAACCATGTTTTATACACAATGATCTTACAAGACCCTGGAGAGAGGTCACCTAAGGAGGAGCTAGATGATGCCTAGGTGTAACAGTTCCTTATTTAGGGTAAAGCCTTGCACTTTACTTCAGAGATGTGCTTGTGCATTGTAACACACTCTGTCTCAAAAATAATGAAAGACTGAATGGGCTGTAGGACCAAATCATTCATTGTATGAAGGAGAGAGGATTGTTTTTCTACAACAGACCCACAGAACAGGAAATCTGGGTTCTGTTCCCAGTTTTACAGCAGACTTCCTATGTAACATTAACGAAGCCTCTTTTGATCCATATACTCTGTTAAAATCTATTTAAAAATGCTATTATGACTTTATTGAGAATTTCAGAAAGTGAATTAATACTAGAAAATAAGATTACTTCTTTCACTGTATGTTCTGCATTTTATTAAATACTATTTTTCTTATTAATCAACACTTACAAGTCTAATGGTATTTACAAAGGTTTTGAGGTATTCGGCGGAAAATACAAAGTGTAACCATTGTTTCTTAGTCAAGTACTCTGTCACTTCTTTCATAGGGTATTTAGGTCCAGGCATTGACAAATCTCCAGACCAACTTCCTCCACACCCCAGTTCTTCCCTTCATGGTGCAGGGCTTACAGTGCTCCCATCAACTAGGCGGATCCTCCTACCAATAGTACAAGTGAAGCCACACAACATTTCACTTTGAAAAAGGAAATGCATTTTCCTGAATATGTGCCAGATTCTACTCCACCCCTAACTCTCTGCACTGCTTAGTTACACATAGCTTAATGGCATGAAAGCTGCAGAATTAGTGATCTATTGCTACTCTATCACAGCGTTTTCAGTGACAATGATTCACTTTATTGCGTTATAAAGTATGACTGAGAAAGGATGCAATAGTGAACTGTGTACACAAATGAGTCCATGAATCCTAGGAGATTCTAAAACTTTCTTTTGCACCTGAAAAAGTGAGAACCAGTAGCTGAAATGAGATAGACAGTGCTCTAAATATCAAGTATTTAAAATAATGAGTGGAAGAACCACAGAAACATATATATATATATTAAAAGAGAGATAGGTTATCTATGACAACAGCTTTGTAAACTCTACAACACTAAATTACTAGATACAGCAAATAAGATGAAGATCATTACATCCAAGGTAGTCTCTGTAAATGGCATACAGTGATGAAGTACTTATAAAAGATCCATGACAACATATAGTAAATATGAGAGACAGAGCTACATCAGTTATAATTCCTCTATGTCAGTAGCCTTCAAAAAAACCTCACAAGAATAAATCTGGAGGAGTCTCCCAAAGAAACTGGAAGAATAGGTGGTAAAGGAAGTTACCACCATTTCTGAACTGTGTTCTTAATGACCTAACATCTTAGCCTAAAGCTTTCTGAAAATATCAATTACTTGTACCGTGAGAGTAACCATCAGTAATGAATATTAGTGACTACATTTTATTTCACATCAATTCAAAGTGTCTATTCATCCTCATTATTTCAGGATGATTGGAAAAATAATACTTCCCTAAACATTTCATTGACAGTGCTATTCACCCTATTTTCAAAATAGTAGCAATATAAGTTTCAAAATGAGATGGTGAAAAATTTCATTTGGAGAAGAGTGACATAAAATATTTTTATATTCTGAATTTCTTCCCCTCTGCCATAGTGTTTTTCAGATAAAACTGCATATCAGATTCAGAATTCCTGAAAATACAGCCAGAACTCTTGTACCATCTGGTTTTTGCCCCTCTGCTGAGGTATCATCCTTTATGCAAATTTATGTCAGCAAAGATGGTGTTAAGACAAATGCTGAAAAGTTTAAGAGCTAATTTTTCACAGACACTAATCCTTAAAAGATTTAGTAGGAAGCATAAAATTTAAGTTAAAAGGGGTAGGTTGGATTTGGCTCTCCATATAAATATAAAAGCACTAGTATGGCAATATCCATCAGGTGCACTATTGTGAAATTCCACTGATTTGATGTTCAGCATATCATGTTATAAGCTGCATTTTTCCTCATACAAGTAAGGTTTCTAAAGAATAATTGCAGGGGAACAAAATAACAGAGTGATAGAATAACTTTTTTAGTAAAATAACCTTTAACAAAGTTCACACCAAAAGGTTAGCTGTGTTTCTATCTTAGATATATTTTAAATTACAAAAATAAATTCCAGGTTTTCCTACCAATTGCTCACGATTTCAGCAAACTTGCTATTGCCTGAAAACTATTATCTCTAGAGTTTATCACCAGGTGCATAAGTATCTCCTGTCTTAAGGCTACATGACTTCAGCAGGAATTGTGTATAATATGCTTCACAGAAATAATAAGTGATTAATTTTGTAATTCAAGTCTTAAACTCAGTATTCCATAACACAACAGGATCTAAAAGAAGACATTCGAAAACGAATTCTTTCCTTAGAGGGCAGCTGAAATTATCGCATTGTTCAGCATCAGTTTTTGCTAAAGAAAGACTAGGAGGTTTCATTTGAATTTTACTGAGCACTTAGTTGTTAATTTTCATGCGCAGAAGTTTTGCTCATAACTGTAAGACTCTAAAGCTGTCCTAAAGCATGGAACTGGAGTTTTCAAGTGGTTTAACTTTCTTAAGCTCCTGGGGAAGATCCTGCTTTCAATTATGTGGGCATGAATACAACAAAACTTCATTGACTCTCTGTCATTCAGAAGATACCAGGCTACTACTACCTATTTGGGTTCCCTCAGATGTGTTCTCTTCTTCTGTTCATATGGAATTTGAGGATTCTGGACACTCTTCCAGGATTTTTTTTTTGACATCCAGTAATGCCATCATGTCACATGTTTGAAAAATCATAGAATGTCTCTTAGATCCACCCTGCTACAGTGAGAACCTGCCCATGTAAGCAGACTGGAAGTAGACATTCTCGGTGATTCTGGTTACAGTTAACACAAGTCATCTCAGGACTGAAAGCTGTAAAATTTTATGTACATGACAGTGGGCTTCATGGGCTTTGCACAGACCCCATATTTTCTAAACTTCCTTTACACAGGTTTGTATTATCTCTGCTTTTCTCTTGGGCACCAAAATCCTCCATTACCCAGAAAACTAAGAGTTAATTCCAGTTGGTTCTCAAAGGAGATTTGGTTTTCCAGCTCAGAGGTAAACCAGTGGCAGAGCACTGCCTTTATCTCCCAGAGCCTTCATGTCCTCTGACCCTCTCATCCCAGGGATCCTAACCAAGCATCAACTTTTTCATCCCAAAGTGACTGTAAATTCCTGCACATTTAGATCATTTCACATCTCTTATTATGTTTAAGGAAATTCACAGCTGTGGTACCACGTGTCCCTAGTAGCAGACAAGGCCTGAGTGATCCCAAGATCCAGCTACCACAGGTATGGAGGCAACTCTAAATGTAACTGAAAGCAGTAACTCACTTTGCAGAGTTCTGAATACCACAGCAGTTACTAATACAAAGGTAAAGCATGTGGTTTGCTATAACTGCAGGACTTCTGCCACATAAAAACATTTGCTGTTCTTCTCATGTCACCAACAACAAGAGACGTGTATATGACAGCACTTACCACTCTGGTTGACGGGACAGGTAAGCAGAGGGAAAGGGAAGAAAGAGAGTCATATCTCCCAAAAAAATGTAGCTATGGAAGCAATGCTTGAAAGAGCTAGAACTAGAATACTCTCTCAGAATTTATTATTTTTGCTTAGAAAAAAAATAGTAGCAGCAAACAAAACTAAAATAACTCACAGCCAACTACATCCCTTCTAGTTTTGAAACTCTTACTCTTCCATATTCTCTGGGAATAAAACCTATATAAAACCCCCAAGAAACACTAATCACAGTCTTTGATGGATGCAGTTATGAATTATAATGAACAATTATGAAGCAGTCCAGATTTGAAGGTTTTATGTGCACAATCACAGCAGAATACCAACAAGGCCATTATTAAGGTCCTATTTCATTTGATGTTTTCATTAAGGACTTCAGAGGGAGAGATCAGCCCATACACATTTAGGGTCAGCTAAGGGCCTACTTATGAAAAATTCTGGGAAAAGTGATCCAAACATTAAAAATTACATTTCTTCCAAAGGAGTGAGAATCAATTCTGCTGAGCAAATATAAGAGTTACCAAAACCTTCTGTGCCTCTTTCCGCATTTGAACCTTGTCAAGTCAAACAGCTGCTGTCTTACCTTCATAGCCTTCCTGAAAAGACTGTCCCAAAGGCTGCCTGTGCAACTCCTGCAGTTCTCAAACCCTCAAACCAGCTGTCATTATTTTGTATGGTAAATGCATAACTTTTTCAGGTATTTTTTTTTCTTTGCATGGAATATACTCACTCTTAGAAACACTACCAGTATTCAAACAAACATTCAGAATCTCAGCAAAACTAGTCTTTTCTGAAATGTAAATGCTGACAAATTGTATTGTTTCAGCAAAACTAAATTGTAAAACCCAGAGATGCCTCACTGTAAAAGGACTTTACACCTTTTAAATATATTCTTTTAATTTCAGTAATAGTTTAGATACCAATTTCTCTAGGGTTTAGTCATTGGATAGTGGCCTAATATATGAGACTTGTACCCATATTCCAGTGATTAAAAATGATCAAAAATGAAAAATCTCTCTATAAAATAGTGACAGATCAAATCAGTATCCTACATATCAGGAAAGAAAAAGCACTTCCATGCTGTCTTAAGGCATTCAGTAGATTTTAAGTGTGTTTGACTGACATGGGAGTGAACATTTGAGAACCCCCCAAATAGTCAGAAAACTACATTTCCACCTGCTGGCTCTTTAACTGGTATGTAACACAAAGCTGGTAATTTTTATGGCTGCATCACACCAGACATGATGGGAAAATTAAAATTCAGGCATTTGTCTACAATAAAGGCAAAACAGCTCTTATTTGCCTGCACAGGTAAGTAAGTATATACAATTCACTTGAGTTTCACCACCAGTAAATGCCCCAGCCACTGGTTAGTAGGTACGGCAATGTTGCTTTCATTGTGGATCTAGCTCAGTCTACTACAGATAGTCTTTATACTTGTCTAAATTATAATCCACTTTGTAATCTTCTTCATTTTAGTGCCATGAATCTTACTGATATTGAAATTTCTTATTTTTTTATACTTCATTAAGCTATAATAATATTCCTTTCTTATAGAGAATAGGGTCAACTTATCTTCTTTCTGTTTGTTTCTCCCAGAGTTTTGGTATTTGCATACAATCACATTAGGAACACTTCACATTTTCCCCTAAAATTTATAGGGACAATTTAAGAATAAGCAGAATTTTACAATGCCTTTTTGCCAAATCTTTTCCAGATGTTGTCAATAAATAGTCAGAATATCAGTCCCATGGTTTTTTTTGCCAGTATCCAGAGTAGTTAATAATTAAGAGAAGAAAGATAAAGGAGGCAGGATTAATCTTCTCTTTGATGTAAAGGAAGTTTTACTCTGATTTCTCATTGTACTTAACTTAGCAAGTGAGGCATTGTCCTGTTCAGCCACTTAATGCCAGGACTCATCCCAATTACCCTTCACAAAGCTTTAGGTGTGTCCCCTAAGCCTGTTATTCTACTTCTGCACATAATGTATGAAGAACTTACATATTTCATTAAAACATTAACTAATCCCTCTTAACTGTCACTTCAGCTGACTTCCTGTTTGATGATACTCCTCTTTCTTCCAAAGTCCATGTCAGTGCAGTACCTCAAATGTTTTCCTTAAGATATGTTTGTGAATTTAAAAAAAAATTTTTTTTTCTTTTTCCCCAGAGAGTACTGGATGTATTATTTGTGTGTCAGCAGGTACTTGCTTGCTTCCCATGATCACCAGGGCAGGAGCAGTAGCCACAGGCAGAGTAGCTCTCAAAAACAATGAACAGTCAAGCTGATGGTTAGGATCTGGTTTGGCTAGTTTTAAACAGAGAGCAAAGAACTGAGTTGAGATTTAAAGCAGAATTAGTAATAAAAAATGTGGAAGATCAAAGGGGGATGGGAATAGACTCAAATATCTGGGGACTGCTATCATAGCTTTCATTCTAGTGTGTATTGAAAAGTATCAGGTCAGCTGATAAGAAGAAAATATATTCTAATCTTATTGTTGCTGAATATTGAAGTGGGTATAAACTAGGTAAGCCTGTATCAACCTTCCCATTTGTGTCATATTAATATGTCAAAGACAAAAGAATTAAAGGCTTGTCCTTGAACAAATTACCTCTTCTACACATACAGAGATGCTGTATAGGTTACCTTCTCTCTCATTTTCTTTTCCAACCATTCTTCACCACAATCACAAATCTATGGCTAATTGTCAAATGGCATCCTCCATGAGTAATTAAGTTTAACTATCAGGGAAGATAACATTCCCAGAAATAAAATGTTTGATGGGGTGTTTCCCTCTGTCTCACATTCAAATAGCCTGTTATAAATTGATGATACCACAGCTGACTTTTCCTTCAAATGCCAAAGCCTTTCCTATGTAATAGCATGTGAATTCTAAGTAGAAAGACATTATCCTTTATGAACTGTTTCACCGCAACACATAAATCACTCTTCTAAATGATCTCCATGTTACATGAGCAAAATGCTGAACCTATCAATCCCTCTTGTTTTATGAGTCTCAGGACAGCACAAAGGCGTGAAATCTGAAAGAGTATATATTAATCCTTGGAAAACTCAAGACTCAGCTAATGTAAAGAAGCAAGTATGCCTGACATTGCTCATTTGAAAGCCACAAAGTGAATAAGTCAAATGGGGAAGGTATCGCTGTCACATTCTCACAAGGAAACACGACAAATGGCAATCTACCAAGCGTATATCAGCAAAATCTGATAACGCTAGTAAATACTGGAGCCCTCAGCACAGGAGAGACATGGCCCTGTCGGAGAGAGTCCACAGGAGGGCCACAGAAGTGATCTGAGGGATGGAACAACTCTCCTATGAGGAAAGGTGGACAGAATTGGGGTTGTTCAGCCTGGAGAAGGCTCAAGGGACACCTTATTGCAGCCTTCCAATACTTAGAGGGCCTATAAGAAAGATGGGGACAAACTTTTTAGCAGGGCCTTTTTTGATAGGGCAAGGGGTAATGGTTTTAAACTAAAAGAGAGTAGATTCAGACTAGATATCAGGAAGACATTTTTTACAATGGGGGTGGTGAAACACTGCAACAAGTTGTCCCATCTGCCCCATCCCTAGAAACATTCAAGGTCAGGTTGGATGGGGCTCTGAGCAACCAGATCTCACTGAAGATGTCCCTGCTCATTGCAGGGGGTTGGACTAGATGACCTTTAAAGGTCCCTTCCAACCCAAACCATTCTATGATTCTATGATCTTCCTTAATATATTTAAATGGATACTCTGGTTTTTCACTTGCTCGTAACTGGTAATTGTATATTGCTGTCAGGCTCTACAGTATTTGCGAAAGATTATTAAATCAAGATTTTTTAAAATGTTAAAATTATAGCAGTATTACTAAAATTGAAGCGATTATCCCATAATTTCCTTACTGTAGTAAAATGGTGATGATGCAAATATTTGTTCACCTGACAATAACCTTTTATAGTGACTAGCCTCAAGTTTTAGGGTTAAAATATGGTTTCAGAGGTGAAAGAAGGAGATGGATACCCCACAACAGCACCTTTGCCTCACTGGAGAATCCTGTCTGAACCTCCTGTTGGGGTTTCAGGGATAGCCCTGGGATATTAGCTACATCAAAACCAAGTGTCAGTAGTGGAAACCAGACTTCTCAGCTGGTAGCTCTTAATGGTTAGCATACTTTAAAAATTTATTTTAAATATGTCCCTACCTTCCCCCACACAGCACCCAAGGTTGGGTGAAAGGTTTTGTTTTTAAAAGATATTATCTTTAACATCCTAAGGTGTGGAATCAGCATTTGGCTGACTGCCAACCAGCTTCACAAAGCAGTCCCACTGGCATGTACATCAGTGCTAGATGAATATGACATTTTCACACTTCCAATTTCTAAGATTGAAAGACTCATGATCCTGACACCACTTGCCTCAAAGAAATAGAAGACAGAGCTGACATCTAGTTTGATTGTGTTTCATTAAGTTTAATAAAAGAAATAAATAGATAAATAAACAAAGCAATGCCATGCTGTTGAACAGAGATTTCTCTTGTTACGCTACAAAGGCTGATTAGAGCCCTCCACAGCCACATAAATGACTGACATCCTTGGGAAGGTAGAAGCTTTGTATGAACATGTAATTCCAAATTGGAAGAGTGATTTCATGTATCTACTGATCAACAGTGATCTGATAATCTGTTGAAGTACCTGCCTATATGATACTGCCTCCTTTGCCACCAGAGCTATGTCAGCTGCTAAATCACATAATAAAAATAAAATGGACTCTACTGTGACATTTAAAAAAATACTCAGTGATATTCTAATGCTTCTGAAGGCAACATGCTTTTGATTTCAGTGCAAGCACAAGGTGAATTCTCTCCATACTGCTTACCAAGAACACACAAAATTTATGACACAGTCAAGTAATTCATTCAGTTACAAAAGAACCTGTTTATCAGACAATTTCTGAACTATAGTCTCATTTACTGTCTGTACCATGACAAACTTTGAAACCTCTAGTAAGGGACAAGACTGTCTCAGACGTTTTGTGGTTTTAGGCTACTTATTTTTTCTGTTCAACAACCAGGAAAAGCTAAAATGATAGACATAATTTTCATACCCTAAAATACACAAATGAATGAATTGTTCATTGCTTTTCTTTTCACCTCCAGAACACCACTAAAATAATTATCAAGTTACTTAGAGAAATCAGAGCTGACAGAACCTAAGAGACAAGTAAGCCTAACAATATGAATTAAAGGGTAATTTGATATTTAAAGTTTTTAGTAAATCCAAGTTCCCTAAAACAAGTCAATATATACCAGCCTGGGAATTTTATTAAAAAAAAAACCCTCACAACACAGACACAAGTAGTTTCTTATACCCTCTGACAAATTAGCACTTCTGTTTGGTTGGCAAAACCATTTGGCTTGATTAATTTCCTGGAAATATATCCATTACAGTTTGATGTTCATGGTTGAACAAATTTCTCCCTTGAGTAGAATATACAGATGAGCTACTATCAGCATCCACAGAAGCGTAATTGCCCCCAAAATCTTGACTAACAACAGCCTCTGAACTCTGCAATGCCTCATCAATGTTTGGCAGCTTATATTGGCTTGCTAAAGCAATGTAGTTTTTCATGAGAACATTTGTCAATACATGAATTGCTTCTGATTTTCTAGCTAGAAAGGTCAATTGGAACTGCTTGTCTATATGGTTCAAATTCATTTTAATGGTATTTATATAATGCAAAAGAATAAGAGTATGCTATGGTCGCAGATCATTAAGTCATTAACACTTTTTTTTTTTTTTAATTAAAGTTAAAATAAGAAACACAGGCCAGAAGATACTCTTGGCTAATTTAGTTTACAAGGAAAAACAGAAAAAGTTCCACTCATTTACAGAGTTCTGGGAATCATCTTTTAAGCAATATGCATTTCATATCATTTAGCCAAAACTTTAACTTTGGTAGTAAGCTACCCGGCTTCCATCTCTAAATGCAGTTTGTTGACCTGAGTCTACTTAACACAAGAGAGATCCTGTGGAGCTTAGAACAAAACAAAAATAAAACAACGTTTAATTCCAAGTAACTCTCCATTAATATATGCAATGCAGAAATGCACTCTATTTTACTGTTCCATATTGTGCTTTCAAACTACTTATTAGTATACATACATGATTACAGAAATTTCCATGCAAAGTAAACTTCTGTCTGCATGTCACTATGCTGCTTTGTAATAGCATGAGAGTAATTCACAAGTATGTTCACAAGGCCTTAAATGTTCCCTCGAACTGTCTGAACTTCTTCAGTGTCCTCTCTCACTTAGTCATATGTATGTGCACAATCATACATGAACAGAAATGGACACATTATATGTTTGGATAAAAAACTCTGTGGGATTATTACTTTGAGTAGGTTAACTACCTGAGTAGGTTAGGTGATCTCTTTGGCGTCTGCATCCAGTCTATTGCTTGCTTCGCCCCGTCCCCTCAAATTACCTCAAAGCATAGTGCTTTGTGTAAAATTTATTTTCCTTTCCCATCTGCTTTAGCCAGTGATCTGTTCTTGTCCAGTTGTTCTGCCAAGTTTACTGAGGCTCAGAGAAATTAAACAACTGGTGCAAGGTCACATATGTCTCAGCTCAGCCAAAATTAGCATCAAGAATTAAAACCAGATATATAAGTGCATACAAAATAAGGAGAAAACGGTGAAACCTCATCACTTTGAGGGTTCTTGGGGTTTTTTTTGCTACAGATAAGTTTAGGTAAATTTTGGTCCTATCGAGAAGAGGTTCCCTTCTCTCCTTCCTCCTAATAGAACCCTGATTGTGCCATACAACTATCTTTTCACACAGAAAGAGCAAAGTCCATCTCAGTTTTTCTCCTCTTGTACCACCTCCGAGGGACGGGACATAGAAATGCGCAACGGTGTGTCTGATTTTTAAAAAGGGAAAGGCATAAGTAGCTGCTGGTGGCTACATTAAGCCCTCTGCTAGAAAACAGAGACCCACTAATTGTTGTTATCTTTCTTGGAAGCTGAGAGAAAAACAGGACACTAGTCCTTTAAAGGGAAGAGAATTAGCTCCTCCTTTTGTCCTGATTTTTATACTTCCATGCTTTATGTCTGCAAATAACTGCATTTAAGAGAATTGTGTGACATATAATAAGACAAAGGATTTTATGAGGTAATGAAATATGGTCTGTATCAATATTACTGTGTGCCTAAGAAAAGAAGTAATAGATTTGAAAAAATGCAAGTAGAATCAAGTGTGTGAGGCATGGAAAAGCTTCAGGTTGGCTCAAAAGGTGTTAAGATATAGTTCCAAAATAAAGCATGCATTACTATTAAGAATATGTGAGGATATAATAATATACTATCTTACTACTAAGGATAGATGAGATTTTAATAATATAATACCTCTATATATTATAAGATTTTTAGTTCTTGTCATCCTCCCAAGCTGTGTGCCAACTGCGTCATGATTATTTGAAGCATGCATGTTTTAAGTCTAAGATTTGAAACCTGTAAAAGGTCTGCAGACAAGAAAAATATTTTTTTCATCCCTTTTCTCTGTATTTCCCCTACCATCCAAAATAATTTGTGTTTAAAGTGAAACACTGACTATCACCTCCTATCAAAAGAATAAGCATCTGTTCCCAACAGATCCCTAGAGAAAGGCAAGAATTTCAGGTGATTGCCACATTTTCACAATATCCGCCCTCTCAAATTAGAATTTGAGGTTTAAAAAAAAAAAATAAATCTTTCTTTTACTATATAAAAGATACCTGATCTTTCTTCCTGTAATATTATTGACAGGCTCAGTTCCAAATATGGAACATTTTCAATTTCAACTTTGAAAGGGAACAAATGATGCATAAGAATTTATGGTTCTACATGCGTGAGGCCCCAGATTTTCTTATACCTCCCAGTGCTACAGATCCTTCCAATACCCTTTTAGAGTTAGGAAACCAATCATTATGCATTTACTCCTTTTAATTACTTCCCACCATTTTAAAAAAAAATCTTTGGTCAAAATCCTTAGTGGTTTTCAGTTTCTCTTCTAAAGAAAAAAAATCTTACAGTATTTGACATGCCCTTCAGCATTAGTACTTTTGGAATAAAATACATCTTCCCTTTGTTCGTTATCAAAATCTATTTATATATTTCCATTGGGAAACATCTGAGACTCATAAAGCAATGAGAAAAAGCACTAATCCATTCATTAGCTGAGTATTTGATCTTTTCCAAGACTATCCAGGACAGAAAAATTAGACTTTGCTATTTTTCTTTTACAACAGTATAATCTTTAAGAGAAAAGTAAGAACAAAACAAAACAAAACAAAAAAGCTGTTTTCTGATAGGTCTTTGAAAACATAATCTCTGAAAAATCTCCAGAAGCAAGTTTCAAAATTCCTCAGAGAAGAAATATACAGGAATCAAATTATGAAGTTCAGACATTATTTAGATGGGTAGTACAATCAAACAAACTCAGCCACCCATAAAAAAGTAACAAAAAACAACAACAGAAAAAGGCAAAACCCCGTCATTTTGATAGTCATCTTTACCCAAGATATCTCCAACCCATCTAGTGGTATTTCTTCTCTTTTTAACTTGCTTATAAAAACAGAAGGTTGAATAATTTTCTCCTCATTCCCCCCTAGCTATTTCATCCCCTCTGCAACTTAAAACAAACCAACCTACAACACAACAATTACAGTATAACGTGAAATAAAAGTCAGTATGCTTCCCATCAATTATAAGGCTAAGCAGGTCAGATTTTTGTCTGATACAAACTGATACACAGAGATTTCTATCATTTTCTGTGCAGCTAAATATGCTCATGGAAGTACTGCTTTGGCAAGCACAGGAGAAAGAACATAATTTCAGATTTTCTCTTGTTCTTATATGCTGAAATATTTATACTACAAAGATTTTATGTTGGTTCAAATACAAATCTCTCTCTCGGATATGATGTTTTTCAAAGCTTTCAGTGCTAGAATGAATCTGAAGCAGATCATGAATTAATTTTAACACTGGCTTTGCACTAAAAAAAGTACAGAAGAGCTTCATGAAAAATCTGTTAAATGCTCCAGCTGGGAGCAATC
This sequence comes from Strix aluco, assembly GCF_031877795.1. Lineage (NCBI taxonomy): Eukaryota > Metazoa > Chordata > Aves > Strigiformes > Strigidae > Strix > Strix aluco. Next base: position 62,190,206 of record NC_133931.1, on the reverse strand, counting down.
CTTTTCCATGCAAATGCCAAATTATTTACTGTTCTATTTAATGTTTCCTTAAAAAAAAAAAAAAGTAACACTTTCCACAACGATCAAGAAAGTACTCATCCTTAAAATTCCTACTGACCCCAAAATATAGAAACAAGAAGTGTTAGACAGGATTTCAAGATTTACAATTTGTCACCCAATGTAAAAATGTAAGCAGAGATATAGAATCAGACCAAAGACCCTCACAGCTCAATACGTGTTTGTCCAGTTAGAAGCCAGTTCTGGAAAAAATAACCAGAATAGGGAAAGCATAAACGATCTGGCCTTCAGATGCCCTCCTTGCCATCCTGCATCATCTTTGCATTTAGCAGAACTACGAATATTTTTAACACATGAACTTACCATGTTCTTGCCCATATACATTCTTAGCACCTAAAACATCCCATGAAAAGGAGCTTCACACCTCAGGATTGGATGTATGAAGCATCCCCTCCTCTTCTTTCCTTTGAACCTGTCCCTCCTGCTTTCACTTTTTCTCCCTAGATCTTGTTTTGGAAAAGGCAATCAGTCACTGATCCCAGTTCACACTCAGTAGATCAACTACCTGAAATAATTTCATTGCCCCTGGCCAGCAACCTGCATATTACTTCAACAGCAGGCTGGTTGTAGTGACCCTGAGTAGTTGTAGGTCATACTCAGGGCAAGCAAAACGTGATTAGCAGCATCAGCTATAAATAGAAGCTCGTTTCTCTGCCATATATTCTTATTCCTGTTATGACAACTCTTGAGAAAGCCTGTCTTAAATTACAAAAAGCTTCAACCACTAATACATATGGGGAAGATTTCTACAGAGACTTCTAGAAACTTTATCTATATATTTATATATATAAATATATATATATATTTTTATATATATATATACACAAATACTTTATCTGCTCTCTCTAACTCTAGGATAACTTCCTTCAAGCAACAAGCACTACCACATTTCTGGAACTAGACAAAGATTTAACCCAGAGGCCTTGCATGGAGCCCTTTCACAGGGCTGCATGCATCCTTATGCAGCTGGCTGCACGTACAGCACCAGCTGAGTGATGTTCATGTTGTTATTTCCTCCGTCTCTCCAATATGAAGGGATATAGTTTATCTTTAAGTCACATTGCAGGTTTTAATGTGAATATCCCGTACAGCAAGTATGTCAGCAATGCTGTAAGGGCAGCGGGGGAAAATGACACAAAAATGAGTGATTAAAGCTTCAGGAGAGATGGAGCTGTAAATGATCAGGCTGGATAAAGTGTGTGGGGGCAAAAGTGTTGAAACTAAGAGTTACAGCGCTGAAGAGAACTGCTGCCTCTGAACACTTGTATGTCCTGAGGCAGGTATGCATGTGAAAAAGTGTCAGAACTGTAAGGCATAATTATTGTTTTTTTAAAAGAAAATCATGATTCTTTAAAACATCATTACTCTTCAAGTAGATTTCCTTACATTTAAAAACTATTTTATGACAGAAAACAAAAATACATAACAATACAATCCCTATTTTAAACATAAATTATAAAATTATTCCTTCGAGTTTTTCATCCAGGAGCTGAGCTATTGTTTTATAACTATTTTGTTCCCTTCATTCCATTGTACATCACATATTCTATACGACAAAAGATTGACAGTTTTACAAGCACAATATCATTCCAATGACTGAACACACTACCTAAAATTCTAAAAACCCAAATCTCTACAAAACTAAACATCAGTTTCCTAACTCAGCCTGTGCAAAATGTAACTTTCACATTTCTGGAGCAGCAGAGCTGACAACATTGGAAAAAACTCATCCCCACCTCCACAAAAAAACCCAAACTCTTAGACCCCTCCACAAGTTTAATTCTGATATATTATAATTAAATTTATATAAAGTAACCAAATAATTTGGGTATTAACTAGGAGCCATAACTTATCTAAAAATCAGTCTCTGTTGAATAAAATCATACCTGGTTGTTGGAAGGATAACTAATTCACTGAAAAGTTAGTTGAAGGAAATTGTTATGTATGTTGCATGCCCTTCTCATATTCATTAAAATGTATTTTTATATTTTCATATGACAGCATCATTTGTATGTGTATTAAACAACTAAACCCTAGAACAATTTTTTATCTTGAGCATATATACCACTGAACTAGATTAGCTATACTTGAACAAATCTTAAGTGCTGATTATTTCATTGCAGTTCTGTCACAAACCTGCTACATTCACAGTTGGCATGGCAATCATGTATAAAAGTAAGGATTTAGGATTTTGGGGTGGCTGGAAACAGAGATTTCTTCATTTTCTTAAGACAGGCATTTTTTGTCTTTGAGCTATGAAGTTAGCCATAATATTAGGAAGTGTCCACCTCACGTCTCAGCAGTCCAGTAGGACACCAGTGAAAGTAATATTTAGCTCTTGTATTGCATTACAGTTGGAAAGCCTTTTTATTCTATTAGAATAAAACAATATACTAAATTCATATATTATTGGATTTCGAGACAGGAAGTAGTCTTTAACGATTATGACAGCAATTACTGTTTCTGAAACAAAAGTCTTTCATTCTAACATTCTGCTTCTTGACTATCCATAGGAAACTGTCTGTTCTAAGATTCCATTTAAAATTAATTACACTTGAAAATTTATTGAGATCAATGTTCATTTGAAGACTTAACAGTGCCAAAATGTTTTCTTTTTCCTTTACATGTAAAGAAACACTTTCCAAAACTAACAGGTTGGAGAAAAATAGAACTTAAATAATTTTTTCCCCAATACTAGAGTTAAGGTGGAGAAAAGGTGATGATCCAATTATGAGAGGCTACGACTTTCATTCTAAGTATTAAATTATCTGCATAAGAACCTTGGATATACAGTAAATTAAGTACCAAAAGATGATGGTGAGGTTATCTTCACTTTCAGCATTATGTTAACCTACATGAGTAAATGATTCTTTGATGAACACATTCTAACATCTAACTGGTGTGAAGATGTTAACGACGTCAATATTAAATTTCATGTAACAGCCTGTAATCAGACCAAAAAAATTCCCACTGAAAATATGGCAATAGTAACAATTTCCATCCTTTTATCATTTCTTGATTTGGATTCATCCACAGAAACTGAAAAGATACATGAAGAAAAAGCAAATATAAGAGGAAGTTAGAAAACTTGAAATTGGCCAGTGATTGTCACAGATGAGTGACAAAGAGCAAGTCTGCCATGGACATGCACTTTGGTACCTTTTACCTTCAATACAGCCTAGAAGAACAGAAGTTTATCAGAACATTGTCAACCAGCAGCATACTACAATTAGTGGCAAGATCTGAAAAAGATGTCAAAACTAAAGAGGAACTCACATATGAGAGGTTGTATCGCCCATGGACTCTCTCAATGCAGGCAGAAAATACACCAGGAGTGGCGCCTGCCTTGCCACCTACCCTGCACACCAACCCCTCTTTTGCTTTCAGGAACAATGGGAGCTACATACATCTGTCTGGGATTTGGGAATTTCCCTAATATCATCTCCATTCAGCAGAGCTAAGCAGAAGTTTTCATCGTGACAAGGTACAATGCCTCAACAGGGATGGTTTTCATTTTGCTGGTGTCCCCACCCCTTGGTGCTCCCATCCATAAGTTAAAAAAATATGAAAAGATAACGGGATGAATTTTACAGCCTTTTGTTTTCCAGTCTAAGTATTTTCAAACTTTACACTCACGAGTGTATCTTAGAAGTTGTTGTACAGTAAAGTCTTGCAGCTGAGACTTATAGAGTTTTCAGCATCATGACTGACTAAAAAAACTACTCGTACAAAACAGTTCAGGTGACTTTTCAATTAGCTCAAAATGGGACTGTTTAAACCAGAAATAGTTTTGCTTCAGACAAGATCAGGTTTGAGGAAGGTTAGAACATTCACAAGTTTATTTTCTTCTCAGTGATGCAGATCAGACAAGGGAAGAAAGGTGCTCTGAAAGAAAATATAAAGTACACTTTTCAGTGGAAACCCAAGTTTGTAGCAGTGGACACAGAAAACCTTCTGACAATCCAAAGTCTAACCAGAAACTGAACAAGAGAGCTGCTGTGTCCTGATGGAAGCAGAGGGCTGGGGCAGAGCAGAAGTGGAGAGGAGGGAAGGGGGGGAAGAAGCAAAGCAACACTGCAAAGAAAGATCTCTTTACCCCAGATACCCCCTTAGTTGATTTGATGTGACCAAACACAGAAGCATCCAGTGACAGTCTGAGAAATTCAAGCAGTGTTATATCCTCTCTTTCTTAGTTGAAGGGTGTACAACTGAAAAGACACGTCATTAAGGAATAGATATGATGTTGATCACATTATGATAGATGCCCTAGCTATTTCATGAAGAATTCTGGACAATATATTTGAATTACTTCCTCCATCTATTTCAGCAATATTTCCTATTTAAATAGCTGGAATCAACAGGAGTTGCTTTTAATAAACTACCCTTCTTACTGCAGCAGGCCCAGCCGAGCAGAATGCAATGCCTCTCATCACAGAGCCATGAACACTGGAACTGCAGCTGAAGAGTTCTGAAAATCAAAGTTAAGAAAATTAGACAAAAATTTAAAGAACAAGGACAAAACATACACTTAACATCAGACACAGTTGCTCCTAAGTTTTACAAAACTTCCATTACCTTTGCAACAGCTGCTCTTCCTTTCACTGTATGTTGACTCTTCCCTCAACATGTAATTGCCCAAATGGCACTTGAGCTGTCAGTGTCAGGAGCAGTCCAGACTCCGTCACGCATCCTTCCTCTGTGTGCATCCAAACTTATCCTCACCCGCCAAAAGTGAAACATGTCTCATTTATCTTTCCTTCCTCATTCTATGCAAGGAAACATTCAATTCTTTTTTATGCCTGTTTCATGAGGGCTGGTGCCCTGCCTACGCCAGCCCTCAGCAGTACAATCTTCAAAGTTGGCACTTAAAGAGATTCAGTAGTTTACTGACAGCGTGCAGCAAGTTGGCCAGAGAGAACTGCAGGCTCCTGTCTCAGGAGAAAGAACGCCTCTTATTTCTGAGTCATTTCTCAAAAACAACCAACCATTGTCTCCACTCCCTACAATATCCTATTCCTACATTACATGGTCTTGACAGGAAAGAGTAGGTATTACCTTACCAGAAAAGTCAAAGATGTGCATACTAATGTTGCAAGGGATGCTAAAATGCTCAGCTGAACCTTAGCCTTTGAAAAGGAAAAAAAAAAAGCAAAGCCCAGACTGCAAGCAAATTGTTATGTGCTGGAGGGAAGTGATTGAACATTGTTTCCTAAATATTAAGGATTTCTACTAAATCTGAAAGCTTTGTAATCTTTGAGGTCTTAATTGCAGAGGATGACTTAATTTACACACACACACACGCACCCCCCAGGCCCTGCCTTGCTACAAGGGTTACATTATGACATTCAGCAAGCTTTCTGCATCTGGCAGTGTCTTAGTTTCTCTTCTACTCCACAGCTATGAAGCTGATTGAACATGAGGTAGAAATAATTAGGATTACAGTAATCTTGGCTATAAACATTTATTTCAGCCCTGCCTGGGTCATGCTAATTTTACAGGCAGATGTAAAACCTTACTCACCTTTCCCCACTTACCAAGGAAACACTTGAGGGTAAGTTTTATTTTTTGCCAACTTTTCTGGAGTGAATAGAACAAATGTAGAGAAGAGCATCATGCAGACTTGGTAACAAAACCCCAGCAAGATCCCCTGCTTATTGGGGGAACAACCACACAGCATACTGAGCATGTAACACTAGCCCCAGCAGCAATAAATAGGAGAAGGCAGTTTTCACTTAAATGGCAAAAACTATCAATTATTTCTGGTTATTGTTTTAGGACTTAAGTTACAAAATACATAGAAAAGTACATATCAGCTGTGGACAACATGAAAAACAATTACTTGCTACCAAGGCTGGGGTTTTTGTTTGTTTAAAAAAACCAAAACCAGTTGTAACCAAGACCTAAAGAGCTGGTGGTCTTCTTGAATTTCAGTGGTGAGTTTGTAAGTCCCAACTACATGAAATCATGTGAACAATTGTGCATACCTTTTGTAACACTGAAATTATTTATTCTTGACCTTCTGGTTTATTTGTATGATTTCCCAGGGTTTAAAACGTCACTCCCTTTTTAAAGTGAATCTAGGACAGCATCAAGTAAATATATGAACACCTACACCATATAATTTTTTCTACTTTGGAACTAAGTAAGAACTATTTGCTTGCTTGGAAGACAAGAGATGGTATACTACCTTTAAGAAATGGAAACTTTTGTTGTGAATTCTGTAACTTTGTTAAGGAAAAAAACCAACAAAAATTATCAAAAAGTTAGCTCAGAGTATGTATGTATGTATGTATGTATGTAGACCTTTTAAAAATCATATACTAATTATGTTCTGGCAATTCTTTTTCTTGCTTTGAAAAGTATGAATTAATATAATCAGTATACAGAAATGTTTTGAAAAGTCAACTAGCAATGGTTAAAAAAATATGGAACAGTTTAAATTGTAACCATTAAAATTTAAATTTTTAAGTCAGATGCCCAAATTTCACAATGCCTCTCAGGTTTTTTGTTTTAGAATGTCATTAAGGTATAGAACACTCCACAAATCTCTTTGTGAATGAAATTTTTATTTACACACTGTATCCAGAAGCAGATACATAAACCCTTATACAATTATTTTTCAAAAATGTGCAAGTAATTACTATAATTTTGTTTACAAACCAAAACACATTAAAATCAATGGACTTTGGATAATTCACTCTGTGGCGTGCTTAGTACAAATAGTGCACACCAGATCTGAAACAGAGAAAAGTGTAAACTACAGCAATCTGGATTGAAAGTATTAACTTCATGGCACTCCATCATCACTATAAAAATTCTTTAACCCAACAGGTATTCATACAAAAGTCTTTAAGAATTTTTCATGATCTGTGTAGAATTTAGAACACTTTCCAGATACAACAATGCCATATTTCCCATATTATGGACTACCATCTAGCCCATTTTTTATTTATAAAGAATGCCTGTTATTGTTGTTCTTTGCAGTCATAAAAAGATTTTAAGAAATTAAATTGGCAATCATTAATTTATCCATAGCTTAGCTCAGAATTTGAAAGTTCAGTAACAGAGAGATACTTCTCATCAGAATCATAGCCGGTATTGCTGGTATGAGGTTTTAAATTTATAATTCTGTTATTCACATAGATGAAATGCATCAAAACAAAAACTGCACAGATTTCACTTAGCCCAGCAGTCAATATTCACAGAAATAAATTGGCTTTAACAAAATGCAAAGTCAGCTCATCTGAGAACAAAGAGTTTAATTAATAATTGCATTTCTGATCCTTCTGACAGAAAAACATTTTGATAAAAAGATGGCATTCACTATGTCAACAGTAGGATAAGTGCTATATCCTTCAAATAGATCAAAGAATACAAATCACTTTCAGTTGTTTATAACACTGGCTTACAAAAAAAAAAAAAACACACACAGAGAAAATTGTGCAAATTTATTTTTCTATTTCCAAATACAAGGTGTTGTTTTAGTCTCCTAATTGGCAAAACAATGTTATCAATAACTTCAGTAATTTCAGATGCTCAAAAAAGGAGTCTTATTTAAAAGTTTCATTTTCAAAAACATTTTTCCACAATTCAATTGCATAAAAAGGATACCTTTTGAACCCTTAAACTGTTGTGATGAATAAATAGCCATATTTCTACTCCATAAGGATCATAGTCAGTTAGATTTTATTCCTAGTGTATCTATTTCCAAGGGTCCCCAAAATATCCTCAATCATTTTGCTTTTACTTGTCAAGGACACTTTGTTCCTCTAATTTTCATGAAGCAGAAGTCAAGACAATTTTTGTGGTTACTCTGAGTACTTCTAAATTGTCTCATAACTAAATGTTACTGTGTTTCTTTTATATTAATCTTTATTATAAGAAATTGTAAGTATCTTTAATGCTTTCAAAGTCATTTTTCTGGGTTCTTTCTCCTGGCTGGCCAGTTACTGCAGTATGAAAAAATACTGCGAGGTTCTGATTAATGAAACCTGTAAAAATGAGTATTTGTGTCTACTTACTACTGATTTAAAGTATTTTGAGCTTAGTAGAAATATCATCACCATTTTTTATTTAGAAACAAAGTGCTATATGGTTCTCACATCCTAGGCCTCAACCACTTTACAGTGTTCCTTTTGTGGAAACTTAGGGTGGGGGGGAGGGAATGACAAAGTTAACTTGACCTGATTAAATTCACAGATGAAGAACACAGCAAAGAAGGCAATTCAAAAACTGGACAGCTGTACTAAAGTTTTTTTTTAAAAAAAAATGTGTGAGTAAACAAACTAAAATTTATAAAGGCATGGACAAGAAGTTTAGCAAGTGTGTTGTTGCATGTTTTTCAATTCAGCAATAAGACCAGGATACTATAGCTTCAAATATTTAAGTTTCAATGCAATGACTGCTAAATTAATGCATGTGGCGTAGCATAAACATATGTTTAATGCACTCAATAGTGGTATTAAATGGCAAAGAAAGTATTTAATATACTATAATCTTTCAAAGATTCTGTAGAATGCATAGGCCCTCTAGCTTGTACGGGAAAAGAATTTTTGAAGTGAAGAAAATGCCAGAGGTTTTTTTCTAAAAATATGCATCTGAAATTGACAAAAATTATTTTCTTTTTCCTCCCCACAGACAGAATCAGAACACTGTACCATACAATAGGTTATTGTGCCTTTTTGAATAAAGTTAGTGATCATGATTCGAGGGGGAGCCAGAGGGGGGAAGTCAGTAGAGGAAAAAAAAGAAAACAGAATTCACACTTTCATACATGTATCTCAATGGCAGAGCCAACAAATAACACATATAGACTGCTCTAGATTTTTTTTCTTTTAAGTTTAAAACTTTATCAGACTAAAGAAGAGATCCTTATTCTCCCTCCCTTAAAAGCAAAGGCAGCCTTTATCTACCTTTGATTTTTTTTATTTTTTAGTTAAACATTATGGTCAAAAAATAAATTAAAAAAATATAAATTTTGTCTATCAGTTCAGGCAACCCAAGATGTAGTGCTACTGCACCACCTTGCAGCAATACTGTATCCATTACTAAAGACTCATATCAGGGGACAAAAAGGCTAGATTAAACAAGAAGAAAATTATCTAAACAAGAAAGCTGTATCAAAGACGAATAGCCTTTTCTAAGCTGATGTTTACTGACTAGCAACTCCTACCAGAGATGGGGAAGATGACATTGTAAAATACAAAATGGGGACAGAGGCAGGCAAAGCAAGCCTCCCTCTCAAGCTAGCTATGATCCCTTCAACAAAACTCATAAAAGTGATAGAATCATGGTGGGAAAAAAAGGTGAAACAAAACAGTAAAATGGCATGGATTAACCTTAACCTTAACGACAAAAATATTACAGTGTAGAACCTGTACTCCCCACTGAAAGTCTTTTTTCCCTACAGAAGGTTAGAATAACTGTAAGCTTTTCAAATGCCAGAATCTTTGACAGATATTATAACCATTTACTTAATTGATTCAATATTTCATATGTCAAAACGTATTTTATGACAGTAAACTGAAACATTTTCTGCGGTCAGTATATATCCAAACCTCTTTTCCCCATACTTTGAAAGGCTATGAGAATAGAGTTTGAGAGATGCATTTTAAGCATCTTCCACCCAAAATGTTATCAGTCCTGTTCCTTCCTCCCCAAAGAATATCCAAAAAAAGGGGAAAACAATACAAAGGACATTAGTGTATTACTGCATTTCTGAAGTGAAAGAAATGCAGAAAATGGAAAATGATAAAATTTCAAATAGCTTGAATATATATTGTAGAAATCAACCTATTAGAAGTTTTACCCCATCCTTAAAATGGCTTATCAATTTATGTTCCCATAATAAGAATTCCTAGAGTCTTCCTACAAATCCAGGAAATTCCCCACCCCTGCCCTCCAAGAGGAGGTAGGAGGGAAAAGGACAGAAAGAGGGGACCTGGTAGGTGTTAATTTATTTAACTGATGGCATGATTTTAAAAGGTATTATTTGACAAGACCCCAATACTGCAACTTCCTTATAGGTACTACACACTGACTTTCACAGACTACTTTTTTTTTTTTATTAAAGGCCATTTTTAGAAGGACAATATACTGAGACAAGAAGAAGGTTGAACCAACCTTCTCAAATATAAGAGTGTACAAACAATACAAGGCTTAGGAGAAAGGTGGGGTTTTTTCCAAAGATATGCTGCATAACCATGTTCTTATCACACAGCTCTAAGTTCTGTATTATGGCATATCTCTATAGAAATTTATAATTAGGATACTAGGAAATAGTTTTTAACACAGACGTAAATTCTGTAATTTAGAATACCAGTATGTTTTTTATCCATGATAATTTTTTTCAAACAGGCTATTTTAAAGGGAGAAAAAAAATTCCATTCAACAAGTTTCATTTGACTTTTACTTATGGTTGAATACACATGAAATGTGCTTTCAATGCATAAAAATCACAGTGGATAGCAGCAAAGGACTTGGGGGAAATTAAGGAGAATTTGATCATTCACATTGTGATTAATCTGCACATTGATGAAAGATAGCTATTTCACACTTCTAAAAATAAACTTGAGATCATTCTTTCCAAAAAAAAAAAAAAGCCCCCCAAAATACACAAAAACCCCCAAACATAAATCCAAATGCATTACTTTTCTTTTACACACAAAAATGAAATATTTTTATGGCAGCAAAAGATTTTGATAAGAATGAAAGTCTGTAAACTGTAATTCAATCTCTTTTTGTTGTTGTCGTTCCCAAAGTGCAAGATGCAAGATTCCCATAAGCTTTCAGTAGTGCTTTTCCTGTAAATAATCCTTCATTTTGTTTGGCAAAGGCAGTTTCTGAATCAGGTCTATTCTGGTGTACTGACGTATTACAAAACGACACAGGTATTGTAAAGAACGCACCTGCATAAACCGAGACACTGGATTTGTCAGTCTCACTGGGTAAGTTGCAGATCCAGGCAGTCGGGATCTCGAATAGCAAAAAGCTCCATTTTCAGAGTCCCTGATTGAATGTTCAATTAAGTCAACTATAGATGTATGTCCCTCCACATCTGGTTGTTCATAAAAGCTAAACCTACCATTTGAGTGTTCAATTCTAGTGTGAAGAGTTTTTCCATGGGAACGAAAACTCAAACTTAAAAGATAACGATCATCAGAACTATCTCGAACAAGAAACGAGCCATCAGGCACATTAGCTAATTTTCCCTCTGCCTCCCAACGTGTAATGGGGCCCCAGTACCATCCTTGTTTTGCAAGTTTTTTCAGTTCTTCTGTGAGACTTGTCACAACCATAGGACCACTGTTCTGTACAGAATCATAAACTCTTCCAACTCCAGGGGCAGTGTTAGGATCAAAATTCAAATGGCAACGCATACTTTCAGCCACGTGGGCATCTGTGCCATTCAATCCATTGAAGTTCCTTTGGATTTGATTATTCTGCATTGGAGGTAGCAAAGGTGAGAGTGGAGGGACATCGCTGTGATTAACTCTTGGGCTTTGCAACATGACTCCTGTGGTACCAATCAACAAACCATTCACTGTCTGGTCCACAAAGATATCTGGTGCAACGACTACATCCTGATCCACTTGGCTCTCTTCTTCATGGAAAGCATTTCCTCCCACTTGAGAAGAAACAGTTGAAACTTCCATGGGTGAGGAACTATCCAGACAGTAACTACGTGATCCTTCCAAAGGATACATTCCCTCATCTAAAGGCACAGTATACTGAATGTAGTCCTGAGGCATTAATCCAATAACTACAGGCACATGTTCATCAATATGAAGATGCAAGTCCCCGTTCTGAGATTCCGTATTTTTTAATGCATTGTTTTGTTCCTGGAACACGTTGTCTGACTGCAAGTCATGGAAGTCTTTTCGAACACCATTCAGTGCCGGGCTTGGATTAGAGGAATGGACCAAGGCCTTGACTTTCACTTCCATTTTGATGCAAGTCTCTTCTGAATTTGTAGATCGAAGGGGCCATGGAGTTGGACTGTAATGGTGATTACGGAGGGAAGTGGATCTCAGAGGTCTTTGAGCTCGCACATCTTTGAAGGTTATTGGAGCAGATGATGAAGAAAAGGTGTCATCATCTGCAGAGCTTACAGATGGTGTGCTGCCTTTGCCTTTCTGTTTTTGTTTTGCTGAAAGCCTCCTTTTTAACGTACCCATTAAGCTTTCACTTTTTGATCTATTTTTGCCTCCTTTTTCATCTTCAGTATTGACTTCACAGCTAGCCAAATCTTTACCATAGCAGCTGCCAAACAAGGAGTCATCTTTTCCAAATTCACTTAATGATGGCTGCTGAACCACTACAAAGTCGCTTTCATCTTTACTTTTATTTAAGTTAAAGGACTTGCGAATTGTTTTGAGACTAATTTTCTTCATTATGACAAGTTACCAAGTCTTGCTGATCAGCAGTGCTTGTGGTGATATAGCCCTAACACATGCAGAGCAGCTTCTGCTTTGTTTATGTGTTTTATCCAGCCTCATTTAACTTCAAGAGCCATTTCCTGGAAACAAATGAAAAACAATTAACTTCACAAAAGAAATATTTTAAAAATTATCCATAAGGGTTTCCCCCTCTCCAAATAAAACAGAAATTGCAGTAGTTAAGTGACGGGTATCAAATAAAAGTAAATATGGAGAGCTGACTTGGAAACCAACCAGGCTCAAAAAAATGAATCTGCTACACGTGCCTTGGAGATTTCCACAACTTTTTTCTGCTTTCAGCATGCTATTTTTTAAATATACACACATATTACATCACACACATAGGCACATATATTTAATGCATGTACATAAAATTTTCAAGCACTGAAACACTCCCCTCTTTCAGAAGGCTCCTAAAAAAATCTCCACCAAAATAACTATAGAAGATGAAACTATAGAAAATATTCTATCCAACAGGATTCCTACATGCAGGTTAAACTTTGATTAGTCCTGAACACATGGTCTTACAAAGTCATACTTTCTTTACACAGGAAAGTTGAGCAATATTGAAATAGCTACATAATTATAGGAAAACTAACTCTAGAGAAAGAGAGACATTAACAGCAAAGTAACATCTGTTCAGAGCAAGTCACAGAAGTCCCCTCCTGAACTTGTGTGAAACAGAAGTTGATTTCCAACCTCTGTTTTAGGCATAGAGGAGGTCATATCCCTTCCATAGTACTGTGAGAGCTTTTCTTCCTCCAGTACTTCTGCCAAGACTAAGTGGACGCATCTGCTCAACTCCCAGAAAACTGTTCCCCACCTGGCATCTTCCAGAGTCATGTGCCTACCTTCTCCATAAATTTAACTTTTCAGCTTGGTTTTTTTGGTGGGTTTTTTTGTTTTGTTTTTGTTTTTAATGTTAGACCTTCCAAAGCAAGAAGTTCTACAGAGAGGGGAAGAACAAAAAGGAAAAGAGAGGGAAGTTGCTGCCGCCACAGAAGTAGGTACTACTATTAGCAGTAGCCATTATTCCACGTATCTCCAAATACATGTGATGCTAGCAGCACAAACTGCAGCAGCAAGCCTGCCTCCAAGCTAAGCATGGCAAGCTGGAGGAGTCCAAGAATCTTTCAAAAAATCTTCGAAGCTTGGGGGACTGAGGAGAAAGAAAAACAGCCCTTACATAGGCACACTTCCCAATTTTCTCCCATGGTATCACATACAAGAAACTGAGAAAAATAGTGCAATGAACTGAAATAAGTTTTATCAACTAAACAATATGATTTTCTTTAATAAGCATTCAAAAATTGCATAAAAGCATGTAAGGAGAATGATTACTATAATCAAACAGCAGTCTATTGACTATTACTCTTGTCCAGCTCAACTTTTGTGGTCCTCAAATACACAAAGGTTAAAGGATCATATCCAAAGCAAACTAAAAGACAATCTAAGGATTCTGAATGTCAAAGTACCTTGGAAAATTTTAAGTAAAGCTGCACTGCTGGGGTGTTGAATGCTGTTCTCATAATCAGCAGAAGCACCAAAGCTTGATTTACTTGGACTTGTACCCTAGTCCTGTCTTCAAATTCCCTACACTATCTGCACCACCCTACCTTGAAGACCCATTCTGTCTTTGCCATAACCTCTGACAGTTCCCAAGTCCATCTTTAGAGTATCTTCAGCTCTTCCCATTTCCTTTTCTTAATTACCACACTAAACAGCACTTTCCTTTCTCTCAATATGGAGAAACTAAAAGGTTTTTCTTCTATCTGTAAACTAATTTACTTGCCATCAGCAAAGAACAAACATGCCCAAAAAAACTGTTTCTTAAACAAACAAAAGACTAAGAATCAACTCTTGATATAAACAAGTATTAAAACCTTAAAAACCAGGACCAGTATTTTATTAGAAGTTCACTGATTATTTTCCACTTTTAACATGACTCCTGTGGTACCAGGAGTCCTGACACCTTAAAAAATGTGTTCCACTTACATAATTTGAAGATGATACTGAGATATGCATATGTATTTTCAAAGGTTAACACTACTTTAATTTTCCTTATGACAGATACATGCAGAACCATAAAATTTCGTGTTTTAAAACACTGATGTTTAATATGAGCTCCATATGTTTGGAATAATTGGGAAATATGGAAGTACTGAAAAACAAACATGAGTAGAATATATTTAATGGGTTTTACATGCCTGAAATTTGGCATATCAGAATAACTGATGAAGTACAGTAATTAAGAAAAAGCTACAGATAAAGGGAGAGTTACGTGTCAATTAAAAGTTGACTTGAAATGCCTTGTTCACCTTCTATTCCTAAACCATTTAGATTTTGCCATCATACTAATTTACAGTACTCTTTACATCATATGTAACTAAATGAACCTACAAAATGAGTGAAAAATATAATTTCAGGATTCTATGCTGCTCCTAAACTGATGAAGTCAGACTGTTTGTTCACTTGATAAATTTCACTGTGTCTCTGTATGTAGCACCAGAAGCCTGGGAACCCCCACATTAGCCCCACTTGTGAAATCCACAATGTTCTCCAGCTGCTTGTGACTGACATCCACAAGCTGATACTGCTTCCACTTTACCAGATATGTTCCCCCACCCTTGTGGGAAGTACATCATGTTTGGAATTCCTAACCCTAAAAAAGCAAGTATGAAACAAAGTAAAATCTGCCTTCTAAGCTAAGGAGAAAATAAAAGGACATTATCATATTGCTGATTGGGGAGAGAAGATGTATGGAGCCCCAAACTGTCTGATTCACCATATTTTTTTTTATTAGTGTATTTCAAAAGAATTAGTTGGCTAAAATTTGGCTGAAGGAACAACATTTCTTTAGCTTTTCCATAACTAAAAGACTAAACACTTGAAAGAACAGGTTTTTATTCCATATTAGTCTTTCTGTATCAAAACATGGTTTTTTACAAATAAAAATCCAGTATCTAAAAGTCATCTCAACAGATAAATCTCTATGGCACCATCCAGAGAAGTCAAAATTTTTGCTTTGAAAGTGACTACTGAGCTTGCTTGAGCAAAAAAGTGTTTTACATCTGTCAGCCTACCCTAGTAGCCAATATCTTTATCAAGCAAAATGCATGATTATCCAAATGCATGACAAATTACTTACATCATTGTAACATATCACATAAAGAAATAATAAAGGTTTGAAGTTCAAATATAAACCACATAACATGCATATATCCAGAAGTCCCGTTCATTCATCCAGGAAAAGACAACAAAAATCTAGTGAATGACAGTCTGAATCAAAACTCTCTGAAGTAAACTGAACACACCTATGGATGAGAGCAAGCCTCTAAATTTACTAGTCTTCCATATGAGAACCACTCTACTTTATGACTTCTCTTACACATATCTTATCCAAGACAGAAGAAAGAAAATATACCCTGAAGTCAAATACTCTAATTGATCCAGACACTCTTCTTTCTTTGCACGTATTTAAAGAATATCAGTAATTCTTCATTGCATATTAATACGATTAAAAGTGCTGTATAAACAGCCCTCGATACACTCATACACTTGCAAGTGTAGAATTTTCTACTGTCTACATCTAGAACAGCTGAAGCAGAAGAGCCCAGTATGCACCCCTTCCTGGAATACATTAAAATGAGCTACGCAACTTCTTCACAACCCTCAGCACTGCAACAGCTTCACTAGTATTCTGTATGATTTATGGTATCACTGAAGTCTCCCACTGATATGCTCTTCCAGTGACATCTGCTGTACAGTGAATTTAGACTAGAGACACCTCTAGAAATTTTTCTGGCAGGTATTTGCAACTATAAACTGACTCTGAACTATGCCAATGTACTCCCAAAGCCTGGTGGCAATGTATGCAGAAATACCTGGAACACACAGATTGAAAATGGGAGATTAATCAGACCCAGAAAGATAATGAGACTAACACACAGAATAACAAGGCAGAATGAAATTCTGGCTTATGAGCTTTCATCACAAACTCTGCATCTTGGAATGTTTAAAAATATGCAGGTTCACAAAACACAGGCCTCTGGACAAAAACTACCAGATTACCAGACTACCAGATTATTACCCAGCAAACAACATGGTCCCCCTTGTGCTTATAAAAATAATCAAAACTGAATTTGCATGCCTCATTTTGAAGAGAAGCAACATGTATTAATCATATACAAATGTGAAATTATTAGTGAAGAGAATTAAAGCTAAAACTTTACTTTACAGGCTGCTTCTCAGAAATCTGAAGAGCAGGTCATGTGATCATGTATTAATTGTTATTATGGTGGCTAGCACTGATTTATGAAATATCATGGAAGTTTAGAAAGAAAAAAATCAGTTTGTGCAAATCTAGTTTGAAAATTCAAGACTTCAGAGTAGTTTCAGTTTGATGCTACAAAATGGTTTCAATGGACTACAATCACATACCTAACTCAATGCAGTGTTCACAGAAGTACACCAATAAAAAGTTTGAATATTTATATGGCATTTATTAATTTCTTATCTTTTTCACACTTTTAGGTTAGGTGCACTCATTTCCTGAGACAAATACTATAAACAAAGCTGCCAGAATACACTACTATAGAATTAACTTTTAAGAATCGGGACAGAAAACATCATACTGGAAACATACAGCAAAATACAACTCATGGTTGAACAAAGAATTGTATTCAAAAAGCTTAATAAAAATACCATCACAAAAATGGCTTGAAACCATAAATCAGTGCAGCTTCAGATAACTTCAACTTTCTTAAAATAAATGTTAATCTGCTAATTTATTTCTATAAAGTGAAACAGCAGAGCATTGATTTTTTTTTTGAACCCACAGCTGCATTATTCCTGAAAAGTCTGGCTATCCATTAGAAATATACAATCTTTATTCTTATACTGAATCACAGTAAGACTTACATCATTTACAACTTCAATTTATTGTATTTTTAGCATAATTATTTGTATTAATAAATAAAAATACCTAGAAAGAGGAATAAGTTTCTGCATTCCTGGGGCATGACAAGCACCAGGTTTTCATTACAGTCAGATAATGAAGCCTAGTCTAATTATCTGCAGAAGTACGAGGTGTCATTCCCCTGTTGCTCCCAAACTCTCACTGAGAAATATTCATGCATTACTTGGAAGCATGTTTCAAAAACAGCATCTTAAGGTAACACAGATTTCAAGTGCTATATTCTGGAAATTCCTATGTGTCTAAGTTTATGCCAGAGTTCCTAAATCTATTTACGTAAATTACTAAGAAGTTGTTCTCCATACTTGTTCTCACTGATTTTACTTCAATAATGAAGTCTGAGCACTGGAATTTATTTATTTAAACCAGTAACAGAAAATACTGACTCAAGATATTTCCTGCCATGTACTTCCAGTTTCAGTCTATTTGAGTACAGAAACTACACATAAAATAATGAAGTAAAGAGAGATTAAATATCTATTTCAAACACCATCAGTTTCTGATAGAACATACACACTACATGGCAGCTTTCAGCTTTCTCTCTACACATGTCATTAGCATACTGAAGATGGTGAGGTTTTTCCCTTCCCAGAGCTTCAAGTAAATTCCTACACTCTATTACTCTTCAGTATGAAGAGTCTTTAAATGAAGTAATCGAAATTCCATTGCATACTCTTATACCTTGAAAACAACAAAAAGGGTAGATGGTTTTAGTGGCTTGATTGCTAATGGATGAATATTGTTTTAATATAAGATTGCAAATTTTAAAAAAGCCCATCCTCTACTGCATACCTGCTTTTCTAGTGAGTGTGGAGAAGGTCAGATGCACACCTTCATATAAAACTGGAACAAGGTAAAAAACAGATGAGAAGGTCATCTGACATTATTTTATACTCATAACAGTTCAAGAGTACTTAAAGTTTCCTATTTTTCAGCTAAGTAATCAAAGACCTGAACACTGAGTAGACGTTACCACAAATTTAAGCTTCCACGCTCTAAGATTTGAACAGCTGAGGAAAGTACTGTCAGCTTCTCTAGAGGCCAATATAATATAATAGGTACTACACAGATTACAATTTAGAACAAACAAACAAAAAAAAAACCCAACCCAACAGTAAGTCATGTCATTTCTCCTGGTTTTTTTTCCCCCTTTTACAAAGATTAAAGGGAAAACAGTCCATGGGCACTAACGTTCTAACAACAGACAGAGTAACCCTAATCACTATTAGCAACCTTTAGCATAGAATAGGCAAGGTACACCTTTGGTAATAAGTAGAATAGTGAGGTAAAATAATAACGAAAACTTGACAAAAAGGGATTTTTCTTCACCACCATTAGTGGAATTAACTGTATGCAAAACCAGGAACAGAATCATTGAAGAAGTCTGAATACCTTTCAACAGTTTGCCTCTGGTCTGCTGATGAAAAAGGATGTCCCTTAACATCTGGATTTCCCTGACTTTTTTTTTTCTTTAAACACTACTTAATCCATGGCTGCTCGCAGTAAATCCTGTTCTTCTTTCCCATATTTGGTTGCAGGACAGAATATTTCTATCTGATTGGTAGTTTTCCTCTGGGGAATAACTGAAGAGTGTTAAATGGCATCTCTGTATTACAGTTCATCTGTGTATACACAGTCTTGTAACTACAATAATCTCATCGCTACAATAGCCAAACCCAGTTACTAACACTAACAGTCCTCACCCAAGGTACATCTCCCTTGCGGAAGGATGGCTGATAGGGATGCACATCTGTTCCCGAGCTACCACAGACACACTAACTTGGTATACCAAACTGAAATCAGCACCAGTTGATATCAGCTGGTATCAGCTCAAGAACACACACAGCATCATAATACCAGTGCTGCTGTTGGAGCAGGAAGCTCTGGGAGAGTTGGGTGGATGACAGCCAGAACAGTAACCACTTCAGCCACTCCTGCTACATCACTCACCAACTGGGAATCAACACCCAAACAGGGAACAAAGCAGACTGTACTTTTTATACATTTACTAAAAGACTGGCACAAGTACCACCTTTCATCACTTCCTTTTAAGCAGACATCTGATAAAGTATACTGCTAACAAGATTTTTCAAGCATGCTGAAAGACTACAGGGAAAAAGAAAGCCACAACTTGGCTCTAAGACCCTGATGAACTAACAGTGAGGGGAAAATGAGCAAACAAATATAACCCAGCAGATCAATATATGCCAAGTCACTAAAAAAGAAGAAAGTGAAACATTTTTCCTGAAGCAAATGAAAGAAGTTACTAAAGAAACCTGATGTGTGTAGTCCACGTGCACATGTTTCATTGCAGGATATCACATCCATAGAGTGCAAATAAACCTTTGTTTTTCACACACACAGCTGTGCAGAAGCAGACGAAAAATGAGAATAATGCTCAGTCAGACTCAGTTTTCACTTCTTGCTATTTTACAAGACTACAGCAGCCAGCCTTGAAGCAGGCTGTCTGTCAGCAAAAATTGTTTAGCTTCATAAGCAAAGGTTAGATTTCCTGAGAGATGATGTATGAAAATTCCTTTCCGAGCAAGGGTCCTACTTCTCTACCCTCACAGAAGGTGGATATGTCAAAATGTTTCTCCTCAGTTGTAAGATATGGTGGTACCCTCAGCATGATAACAAGGAGGAATTTATGCTTATGTAAAATATTTATGCAATCCTCTTAAATCTTAGTACAGTTATGTTAAGAGTCTGAAAAGTTGTAAGACTACAATGCTCTACAAACCAGCTTATCATTTAGCAGTAAGGACTAACATCGTGTTCTGCAAAAAGGAATTTTTTTAATAATTTTGCTCTAAGATTTTTCTAAAGTGACCTGTAGCAACCAGTATACCATTTACAATAATAAACTGCCTTTCGCAAGAAACAGATTTTGTGCCTACTTATTTGCAAACAAAAGTGTATGGAATGAATATAGTGAAAGTGAAAGGAAGAACGGGAAAGACATTCAGTAAAAACAAAAATTTGCATTTCTGTGCTTTTTTTTTTTATGAAGAAGTATGCACAAATAACTAAATCCTGGAACATGTGTTGAAAAAACACAACCTATCTAATTGTATGGATGCAGGCACTAAAACCCAATTCCAAATGCAGCTTGTTTCTGAATCCCGATGTATTTCAAAAACATAATTTTAGAAATGCTGTCCATCCGTTTAAAGCACACACCAGAGAGTCAGAAACAATAAATCAGATAGTTCTCTAAAAGCGATTTCTGTGGTCAGAATGGTAATCTGACCATTCTTTCAATAGTAGTGACTAAATAACGTAACTGTGAGAAACTGTCTTCCAGCCCTTCCCAAAAAAGGAAAGAAAACACTTAGCAGACATGCAACAGCTGAATATCACCACTTCGTATTGACTTGTATTGATGTTGGTTTTGCTTCCAAAGTTTATGATGGGCTATTTCTACAGCAGGCAGAGCAACACTGTCACTGTATGCAACTTCCAAAACACAAACAAAGCCAACTAAAAAGGGCCTGCTCTCATCAGGTATTTTGATGAGGAGGCACAGAACAGGTACCATGAATGATCTTTCCTACAGTGCTATCAGAACAGACATCCAGCTTCTCAGGCCAAACTTCTGACACTGATCAACCCCACAGTACACCAGGCATGTACTGAACAGACAGTACAGAAACACATCACTCAGTGTGTGTACATGCTTGTCGGCATCCAGGAAAAAATACAGGAAAAGTAACAGAAAGAGAAGCCTCGTACCATATTTCTGCTGAAAATTATAATGGTTTACACAGGATCACTACATACTTCATTACACTACTTGCTGATATAAACCCTTTTTTTTTTTTTGATGTTGCCATTCTCCCTATAACAAATCAACAGCTTGTAATGTAATCATGTTTGCTTCTGCCTGTTCAATTCATAAGATGTGAAAATGAAGATAGAGGAAGTAGCATTTACACACTGTAGCACCAAGCAATTATGACTAATAATGATAATTATGCTTTATTTAAGGTGCAACATAGGATAATCTCTTCTTGAGAAGCAGAAATGAAAAACCCAAACAACACATCGAGAGTGCTATAAAGTCACATTCATAGGAAAAAAAAAAAAGCCCAGTTAAACCTAACTTTTATTTTCAACACCTCACTAGCCACACTATCTAGCCAACAGCTAGCATATATTTGTAAAACTGGCACCTTGGCCACCAAGTTGTAAACTGCTCACTTTCCCACTTCCATTTATCTGACAGACAACCAGAAACATATGTAATTGGCCTCTGTTCCTAAAATCGGCATCAAAGATATGCAAAAACAGAAAAAGAAAATTCTGCATAAAATATTTCAAGGTAGTACAATCACTTTCAAAATATCCAGAGGAAAAAAAAAGACCCAGTTTTTAAAATAAACAAGTTTTTAAAATAAATAGACTGGTTTGAAAATTCACTACACAGAACAAGAGAATTCTGCTTTTCCACCATATTGAGCATGGCCATGTTTTACAACTGGAGAACCGTGCTTGAAGCAAGATTTATCTTCCTATTTTTCAGCTTCTCTAGAAGGCCTGAACAAATGGCAATACATTGCAGTCTTATGCTGCTCTTGTACCTACCATTCTGCCTTGGATCTCACAACTGATGATGGCTGTATTTGTGGCTTTAAATTAACCACAGCTGGGTTAGTTTCTGACTGGGGTTGAATTACCCTTTAAATTCGTATGACCAGGTAGGACCTCTGAGTTCTTTGCAGCTATCACCCCCACCACTTCTACCATGCCATTTTCAATAACAATAAAAGCTTTCTTTCATTAGAATCTATCCTCTCAATTTAAGCTAAGATGCAGCAATCCTTTATAATGCAGTTAACCCTCTACATACATGGAAGGATTAAGTGGACCCATTTATGGTCTGAGGGGAAAGGGAGCACAGTGCCTTGATTAAAGAGACATAAAAGCGGAAAGGTCTTTCTCACAGCATCTGTACAATGTTCGCACATGGAGAGAAATCTCCAAGTATGCCGAGGAGGAAGAAGCAGTTAATAAGGACATTCTTCAGAATCACAGAGAGGAAGGGACTGGCCTCTGGTTTGAGACTTTCTTCACTAAATTATCAGAGAGAGAAATACAATGTATTTGCTACACGGACACCACAAAGATCCCACGATTCTCCTCCAGACCATACAAAAAGGTTTAATGTCAATACTGTATAATACTTGTCTCATATCAAGGCATTTGGTTGCTGTACAACTCAAAAATTTAATGTTTCAAACCCACAGCGTCTCCTACTTCTATGGCTTTGCTTTTTTATGCACGTTAAATCAGTTAGTACCTTTAATTTCTAATAGTGGAAAATTCTGACTGAATACAAACACCAACAACTGACATTATCCTCATTCCCCAGGTATGCAACATGAAAAAAATCTCATTTTTGTGAAATTCACACAGATTTCATTCATTCATTTTTTTAAAGACAGTGACATTTTTCCAAAGCAATAACCAATTGTTTTACTACAAACACAAAAATAACATGTACAATATGAAAGTATATGCACTCATTCAGTATAACACATTAGAAGAGAAATAGACGTTCACTGAAATATGAAGTACCTGGGATGAAAAGGCATTGGCTACATTTAAATAATAACTACTTTTAGTCAATCAAGGATTTTCCAATCCTTGAAATAATAACTTGATAAAATACTGTAAGATAGTATCTCATTTAAAGTACAGGCTACTTCTCAAGAAACTGAGTTCCTTAGTCACTTCTCAAAAGTTCAGTTAAACTCACATCCAAAGACTATAGTTTGCTTTAGTATTATTTCCTATAGAAACAAATCTCGATCAAGCAAGGCTCCTTCTGCCTACATGCCCTGCAGGCCCTTCAGGACTGCCCAACAAAGTTTTATCAAATAAGCAGATAGGTAGTTTCTGAACTAAGGGAGCAGACACAGAAAAAATTATATATTCTTATATATATAAAAAAATCCAAGGCATGGACATTTCTAAACACAGGAAAAGCTTTCTCTGGAGCTCAAAAGTATCTCCAAAACCACAGAGGAAAGTGGCATGAAACAATTCCATTCTTCACAGAGATACATGTTTCACAAAACTGTTTAACTGTAACAGAAAAAATGTTTACCTCCAATCCTCAAGGTATCCCCTATGTTCATTAGAAGCAAAAGTGGTTTGCTACTGCGATTTGGTTTTAATTTCTGATTAGCAGTTAAAAAGAGGAAGGCTGAGGTGATACTTTTATATCACCATGGTAATAAATCACTAGCAAAAATATTTAAAAACATTTTCTATGTATCATATTAATTCAAAATTTGGGTCTTTATTCCTGAAGTGATCAGTAATTTCCACTAGCAATTTTAGTCTCTTGAAAATTTAAAATATAATCACTAAAATAATCATAGACAATTTCTATCAATGACTAAAATCCTTTGTTTTCCCTCTTGAACAGCAGCATACTGAGAAAAATAATTTTATATCCTTTATCTGAACTATTTATATAGGAAACATAGTAGACAATTTCATTAAGGTTCAAAGTTCAAGAACTCAGAAATTGAGAAAAGACAGAAGAGTTGCCTGAGCAATTCTCTTCTCTTTCTTGTCTCACATATGGGACCAAAAATGTTTACATTAATTCTACTCTCCACCACCCTTTAAAATGTATGGTCCTATTATTTACTTACAGTATACTAATTAAACTCCAAATTCCAGAGCTCACAGACAGTATTAGCTTCATTAAGGAAATTTTTACTGTCTCTATATCTGACGCTTAAACATTAACACACAGGCATTCAATGCTCTATGCGACACTTCATGAGCCAGAATATCAAGAGCTCAATTTCCACTTTTTTAGATGGATTCATAAACTGAATAATATGCACCATCAGGTCAAATTAAGGTCATTTAATTCTGAAACCTGAATTATGAATTTTCATAATGTGGAGTGATGGGGGGCCAGGGCTGTGACCTGTCAGGGTTTTGAGTAAATACCTACCTACTTAAACTCAAAACGTCCTCCATCTCTCCATGGAAGCATAAGATGGCAACAGAAGCAAATGAGTGTGACTCCAGAAGCTGACTACAACAGCAAATTGTCACCCACTGAAGGAGATCAGTTGAAGCTTTTGGTCCCTTTCAGGGGTTTGCTGACAATGGAGGAATAAGCCAAACACAAAACCTTGGGTTTCATCATCCTGTGGAAACATACCCAACCTTTCAGGATACCTTCTATCACTATCCTCTATTTAGTCATGATTCAACTTCCTGACTTTCTTTAAAACTTTAAAATTCAGCAGATATTTTACAAAGTCTTTTCAGCCCAACTGTTTTGTTTATCAAAGCAGTAAGTGAATGAATCACCCATCTTACAGTACAAAGAAGTATCAGGTAGCCCCACAACAAACAGAAGATCCATCAGTGGTATCTATCTAAAGGAGTTAAAAAGATGCAGGAAAAAAACCCAACAAACTACCAAAGACCAAGGTACGAAAGTTAGGGAGGAAGGTAGCAAAAAAACCCAAAACCAAACCAATTCCACCCCCCCACCCCCCCAAAAAAAAAAAAACAAAACCAAACACCCTTCAAGGCTAGTTCTAATTAATGAAAGTGCAACTTGCAAAGAAAGTAAATTCAGACTAACAAATACGTCAACAATATTTCTGCCCAGAGTTTAAGCTTTACATGACACAAACTCCAAGTCTACTAAACTGGTGTCTCCAGCAAGGCACGGAGTATTCTCACAACTGCTACCACATTTTGCTTGTAACACAACAGATCTGAGGCTGATGGCCTGCTTTCCAAAAATACAATTCAAAGCAATGTACATTTTGACAAACTGCAAAGGTCAGAACTACAACCAGTCTTACCCAAAATAGAGATAAAACATCTGATTTTTGTGCAAGTTAAGAGGAGTTCTAAGTACTTAGGGCATACTAGAAGAGTTGGTTCCTTAAGACTCTACAGACATAAGGGCCTTATACTCAAAATATTGTTCAGCAAAACCCTTCTCCCCTTCACATACATAGAGCTGCTTAATCTAGGAAGTTCCAAAATTTCAGAGGGATTTTTTTTTTTAATTAAGAACTCCTCAGTAGCCCTTAGCCTTATTTTTTGCACATAAAAGCAGAAGTACTTAGTGTTAGCAGAACGGTATCAATGCCTACCTCACGGCTATGCCTTCACCTACCTCCTTAGGCATGTTCTAAAACTGTCCTGCGCAGAATTATGCCGCATAAAATACAGTGGAAACCCTTTCTTTTTATGGACATCATGAGAAGTGGAAGAATGGTCATAGTATCCCTCTGGATCACATAAGGAGCTTGCACCAATGGAAATCAAACTAAAAATTCTAGCAACTTGGATAGCGGTCCTAGCCATCATGGAAGGGAAATTCTCACTTATTCTTGATTAAGATACCCTACTGTGCAGAAACAGTTTCAGATGCAAGATGAATTGGACCAGAAAGTCAGTCCCAGGTTTCCCCTCTCCAAGGCAGTTGCTTATTCCACTGGGATGAGAAAACATACTGTCTCTAACCCTTTCTTTTTCAGCTCTGTTAATCTTCTGTAGAACAGCTTCAAAAGAAGGAATAGAAAACTTTTTGCATTACGGAGAAGCCAAAAGGCTGGGGTTCAGTGTAGTCCTCACACAGAAAGGACAGAAGTGGAGAATTAACTTGGCTATCTTACATTCTGAATGAGGGCTTTAGCTACGGAGCTGTTACATCCTGTATTTTACATCACTGGGAAATGCAGCCTGTACTGCTTGCAGTATGTGAAACCTCTAAGTGAAAATGACAAGGGAATTTTTAGCTATATACTTTTATATCTAATTGCATATTTCATTGCAGATGAATTCTGTCCATCACGTGGATGCTAGGCTCAATGTCCACCTACTATATGGTTGCCAATAACTAACAGTGACAACAATATACTTCACTCACACACACTTGGGAATCCATTTTAAAGGCAAAAGAGTATTTAGTACATCAAGTGTAAGGAGCCCATTGTTACATAGTTATATTTGTATCTCTTCTCTATTCTGGAACACCTATGGTATTTAACAAAATGCAATTCAACTGAGATTAACATTGGTTTGTTCTAGGCTCTGATACTACTTAGTAGAAAACAATTTAAGGCAAAAAGGTTTCATAAATAATGTTATCAGAAAAATGTTATTAATAACTTCTTTCCAAGTGAATATACTTCTCCCCCTTTGTCACTGTTAGTAGAAAGGCTTTATCCACACAATAGTTACCAAATAGATCTGTAACCCCATCTTCATCACGCCTTTAAGCACCAATAGTTTAAGCCTCAAAGAACCACCCAGAAAATAAAGGTGTTCCACACTGCTTAAGTACCTCACACAATCTTATTGGATATACGCAAATCATAACATTAGCAGTAAGTATTCTAAGAGCTCTGAATGACATTTTTTGTCTTTTTTAAACCAAAGTCCATTGAAATAAATTGAAATAAAAATTAAAACTTTAAGTGACTTAGCACCTCATACTGATGAAAAAAGCATACCATTTCCCATTACTGCTACATAAAACAATTTCATTTTTAAAGAGACAAACACTGAAAGAATCTTTCAAACAACGGTAGTCAAAATTTAGTACAAAACAGAAGCAACTTAATCCACAAAATTAAAAAAATCATTTTAATCCAATTTTCTGAAAAACTAATTGTACATGGAAAGTGATTCATTAGGCTGAATTTATTTGGTATATTCTGAAGTGAGAAAAAAAACCCAAAACTTCCAAGGTATACAAGACAGAGTTTAAACTGCCTTTCGGCAAGTAATCTGAATATAAACCCAAATATTCTTTTGTTTGGAAAGTCTATTCCCCCACTATTTGTACTTAAGTGCTTATCATGAAACTACCAGCTTTGATAATATTTGATAAATACACAAGCTCCCTATTGCCTGCATCTTCATTTGTAAGTAATCCAATCATTATTTTAAGCCCCTCTAAATACCATCAAATTTGGAGGTGCTGGGGGGGTGGGAGATGTCTCGCTCTTCCAAAACTCTAAGCACTGAAAGATTATTTTAACAGAGCTACTCACATGTTCACCTGGATGAACCAATACCCAAGTAAAACAGTAATACAATATTTAAAGCTTCACTACTGATTCTGAAATAAGTTTCAGAATCTTCAGAATCAGAAAATGTGTTTCATACAAGATGGCTACAGACTGTCAACTGCTGAACAAAGTTAAGATAGTTTTAAAACTTTTTAAGGGGATAAATCCTTAAGAACGAGACATTTGAAAATGATCCTTCTAAACTGTTGTGATTCTTTTAAGTGAATATTCCTCACTTAAAGAAAGCTTACCTGCATCGAACCACATACAAGAATGTTACGTTAGGATCACTGTCAACTTCAAATACAACCAATTTTATACACGGAACATCAAACAGTATTGGCTACTGAAGATAAAACAGTCATGGTCTGTAAAATTGATGGAACCAGTGAAATAGAAACCAGGGCTTATTTTACAGACAAGCCAGCACAACACAACAAACTGGGAGTAAGAGAGAAAAAAAAAAGGGGGAGAAGACTTCCTTCCTTCTGTTTAATGATTGGGGGATCTTCAGTCATATGAGTGCCTGAGGGGAGATCTTCTTCCTCATAGAGTACCTCTTGTAATTAAGCAGCCACCCCTGGACAGACTTAAGCAGCAGGACCGGGATCAGTTGAGCAGAAGTCACACCCGGCCTGTGCCCGCTGGCCCTCTGGGACTTCAGCCTGGCTGCTTCCCCAAGGTCTTGGGACTCACTGCAGAGAGTAATCCCAGCTCTGCATTTGGGAAAGTGAGAATGTAAACCACAGCTTATTTAAAATATTTCCCTTCCCATTCTCACTGGCAGGAGTCCCAATAAGAACAAAGGGTAAATTAATTGTCTTCTTTATGGTTTAGAGCCTATCCATATATGGGAAACAGAAGACATGGCTCTGCTCAAAGTACTGACAAATACACAAACACACCTGTACATAGTATTATCTCCGTCTAATCTCACAAAATTACTTTAATATTCTGTTTCCCCTAAAACAGAAGGTGAAACACTAAATAGGTTTTCTAAATTTGACAGTCCTTTTAGGTCCAAGGGGTGGTTTTAAGAAGGCACATACATTAACACTTCACAACTAGCACACTGACCAGAATGGGAATAGAATTTTGACTGCATGGGCAAATGTGCTTAGACACCTTTTTTATGAAGACCTGATTTGTCAGAATAAAACCTTTTTACAGGACTATACCAGTTCTGACAAAGCTTCCTCTACATGCAAATTTTGTAATTTTGGGTGAAAACTAGAGAGACTCTTAATCATTCATGATTAAGATCAGGAAGTTCTTTTTTTATTCTGCCTACACATACACTCTAATCACCTGCAAACAGAAACATCTCACTATCCCAACCAGCAAATCTGATGGAGAATATTTTAGTTAAAGTTTTGAGACAGACACTGTTTTGTCCTGATGCACACTGGAAGACTTTTGGGGTTGGGGTTTTTTTGGTGGTGGGGGGGTTTTTTTAAATAATGTTCCACAGAAGCAGAAAATAATTTTCCACACAGCCCTAAATTATCTGATTTTGCTAATATGCAGTCGCAACCCAGCAAATAATAATTAACTGTGAGCAGACATTTAAATCAACAGGACTGTTCACTGTACATTATGTTTAGCTTGCACATGAAGAATCGGGGCCTTACACTGAGAAACTTCAAATTGGTGTATAAATTCTCATATGCAGGATAAAATTTTCACTGTCTATATGAAGTAACATGCTCTATGAGATTTACACAAATTCAAAGCCCTTAAGATAGCTATCTCCAGATCAAGGTCAAATTTCTGCAGAGCCAGGAGTATAGAAGCCTGGCTGCAAAAGCTAGCTAAGCTTGAAAGTTCAAGCATGAAAAAAATAGTGTAGATATATATATATACAGACTGTTTTTTCTCCTATTCTATCTGACATACATTTAAACTTACACACACTATAAATAAGATGAAAAAATGTATTAGCCCAATTTTAAAAGAATGTAAAGATACATACTTTTCAATGCTGATGCACAGAAAACAGCTCCTGTTTTCCATGTCAACATTTAAAACACTGCACATTCAAAAAAGCACTTTTTTTTGTAATATACAGGACATCTGAGTGAGTACTGATTTAACAACTTCCCTTCACCGTCTTCTTTTGATCATCGCTGGGTAGACTGCAAATAAGACTAGTGCATTGGTCAGTATAGCCTTTTTTATCCCTTCAGTAAGGGACTGCAGAATATTTACATTTACATGCAAGTATTTTCCCAAGCAACTAGATTTTTTCCACAAAATCATGCCAAAGGCCTATGGCTAATCCTTTGTTACTTCTCAACACTACTTACTAACCAAAGCTCTCTCCCTTTCAAAAGCCAAGAAGAGGTGAAAAGTCAATTTTCAGAGAGCATTGGATCAGCACTGGTTTTGCCTCTGTTTTCCACTGAAGAGAGAACAGGGAGGGGAAGAAAAAAAAGCCACCAGGCACTCAGATCCAGACTTAAGATCTTATACATAACCTAGAGACTCATACCTCTGAATGGACAAACCAACTATTCTGGAGTCAGTCTCCTCAGGCTGACCAAATTCCAGCCTGGAAAACTTCCCCAGCGCAGGTTTCACCCAAACCATTATGCCTGCACAAACAGCTTCTGTTCAGTGATTCTGGTGAGAATTCCTCACTTGCCCAGTTCCCACCAGCTCCTGAACAAAGAGAGTTGACCTGAAAAGCTGCCTACCCTGTTTTTGGAGTACAGCTTCCACAAATCTCATCCTAAAAGGCACACCTTCTGTAACCAAAAACCTTTGCCCTGATGCCACTCACCTCTATTTCTGCTTTATAAAACCTCCTAAGGTGATACCTGATTACCAACCAAAAGGGATTGGAAAGAGTATTAAAACCCATTACTGATGCCAAAAACAGAGTCAACATTATAGTCTGTAACTGCCCAGTCTTACAGCACTTAATGAGGCAAAGTTGGGGGAGATAGGATTCCCTAAATCAGAAGGAACAAGAAAGCAAGCAGGCTTGACCACTGTAGCAGAGACATCTTGGGATCAAACAAGCATCCTTCGGAAACGTTTGGAGTAACCTACTAATTTGTTCTCAACCTATTTGAGGAATGCAGACTGCTTTAGAGAAGGAAAAACAATCACCTACTCAAGACTCCTACAAACTGCTGTTTTAGCACATTTACCAGAGAACGTCAAGATTAATTAAGAATAAAACTACTCAAGAAAAACAGAGATAACACGCTGTAAAACCAAGCCTGACTGGAACCTCATTTCCAACAATTTTGTCATCAAGAGTAGCACTCTGTATTAAGCACTACAGAATATCCTTGAGAAACAATACCAGAAGTATTAAGTCTACAATCTCAAATCCTAAAATTAACCAATTTAACTGCTAGCTGCATTCACCATATTAACGTACTACCACCAAAACCTTACACACGTCCTCTTACAGATCAGTATCAAATACCATCCAAGTTAAATAATACAAAAACAGTTGCTGACTATACACTGCACTGGGAAGCAAAGAAAAATACCATATATTTGTATGATTTACCTAGCAATATGCACAGATTCATTTGCATTGTTTAAATTTGCATTGTTTAACTAGAGACCACAGTGAACTCTGAAAAAACCACTAACATCTAATATTTATACCTTCACTGACAGAGAAAATGGCTCTCACCCAAAACTGTTTTGCAGCAGTTTACAGTAAAATTATTTGGTGTTTATACAAAAAAGCCACATACTTTACAAAACTGAGATTTTTTAAAATTGCCAACCTATTGCACTTGGCAGATTACAAAAGAAAAGAATGTTTCACGAAAGACAGGAAGCCTCCCGTGCTCCAAGTGCCCTATATATATACACAATAGGAAGCAATGTTTGGAGAGCAGCACCTGGACAGAAATGCCTATATACAGCATCCTTAGGTTGGGGTTATCTGCAAGCAAGGAGATTTTTTTCATATTCCTTCAATGGAGTTTTAAAGTCGGAGGCAGAACAAGTCAGTCAATGCATCTGCATCCATGCTAAACAAATAAAGACTTATATTTAACTTGCATAGTTTTCTTGGTGATGTAGCAACCACGGAACAATTTTTTAGGTAACATGTGGCTTACATCCTTGTCATAAATGAAGCCAACTGAGTTCCTCACAGTCCAAAGTCTTATGTGAATGGTTAAGGACACAGAAAAGGGCCAACAACTTCCAGAGTATTTTATCTTAATATTTTCCAGGAGAAAATTTCATGACAGTTAATAGTTTAATTTTTTTTTTTTAATAAAAATATCTAAAGATAGGTCCTTAAATCCACATTACAGACTCTAATGAATAGCAGTCAGGTTTGCAAAGCCATACACCTCAAAACTTGCTGAAATTATCTGAAGTTGTATATGCTTATTGTTTGCATGCCTGTACATGACAAAAGCAGGAGTCAGAAGACCATGGAAACTGGTAGAAGAAAAAATCTGGAGAGACTTTTAAGTAAGCTTAAGAAATCAGAGAGCTAAATTTCTAACACTTTGATCTGAAAGTTTTAATTCTCACAATAAGCAAACTAAGTCAGATTCTGCATCATGTTGCCTTTGCAAATTCAGCCTGTGTAGAGTCTAGCAAAGTTTGTGTAACCTTCTTTATATATTTGATGTATTAGACAACACTTTATATAAAGTCATCTTTCCATTTTCATACAAGGCAATAATCCAAGGCCAGCTTGTTTTGGGTCTGGTTTTAACCACCAAGAAAGGCTGAAGTAGGTGACGTGTTTTTGTTTCAGTAGCTTACAATCAGCTACAGTGGGAAAAAACCCTACTGCAATAAAAAACCCAAAGCTACCAGTTTTTAAGTGTTTGTTTCAAAACTAATGCAACAATTTTTGACACAGAAATTTATCCAACTTACATAGTACAGAGTTTTAATTCAGAAATCAATTATTTCTAGAGGAAAAAAATCAACAATAACAATGAAAGAAGGAATCTACTGTGTGTCATGAATCTTTATCCTCTGCTGTATCAGAAGCATATTTGAGTAGTATGAAGCTGCTTTTTAAACATGGACAATAAATATGCCATTACAAGCACAGTCTTCTTGTTTTCTAAAAAAACATACTGCTGTATGTAACCTGCTATCCGAAATTGTCAAGGAAAATTTTCAGGACAGTTTTTTTTAAAGGATACTTCCTTGTCTACTACTACTACTACAAATTCAATGTAAGCACTGGGACAGAGGCTGTAAGAACTTGGGAGCTTTCCATCAAGTATATCTATTGTCTTCTGAAGACTGATACGCATTTCCAGAAAAATAAGCATACCCTCAAGTGGAATGAAATTAGATTTTGGCATACACGTAAGGATAAGGCACATTACCAGATTTTGTTATTTCTCTTTAAAATAAAAAAAAAATAAAAAAAAAACAAAAAACAAAACAAAACCAAGAGGAAACTCAAAGTTCTGTATTTCTTTTTGGTTTAATACTTTACACTATAAAATATGCTGTTAAGTTGCATAAGAAAACTCTGTTCTGCTTTTCAATTCCAATCCTATCCAATTTATACTAAATACATTTTAGCATTTGCATTCCTAAATTAGATTACATTTACTTTTATACTACCTGTATCTTATTTTCCTCCTTGCAGCATCAAAACTGCTTGAGCTACCCCTCCAATTTGTTGCTAACACACATTAAACCACTATCAACAAAACGCTGAGACACATACCAGAAGCGAAGTCTCCCTTCTATCTACTTCATGTTATCACTCACCTCCCTACAACACATTGTACTACCCAAACACTATCAAAATAGTGCTGTGTAGGCCCAGGAGGGCAGTAAAGCAATAGCAAATAAGGCACTTGAGTAAGGGATTACCCTGCACTGTGGCCCCTGTTTTGCCAGCCATAGTGTAGCAAACATGTAGGGAACTCAAGGCAACGCTGCTAGATGAAGTCTTTCAAATGTTTATGTTCAAGTTACTCTATGACTATAGAAGATTTCATAAGAAAGAGCAGAATTAACTTGCTTCCCAATAACTCCTCTTAATTAACAGTTCACTCTCACTCCACCACTTTACTGCGCTAAGGAGAGTTAGGAAGTGTAATCTACTTGCAGAACAATGTGGACCAGGTATTTCTTCAAACCGCCCCTCTCTAAAAGTAACCCAAGGTCTTGCACTGACTGACTTCACAATCTAGGATAAAAAAAAGTTAACAGCATAGTATAGAATGATACACATCTTTTTAGATTTCAGTACGTCAAGTTCTCAAATTTGGGATTATCCCTCAGGTCTCCTGAATCCACACGAATACTCTGATGCTGCACATACACAATGCGATGAAAGTGATGCTCAGAAAAACTCTAGAAACAGCACAGTGCTTCTTCCTTACTACTCCATAGCCTTGCAGCTGCCCAGGCAGTTCACGAATGCAGGTATCTCTACATAACACTACACCGTGACCACTCATACTTTTAAGTATTAAGGCTTAACTTCACTGAATTTTAGTTTTTTTAAAAAAAAGAACTACTTAAATCTCAAAACTCAGGACATAGGGAATAAGTGCCTGATTAAGCATACAAGCGAACCTGCTTTAAGTAAAAGCTTAGTTCCAAACACAGTGCAGTGCGGCAAAACCAAAAAATACATAATAGGAAGTGAAGACTCCACTCAAGTACTGCTTAACACTTCATGAAAATAAGCATTTTGAAAAAGCTGAAATTTGCCTTTCATAAGTTACACATGAAACTGTGAGCTACGATTGCTGCCTTACTGCAGAGGACTCCAAAAATACCTACACATTCTCCAGTGGTTTAAAGTCTTCGAGTCAAGCTAAGTAATTTATTTCATAACTATACTGAAGCTTCCATGTTTTCTACAATCCAAGGATATGCTTATTAACACAAATCTAAAATAGTGCTAATTTTTTCCGCCCAGAGCAGAAATGCAGATGCATTATTCCTCAAGCACTTGTGCAGACAGCAGATCTCTACGACAGGAGGCCTGCAGCAGGCATTTTTTAACTACAGGTGTATGAACCCCTGGACATGGCGTAAACATTCCTGGCAGGTAGGGAAGAGGGGTTGTGACCTAATAGTTAAAGGGCACAAGAATTTAGTAAGTGGAAGAGAAGCTTTCCCTGACTGACATGTATTCTGCAACCAATCTCATTAACAGAGTAACCTACTCCACAAAAAAAACTTGTGTTCCAAACTAAGATGATTTTGAAAACATAGGAAAAAGAAAATGTAAAGGCGACAGAAAGACACAGCCAAAGCACCTCACATCACAGAAGCATCATCATCTGCACCTCTTAAAACCTCAGTGTTCTGCAAAGGCTTTTTTCTTAAGCAAGCAGGTAGGCATGGGTCAGGATCAGTCGTTTTCTGAGAGAAGTGGCAACATTAGGGAAAGAGAATGTTAAGAAGCAGCTGGAAGAACAATGAAAGCCAGTAAAGTTTGGGGTTTTGGTGTTGGGGGTTTTTTTTGTTAAAAGTCAAGTTTTTAAGTGCTGCCTGTCACAGAAAGCAGCCTCTCTCGCTCGCCCCTTCGGGAGCCCTTGGCGCACCCTCACCTCACACCAACGACACCCGGCGCCCCGGGGCTCCGCCGCCGCACAAGTCCCCGCCGCGGCAGCCCAAAGCGCCCCCGCCGGACACCCGCCCACCTGGAGAAGGGACACCACCCCCACCCCCCCACCCCCCAAGCCCAAATCTGAAGGCGGGTTTCAGGGCGGGGTGGGGGGGAATCCACCTAGTTCATCCGCCCCCTATAACGGCACCGGTAGGAGCGGGGCAGCGGCCCGGGGCGGGGGGGCGTGCGGGCCCCACCGCCGTGGCTGGTGGGGACGAGAGGCCGGCCCCGGTCCCGGCCGCCTCCTGTCAGGGCGGGGGCTGGGCAGCGCCTCGGCGGCCCGGGCCCGGCGCGGCTCCCCGCCTGCCCGCCCGCCTTGCAGGCCGCGCCGCGGCCCCGGTGCCTCCGCAGGGCCTGGCGCCGCCGCAGGCTCGGGGAGCCGAGCAAACAAAGGGAGAGGAGGCCGGGGCCGCGGCTCGGGAGGAGGGCGGCGGGCAAGCAGGGAACCGCGCCGTCCCCATTCCCCGGCTCTCCCTCCGCGGCCACCGGGGGGGCGGGGGGGGGGTGTGGGGGGGCAGGGAGGGGGAGGACGGGCGGCGGCGCGCCCGTTGCCCCGGGGACGCTCACCCGGCGGAGGCCGCGGTGTCCCGCTCCCGGCGCGGGCCTCTCCCCGGGCACCTCGGCGGCGCGGCCCGGCCTGCGCCGGCATCCGGGCTCGGCGGCGAGCAGCCTCCCGGGGCGGCGGAGCGGGACTCACCGAGGAGGAGGAGGAGGAGGAGGAGGAGCTGGCGCTGCTGTTGCTCTTGCGGGGCCCGGCCCGGCTTCGGCTCCGGCTCCCTCCCTCGCCGTGCCGCCGCCTCCCTGTTCCTGGCGCCGCCGCCGCTTCCTCCGCCTCCTCTGCCCCCACCCCTCCGTCCTCGGAGGGGCGCACGGGGGTGGCGAGGCCGCGATGGCCGCCGCTGCCGCGGGCACGGCTGCGGCGCCCGCGCACAGCCCGGCGGGGGCAGCAGGGCCCGGGCCAGCCCCGCTCTGACTCTCCGCCTGCCTGGTTGCCCCGGCCGCCCCCGCCAGTAGCCCTGCGCGGCCCGCCTGCCCCGCAGCGCCCGGCCGGCGTGGCCCGGCCCCTTCCCTTCCTCCCTTCCCTGCGTCTGGGCGCCTTCCCCCGGGCTCGTCCCCGCTCGGCGGCCGCGGGAGACCCGCGGGAGGCGGCCGGGAGCCGCGCTGGGAGGGAGGCGGTCGGGCTTTGTTCGCCCCGGCTTCTTTCTTCCTCCCTCCCTCCCCCACCCCACTCCACTCCGGTTTCTGACCGCTCCCCTCGCCTACAGAAGCTCATAAAGTTCAAAGGGAGCTACCTCCCCCCCAATTTTTTTTGGCGAGGAGCATCGCCGGAGGGGTTCCCCTGAGGCCCCCCCGCCGCTCCCCGCCCCGAGGAGGGGTGGCGGGCGAGGCCTGCTGCTGCCCCGCCGAGAGGCGCCGGCGATGGGCGCCCCCCGGCAGGCCCGCGCCGTGCCAGGGAGGGAGGCGGTCTCCGTTCTCCTCCGCTTCATCTCCCCTCGGCGTGAACCCGATGCCCGAGAAAAAGCATTATTTTGGTGTTTAACTTATGCTTCACAGATCGCTACCGAGAAAACTGTCACCAAACTTCGGCCACATCAGCTGTGCTACAGCAACTTTAGCCGAACAGGCTGTTTGCTTGCATGTTTGCCGGCCCCTTTTTTAAAAATAAAATGCTAAAACAAGAGCAACAAAACAGTTCTTAATTTAGGATGTGTGAGACTGACGGAAGAAACTAGCAGGGGGTGAAGAATTAAAATCTGTGGACAATATGGGTCTTAAAAGTTGTCTCAAGTCATATTTGCTGACTGATGCGGAGCTAGTAAAATACTTCCTAAGTTTCCTGCTTGTGGTATATAACTGATGCAAATCAAAAACCTGATTTGCAAAGATATGCATAATTTGCTTACCTATATAATCGCGTGAGAGTCAGTGAGATTATTTCTATGACTCATTATGCAACTACTGATTTCAAGGTTAAAAAGAAATCGCTGAAACTCACAAAATTGTGAGAATATTCATACACATTCTGCCTGAATTCTTCTACTGAGATCAAAGGTATTTGTGGGTTGAGGTCAGTGAATTGTTTAATTGCTGAAGTTATTTGAGGTCAGAATATGTCCTGACTGCATTTACATTTTTATATCTCAGGCATTTATTGAGAGTTAAAGGCTTTTCTTGAGTCTTATCCAAGGGTCGTATGCTTCTTTATGTGTCTGATCGACCTCAGTTGCTGGCAGGCCAGGACTATTTCAGGAGGCGATGACTCTAATAAGAGTTGCAAAAATAAATTATTTTTTTCAAATACAAAGTTCAGCTTTTTCAGATATGTCTAGAATAGTGTATGTTTTTGTTAAATGTTTGATATTAAAACTTCTTGGTTTACAATTATGATTACATGTTATCAGTGGTAAAACAAACAAAGCTAAGAATAGCTCCAAGTGGATCATTTCAGAAACCTTATGGATTGTAACTCTTGCTTGTAAAACCAGGACTGTCGGTATGAAAAATATGAGTGATTTTCTAGATTGGCAGTGGTGTTTGAAGAAGGAAAGAAAATGAAATAAGTAACAAAAGACTAACTTCTTTCCCCAACATAGTAGGTTGCTCCTTTCCTAGAGAAACTGCTGGGAGTTTAGCAACTTAATCCAAAAGGGGAATAAGAGAGAGCCACATAAGCAAGGAAGGCCCTGTCTGG
This sequence comes from Strix aluco, assembly GCF_031877795.1. NCBI lineage: Eukaryota > Metazoa > Chordata > Aves > Strigiformes > Strigidae > Strix > Strix aluco. The sequence continues at coordinate 62,152,360 of NC_133931.1, read as the reverse complement.
GAAAGTTTTGGGTTAATTCTTGTACAGTTCTGTCGGTTCCTCAAACAAGGGGTTTTTATGTGTTCTTACCTTCTTCTCAAGCCTCCTTTTTCTTCGGATACAAGAATTTGAACAAGTAATTATTTTCAGGATCCAGCTGGATATTCTTGCTTGACGCATGTACATAGTATTAATTTAAGCAGTGTCTTCAGCAGCAGCTGTGGGACAATAGCAGCCATATGTGAAGAAGCCAACTGGGCTAAAAATGTTTTTCCGCCTTCAGCCAGCTTTTACCATAGGCAACTTTTGCAGTAGACTATATTGCATGTGAGACAAAATAAAAATTGGTCTTAGGAATCTACATCCTTCCACACTATTAAAAAAAGTTGGTTCTGGATGATGAAGTTTCCCGGCCCATGTATCAACCAAAGGTTTTCATGTGTCTGAAACTGCCCCCTTGTCACTCTTATCAATCAAAAGGCTTAGCTTTTTGCAGAAATGGCACTGATAGACAACCTTACAGAGTTGAAGGAAAGTAATCCAGAAAACTTGGTAGCTTTTTCCCCCAGTTTGTCTTCCATACCTTAACTTTCTTCTCACTAGGGATGATGCTGAATATGGCTTAAATTAGTATTGCTATTCAAAGTAGTGACCTTCCTCATATTCTCTCTGTCTCCTTCCCTTCTCCTGCCCATACACACCTTTCAGTTTCTTCATAGTGGTTCCACTCCTCATTGGACCTCCCTAAGTCAGCTCAGGTAGCTAAATCTCTTGAGGTTCATTTACCTAACAATAAATCATACATAAAGTAGAATATTTCCCTTATTTTTCACTCCCATCATTTAGAAACTGTCATCTGTTGCTGCAAGAGTCCACAAGAACAGCATTTTCCAATCGTTAGAATTAAACCATTTATGAGAAGTCAGGGTTTTTCAAGGCAGACACGCAAACTGAATAACAATACTTTCCAGCTGCATCAGTAGCTGGTGTAGTTCAACCTGTTATCAGGCGAGTATCGCAGCCTATACAAATAAAAGAGGTTTGCGCATTTGGAGTGGTGATAGAGAGAAAGGGGGAGGAGGAGTGGGGATTTGAATCTTCTCTATAGGCTACCAGTATGCTATTGGCTTGTCTTAGCCTTAACGTATAGTTAACGTATAGACTTTTTCCCATCCAAATGTGTCAGCAAACAGACGTATCCCAGTAAGAGCAACAGTTTTACACCAAGGGTGAACTCACCGAAGTGTGCTACTGGCATTGCAACTTGGATGGCAGACGAGGAGGATGTTAGCAGGATAGCTCAGATGAATTTGTTCTTGGCTTAAAAACATGTATTGAACTAAATTGGGCAGTTCATGCATTCAGACATCTTGTTTTAATGCTCTCTGCATATATCACCTATTAGACTTGCCTCACAGTTGCTAGCTTTAGTTCTAAATGATGAGGACTAGAAATACGGTTTTAGTAATACAAAATTCAAATCTTTCATATCTGATGTCCTTATATGTGTGAGCTTCTAAAATCAGGAGCTCCAGATCCAGTTCTAATTACTTTGACTGAGGTCTGCATGTTGATGAGTTCTCTATTTTGATATACTTCTTTCTTTTTTTTTCCCTTTTTATACTCAGAAGTGTAATTACAAATTATTTCAGAACTTTTGCATCTAATCTGTGTATATACAAATCTGTAGTTCAGATAGACAAGTCAGAAATCTGAATTATGAGTGTTCATTGACAACAAAGCCCATGTTATATCCACCATATCCAATGTTTATGTTATTGCTGCCTACCTGCCTGGCATAGGTTACCATCATCTTGCAACAACTACTCTCCTCCTGGCTCTTTGGCCTGAATTGCGGTGGGATGTTAATGCCTTTTTCTTCTTTACTGCTCTTTGCAGGCATGTAGCTGTATGTGGTTGTATTTTAAGAACACAAATTACTTCTTTCCCACTTCTGTTAATTCTGTATAATTCAGAAAGGTCATTTGTCATCATTTTATTAAAATTTTTAAATTATTGTAACACTTTACAGGAACTTGATCTTTTAGGTGGTAAATGTTCAAACGGCCTTGGAAAATCATACTTTTAAGGAAGACAATATACAGAAAATCACCATAGATTGCTGGTCATTTTTAGTAACTGTGGCCTAATTTTCTGATTTTTTAATTCCTGTAGTCCTTTTTTATTATATGTATTTAATCCTGTGTTTTTATTTTTAGGTAATATTGTATATTTAGATTCCTATATTATAATATGTATTAGAAATCTTTATATATCACATCATCACATATAGTTTTTGGGCACTGCAGGTTGATTGTTCCACTTTGTTTTCTCACAGATTCTTGCACATTTTCTGGTAGTAAATTCCATTTCCATTATAGCAGTTAATGTATATAAATATTTTAAAAGTTGGGGTTTTTTCCTCATTTTTGGAGGGACTTTCCTCCACCCAGTTTAATAGTAGTGTTAAAAAAAACCAACACTAAAACAACGTGAAGTTTGCAGGAAGTTCTTTCACACCCCCCTTTGTCTCAGATTGGAGTTAAATTTGCATTGTTTACTGGCACTGCTGAAATCAGTTTAAGGTATAAATGTCATTAAGACCTCATTATAGCTACTAAGGATAAACTATCCATAACACATACATATAAATCATGTGTCACATTTTAATCAGAGTAGTGCTATTGCTTCTACTTCATACCATGGTTATGTTGTGTTATTCTGTATCTCTATCTGTTACGCTTATGCCTAAAAAAAACAGTGCTCATTTACTTACATTTTTTCTAATTCACACCTATTTTTGAGTGCCACTCTCACATGTTTCACTTCATTTCAAGAGGAAACCTACCGAAAAAAAGATTGATGAGCACTTCTGATATTAAGATTTTTTAATTCATTACAGAGTTTTCTGTTGATGATAGGGGTGTTCATTTTTTAGCAAGAATACAGCTTAATATTTTCTTAGATCAAAGTTCTCTAACAATTATATTATGGTAGACAACAGTGTATAGCAAAAGGACATTTCTAATAAGAGCACAAGAAGACTAACTTCTAATCTGAGTAATGGAGAAAGGGAGGAGTCATTTTAATTGTTTATAGACCAATAGCTGAATAAAGTCAGAGTAAATTGGGCCTCACAAATGGATTTCTATTAAAGTCAGGGAAATAATATATCACTTTTCTCGTCGCCAAAGGCAAGCAATAAATCATGACACTAGTTCCTGTGAGTAGCTCTATACGGTTAGATTAGCCTATGCATCTTATTCATTGATTGTCCATATTGCCCGTACTAGCTCAGGTCTGCAGTGAGTCATGTAGGTTTGGAGATGCAGAAAGACAGACAAGGTGGAGAACTCGTCCCAGCTCAGATCTCATCTGTACAAGCACTGTTGACACAACCAGCCTGAATTTCTTGGCATAGTGGATTTTAACCTGGAGTAAGACATATCTAACAAAGACAATATATATGAAGTCTGTACCAGACATGTGCAAAGCCAATTCACGGGAGTACATATAGGCTCGTTTTATGTGTTTCCCCATACTAGTTCATCAAAATAATATATATATAGAAGGGTATGGTCATGTATTTTTCTGTAACAGAAGAGCAGAAACTTCACAGAGACTTCCTTCTTCAACTTTTAAAGTTTCTTCCATTAAAAGGTAAAAGTGTATGTCCAGTAAGAATTTTTATGGCTACTGGTGTCAGACCATTTTCAAAAAAATATACATATATTTTTATTTGGAACATTATATTCTCCCATGTAGCCAAATTAATTCTATTTTAAATCTTAATCATTCTTTACAATGCAGCTCATGGGCCTGGCTTTGTAGCCCTTACTTCAGTATTCACAACTGGCCCAAGGAGTATAGAGTTCACCAAGAGGCAATCATTTTGGAGAGCAAGTGCCGAAGACAAAACAAAACAACTCCAGATGTCACTTTACAATACTTAAACATTCTGAAGTTTTGGTTATGCATTTGCCATAGGTCTGGAGGATCAAATGAGATTTGTGTGATTTGAATGAGATTGTGGCAAGGACGTGTGTTGCTCAGTGTCTCTGTCTCCTGGTTTCCCTGTCTGGTGAAACTGGTGCAGAAAATGTTGACTGTTTTTTCAGGGTAGAGTTAATGACAAAAGTGTACCCCAAACTTTTCAAATATAAACCTGGTCATTTAAAAATAAACAGTTCCATTTGTCAGAAATTTATTGTTCTTAAGCAGGACTGCTTAAAAGGAAGAGAAGCAGTAGTTTATTTTATCATCTTTAAGGGGGGATAGAGAATGGAATAAAAAAATGAAAATTATTTAGAAGATTACTTACTCTTTACTTTTTTACAGGGGAAAATATTTTTGAGAACTCAAGAGATAATATGATTTTTGCATTTTTTCTTCAGCCAGCTCCTGTTAGAGTTATATGAGGACTAAGCACACAGCTGTAGCTAGAATTTTATTTAAAAACCTAAAAATAAAAGCTAGTTAGACATCAAGAATCATACCTAGTTCATTAGACCACATAAAAGAGAGCAAAGTAAAGTGTAACTATCAGGTCAGAATGTTCACTACAAAGGATTATATTAAATTTTAAAATGTCTAAAAACTGTAGTAGCCGGTGTGCCTAGAAATTAATGTTGTTCTACTTTCTTTGTAATGACTAACTGTTCCTCTTGGCTTTAAGTGTTGCAGCCATTTCCTTACTTATGAAAAAGAAGGTCAAACAGGTTCTTTTCAGTCTTCTTCTTCAGAATATGCTTTTTCTTCTTAAGAATATTACTCTTAAGAATATGCTTTTAAAAATGTGCCTAAAAGCATAAAAAATACTCAATTCATGGGCAGAAGTATATTAAAACAAGAAAACCCTGCCCCCTAAAATGGGTGTGTGGTTGGTATATATGTATGGTGTATGCAGGAAGTCAGGAGATTTCACAATGCCAGCTGAGCAGTTCTTGTCCGGCCTTGACTGTCCTTTCCTTCCATTTCACAGAAAAGTTCCACCTTTACTTCAACACAGTAAGGCTGTGCCTGTAATGCCACGAGCAATTTCTCTTGATTTCTGAACTCCCACTGACTTCAGCTAGATCCAGGGCTGCTCCAGTATTCCCATGTCTCAGGGGCTTATTGTTACCCAATGTACTTTCAGCTAGATCGAGAGTTGCCATTAAAGGGTATACCTGTAGCTGCTAGTTTTAAGTGAACACAGTTTGTAAATAATTTTAACCCATATTTATTATACTTATAAAGCTCAAATTAAAAAAAAAAAAAAAAAACAAACAACAAAACTTCGGTCTATATCAGTCAAGCAATACATTTCACAGCCTTTTGGCATAAAATTTACTATTGTTGAAGAAACATTATCTAAATCTAGATAGCTTACAGAGGTACATATGGAACTTTTCGCATTTAGGTCACAAGTTCAAACATGGTCTTCAT